>NC_030686.2:12841363-13493863 GCF_000004195.4 Xenopus tropicalis | reverse complement strand
CCACTGACAGGATTATGGTTTTTCAGCTGAGAACAGGATCCCATTTAAAATAGCGGCACTATATTAGCAAGTCGCCAGTCTCTCAGCACCATACCAGACCTTAACGTATCCTGAAAAAAAAAATTAATCAAAGGGCTTGGCAGTCATAGAGCTAAGCTTTTTAGTACCCTGAAATGAATACCGTCCCAGAATTTTGCTTACTGTTACATGTTCAATAGAGATGTAGCGAACTGTTCGCCGGCGAACTAATTCGCACGAAAATCAGGTGTTCGCAAACTTTTAGCGATGTTTGCAATTTTGGGTTCGCCTTAGCTGGAGCCAAATTTTGACCTCTTCCCCCAGAGCCAGCAGATACATGGCAGCCAATCAGGCAGCTCTCCCTCCTGGACCACCCCCGGACCACTCCCTTCCATATATAAACCGAAGCCCAGCAGCCATTTTACATTCTGCCTGTGTGTGCTTGTTGAGTTAGCGTAGGGAGAGAGCTGTGCAGGGGTTTGAGGGACAGTTTAGGTAGCTTTGCTGACTAGTGATCTACTTTCTACTGCTCTGTATGTAGCTGCTGGGGACAGCTGTCCTGCTGATCTCATCTGCTGTAACCCAATAGTCCTTGTAAAAGCAGTTTATTACACAAGTTTAGAAATGTAGTGTGATTTCTGCCCTTTACAGCACAAAACGCAATGCTGTGTCAACAAAGTATTTTTCAGAGACATTTTTGCCCTTGATCCCCCTCCTGCATGCCACTGTCCAGGTCGTGGCACCCTTTAAACAACTTTAAAATCAGTTTTCTGGCCAGAAATGGCTTTTCTAGGTTTTAAAGTTCGCCTTCTCATTGAAGTCTATGGGGTTCGCAAAGTTCGCAAAAGTTCGCACTTTTTGGCGGAAGTTCGCGAACGGGTTCGCGAACTTTTTTGTGAGGTTCGCTACATCTCTAATGTTCAAGTCTCTTTTGAATTACCCTTTTGAGTGACCCATACTCTATATCAGGGGTAGGGAACCTATGGCTCGGGAGCCAGATGTGGCTCTTTTGATGGCTGCATCTGGCTTGCTGCCAAATCTTTAATAAAAAAAAATAACGGGGGGCCTGGCCTGCGCTCGGCGGATAGAAGATGCATTCTAAGCCTTAGAATACGTCTTTTATCTGCTGAGCGCAGGCCACGCCCTCCTCCGCATCGCATCCGCATCCTTGGCACCCACCCTACCTTGCCCCACCCATTCTTGCTTTTTTTACTGTATATATATAAAATATAATTGTGTTTGTTGAGAACAGGAAAATGCGTTTAGTGCAAGAAACAAAACAACAGATTCCCCACATATTTCCTAATTAAAATTATAGGAGGTAATTAGGTTCATCATATGTCCTATTCATTGAGTCATGTCCAACTCTGATAAGTCTACATTGTGCAGCTTAGTGTTAGCTGGTTTACTGATGCTGCATTGTAAGTCAAATGAGACTCTCATGGTTAAAAGTACACAGGGAAGCTAGAAAAGGCCCTGCCGTGCACATCCAAGCAATATTGTTTAATATCATCATTAACAAGGATGCTAATAATAAGGAGGGGGTGAAATGGGGAGTTGTTATTTCATACTGTGCCAAAATCTCATTCTTATTATGGCTTTGGAACAGATTTCATTAGTCTGCTGTTTATCACACAGATTAAGGATACAAAAATGTTCCTAATGGTGACTATTAACCCTAAAGAATGAAATGACTAATTTTAAATTAATAGATAGGCCTGAAATTCCAACCGGGTTCCTGAGGCCAAATCACCAGTTTGTTGGGTTTCCCACATTTGTCTTATTTATGGGATTTTGATTCATTATAATTAAGAAGGTTGCGATGCTATTGCTCTAGTACTTTTATTTTTCCTAAGGCTAATGCCACACGAGGCGCAGGGCTGAAATTTTCGGCAAGCGGATAAACGCTTGCCGAAAATTCAGCCCTACGCCTCCTACTTGTGCCTGCACCCGAATGAATGGAATACGCTCAGGTGCAGGCACATGTAGCCGATATACGCAAGAAAACGCGAGACTTTGCATTCTCTCACGTTTTCATGCGTATATCGGCTACATGTGCCTGCACCCGAGCATATCTCATTCATTCGGGTGCAGGCACAAGTAGCAGGCGTAGGGCTGATTTTTCGGCAAGCGTTTTTCCGCTTGCCGAAAAAATCAGCCCTACGCCGCGTGTGGCATCAGCCTAAGGAATACAACAGCTTCATTTAATGAGCCTCTAAATAGATGTTGGAAACCGTCCCATGTTTTTTTATGCACCATCCAAAACTGAGAGCCTGAAATCGCATAGTGCGGATAGATTGGTGTGGGCATAAATCTTTTTTTTTATAATGGGAATAATCTCTGTCCATTTAAGCAACACGGTACTTGTCCGATTCATAAAGTAGGATATTTCTATTTGAAATGAATATTGTTTGGTACAAAACAAAAAATAAAGACTGTCCCTGGAAATTGCCTAACAAAGTACTAAAGGGTGTGCTGCTAGGGACAGGCTGAAGTAGGTCCCAATCTGTGAAAATGATTGTAGGACCTTTCTTATTTTTACCAGAAACTGATGTATACCAACTGGAACACCTCCATCTAATTGTTGTGGGGGAAGGCACTAGGAGGTCCTGTCCAACACTAAGGGGCACATTTACTAACCCACGAACGGGCCGAATGCGTCCGATTGCGTTTTTTTTGTAATGATCGGTATTTTGCGATTTTTTCGGAAAATTGTCGCGACTTTTTCGTTACTAATACGATTTGTGCGAAAAAACGCGAGTTTTTCGTAGCCATTCCGAAAGTTGCGCAAAATCTGGCGATTTTTCGTAGCGTTAAAACTTGCACAAAAAGTTGCGATTTTTTTTCGTAGCGTTAAAACTTGCGCGAAACGTTGCACCTTTTAAGTTTTAATGCTGCGAAAAAGGCACAACTTTTCGCGCAAGTTTTAACGCTACGAAAAAATCGCCAGATTTTGCGCAACTTTCGGAATGGCTATGAAAAACTCGCGTTTTTTCGCGCAAATCGTATTGGTAACGAAGAAGTCGCAACAATTTCCGAAAAGTCGTAAAGACGCCGAAAAAATTGCAAAAAACCCCGAAAAGGTCGCAAAATGTTCGTTTTCAAATCGGAATTTTTCCAATTCGGTTCAGATTCGTGTCTTAGTAAATGTGCCCCTAAGGGGCTGATTTACTAATCCACGAATCCGAATCCCGAATGGGAAAAAATTGGATTGGAAACGAACATTTTGCGACTTTTTCGTATTTTTTGCGATTTTTTTGTCACCGTCACGACTTTTTCGTAGCCGTTACGACTTGCGCGAATTGTCGCGACTTTTTCATAGCCATTATGCCTTTCGTGAATTGTCACGACTTTTTCGTATTGAGCGCTCGAAAAATTTGCGATAATTAGTGAAAAAGTCGCAAAATACCGATCATTACGAAAAAAACGCATTTGGACGCTTTTCGGACGTTCGTGGATTAGTAAATGTGCCCCTAAATGTTACCTATGACATGTCATCATATTTATTAGTATCGATTCTGATAAGTTATTGGTATGAACCAAACTTTCTACATGACACTTAAAGTAGAAGGAAAGGTATAATCACAAGGCGATGCCAAATGTTAGGCATCCCCCCCACTGATTATAATCACTTACCTGAGACCCCAAACCAGTGCTCCTATTTGCTAAAAACTGCACCATCTTGGGTTATTTCTGTAGAAGCACCATATTGCAATTTTCTTCCACTTCTTGTGTCTTGCCAAAGCCAGCTTCACGCTTCTAAGTTCAATGTTTATCTCTACAGAGCATGCATATGGCCAGGAAGAAGAATAGAATAGTGACATCCAGGTAAAATGATAAAATATTGGCATGGTGGTACCCAGGCTGGAGCTACCTGGGGTCTTAAGGTGGATGATGTGCAGCGAAAGTGGAAAGAAAATGGAATTGAAATGCTATATTGGGACTAAGTACCATAACAATGAACCAAAATTCATGCAGGTCCACAATAAATATACAAATGTAATCAATATCTAATGGGGGGTTGGAGCCACTGAACAGTTCCAATGACTCCCCTCCCTTGCCAGAAAAGAGGACCAGTTCAGTTAGTCAGGTGTAATTTGCCAAAAAACAAAAACCAAAGTGTCATCCTAGTACTAAAACTTTTATTAACACTCAGGCACTTAAAAACTCCACCATTACATCAGTCACTAGAATGGTGCTGGACGTTGCCCTAAAAGCCATGTAAAAATCCTTAAGGTGGACTTGCGAGTGACATAAATAATATAAGATTGGTTTCCCACTTATGACCTTTATTTTTTCCCAAATATTTTCTTTAAATATTTTTAAAGATCAGCTGAAAGGCCATTTAGGGTTAAATAGAAGTGAACACTGATTTGCTTTCCTAGATGTTTTTGAACGATAGCTAGATGACCTATACAACAATGTTCCCTGTATCTGTAACCTTGATAGCTATGAGCTATGGACAACCTTAAAGGTGAGTGGACAGGAGATGCAACTGTTCAGTTACCTCTGGTCTTAGGGCCATGTTAGAAATTAGAAATTATATACTGTGTATACGTTCCCATTGGCTATTTACTTTATTGCTAGTGGGAAGGCATTTTGGGAAGATTAGTCACCCACGGTAGTCAAGATTTAACCACGGGCGACTAATCTCCCCATGGCCTCTAGGTTTCCTGTTAATCACTGCCAAGCTTTGCAGCTTTGAAATATCTTCATATCTATCTTCACTTAATTTTTTTTATACGTCACCAACAGATCACATTATCTTGAAAGTGTCTCTAATATACTGTAGGTAATAAACTCCCACCTGAATAGGTCCAAGTAACTTTTGGAACTCACGGAACTGACAAAGCAATCCGTTCTGTGATCTCTGCTACCTGGGTTGCTTCTTCCTTTTCAAAACATAATTATGTAATCAGGGCTGCCATCAGAAATCACGGGGACCCTCAAAACAAAATTTTCTGGGCCCTCCTTCTCCCACGCCCTGCCCCCCAATGCCCCCCCCAGTGATCCCTCCCATCAGTAGAAAGGACACACAAACATTGGTAGCCAGGGCCCCCTAATACATTAGTGCCCAGCAGCAGTGCCCCCATAATACATTGGTGATCAGTGTGCCCTTCAGCCCCCTTAATACATCGGTGCCCAGCAGCAGTGCCCCCATAATACATTGGTGCCCAGCAGCAGTGCCCCCATAATACATTGGTGCCCAGAAGCAGTGCCCCCATAATACATTGGTGATCAGTGTGCCCTGCAGCCCCCCCTAATACATTGGTGCCAAGAGCAGTGTCCCCCTAATATATTGGTGGTCAGTGTGTCCTGCAGCCCCCCCAATACATTGGTGCCAAGAGCAGTGTCCCCCTAATACATTGGTGCCCAGAAGCAGTGCCCCCATAATACATTGGTGCCCAGAAGCAGTGCCCCCATAATACATTGGTGATCAGTGTGCCCTGCAGCCCCCCCTAATACATTGGTGCCAAGAGCAGTGTCCCCCTAATACATTGGTGGTCAGTGTGTCCTGCAGCCCCCCCAATACATTGGTGCCAAGAGCAGTGTCCCCCTAATACATTGGTGCCCAGAAGCAGTGCCCCCATAATACATTGGTGATCAGTGTGCCCTGCAGCCCCCCCTAATACATTGGTGCCAAGAGCAGTGTCCCCCTAATACATTGGTGGTCAGTGTGTCCCGAAGCCCCCCCAATACATTGGCGACCTGCAACAGTCCTCTTCGGCTTCTTTGGGAACATCTCCGGATCCTTCATGGGCGACGCCTCTGCATGTCTGTCTCCACGCAAATGGAGACAGGCCCTTTTATAAGGTTGCGCCCGGTGCGTATGACGTCACCCGTACACGCGGGGCGCAACCAACCAATGACAGGGCCCGGATTTTATTAAAGGGGGCCCGAGCGACTAAGAAAACTGTAGCACCGCCGGGCCCCCTTTAAAAGTAAAAATTGCCCGGGCCCGGTACAGCTGTCCCCGCTGTGCCCCCCTGATGGCGGCCCTGTATGTAATAAAGAGTTTGCAAAAAGTTCACATTGCCAAAGGTTCTGTTCTTCCTCGTCAGGCCTTTTTCTGTTTTACCATTATTTATTCAGCTCATCTGAGAATGAAATAATAGCAGCGCAGGAATTGCCGCAAGGATTTGCTACAGATGTATAAGGCTCTTCTGTATCATCTTTCTGTAATTTAAAGACATCATACAGAGTGATAATTACCTAGCTCATTTGTAGACTAGTTTAGTTTATGGAATATATAATTTATTTTTAACTACAAGCAATTCATATTTTATGTATAAATGAAAAGAAGATTGTAAGCAATTTATTGTAAACACAAAAAAATGAGAAATAGCTGCAGGTAGTGCAGTAGTAATGGTGTCCCGAAGCTTCAAGGTAGTCCATTGTTCTGTCTATATAGCTAGAGCTTTAGAGATTAGGATAAAATGAAAGAGGATTTTAACCCAACAATAATGAATTGGTATGAACTTTTTCAGGCTGGTCTTCTGTGCACTTTTTCACAGTGGCATAACTACCATACAACAGACCACACAGCTGCAAGGGGGCCCACAGGGTCTGCTGTATGGTACTCCCCCTCTTGGCCAGATCTTCTTGCCTGAATTGGCCAGCCACCAAAAATGAGTGGGTGGTGTGACGGAACTGTGATAAACAATGGGGGAATTAATTTACTTTCTCTATAATGGGATTTGGGACTGATACCCAAAGGCTCCAACAAATCCGCCCCAGCCTGATTGGAAACAATAGACAGAGCCAGCTGGGCCAGATAATCCAGTTACCCTGGCACCTATACATTTCCCTTCCTTTGCATAATAACAATAGGGACTTGCAGGGAGGATGGGCCAACAGAGACATAGAAAGGGCCCCAAATAGATCTTGGGAGTCAGTCTTCAGAGATAGTGGAGAGGATTCCTGCACTTTGGATGAACCACTTCAAAAATAAAGTGCTGGAATTGCACAAGGTCTCTCTCCAGTGTTTGGGCATACAGTTGTTAGGTCATTTTCATGACAGGTGGGTGACAGAGTCACAAAGCAGGAAGTTGTCAACTGGGTCCCTGTGAAGATTTTTGCAAGGACCTTCACGTTACATCATTCCTTTTGCATCTTACATTATTTTTCTATTTTTAGTGGTTTCTGAGATATTAGCCATTTAAACTGGTAATAGAAGACTTTTAGCTCAGCAACTCAATTTGGACAGATGGAAAATGGGGAGGTATGGATTTCTGGATAGGTCTACAATGGGCTTCTATTTACTTATTTATATAAGTAACTGACACAAGCGCCAATTGGATCAGCCTGGTTTGACCCCAAATCTGTCAAATATTTGTTTGGTGGATCTTTCCATGGATCTTTAGATAGACAGGGCAAATATGTTCACTGTCTGATATATATGAGCCCCTCTAAGTTTTTCTGAAAACATTTCACCACTCATCTGAGTGGAATTCCTACCACTTGAGCGTAGTACAGTCACAGACGTCCAATCACAATGGTTCCATTTAACTCATTCAGTTAGTTGTTGGCTGAAACTCACAGATGTGAGAAATACATGATCCAGTCACAATGGTCCTATTACAATCCAATCCTTGGCCCAATGGTCAAGCAATTGGATGAGCCCAATTTGGCCTAAATTGTAGGTCTCCTTGTTTCCCTTTGTTTTGGCTTTAGCTTTAGAAGTCTCATTTGTATTTTGCCTGATGAAGGGGCCCTAGAGCTCCAAAAACTTGCAATGTATTTTGCAGTGAATTTCCACATTTCACATGGATTTGCAGCGAATTTCCACATTTCGCCATCGGCGAATTGTTCCACGAAACTTCTGCGAAAATTTGCAGAGGCAAAATTCGTTGCGTGTCAAAAAAGTTGCAGTCACATAAAAAAGGGTGCAATCGCATCAAAATAGGCGCAACAAAAACGTTTCATGGATTTTTTGCCATTTTGCGAATTTTGCTATAGTTTCATGAATTTTTCAGCAAAGCAAAACGGACAGATTCACTCATCACTAGAGGTCCAATCAACGTCACTCCTAAAAATTTCAGGTCAGTTGATATGTCTGCACAGTTGTAGGAATGTATTGGAAAATTGGGGATATCTATCTATCTATAATCTATCTGTCTATCATTGTACAGGTATTGGATCCCTTATCCGGAAACCCGTTATCCAGAAAGCTCCGAATTACGGAAAGCCTGTCTCCCATAGACTCAATTGTAATCAAATAATTCAGAATTTTAAAACTGATTTCCTTTTTCTCTGTAATAATAAAACAGTACCTGTACTTGATCCCAACTAAGATATAATTACCCCTTATTGGGGGCAGAACAGTCCTATTGGGTTTATTTAATGGTTAAATGATTTCCTTTTCTCTGTAATAATAAAACAGTACCTGTACTTGATCCCAACTAAGATATAATTACCCCTTATTGGGGGCAGAACAGCCCTATTGGGTTTATTTCATGGTTAAATGATTCCCTTTTCTCTGTAATAATAAAACAGTACCTGTACTTGATCCCAACTAAGATATAATTACCCCTTATTGGGGGCAGAACAGCCCTATTGGGTTTATTTAATGGTTAAATGATTCCCTTTTCTCTGTAATAATAAAACAGTACCTGTACTTGATCCCAACTAAGATATAATTACCCCTTATTGGGGGCAGAACAGCCCTATTGGGTTTATTTAATGGTTAAATGATTCCCTTTTCTCTGTAATAATAAAACAGTACCTGTACTTGATCCCAACTAAGATATAAATAATCCTTATTGGATGCAAAACAAGCCTATTGGGTTTAATTAAGTTTTTATTGTATTTTTTAGTAGACTTAAGGTATGGAGATCCAAATTACGGAAAGATCCCTTATCCGGAATAACCTTGGTCCTGAGCATTCTGGATAATGGGTCCTATACCTGTATATATTTTATATTAATTAGGTTTTTGGGTATCTGAGTCAGGTTTCAGACCATCACAGACATTTGTTTTGGGAGTTTTTTGTGTTTATATAGGGGAGGGATCAGGACACAACTAGATATGGTCAGAAAGTCCTGAAATTTGGTCAGGGGCGGTTGACTTTTCTGTATAAAGTTTATTAACCTCCCTGATACAGGAATCAGCAAATAATGACAATCTAGTTCCACAGCTTCAGCTTAATTGCACTTATGTACACAGCATGATGAAGGTGCCAGACGGATCTATTATGCAATGGAATAATTAAAGGGTAAACAATCCATGTCGAATGCAGATGTCATTCTGTAAGAAGTGAAGCTCATGAAACAGTTGCCTCTCCGAAATGACAGAGATTTCTTAAAGGAACAGTAACACTAAAAAATGAAAGAGCTTTAAAGTAATAAAAATATAATGCACTGTTGCCCTGCACTGTTAAAACTGGTGTGTTTGCTACAGTAACACTACTATAGTTTATATAAATAAGCTGCTGTGTAGCCCCGGGGGCAGCCATTCAAGCTGGAAAAAAGGAGAAAAGGCACAGGTTACAAAGCAGATAACAGATAAGTTCTGTAGAATACAATAGTGTTTTATCTGTTATCTGCTAAGTGCCTGTGCCTTTTCTCCTTTGAATGGCTGCCTCCATGGCTACATAGCAGCTTATTTATATAAATTATAGTAGACTTTCTGAAGTAAACACACAACTTTTACCAGTGCAGGGCAGCAGCACATTATATTTTAGTTACTTTTATACACTTTCATTTTTTGGTGTTACTGTTCCTTTAAGCAAAGTAATGTTAATATCAGCAACATTTTTGTCAAAGCAAATATCTAAGAGCAGGCAGTCTGAGTGTAGGGATGTTGTCTAAAAAGAGGTACAGGTATGGGACCTGTTATCCAGAATGCTCGGGACATGAGGTTTTCCAGATAAGGAATCTTTCTGTAATTTGGATCTCCACACATTAGGCTGATGCCACACGTGGCATTTTTTCTCAGCCTAAAAACGCCGCACAAGCCACACAGCCCCTGACTATGGCATTTTTCAGCCTAGTACTGGTGACGCAGCAAATCCCGTTTCCCATGGTGCTAATAGTGCGAAATAGTAAAAAACGCCGCGTATTTCCGCTAGGTCTGGCAGCTGCCTTTGTGTATACATAGGAATAGGTTGCTGTGCAAATAACGTTGTATTTCAGCCAACGCTTGAAAAATCCGTGCTAAGGCGTTTTCTAGCGTATTTACACTTTGTGTGGTTTGCCTAGAGTCTTTTTAAGTTATTTCTATGGATGATGATATCGTGCGTTTTTCAGCCGCTGAGAGAATTAGAAAATACGCAGCGTAAAAAGCCTTAAGTCTACTAAAAAATCATTTTAAAATTAATTAACTGTACTGACCCAGGGTTCTTCCAGGGAGCACCACTGAGCGATCATCTTCCTCATCTTCGCTCCGTGGTGCTTACTATGGAGAACCCCGGACTGGGGCAGTTTCCAACTAACAGGAGCACCGGCCCCGGGGTATCAGGTACCGTATATACTCGAGTATAAGCCGATCCGAATATAAGCCGAGGTACCTAATTTTACCTAAGAGAGCTGGAAAAACGTATTGACTCGAGTATAAGCCTAGGGTGGGAAACTATATGGTATCAACAATGATACCTTAAGAGTACTACCCCCTTAGCTCAATCAGCAACCAAGCTAAAACACAAACAGTTAAAATCCTTCAAAACTATGGTTTATATTGAATATAAAGTGCAATGACTAGTGCAGAATGGGACAGGTGAGGATGGTAGATGAAGATGAATTTGGGAGTGAGCCAGGGCATTGGAGGGTCTGGTTGGGGTGTGATTTGCACACAAAGGACAGAGGATGCTAGTCTGGCGGGACCCATGGCACTCAACTCGAGTATAAGCCGAGGGCGACTTTTTCAGCACATTTTGGGTGCTGAAAAACTAGGCTTATACTCGAGTATATACAGTAAGTGAATATAATCATCAATGTAAACACTGAGGGTGACTTATTTATACCAACCCCAAGTGATTGTGGCTTTCCTTCTCCTTTAAAGGAGGCATTTTATATAAAGTTCATATTCAGTTATAATATTCATCTTCCCTCAAAATGTGAAATGATGCAGAAAGAAAGAGGTTTTGAAAGCATTTTATCTCCTAAAACTGCCGTTATATGAGAGCTGCAGAGACAACCACTCAAGTCTGAAGTCAGAGTCAAATGAGACATGGGAGTGTGGCTTCAGTCTCCCACAGGAAGTGGTCACAGCATGACTGACAGGCTTTACTCAGCAGCAGCAGGGAAAACCCCTCCCTCCTTCTGTGTCTCTGCTTGTGCTGCTGCCAGGGGAAGGGAGAGGAGCGACTAGAGCAGGAACGGATTGTCTGTGACATCGCTAAGCCCCGCCCTCCTATGAATATTCACTTCACTTTAAAGGAACAGTAACACCAAAAAATGAAAGAGCTTTGAATTAATAAAAATATAATGCACTGTTGCCCTGCACTGGTAAAACTGGTGTGTTTGCTACAGTAACACTACTATAATTTATATAATAGGCTGCTGTGTAGCCACGGGGGCAGCCATTCAAGCTGGAAAAAAGGAGAAAAGGCACAGGTTACATAGCAGATAACAGATAAGCTCTGTAGAATACAATAATGTTTTATCTGTTATCTGCTATGTGCCTGTGCCTTTTCTCCTTTGAATGGCTGCCTCCATGGCTACATAGCAGCTTATTTATATAAATTATAGTAGACTTTCTGAAGTAAACACACAACTTTTACCAGTGCAGGGCAGCAGCACATTATATTTTAGTTACTTTTATACACTTTCATTTTTTGGTGTTACTGTTCCTTTAAGTAGGTGAGGGTGTCATTGAAGTCTATCTGGGCCTGCTGCTCTGAGCCGTATACTGAAGAGTCTAAACCGGAAGCTGGCATAAGGTCTGGGTAGAGCACAGTTTTCAAGCTGTTATGGACATATTTGAACCCAAACGTATTAAAATAAAAGCACTTCCTTCTATTTTACAGTTTTTTACATGATTTAGTGCATTGTAAAAAGCTATGCTATATATCCCCTTTAAGCTGTAGGATGTGCTGTATTATATGACTAAACTCAGCACCGTGCCCTTGCCCCTTAAGTGCCATTCTACTCACTAGGACATGAGGGGAGTATTTATGAAACTGTTTAAAGTTACGGGGTTGTTGGAAAATCTGCAAGTTTTTGTGCATTTTTTTGCCAGTTGTCTTTATATATGTATTTAGCATTATCCGCTATCACATATTTACTTAGTGTTTTTTTAAGAACACTGTTGGCAGATTTAGAATGCTAATAGACAGTGTAGGACTCATGTACAATGAGGGGCCTTGCCATGGCACGTGAGCTTACATATTTTGGCTAAAGTGTGGTACAGGTATAGGACCTATTATCCAGAATGCTCAGAACCAAGGGTATTCTGGATAAGGGGTCTTTCAATAATTTGGATCTCCATACCTTTAGTCTACTAAAAAAATAATAAAACATTTATTAAACCCAATAAGATTGTTTTGCATCCAATAAGGATTATTTATATCTTAGTTGGGATCAAGTACAGGTACTGTTTTATTATTACAGAGAAAAGGGAATCATTTAACCATGAAATAAACCCAATAGGGCTGTTCTGCCCCCAATAAGGGGTAATTATATCTTAGTTGGGATCAAGTACAGGTACTGTTTTATTATTACAGAGAAAAGGGAATCATTTAACCATTAAATAAACCCAATAGGGCTGTTCTGCCCCCAATAAGGGGTAATTATATCTTAGTTGGGATCAAGTACAGATACTGTTTTATTATTACAGAGAAAAGGGAATCATTTAACCATGAAATAAACCCAATAGGACTGTTCTGCCCCAATAAGGGGTAATTATATCTTAGTTGGGATCAAGTACAGGTACTGTTTTATTATTACAGAGAAAAGGGAATCATTTAACCATGAAATAAACCCAATAGGGCTGTTCTGCCCCCAATAAGGGGTAATTATATCTTAGTTGGGATCAAGTACAGGTACTGTTTTATTATTACAGAGAAAAGGGAATCATTTAACCATGAAATAAACCCAATAGGGCTGTTCTGCCCCCAATAAGGGGTAATTATATCTTAGTTGGGATCAAGTACAGGTACTGTTTTATTATTACAGAGAAAAAGGAAATCAGTTTTAAGATTCTGAATTATTTGATTAAAATGGAGTCTATGGGAGACGGGCTTTCCGTAATTCGGAGCTTTCTGGATAAGGGGTTTCCGGATAAGGGATCCCATACCTTTACTAACACCTAGTATTTTGTAACAATTATTTCTAAAGGCAAACTAAGTTCTGGCAATCTTTATCCTTCTTTTTGTGTACAATGTTTTTTTATTGTTTCTAGCAGCTGGTCAACTCCAGAATGTGGGTTAGACCAAGCGTTGGCAATTTTTATGTGTTTCGTGTACATATTTTCTTAGTGTTGTTTAGCTTGTTTTTGTAAAAAGATCTTGAGACCCAAAGGGAGGCAAAATCAATGTCAAGCTTTTTATTCCTGCAACTTTGTTTGAATTTTCCATGAAAATTATCCACATGGGATGTTGTACATCAGTGCTGTCCAACTTCTGCGGTGCCGAGGGACGGAATTTTTTTTCCACTCCCCTTTTTTTAAACCAGGCCCACTTTAAACCCCACCCATTTTATCACAGTGGTGGTAGTGCAGCAGAAATCCAAATGCTTGGTCCTAACTGTGGGGATATCAACCGTCATTCATATGTGAAAAAATGATATTATGTCAAATTAAGACATTCCTTTAAATCCATATGCCTCCACCTCCCCTGTGGATAGCACAGCAACCCCCAGCTCATACTTACACAACTTAGGGACCATTTAATGGCTATATCCAACTGCTAACAAACTCCCAGAACAAACCCCTGCCAGGTTCACCTCCCACAGGCAGCATAGGGCAGGCAGAGTATGGCACACATAGACAGCACTCTGCCTGCCCTATGCTGCCTGTGTGTGACATACTCTGTCTGCCCTATGCTGCCTGTGTGTGCCATACTCTGCCTGCTCTACCCTGCCTATGTGTGCCAAACTCTACCTGCCCTACCCTGCCTGTGTGTGTATGCCATGCTCTACCTTCCCTATGCTGCCTGTGTGTGCCATACGCTACCTGCCCTATGCTGCCTGTGTGTGCCATACTCTGCCTGCCCTATGCTGCCTGTGTGTGCCATACTCTACCTGCCCTATGCTGCTTGTGTGTGCCATACTCTACCTGCCCTTAGCTGCCTGTGTGTGCCATACCCTCCCTGCCCTATGCTGCCTGTGTGTGCCATACTCTGCCTGCCCTATGTTGCCTGTGTGTGTCATACTGTGCCTGCCCTACCCTGCCTTTGTGTTCCATACCCTCCCTGTCCTATGCTGCCTATGGGCCATACTCTGCCTAACCTACGCTGCCTGTGTGTGCCATACACACATGCAACATAGGCCTGGCAGTACATACAATATCTGAGGTGTGAACAAGTGAACAATGTGGGTGATTACATCTTGAGCCTGAGGTGTGAACACTGCAGGGGGTGAACAATGCAGGGATTAAAAGGTGTGAACAACACAGGGGATTACATTTTAAAACAATACAGGGGGATTAAAGCCTAAATCTGAGGTGGAACCATGCAGGAGGCCAGTTAATCTCAGTACTGATACCATTTAAAGCTTACTCAAAGGTAAATCATCAAAGCAGGGCCGCCAGTTGGACAGCACTGTTGTACATGAAGTGAAAGTGTTATAATATTAAATGGAATTGGCTCTGCAGTGTCCACTTGGTGCATCTTTGCGCTTTTTTTCCAATGGGTTATTTTTTTCCCCTGTAGCAAACAGTAGCTCAGCACTATTATAACTTTTTCATTTGGCAAGTTTGGTTCCAATACATGGCCAGCAAGTGGTGGGTTTATGTTATGTTATGTTTAGCTGCTTTCGCAAATTACACTTTTTTTTTTACACGGAAAAGCACAAAAACAAACCAAAAAGAAAACAAAATATTTTTCAGAGTTTATTAAATATGCCCCTTAATATGGTTATGGCAGTTGTGTAGGCCAGAGATCATGGGGTTACTTATTCTGAATGAGGTGGATATGATGAGAAAACGCATCAGTATGATGCAGACAGGTTCATCAATGGGGGGCTGGGTATTTCGTCATCATCACTGTAGTTCCAATAACGGCTTTTGGAAACACCCCAATGGGTCTTCTCCTATACTCAGCTCACTATGCGGGCATAGATGATGTCATTAGAGAAACTAACCACAATGCCATTTGCAATGCAAGAGTTGATGGGTTGTTGCTTCATAAATAACATAGCAAGCCCTGTATTTCACTTCTGTGTGAGAGATGCCAGATATCAGTTAGTCCCACTTGGTACCATCCTTGATGATCTTCTTTGGATCTCAAATCTCTATGGCTTCATGCTGTGAAGTCTTGTGTCACCAGGTTAAACACATTGCTCTCTAATGAGCTCTGCCACTTGCCCCAGTGCCTCTGGATTTCTGCCTGGACCTGAATGGGAAGAAAACAGTTAATGTCTGAGATTTTTTGTCCATATTGAACTTTCCTTCATATAAAACTTGTACACAGAATAATGCATTGCATGAAACAATCGTCATAATTATATTTTCCTTTTCATGAAAACCTAAACCATTCTATGTTGTTTTATTGTTGCACACTAAATATTTTTAATATCTCAGTAATGCCAGGGGTAACAAGCTCTGTCAAAATGCCCCCTATGCCATTTATATTTCATAATGTTTTGCTTAATTGGTTACTAATAAAAAAACATATATCTCAGGCTTTCAGTGGTTTCCAGTCATGGGACTTCTAGCCCATGGGGTGCTTGGATATACGTTGGGGGGCTCACGTGAAGACCATTTATGGTGAGAAGTTGGGAGAATGGCCTATTAACGCTTCAAGATACTCTTGAAAGCCCAGCTTGAAGGTCCGTTATGGTAGGATTTGGGGTGAAACTATGACTGATTGTATGCTAACCTAAAGGGGCAGTGGTCAACGGTTGGATCTTTAAGAAGTGCTCCCCTCAAGGGGGCTTGAACTAATAAATTTGACAACCACTGATTAAGAAGGGGAGTCTGGTAGAGGCTCAAGGCTGATGGTGTGGAAAAAGTCATACCATACCTGACCCTAACACTCTAACAAACCCGAAACCAAACCAACAAAGCGCAACATCTAGTGTTGAGCAAATTGTCTCGTTTCGCTTCCCTGAAAATTTCCTGAAATGACAGTAAAATTAGCGAAACAGCGGAAAATCCGCGGAACGGTGACTTTTTTGGCGCCCGTGTTTTTTTGCCAGCCGCGTCTTTTTTTTAAGCAACCGCGCCCAATTTGACGCGACCGTGACTTTTTTTGATGCGTGATGAATGTCATGTGCCGAAGTGTCGTGAAACAATTCGCCAATGGCGAAATGCAGATGTTTGCTTCCCCAAATTATTTGCAAAATAATAATAAAATTTGCGAAACAGCGAAAAATCCGCGAAACTTTTTTGTTGCGCACGTCTTTTTTTGTCACCCGCGTCTTATTGTGACCCGCATTTTTGTTTGCAATGACCACACCTATTTTGCCACAACCATGCCTATTTTAATGCAATCGCACCTAATTTGACGCGACCGTGACTTTTTGTGACGCGTGACAAATGTTCTGCACCGAAGTTTCGGGAAATAATTTGCCAATAGCAAAAAACGAAGAAAAAATTCACTCATCACTAGTGACATCATTAAACCCTATATTTAATTGCAAATACAGGTTTGGGATCCCTTATCCGGAAACCCATTATCCAGAAAGCTCTGAATTATGGAAAGCCCGTCTCCTATAGACTCCATTTTAATCAAATGATTCTGAATTGTAAAACTGATTCCCTTTTCTCTGTAATAATAAAACAGTACCTTCTAATTGATCCCAACTAAGATATAATTACCCCTTATTGGGGGCAGAACAGCCCTATTGGGTTTATTTCATGGTTAAATGATTCCCTTTTCTCTGTAATAATAAAACAGTACCTGTACTTGATCCCAACTAAGATATAATTACCCCTTATTGGGGGCAGAACAGCCCTATTGGGTTTATTTAATGGTTAAATGATTCCCTTTTCTCTGTAATAATAAAACAGTACCTGTACTTGATCCCAACTAAGATATAAATAACCCTTAATGGATGCAAAATAATCCTATTGGGTTTAATTAATGTTTTATTGATTTTTTTTACTAGACTTAAGATATGGAGATCCAAATTACAGAAAGACCTCTTATCCGGAATACCCTTGGTCCCGAGCATTCTGGAGAATGGGTCCTATACCTGTACCTGTAGTACATATACAACATATCAAATGTAACTGACAAATTGGATTATTTTCTGAAAAATATATGCTCAGTACTAATCTGGTGACTTTGAGACCTTTTGATGACTTTAAGAATATGGATGAACACTTATTTGCTAATCTAGATTACTTATACATCTGTGCACCAAGTACCATCTTGCTGAAAACTATAAGCCAGTTGTTGTTGAGAGCAATATATTTATATATAGATATTTTTTGCAGATGAATTTAGGAAATGGTGTTTTCAAGTTCATTATTCCCTGGTGTAGCTCTAGGCTTTTACAGGGTAGGAGTAATGTGGGACTTTAATAAGCTAATTCAATTAAGCATAGAATTAATGAATTGTTAGCTCAGGGTAATGTTATCAGTAGCATTTAAATTACATTCTTTACTCAGGATAAAAGAAAATTACATTTTTAATGTATCTATAATGTGCCCCTCGGCAGTCCAGTACTCTTTAAGGAAAATTAAAAAAAGAATTTTAATATACATAACATATGGATATGAATGTAGAACAAACCGAATGAAAGGATACCAACTCATAGTTCAAGAAGTATAGGTGACCCCTATTTGGCTGTGAAAACAGGCAGCACCAACTAGATTGGCTTTAGAGCATGGGGTACATAGGACTCTACACACCAGTTGGGGTGTAGTGCAACTGCAACTTACTTAGGCTGTGTGCAAAGTAATATAAAAGAATGGACGCCAGAAGTTTCTTTGCGGTGAAACATAAACCAACTTGTTTATTGTCCAAGACAATTAGTCCACAGGGTTATTACAGATACTCACACAGAGGAGATAGCAGTTAAAAGCTCTGAGGATAGAAAGAGATGGTGACCACCGGTTTATCCCACCTCTAAGAGCTGTGGCAGATGGGGAGACTAATCGCCCGCGAGTCCGCGACAAATCTCCCTTGTCCCGCGGGCGACTAGTCTCCCCGAAATACCATCACACCGGCGAGTATGTAAAGGAAGTTGCCTTGAGAGGAAACTTCAGCGATTTCGGGGAAATCGCTGCGCCGCGTATGCCATCCCACCGGCAATTTACATACTCGCTGGTGGGATGGTATTTTGGAGAGACTTGGATATATGTTGGGTGGCTCACGTGAAGACCATTTATGGTGAGAAGTTAGGAGAATGGCCTATTAACTCTTCTTGATACACTTGAAAGCCCAGCTTGAAGGTCTGTTATGGTAGGATTTGGGGTGAAACTATGACTGATTGTATGCTAACCTAAAGGGGCAGTGGTCAACGGTTGGATCTTTAAGAAGTGCTCCCCTCAATGGGGCTTGAACTAATAAATTTGACAACCACTGATTAAGAAGGGGAGTCTGGTAGAGGCTAATGGCTGATGGTGTGTAAAAAGTCAGCCCATACCTGACCTTAACACTCTAACAAACCCGAAACCAAACCAAATAAAGCGCAACATCTAGTGGTGAGCGAATTGTGCAGTTAATATTGGGGGGTATACATTGTTTCGGAGGGACAGGGGCAATAGAAAAGGAGGAGGAGTGTGTCTGTTCATTAAGCACGACTTAAAAGCAAATATTAAGGAGGAAGTTATGGGGGGAACAGAGGGAGCTGAATCCTTATGGGTTGAGCTTCTCACAGATAGTAAAGAATCTACCAAACTAATTGTAGGGGTATGCTATAGACCCCCTAATGTAAGCGAAGAGGAGGAGGCCCAGCTCCTGTTGCAAATAGAAAAGGCTGCTAGTTTGGGGCAAGTGATAATAATGGGGGATTTTAATTACCCTGATATTGACTGGGGCAATAGTACTGCCAGGACAGTAAATGGGAACAAGTTTATAAACTTGCTGCATGACAACTTTATGTTACAAGTTGTTGAGGAGCCAACCAGGAACCATGCTATACTAGATCTAGTGATCTCTAATGACCCAGAACGTATAGCAAATGTGCAAGTGGTGGAACCCCTGGGTAATAGTGACCATAATGTTATTTCATTTGATGTTTGGTGCAGGAAACAAATTTACACGGGGGCAACAAAGACACTGAATTTTAGGAAGGCAAATTTTAGCTCCTTAAGGGCAGCGCTTCAGGGCATAGATTGGGGCATTATGTTTTCTGATAAAAATACAGAGCAGAAATGGTTGTCATTTAAAATGATATTAAATCATTACTGTTCTCAATTTATTCCATTAATAAGAAAAAGTAGAAGTGTTAAGAATCACCCTATGTGGCTTAACTCTGAGGTAAAGAAGTTAATAGGGAGAAAAAGGAAAGCTTTTAAGAAATATAAGTCAGAGGGGACAGTAGCTGCGTTTAATGAATATAAACACTATAACAAGTGTTGTAAAACAGCAATCCGGAAGGCAAAGATAGAAAATGAGGAGTGCATCGCGGCCGAGGCCAAGACTAACCCCAAAAAGTTTTTTAAGTATATTAATAGTAAAAAGATGCAGGTTGAGGGTGTGGCCCCATTGAGTTATAATAACAATATGGTTACAGCGGATACAGAAAAGGCAGATGTGCTTAACCAGTTCTTTTCTTCTGTGTATACAGTAGAGGAGCCAGTGGGCCAAGTCCCACCCAATAGCTTCACTGTTGCCTCAGCTCCAACTATACAGTGGTTGGCACAGGATATGGTGCTTAAAGGGTTACACACGATTAATGTAAACAAGGCACCGGGGCCAGATGGAATACACCCTCGGGTACTGAGAGAGCTAGGGGCAGAATTGCAGTGGCCCTTGTTTCTGATATTCTCAGACTCGCTTTCATCAGGTATGGTACCTAGGGATTGGAAGAAGGCGAATGTCACTCCCATATTTAAAAAGGGAGTAAGATCTCAGCCTGGCAATTATAGGCCTGTAAGTTTGACATCCATGGTGGGCAAGTTATTTGAAGGCTTGTTAAGGGATCACATTCAAAATGATGTAGTGGAGAATGGCATTATGAGCAGTAATCAGCATGGCTTTATGAAGGACAGGTCATGTCAGACCAATTTAATTGCTTTTTATGATGAGGTAAGTAAGAAGCTGGACAGTGGGGATGCAGTAGATATAATCTATTTGGATTTTGCCAAAGCATTTGATACCGTTCCCCACAAACGACTGCTTTCTAAGCTAAGGTCTATTGGTCTTAGTGAAGTCGTTTGCACATGGATAGAAAACTGGCTACAGGATCGGGTACAGAGGGTGGTTGTTAATGGCACATTCTCTACTTGGAGTAAGGTTCTCAGTGGGGTCCCTCAGGGTTCTGTACTGGGTCCACTTTTGTTTAATTTGTTCATAAATGACTTAGGGGAGGGTATTATGAGTAATGTATCAGTGTTTGCAGATGACACAAAACTCTGCAGACCAGTCAATTCTATCCAGGATGTGACATCCCTGCAGCAGGATCTTGACCAACTGGCAATCTGGGCAGCTAAGTGGCAGATGAGATTTAATGTGGATAAATGTAAGGTCATGCACCTGGGATGTAAAAATATGCAAGCCCCGTATACCCTTAATGGGACTGCACTAGGCAAATCCATAATGGAGAAGGACCTTGGAGTCCTTGTAGATAATAAACTTGGCTGTAGCAAGCAATGCCAGGCAGCAGCTGCAAGGGCAAACAAGGTTTTGAGCTGTATTAAAAGGGGTATAGATTCACGGGAGGAGGGGGTTATTCATCCCCTTTACAGAGCGCTGGTAAGGCCCCATCTAGAATATGCTGTTCAGTTTTGGTCTCCAGTGCTCAAACGGGACATTATTGAGTTAGAGAGGGTCCAGAGAAGGGCAACTAAGCTGGTAAAGGGTATGGAAAGTCTCAGTTATGAAGAAAGACTGGCCAAGTTGGGTCTGTTTACACTGGAGAAGAGGCGCTTAAGAGGTGACATGATAACTATGTATAAATATATAAGGGGATCATATAATAACCTCTCTAATGTTTTATTTACCAGTAGGTCCTTCCAACGGACACGAGGGCACCCACTCCGTTTAGAAGAAGGGAGGTTCCATTTAAATATTCGGAAAGGATTTTTTACAGTGAGAGCTGTGAAGTTGTGGAATTCCCTCCCCGAATCAGTCGTACTGGCTGATACATTATATAGCTTTAAGAAGGGGCTGGATGGATTCTTAGCAAGTGAGGGAATACAGGGTTATGGGAGATAGCTCTTAGTACAAGTTGATCCAGGGACTGGTCCGATAGCCATCTTGGAGTCAGGAAGGAATTTTTTCCCCTCTGAGGCAAATTAGAGAGGCTTCAGATGGGGTTTTTTGCCTTCCTCTGGATCAACTTGTAGTTAGGTAGGTTAGGTATAGGCATTATGGTTGACGTATGTCTTTTTTCAACCCAACTTACTATGTTACTATGTTACTATGTATGTCTCATTCCGCTTCCCTGACAAATCTCCCTTGTCCCGCAGGCGACTAGTCTCCCCGAAATACCATCACACCGGCGAGTATGTAAAGGAAGTTGCCTTGAGAGGAAACTTCAGCGATTTCGGGGAAATCGATGTGCCGCGTATGCCATCCCACCGGCAATTTACATACTCGCTGGTGGGATGGTATTTCGGAGAGTCACCCGCGACTAGTACATGTACTTGATCCTAACTAAGATATAATTACCCCTTATTGGGGGCAGAACAGCCCTATTGGGTTTATTTCATGGTTAAATGATTCCCTTTTCTCTGTAATAATAAAACAGTACCTGTCTTTGATCCCAACTAAGATATAATTACCCCTTATTGGGGGCAGAACAGCCCTATTGGGTTTATTTCATGGTTAAATGATTCCCTTTTCTCTGTAATAATAAAACAGTACCTGTACTTGATCCCAACTAAGATATAATTACCCCTTATTGGGGGCAGAACAGTCCTATTGGGTTTATTTAATGGTTAAATGATTCCCTTTTCTCTGTAATAATAAAACAGTACCTGTACTTGATCCCAACTAAGATATAATTACCCCTTATTGGGGCAGAACAGCCCTATTGGGTTTATTTAATGGTTAAATGATTCCCTTTTCTCTGTAATAATAAAACAGTACCTGTACTTGATCCCAACTAAGATATAATTACCCCTTATTGGGGGCAGAACAGCCCTATTGGGTTTATTTCATGGTTAAATGATTCCCTTTTCTCTGTAATAATAAAACAGTACCTGTCTTTGATCCCAACTAAGATATAATTACCCCTTATTGGGGGCAGAACAGCCCTATTGGGTTTATTTAATGGTTAAATGATTCCCTTTTCTCTGTAATAATAAAACAGTACCTGTACTTGATCCCAACTAAGATATAATTACCCCTTATTGGGGGCAGAACAGCCCTATTGGGTTTATTTCATGGTTAAATGATTCCCTTTTCTCTGTAATAATAAAACAGTACCTGTACTTGATCCCAACTAAGATATAATTACCCCTTATTGGGGGCAGAACAGCCCTATTGGGTTTATCTAATGGTTAAATGATTCCCTTTTCTCTGTAATAATAAAACAGTACCTGTACTTGATCCCAACTAAGATATAATTACCCCTTATTGGGGGCAGAACAGCCCTATTGGGTTTATTTAATGGTTAAATGATTCCCTTTTCTCTGTAATAATAAAACAGTATCTGTACTTGATCCCAACTAAGATATAATTACCCCTTATTGGGGGCAAAACAGCCCTATTGGGTTTATTTCATGGTTAAATGATTCCCTTTTCTCTGTAATAATAAAACAGTACCTGTACTTGATCCCAACTAAGATATAATTACCCCTTATTGGGGACAGAACAGCCCTATTGGGTTTATTCAATTTTAAATTATTTTTAACAGACTTAAGTTGTGGAGATCCAAATTACAGAAAGATCCCTTATCCGGAAAACCCTAGGTCCCAAACATTCTGGGTAACAGGTCCCATACCTGTACCAGCAAACAACTGCATAAAGGTGCCAATATATTGTATGTATGAGGTGTGGTCAAAGAACATTAATTTAAAGTTTGCCAACTGTGTAATTTCTGGTGCTCGGTGTTATAAGAAGATGTGATGAGCGAATCTGTCCCATTTTGCTTCACCGAAAATTTTGGGAAACTACCAAAAAACTCCCGAAATGCGGGCGTTGCGCACGTATTTTTCCCATGACCATGTCCATTTGCCACAACTACGCCCATTTTAACATGACCACCCCCAATGTGACGCGACTATTTTATGCTTTGCCAAAAAATTTGCGAAATGGCGGAAATTAGGTGAAATGCTGGTGTCGCGCCCGCCCATTTTGACACGACCGCACCCAATTTGATGCGCCTGTGCCTATTTTGATGCAACCACTATTTTTTTTCGACAAATTTTTTTCGCCCCGAATTTTCAAGGAACTTTCGTGGAGCAATTTGCCAATGGCGAAATGGAGAAATTCACTGCAAATCCATGCCTGACGGAAAAATTCGCTCATCACTAATAACAAGTAGTGATGGGCGAAATGTTTCACCTGGCATGGATACGTGAAACGGATGAAAAAATTAGCCACGGAAAAATGAGCCTCTCGTCCAAAAATTGACACCCACGTTACCCGCGGCCACCAAAAGAATAGCCACGGGCAACAAAAGAATAGCCACGGGCGACAAAAGAATAGCCACGGGCAACAAAAGAATAGCCACGGGCGACAAAAGAATAGCCATGGGCGACAAAAGAATAGCCATGGGCGGCAAAAGAATAGCCATGGGCGGCAAAAGAATAGCCATGGGCGGCAAAAGAATAGCCATGGGCGGCAAAAGAATAGCCATGGGCGACAAAAGAATAGCCGCGCGACAAAAGAATAGCCATGGGCATAAAAAGAATAGCCATGGGCGACAAAAGAATAGCCACACGATAAAAGAATAGCCACGGGCAACAAAAGAATAGCCATGGGCGACAAAAGAATAGCCATGGGCGACAAAAGAATAGCCGCGCGACAAAAGAATGGCCGCGCGACAAAAGAATAGACGCGGGCGGCAATTTTTTTGATGCGCGACATTGTCGCCGTTTTGCGAATTTTATGCCTTTTCGCAAATCTTTTGAAAGATCAAAGCGACATGGGACAGATTCATTAATCACTAATAACAATGTTTGTGCAAGAATTACGCTTTTGTGTGACCTCGACTGCAGTCATAAATGAGCCTTTGTGTGTCTTGTAGTCCCATTGGAACTTAGTCTGTCTGGACCCAGACACTCTGCCAGTAGCTCTTCTGAACCAATGTATAAGGCATCAACAAATGCGGATAAAGGTCACATATCTATTTCTGGAGTTGCTGGGCTAAATGATAGAATCTATGCATACTGAGCTTTGGGTCTCAGAAGACTGATTGCCCTAAAGTCTGATTGGTGGTAAATGCTCATTTACGGTTCTGGATAGTCCTAAAACTTAAGCAGGGTGTCTATTATGACAGTATTTTGTATTCCTGTAAACTTGAGATATATATATATATTGTAGTATAAAGCAGGGCACTCAGAGGACTTTAAAAAAAAATAACGTTTATTTGTTTTTCCAATGTTTTGGTCTTCCTTGAGACCATTTCAAGCCTTCAAGGAAGACCTAAACGTAAGAATAACAAATGAACTTTTTTTCTTTTATTGCTTTATATGACATTCTATATTACTTTTTTTCCAGTGTTCACCCAGGCATCCTCTCCAATAAGCGAATGCAGCTTTTTTTGCAGTATATATATATTTTTTGCTCTGGCCAAATGCTCAAAAGGGGGGGGGGCTGCATTATTCTGAAAATCACTGTTCTACCCCAGGACATAACAGTACACGGAGGCCCATACATATTACTGCCATCAGCCTGCAGGTCCTACTCAACAATTCCGCACTGATCTCATAACCTGGATTTCTTTATTTATCACACTCTGCCTGTCGTTGTTTCATTTCTGTTTGATACATTGCTGCAATTGCCTTTTTTCATATTTTTGAAATACTCGTTATGAGACTTGCTGAGCTGGTTGCTGCTTAAGTTGTTTCTGATAGATTTGTTTGTTCATTTACCATTACAAGTATAGTAAATTGGGAAAAATAGAGCGGCATAAGCAGAAGTTACTGGGCCGCACAGCAAAATTATTTTAGGGTCCCCCTGGTCTTTAGGAATAGACCATGCCCTCCTACGTTATCATTTAAGGGCACATAATTAGTGATGAGCAAATTTTTTCGCCAATCATGGATTCACAGCGAATGTCCGCATTTCGGCATTGCAGTATCTAGAAGAATTAAGTCTAAAACAACTGGACTTTTCTGAGTTTTTCTTGAAAACGTTTCACCAATCATCCGAGTGGCTTCTTCAGTTTAAATGACTGGTAGGGAATTCCCCGGTATTTAAACTCTTGATGGTAGTACAGTCACAGACATCCAATCACAATGGTTCCATTGAACTTGTTCAGTTAGGTGTTAGCTGAAACTGGATAATTATATCTTAGTTGGGATCAAGTACAGGTACTGTTTTATTATTACAGAGAAAAGGGAATCATTTAACCATGAAATAAACCCAATAGGGCTGTTCTGCCCCAATAAGGGGTAATTATATCTTAGTTGGGATCAAGTACAGGTACTGTTTTATTATTACAGAGAAAAGGGAATCATTTAACCATGAAATAAACCCAATAGGGCTGTTCTGCCCCCAATAAGGGGTAATTATATCTTAGTTGGGATCAAGTACAGGTACTGTTTTATTATTACAGAGAAAAGGGAATCATTTAACCATGAAATAAACCCAATAGGGCTGTTCTGCCCCAATAAGGGGTAATTATATCTTAGTTGGGATCAAGTACAGGTACTGTTTTATTATTACAGAGAAAAGGGAATCATTTAACCATTAAATAAACCCAATAGGGCTGTTCTGCCCCCAATAAGGGGTAATTATATCTTAGTTGGGATCAAGTACAGGTACTGTTTTATTATTACAGAGAAAAGGGAATCATTTAACCATGAAATAAACCCAATAGGGCTGTTCTGCCCCCAATAAGGGGTAATTATATCTTAGTTGGGATCAAGTACAGGTACTGTTTTATTATTACAGAGAAAAGGGAATTATTTAACCATTAAATAAACCCAATAGGGCTGTTCTGCCCCCAATAAGGGGTAATTATATCTTAGTTGGGATCAAGTACAGGTACTGTTTTATTATTACAGAGAAAATGGAATCATTTAACCATGAAATAAACCCAATAGGACTGTTCTGCCCCCAATAAGGGGTAATTATATATCTTAGTTGGGATCAAGTACAGGTACTTTTTATTATTACAGAGAAAAGGGAATCAGTTTTAAAATTCTCAATTATTTGATTATAAGGGAGTCTATGGGAGACGGGCTTTCCGTAATTCGGATCTTTATGGATAACAGGTTTCCGCATAAGGGATCCCATACCTGTACAGCCCGCATTCTGGTTGGGGGAAACAATCTTTTTTTAAAAATAGCCCCCTACAGTGTTAGGCTGCCCAAACTAGGAGGGTGCATTGGCGGGGATTGTTGTTTAATTATAAACCTATTGTTTCCCCCAGGCAGAGTGTGGGCTCTATTAGCTGTCTAAGGAGCTGTCTGGGCGCCATGTTTTGAAGAAATTGGCAACACGGGAGCCATTCTTTTCTATGAAGAACAGTTGTAGCATATTGGGAAGTGAACTACTCTAACAAGGTCAGGGTCAGACTGGGCCGTCGGGACACTGGGAAAACTCCCAGTGGGCCCCAGGGGCCCAGACCCGACCCTTGCCACGCTCGCGATGCCGACCATTCCTCCCTTGACAGGTTAAATTTGCACACGCTCAGGGGAGGACGTCGGGTGGGGGGCCCCTGCAGGGGGGGGGGTTAGGGGACGCGACCGGCAGGGGCACCTGTAGGGTCCCTGGGGCGGGAGCCCCGCCGGGCCCTGCACCCCCCAGTCCGACCCTGAACAAGGTTGGGCAATGCAGATACTATTGCAGAGGTGAAACCCCCTTAGTTGCAATGTCATTTCACCTTCCTATTGACACCAATGCATTCAGCCACATTTTTCAGTGTTTTTATAAATGTCACAAAATTCCAAGGTGACTTTTGATAACCTTTTTACTTTTGTAGGGTTTATTTTATGCTTTATAAAAGCAGCTTGCATAACGGTGCTGATAATGATTGTAAGGGCTGCTGTGATTGGTACTCGCACACCCATGGCCCTGCCTCTCAGCGCTGCTGCCATTTTAAGTTTGAAAGTTCTGGCATCAGAACTTGGATATCATTTAAAAGATACAGCTTTATCAAACCCACATTTTGTACATGAAGGGAAAGGGAGCCATTTATATAGTGCTTTTGTCCCGTGGGCTCAAACAGTACCAGACTGGGATTCAAAATAATCCCTGGCATCTCAAGTACACAGAGGCCCAAACAGCCCCCCAGCCCAATAAATAGTGACTGTCTGTGGCACCTTACAGCCCCCCTGGCATTCCCAGTACCCAGAGGCACAAACAGCCCCCCCAGCCCAATAAATAGTGACTGTCTGTGGCACCTTACAGCCCCCCCTGGCATTCCCAGTACCCAGAGGCACAAACAGCCCCCTAGCCCAATAAATAGTGACTGTCTATGGCACCTTACAGCCCCCCTGGCATTCCCAGTACCCAGAGGCACAAACAGCCCCCCCAGCCCAATAAATAGTGACTGTCTATGGCACCTTACAGCCCCCCTGGCATTCCCAGTACCCAGAGGCACAAACAGCCCCCCCCAGCCCAATAAATAGTGACTGTCTATGGCACCTTACAGCCCCCCTGGCATTCCCAGTACCCAGAGGCACAAACAGCCCCCCAGCCCAATAAATAGTGACTGTCTGTGGCACCTTACAGCCCCCCTGGCATTCCCAGTACCCAGAGGCACAAACAGCCCCCCCCAGCCCAATAAATAGTGACTGTCTATGGCATCTTACAGCAGCCCCCCTGGCATTCCCAGTACCCAGAGGCACAAACAGCCCCCCCCAGCCCAATAAATAGTGACTGTCTGTGGCACTTTACAGCCCCCCTGGCATTCCCAGTACACAGAGGCACAAACAGCCCCCCCCAGCCCAATAAATAGTGACTGTCTGTGGCACTTTACAGCCCCCCTGGCATTCCCAGTACCCAGAGGCACAAACAGCCCCCCAGCCCAATAAATAGTGACTGTCTGTGGCACCTTACAGCCCCCCTGGCATTCCCAGTACCCAGAGGCACAAACAGCCCCCCCAGCCCAATAAATAGTGACTGTCTGTGGCACCTTACAGCCCCCCTGGCATTCCCAGTACCCAGAGGCACAAACAGCCCCCCCAGCCCAATAAATAGTGACTGTCTGTGGCACCTTACAGCCCCCCTGGCATTCCCAGTACCCAGAGGCACAAACAGCCCCCCAGCCCAATAAATAGTGACTGTCTGTGGCACCTTACAGCAGCCCCTCTGGCATTCCCAGTACCCAGAGGCACAAACAGCCCCCCAGCCCAATAAATAGTGACTGTCTGTGGCACCTTACAGCCCCCCTGGCATTCCCAGTACCCAGAGGCACAAACAGCCCCCCCAGCCCAATAAATAGTGACTGTCTGTGGCACCTTACAGCCCCCCTGGCATTCCCAGTACCCAGAGGCACAAACAGCCCCCCCAGCCCAATAAATAGTGACTGTCTGTGGCACCTTACAGCCCCCCTGGCATTCCCAGTACCCAGAGGCACAAACAGCCCCCCCAGCCCAATAAATAGTGACTGTCTGTGGCACCTTACAGCCCCCCTGGCATTCCCAGTACCCAGAGGCACAAACAGCCCCCCAGCCCAATAAATAGTGACTGTCTGTGGCACCTTACAGCAGCCCCTCTGGCATTCCCAGTACCCAGAGGCACAAACAGCCCCCCAGCCCAATAAATAGTGACTGTCTGTGGCATCTTACAGCAGCCCCTCTGGACTGAACCCACAGATTGCCAGATTGGGCATGGACTCAAAGCACTTTAAGGTAAGGCAGCCATTATAAGGACATTAAAGGAAAACTATATCCCCAGAATGAATACTTAACCAACAGATATTATATCATGTTAAGTGATAATCATGTTAAAGAATCTTCCAAACAAAAATATATATATCAGTAAATATTGCCCTTTTATATCCTTTCCCTTGAGCCGCCATTTTGTGTTGGTCTGTGTGCTTCCTTTAGAGATCAGCTGACAGGAAGTAATGCAGCTCTAACTGTAACAGGAAGTAGTGTGGGAGCAAAAGGCAGAACTCTGTCCATTCATTGGCTGATGTGCCTAGCATGTATGTGTGCCTTGGCTTGTTAGTGTGCACTGTGAATCCTATGATCCCAGGGGGCGGCCCTTAATTCTTAAAATGGCAGTTTTCTATTTAGGATTACCCAATGGCACATACTGCTAAAAAGTATATTTATATGAAAATGGTTTATTTAGATCAATCAAGGTTTTACATATGAGCTTGTTTATGCAATATATTTTTATCGAGACCTACATTGTTTGGGGGTATAGATTTCCTTGACGTGTGACTTGTTCAGGGTCACAGGAAATCAAACATTGGTCTCTAGGATGAGGTTCCACATTAAAGGCTGATCACTTAACCTCGAGTCTCCTCCTCCACTTGATGCCAGAGCGATATGCCAATGTTATAAGTTACAGAAGTCAGTACTGCACTGGGTGCTATATAATATATGCTGAATCAGACAATGGTGTTAAGATGAATGCGAAACGCGTAAGGCTTCCTGTTTTTACCTATGGATCAAATAAAATTTATACTTTTTTAATGTAAAACTTTTTTGGCTGCCTTCTTCCACATTTTGAAGAAAATAAACCGGAGTGCCTGCCCGCTTCAATTTTGATTTGCCCATGATGGCTCCCTATGCTGAAAGGTCTGGGGCATGAGCACCCGGACCCACCATTACTGTGGGTAAGAGTTATATGTACATTTAATAACGTGTGATCATCCCCTTACTATTGTTTTTGAAATGGTGTTAAGATACTGAAAGCAATACACAGGGTCATAGGGACGACTCTCCATTCTTGCTGCTGACATTATTCCTCACACAATATAACTCCATCTCGCTTTCCCCTGATTGGTTTACTGTGCTGCTTATAACTCCCAGGCTCCTAATGTATTTTGTAACAGTATAACCCAATAATGTCACATTTTGCCTTTGTTTTTCCATTTGCTAAACACATTACCTTTCGCCTCTCTCCCCAATGTAATATAAGCCAGTAAGTGCATTTGATGCCTTGTGGTCTTTAAAGGAGGCACACACAATATAATACATTTTAAAATTGAGTGTATGTTGTATAACAGATATAATAACGTAACTCTTGCTATATTGTGGCAGACTTTATTTGATGAGAAAAGCTTATCTCCTATCCTCTTATCTTACTTTTTATCACATGAAAACTCTATTGAAGTCTATGGGAAAAATGGAACCGAATTTAATTTAATCTCTCCCACAGTTTGTACATATTGGGCTGATGTCCCATGGAGCGATTTAAGGCCCCCATACACGGGCCGATTTTTTACTGTCAAACGAAAGATTCCCGAAAGATCCGATACTATCGTTAAGTTATCGTATAGTTGATGGTGTCCAAACGATCGTCGGCCCACTAATCGACCCGAAATTATCGTCCCCAAAATCGATCGGCCAGGTTTAAAAATTTTAGTCGTTTAACGATAAAATCTGCCAATTGGTGTGAGTGTCAGACATTTGTCTTTGAACGATTGTTCTCTGCGCATGTCATGATTGCCAGCAGCGGAAGTCAACGAACATAAATAAATAAATACCGCTTCCGCCACAACATTGGATCGTACGTAGATGTACGATCGTACGTATTTTACGATAATGATACGATGAAATCTTTTGCAAATTATCGTTGCTCGTGGATGGCATATCATATGGAAACCCGATTGCCATACGATCGTTTGTCGATATGATCGTTCGTCGCACAACGAGTGAAATCGCCTTGTGTATGGGGACCTTTAGTCGTCCCTATCTCTGCTACTGCAGGAAACTAATCTCTCCAAAATGCCTTTCCACCGGCAACAATACGAATCGCTGGTGGAAAGTCCTACGCATCAATTCCGTTTCCTGCACATCGATTTGTATTGTTGCCTGCGGAAGGGCATTTTAAAGAGATTAGTTGCCTGTGGTAGCAGAGATCTGGACGACTAAATAACTCCATGGGACATCAGCCTTAAACCATAAAACAATGCTGTCCAACTTCTGTGGTACCTAAAGGTGGATTTTTTCTGGTCTACATGGTGGAGGGCTGATAATGGAAGCCACTCCCCTTTTTTAAACCACACCCATGTTACAACAAAAGCTAACCACATTAATGGTGGTAGTGCAGCAAATACCCAAATGTTTGGTGCTCACTGTAGGGATATCACCCTTCATTCATATGTGAAAGAATTATATTATGTCATATTAAGACACTCCCTTAAATCCATATGCCTCCTCTTCCTCCCCTGTGGGTAACACAGCCCAGGGTGGCCAATCATCTTACTCCGTGCTGACCCAGCTTAAGGGTGAAGACACACAGAGCTACATAGTAGTAGGGATACACCGAATCCAAGATTGGGTTCAGTATTCAGCCAGGATTCAGTCTTTTTCAGTAGGATTCGAATTCGGCCGAATCCGCAGTCCAGGCCTAACCGAAACCTAAAAATCACATTACTTTTTGTCATGTTAACATGGAAGTGGAATTAGGATTAGGATTTGGTTCGGTATTTGCCCGACTCCGTTGCAGTGGATTTGGGGGTTCAGCCAAACCCGAAAAACTGGATTCGGTGCATCCCTATTTGGTAGCAGCTATGTGTTATGGCTACTAAATGCCAGAAAATACCCTGCCATAGACAATACTGAGAATTGCCTCTGCTAAAACACATGTAGAGACAATTATCAGTAAATGATCAGCATTGTCTATTTTTGTAGTCATGACAAGTAGCTGCTACTAGTAGCTCTGTGTGTCTTCACCCCAAAAATGGAAAAAGCATATTGGCTTTTTAGTCTTTCTGACCAAAATACTTTTTTGTACTATGCAAAGCACAGCAGGAACTTTACTAAAGAAATATAGAAACAATGCATGAAAATGAAAATATGGACACAGAAAATATATCTTCTCACCTCTCCATTGAGGAAGCAGTACAGCAAAGCCACTATGAATCCCTTTTAGGACAACAGAAAATAAAGTATTGTTAATCATTCAGCATGTTCATAGCATGGAACAAAAAATGGAAATGAGAGCGGGTATATCATTGCTGAACAACCCATTTACAGCCGAAGGCTATAGGCTGTCAGAGGGATTTGGGGAGTTGTAGTTCTACAGGTCGGCTTAGACTTTAATCTACTTTTGGTGTTTTGATATTAGCCGTCAGTCAATAATACAGTATTTAGTAGAATTAAGTCTAAAACAACTGGACTTTTCTGAGTTTTTCTTGAAAACATTTCACCACTCATCTGAGTGGCTTCTTCAGTTCATTTGAACTGGAAAAACTCAGAAAAGTCCAGTTGTTTTAGACTTAATTCTACTAGATACTGTATATCATGACCTGGATGAATGAGAATCTTCATAGACATATGTCAGTCAATAATAATTTTTGAAAAGTTGACACTCACGCATTAGAGCCACTCACGCATTAGAGTACACAACCAAATTTATTTTAACCAGAAGCCCTTGCGTGCCATAGCTCTAATGCCTCCAATCAATGTGATTTGTGTAGTTTCAACCCTTTTCAGGCCATACTTGAAACCATACTAACATTTGATATTTGGTGATGCACACCTTCAATATATTAATCAACAAAGTGGGTGCTCAGTGCAGGGGTTCCTTGGAAGACCCCCAAGTTCAATAGAAAATAAGAAAAAAGCAGGGCACTCCAAAATAGTATTTAAAAAAACCCTCTTATTTATTTACATGAAAAACCCAACGCGTTTCGACCCCCATCAAAAGAGGAGGGTCTTCGTCAGGGTCATTAAAATTAGGCAGGCCATACTTGAAAGGACTTTCTCTGTAAATATGTATAATGTTGTGCAAAAAGGAATAAGAGAGATGTCCCCTTTAAGCCAAGCAGATGAGATTTGGTATTGCAAGTGATAAACCATTAAAATGAATTGGCAACTTTCTTGTATACAGGTGATTCTATTTTCAGAGACTATACAGTCATTCAGCACTGAAATTATTTCAATGCAGTTCTATTAGGGCTTTAAAAACATCAAGCCAAAGCAATTACCTTGACCAAGTTTCTGTGCACTAGCTTTTCAAAATGGAGGGTGTTTTTAATTTAACAAACTGCTAATCACACAAAGCATTTGAAGCTTTTCTCCACTTCACAGTCTCATTACTCTCCTTATTTGTGCCTTGCAATAAATCCCCATCTGTAGGACGGTTGGGCTAACCAACGCTAACATTACTTTCCCATGCTATGAGACCATGCAGACATTAAAGAAGCATGGAATGGATTATACGACTTCTCCTCTCTCCATGTGCTGTTGGGCCTTATCCATTTCTTCTCTATTTTAGTGTCACATAGGCAGCTGTAGGGTCACATTTTCCCCTGAGGTCTGAATTATTCTGGCAGCTGTAAAGTCAGATTCAATGAGCCCAGAGATTTCTTTTCTCTTTGTTTACATCAGCTGAAAGTCAGAAGCACCAAGTCAGCATGTGGTACCTCTAGCTTTTATACAGCTTGGGTTGGAGAGCTGAGTTTCAGCTTCATTACTTCTTTTCTACATAAAGAACACATTCTTTATCTCCTTAATAACTACAGAACACACTAGCCATCTCAATTCCACCCCTTTCTGATCCAGATTTTAGAACATCACCTGATTGGATCCAAGAACAAGTTCAAAGTACATTCTTGCCCAGATACCAATGTGCTCAGGAAAAAGTGCGAAGATAACATAATGAACCCCAAACAGAGGGATGAGTAGAAGAGTAGACTTAGCAAGTCTCCTGGAAGTAAAAAGAGAAGGGTATTAGCACATTATGGGTATGCCATGATACTAATATAAGCATTATGTAGATTCCTGTATCCTCAAACATTCTAGAAGAATTGTGCATGCTATTCAGAAATATCCATACTGACATTGATGTATGTTTTTTTCTCTTTATATCTTACAAGAAAACCCAACCATTTACCTTCCTATTCAACTGCCCATATTTATATATGTCATTTATATATGTCACTTGGACTTTGAGGCCATGGAGGTCTAATGCCTTAAAAAATCTGTTAGTCTTGGTGATCTCCCCCTATAAACAACAACACTGGAGGATAGGCCTGTAAGACTGATGCAAGGTAATTAATCTGGGCAGTGAGGTGACGGTAAATGAAGAATATGGCCACAAATAAATGAGCTAGAACCAGTGTATGTGGTTTTCCTTGACATGGAAATGGTGGCTTGACTTTATGGAACGTATATACATTCTTGATAGCACCCAACCTATGAGAACTCTGATACCCACTGATAAAATACTATCCTTGCTAAAAAAAAAATGCATATGAGTGCATAGAAATAATTAAATAGACTAAACTAAGTCATAATAAATCCCTAGAGTGAAATGTACTGATAGAACACATTCCAAGGGTAAGGCATTAATAGAATCTTTCCTAGTTATTTCTGGCAGTCTCTGCTATGCTATTACATTCCCCTTGGTTCAGTCCTTAGAATGCCTTCTCTGCATTTATTCTATTGCTTTATGTTTATTTACTGTAGATTTTTACATGGGGTGAGGCCTGGATTTGTGAAGCCCACAATAGCCAGGGCGTAGGGTAAAGATTTGTTGAGGCAGCAATCTGCCCGTACTGCATATTTAGTAACAACAACAAGGATTGGGCAAGAGATACAAACTTCTGGCCCAATTTCCAGTGCGGATGGGGGAGTGAGTGATTTGCACAATTATGTGACAACAGCAGTGTCTGGAAGCAGTTCCTTATGAAAATATTTGAGGGCTAATTGATAAAGTTGTGTAGGTGTGCAAAGTATTTCTAGCATGTCTATACCTGGCTTCAGCACTGGGTAAGGCCTTTACTTTTTAAAATGGAGTGCAGAATACTTGTGCTCCACCCTCCCATGAATGCAGTTCTGGGGGTGGCACATATTTTTTTTAAATACAGTAAGGGGAATATTTATCATGGTGTGTCAAAGTGGAGTAAATGTTGGTGATGTTGCCCAGGGCAACCAATCAGCAATTAGATTTCAACGATTAGAAAACCAAAGAAAAGCATCTGATTGGCTGCTATGAGCAACATCGCCGGTGATGCTTTTCTCCACTTTTTACACAGCATGATAAATATATAGGGATGTAGCGAACCCGCGCAAAAATGTTCGCGAACCCGTTCGAGGACTTTCGCCAAAACTCGCGAATATTCGCGAACTTTGCGAACCCCATAGACTTCAATGGGAAGGCGAACTTTAAAACCTAGAAAAGCCATTTCTGGCCAGAAAACTGATTTTAAAGTTGTTTAAAGGGTGCCACGACCTGGACAGTGACATGCAGGAGGGGGATCAAGGGCAAAAACTTCTCTGAAAAATACTTGTAAAAAAAACACCAAAAAAAAACGCAAAAAAATAACGCAAAAAAAAAAAAAACGCAAAAAAAAAAAACCGCAAGCTATTCCTATGTATACGCATAGGCGATAAAACGAAGCGGAAAAAACGCGGCGGAAAACCAAGGAGAAAAAACGCGGCGCCAAAAAAAAAACGCAGCGAACCCAAAGTGGCGAACATCGGCAAAAGTCCGCGAATTTGCGCGAACGCGAACACCCGATGTTCGCGCGAATTAGTTCGCCGGCGAACAGTTCGCTACATCTCTATAAATATACCCCTAAATGTAGTAAATGGTTTAATGTAGTTTTAACTGTAAGGTACTGAAGGTTATTGACCCAGGGATAAGTCTTTCCAGCTTGGGTTCAGGAACAACTTTATTTTCCTATCCTTGTCACCTCATTGGTGCTTTGGTTTGCTTTCTGGTTTGGGCTATTTTAAATATGGTCCATGCAAGTTTTCTCTAAGGTGCTCAACAACTTACATATGAGTAGAAGGAAATCCCTCAAACAGGCTCCAACATCTGGTGCAAAGCCTTTTGCCAAAGGCTGTTTTAGCAGCAAAAGGAGGATTAACACCTTATTTAGGAATAAACCTTTGGTTTAGGAATGAGGTTTTTGAGGTGCCCACATGCTTTTGGTGATAGAGTGCATGTACGCTTCTTCTGGGATGGGGTGGGGAGTGGGTGGGGCAGAAACTACTCTCTCTCTATTGGAATCATAGGAATGTTTTATTACTGATGTCTACATTTACAGGGAATTCACCATTTCAGTTAGGGTTTTTTGTCACCGAAAAACTGATTTTGTCATGAAAAAAACCCAGAATTTGATATTTTGATATTTATTATGTGACAAAACCTCAACAATTCCAAATGCAAAAATATGTCCCTTTTGCAGTTGGAAAAACTTTCTTTGCTTCGTGGTTTCTGGGTTTTTTTTACTCTGACTTTTGTGTGACAATATGAAAAAGTTGCAGTTTTCGTGCAACAACTTGAAAAACACACAGTTTTAGCATTTTTTCATTTATATTTTTCCAGTTTGGATCTTTTGGTAAATGACCATTTGTGGAAGTGAGTTTATTCGTGTAAAACCATAAAAATCCGAATGTGGTATAATGTAGAGCAGGGGTGTCCAAACTTTTTCACTCGTGAGCCACAGTCAAATGTAAAAAGACTTGGGGAGCAACACAAGCACCATAAAAGTTCATGGAGGTGCCCAGGGGCGCTTATGCCATTAGGCGAGTTGAGAAACTCGCCTCAGGCGGCAGAAGCGCCCCAGTTACCAGGGGCGGCAAAAAGCCGCTCCTGGTAACTTTAAGAGCCGAATTTCCGGTTTTTAAACCGGAAATTCGGCTCTTCTAGTGCAGAGAGCGCAATTGCGCTCTCTGCACTAGCGATCTCACCGCCCCCGGACCCGCTCCTGCGCTCAGAAGGTAAGCGCTGGGGAGCGCGGGGGGGGCGGCATCCAGGAGCCGCCTCAGGCGGCGATATGACCAGAATCGCCCCTGGAGGTGCCAAATAAGGGCTGTGATTGGCTATTAAGCAGCCTCTATGTACACTATCAGCTTACAGGGGCTTTATTTGGTAGGAAATCTTGTTTTTATTCAACCAAAACTTGCCCCCAAGTCAGGAATTCAAATATAACTACCTGGTTTGGGGGCACTGGGAGCAACATCCAAGGGGTTGGGGAGCAACATGTTGCCCCTGAGCCACTGGTTGGGGATCACTGATGTAGAGGGTGCTGCTGAGAGACAATTTGCAACTGACCTTTGGAATTTCAGCAGCTATCTGGTTGCTAGGGTCCAGTTTAACCTAGCCTCCAGGCAGTAGTTTGAAAGACACATAGGAACTAGTGATGAGCAAATTTTTTCGCCAGGTATTGATTTGCAGTGAATATCCGTATTTCGCCATTGGCAAATTGTTTAGCGAATTGTTTAGCGAAACTGCCATAAAAATTTGCAGCTAAAAATTTGTTGCGTGTCAAAAATGGGTGCAGTTATGTAAAAAAAAGTTGCGCAATAAACGTAAACGTGTTTCACAAATTTTGCACGGTTTCGTGAAATTTCACAAATTTTCTGGGACAGATTCGCTCATCACTAACAGGAACATAATTAGAGGAGGGGCTATATAGAAAGACAAGTGCTAAAAAGTAACAATGACAATAAAATTGTAGCCTCACAGAGCAACGTTTTTGGCTGCCAGGGTCAGAGACCACCTTTTAAAAGCTGCAAAATCTTTTAATAAAAAATGAAGCCCAATTGAAAATTTGCTAAGAATAGGTCATTCTATAACATATTAAAGGTTAGCCTGAAGTCAAACCACCCCTTTAACTTTCATATACGCAGAGAAGGAATAAGAATAAGCTATCATCAATATACAGGTATAGGACCCATTATCCAGAATGCCTGGGACCAAGGGTATTCCGTAATTTGGATCTTCGTACCTTAAGTCTATTAAAAAATCAATAAAACATTAATTAAACTCAATAAGATTATTTTGCATCCAGTAAGAATTAATTATATCTTAGTTTGGATCAAATACAAAGCACTGTTTTATTTTTACAGAGAAAAAGGAAATCGATTTTTAAAATCTGAATTATTTGCTTATAATGGAGTCTATGGGAGACAGGCTTTCCGTAATTCGGAGCTTTCTGGATATTGGGTTTCCAGATAAGGGATCCCATACCTGTATTAGGCAAAATGAAAGGAGGATAATGTCCTCTTATAAACAGGATACAGTTTCTGTTTGGCAGATTAGATAGATTTACCCCGCTAGTTCTAAACTGGAATGACTGGGCTCATCTCTACAAACCCGTGCTGGCCGTAGCAATTCTATTTAATCACGTGGAATGTATACAGCACAATACGAGGCATGACTTTACCTAGAGTAAAGGATATTCGTTAGCACTGCAATATATAGAGAGCAGAGGTACAGATCACTCTGAAGGTAATTTGAATGCTGATCTGTAATGAGAGAAAGTGCTGAGGCAGGAAGCAATAGCCGAGACGCAGGCTTGATCCCTCCTGTACCATCACGGTAGCATGTTATTATCTGCACTGCAGTATTAATAAAATGCCTCACAAATCCACTTATTTCTGTTTCCTCACTGCCGTACGGTTTGGAATCTGCCTGTCTGCAGCTTTTGCTTGAAAGGTCACAGGAATTATTCCAGTTCTGCAGTAAGCAGCCCGATTTGCTACCTTGAAATGAATTTGTGCTGTTTGATGGCTAATGTATATGTTTAGTATTTAGACTTATGACAGTCTGTCTGAATTGCTTTCTGCTGGCGATTCATGTAAATGGAAGATCAGAAACCAGGACTAGTGATGAGCGAATCTGTCCCATTTAGCTCCGCTGAAAAATTCGCAAATTTTTTAAAAGATTCGCGTAACGGCGGAAAATTTGCGAAACAATGAAAATGTTTGCACGTCAAAAAAAATTTCGCACGCAACTATTCTTTTGACGCACGATTATTCTTTAGATGCCTGCGACTATTCTTTTGACGCACGGCTATTCTTTTGTCGCCCACAACTATTTTTTTTGACGCGCGACTGTTCTTTAGTCGCCCGCAACTATTTTTTTTGACGCGCGACTATTTTTTTGTTGCCCGCAACTATTTTTTTTGACGTGCGACTATTCTTTTGTTGCCCGCAACTATTTTTTTGACGCGCGACTATTCTTTTGTCGCCCGCAACTATTTTTTTTGACGCACAGCTATTCTTTTGTCGCCCGCAACTATTTTTTTTGACGAGCGACTATTCTTTTGATGCCCACAACTATTCTTTTAACGCGCAACTATTCTTTTGTCACCCACGACTATTTTTTTTTTACACCCGCTACTATTTTTTTGACGTGCGACTATTCTTTTGATGCCCGCGACTATTCTTTTGACGTGGGTAACAATTTTTGGACGCACAACGAATTTTTCCACGGCAAATTTTTTTATCCGTTTCACTAAACGATCCGCCAATGGCGAAAGGCAGAAATTCGCCACAAATCCATGCCTGGCGAAACATTTGGCCCATCACTAACCAGGACTAGTGAACAAAACTGGCCTGTTTCTCTTTGCCAAAAAAAATCACAAAACTGCAGCAAATGTGAAATATTTCCCCAAAGTTTTTTTTTTTTTTGGCAAAATAAAATAGTAACTAGTATTCTAATAATGACACTAGTGTTTTTTCCCTATAGTTATGAAAAACACATTTTTTTTTTCAGCGAAAAATAACACATGGAGAAATACTATTAATGGAATTACTGTTTTCATATTTGCAGATGAAACCTAGAAATTTTGCCACAAATCCATCCCAGACAAAAAACTTTGCTCATTCCTAACCAGGACTGTCACACAAAAAAGGCTAATATACCCCATTGTTCAGGATGACTGCAATGAATAGTACTTGTTATCAGTGTTGGGCGAATCTGTGCGGTTTTACTTCGTCAGAAAAATTCGCAAAAGCTTGAAAAATCTGCGAAACGCGTTGCGTGACTTCTTTGTGGCCATGTCTTTTTTTTGTCCCCCGTTTCTTTTTTTTTTTACATGACCACGCCTATTTTGATGTGGCCATGCCCATTATGACACGACTGCTCCCATTTTTATGCAACCGCACCCAATGTGACGTACCTGTGCTTATTTTTACACGCCCACAACGTTTTTTGACGTGCAACTAATTTTTCTGTGGTGAACTTTCAATAGACAATTCGTGAATAGTGATGAGCGAATCTGTTCAAAGATTCGCGAATTTTTCGGCGAAGCGAAACGGCGAAAAATTCGCGAAACGGCGAAAATGTTGTGCGACAAAAAAAATTGTCGCCCGCGGCTATTGTTTCGTCTCCCGCGGCTATTGTTTTGTTGCGCGGCTATTATTTCGTCGCGCGCGGCTCTTGTTTCGTCGCCCGCGGCTCTTGTTTCGTCGCCCGCGGCTCTTGTTTCGTCGCGCGGCTCTTGTTTCGTCGCCCGCGGCTCTTGTTTCGTCGCGCGGCTCTTGTTTCGTCGCGCGGCTCTTGTTTCGTCGCCCGCGGCTATTATTTCGTCGCGCGCGGCTCTTGTTTCGTCGCCCGCGGCTCTTGTTTCGTCGCCCGCGGCTATTGTTTTGTCGCCCGCAGCTATTATTTTGTCGCACGCAGCTATTATTTTGTCGCACGGCTATTGTTTCGTCGCGCGCGGCTCTTGTTTCGTCGCCCGCGGCTATTATTTTGTCGTGCGCTATTGTTTTGTTGACAATTTTTGGACGTGCGGCGAATTTTTCCGCGTCAAAATTTTTCATCCGTTTCGCGAAACAATCCGCCAATGGCGAAACGCGGAAATTCACTATTCGTGAATGCCGAAATGCAGAAATTCGCTGCAAATCCACGCCTGGCGCAAAATTCTCTCATCACATTTATAAATTTCACACAGCGCATATTTTATTCGCAAATGTTGCTTTGTGCATGTTTTCCCCTAAACAGTTACATTTTGCAGAGCTGTGCCCGTCTTTCCTTTTTTGTGAAAACCTGCAAGATGCGCATTTAGCAAATGGCTCGCAAATGAGGTTTGCATGAGCACCGCCACTGTCTGTATTTGTTGTGCACAAATATAGCACCAATCTGTTTAGTGAATATTTTTTACACCACCAAAGTTGTGGCGTAATTTGGGTGCAGAATATGTGCATAAATATTTGCAATTAGCTGCACAAACTTTATAAATGAGCCCCAATGTGCTTTACTATATGTTGAGCTCAACAGGGCAAACAGGGAAACTGAACTAATAAATGAAGTTATAATGTATATAATCCCTGCATAATGGACTCCTGCTAATAAAACAGTTACAACAAAGGGTGAAAGGAGGATATTCTACTGGTAATCTAATTATATACCTCGCAAGGACCAAAAATGGAGTAACTTTAATGTCCCTTTTTGCCCTGTTTAGCTCAAGAAATAACACACAGGACAGGGTATGACAATTATACAACTACATTGAGCATATAACTAATGTCCATTACTTCTGTTTTGCACTATTATTAAACTGTTCTGTTAGGCTCTTTTGAAAGTTCTTTTTCTATACAGTAAAGTCACAGCTCAAGGATCAAAAATTCATGAAACTGAGGAAAAACTTGCAAAGCAGAGAAAATTTTTTGAATGACGGGTACCACAATTTTTAGTGTGCAGGTTTATTTACATGGCCACCCTTTTTTTGAACATGACTGCGACCATGAAGTCTTGAGACCTTTCCTCATTTCAAATTTTTTCTGTGAATCACTTATATAAGTGTCATAAAGGCCAGTTCTGCTCCAATGACATCATACAGGCAGCGCCAGATTTCTGAGCCAGTCCCCCCGAGGCCGCCCCCATTCTGTGCCCTCCTCCGTTGCGATAATGCCCCCCCCACGAGTGCACGCATGCACATTCGCACAGGCGCACATTTAAACTCTTATGGAACAGTGGGAAGAAGTCCCCATTGTTCCATATGGGAGTAAAATTTAGGTGTGGTGGGATGGCATTCCGCCCTAGGCCCAGGCCTCCGGGCCTGCATACAGGGGCTGAAAAGGAAGAGCTGGCTCTGTCACATGATTCATTTATGGAAATCAGTACACCTTGAGGAGAACTACTTACATGTACTGCTGTTTATAATTTTTGCTGATGTCTGGGCATCGGATCTTCTGTATAAGAATTCTAATCACGTTGAGAAATATTATAAAGTTGATCTGTTGGAGAACATAAAGAAATTCATGTTACATCACAGATAAATGCCTGAGATCAGAGAGTGGGGGTCATTTATAAAGTTCATGCAGTGCATATTTTTTTCAGAAATGGTTGTTTTGCACATGTTTTTCACTAAAGCTTAAATTTTGCACTGCTGTGGCCCTCTTTCCTTTTTTTGTGAACAAATGGCTCCCAAATAAGGTTGACGTTTGTGTGAGCATGACCACTGTGCGTGTTTTCACTTTGCAAATATAATTTTTGACGCCACCAAAGTTGTGGAGTAACTCTTTTCTAAGTATATGTTCTTTCAGCTGACCCCTGACCTTAATTGAAGGACTTTTCTTGGTTATTTGCCCTCCTCTATGATTTGGATAAGTGTAGAACAGATTGGCAGGTCTGTCCCTCCCTGAAATTTCCCTGGTGTCCTTCTTTGTCATTTTCTTTGTTTATAAAATATTCTGAAAAGTCAGATATTTGAGAGGAAAAGAAAGCAGGTGTTTGGGACACTCCACTAAAATCTGGCACCTAACACTTAACAGCCCTTAGATACAACGACTCTGTAGCACATCTACCAAAGAGCTACAAGCATCATTAGAGACCAAGCCACCAATTTATCCATCCACAAAGTGTCTACATTTAGCTACATTTAGTGCCATACTTGCCAATAGTCTACCACTTTCTGCTGACGGTAGCAAGGAAGATAGACAATGAGGCAGGTGAAAAGTGACCTCCATGTCTTTCTATAAAAAAAAATCACACTTTGGGTGGTATGGTCGAATATCTGGCTACCATATTACATAAAATCCAATCTTGAGCTTTACTTGACTACTGGTCCTTGTGTGGCCAGCTCAAAAAAGTTGACAATGTCTGTTCTCTATTTAGTAAAATGGGCACAACTTGTGCCTTTATGGCAAGGGACATCACACAGGGCATGAGCATTAACTTAGATGCCCCCCAATAGCCAGACCCCTGTTCCTTCCACCCACACCAGGCAATTGTGCCAGATCCCACTGCACCTTGAACCTCATGCAACAAATCAGGTCAAACCAGAAAATTAGAGAACAGTGATAGTATAGATAAATGACATTAGGTGGAAGCACTTTCTCTATGGCATTTTCAAGAGCATAAATATTCACCCATTTTTGCACTTAATGTTGTGCCTAGTGATTGTAACTGATCCATTATGGAAAAAAGGATTTTAATCTATTTTTTATTTAGTAACTTGTAAAAAGGAAGTACATCATCCATGGCTAACAGGTGTGTGGGAAGGGGTTTTGGTTTATAAATAAAAGAACCATTAATGAATCATTACAAATATTGCAAGCAGTATTGGAGTCTTGATTATCCACCAGTAAATGCTCTCATAATCATCCCAGCACCTGAGGAAAAGGAACAAAATATTTAAAAAAACTATTTCTATACATATAAATCATATTCTGCATGACTGATACCCAATCACTCAAAAGCCATAGCCTGCACTGTACAGTCATATGTGCATTCACGTCACAGAACCACATTCTGTATGCATGTTGCACCTCTCATTACATAGTTACTGTAAGTATATTCCATTTATCTGCTCATGGTCAAATTATTTGAGCACTTCAACCTTGTAGTACATCCACATACTCCCCATACTTTTTGTCATAAACATTTTCACCATCCCTCTATCACACCATCTCTCTCCCCCAGACACTGCTCCTTTGTATCCCCACTACCTGTCTCTCTTTATATATAACTCAGCACCTATAGTGGTTAATTAAGACTGCAAGTACAGTAAGCCAAGTGCTATTTCCATGTTTTTGCCCACAATGCAACATTCTACCCCCTTCATTCTTGTGTCACTGCACTTGCTAGCGGGACGTATGGTGCAATGTGTTGGTGACGTGTGCGCCCTTTTCTGCTAGCATAACTGTGCTACAGCAATGTTGGGAAGTGGGAACCAGAGAGCTACCATTTAGTTCAGAGGTGGTAGTAGCTCCAGGGTTCCCCTGCATCAATAGGTGCAACTGTACTTGATTTGGAACAGGAAGTTGGAAGGACTGATCGGCACAATTTTGTGGAAGTGTAATGAATGGAGTTCAATGCACAAGTGACCGTGATTGCGCTTGTGGTTGTGGATAAACCCTCATAACTCTTCGTTGTACTCCTCCTCTATTAAACTCCCTGCTGCTTTCCCCCATATCTATCCCATATATTCCTATCTACCCCCACTTGTAAAGCATTTAGAATCCCAACCGGTCTTGATCCATCAAACTTTCCTTTTCCTTCATTGTCATGAAACTCTATTTCATTCACACACTGTCTCCTAGCTATTCTTTTTCCTCTTACCCTGTATTGTCAAACTGAATTCTTGTTTTGATCCAAACTGAAATAGTAAGAGCAGGTGCACCTGCAATGAGATTAGTCAAATGGTTAGTCAACAACCCACCCCCCCCCACCCCCAACACACACAGATTTCTAAATTTGTACCAAATAGATTGATGTGAAGAGAAAATGGACACCAACATGTATTTACGTACATACAACATGATACATGATGGGGAGTCATTAATCAACATTTGAAGTTGAGTTTCTGCAGCAATTTTTTGCAAAACTTGAATATTCAAGAATGATTTATTGTAAGTGCAAGAAACTTGAAAATAAAAATTCAGCATCTAAAAGCAAAGTTCAAGCTATTTTTCAATTTGCATTTTTGAGATGAATTTGCAACAGGATCCGTATATTTCTACAATTATTTTGCTATTAATTAATAGATGCCATCAGGACATATTTTGCATTTAACGGAACAATACTGTTTATTTCGTTTTTTCACTAGGGATGATGTTCCGTGGCTTTCTACATAGAATGGCTTCAAACAAGCCCTATGGAAATGTGACCTCATACAACAACAACAACAACAAACATTTGTAAAGTGCTTTTCTCCCGTGGGACCCAAAGACATTACTGTCTATATAAGGGAATACTATGCCCTTGACTTTCAACGTACAATTTATAATTTTACAAAGCACTGGGAATATGTATGAGCTTGTTTTGAACTTACCCCATCCAATGACTATATACCACCAGAAGTATTTTCTCTGGTACGTAAAAGTGAGTGTGAGCAAAGTGTGTAGATACATCCCTTCCACCAGCAGCCAAGAAAAATTTGCAAGGACGGAGTATTGGAAAAACACTACAGCTGCCTTACAGCCCACCTATAACAAAAAAGTTAAAATGGTGATACAGAATCAACTGACCAAATTTACATTCAGGGCTCAGTTACAGTGTCGAACTGGGACCCCAGAGGACCACCAGAAAACCTTAGACCATAGGCCCACTCTCTTTTTCCTCCTTTCTTTACTCAACCTCTTTATTCTCCTAGTCTCTTTTATTTACATGCTAGCATCTATTCTTCCATCTATCTCTCCTCTTTGTTCCCATTCAGAAAAAGGGAATGACCATGAAACAGGCAAAATGGTGAGGAGCAGGAGGGCCCACTGACACCTGGGCCCACCGGGAGTTTTCCTGGTATCCTGGTGGGCCAGTCCAACACTGCTTAGTTAATATGTTTCTGACTTAGAACTAAAGTTCTCCAATAATAATTATGAGCCACAAAAAGCCAAGCTCTTACCGTTGACATGGTACAGTGGTCTACATCCTCATCGGCAAAGAGAACAGCATCTTTAATAAACACAGCAATTCCACGGAGAATGAATGAAACAAAGAGGTTGACGTGGATAAAGTTCCTGGGGCAGTGCAGTTTCCTGTAGAAAACAACACAAAGTCCTTGAAAGATGATCTCTCCGGCACTTATTTCTTAGTTTCGGCCAACTAAAGACCAAGGACTTCACTATGACAACCTCCTTGGCACTTTATAATAAAGGTCTGCTGCCCATCACTGGAAGCGATGTATAACACTGAGTGATTGTATTTTAAGTTGAAAATACTCTCTTTTTAATTCAATTAGATTTGGTAGGACTGATGTATTTTACAGGTTGGCAGACAAATGTCTATAAATACACTTTTCTCAAGCAATGGTACAGATTTCAGATAGAAACTTGGCTAAAGACAAATGCCTTTCACAATTCTTGTTAGAGGGCAAGCAACCTATAAATATTTTGTTGGCAAGGTAAAAGCTTTAATAACATTTATGAGCTTGTGATAGATCAATAACTTCAGATATGGAAAACAAGCCAAGCTGAAAAAATGAATGCTGGGTATAATATTTATCCCTAATAATAAACATTACATCACCATTTTGCTTTTAGCCGAAGTGCCCATATCATTCTTACACAGATGAGTTATTACAGGGATGGGACCTGTTATCCAGAATACTTGGGACCTAAGGTTTTCCGGATAAGGGATCTTTCCATAACGTAGTCTAAATATTGAATAAACTCAATAGGATTGATTTGCCCCAGTAAGGAGTAATTTTATCTTGGTTGTGATCAAGTACAGGTACTGTTTTATTATTACAGAGAAAAGGGAATCATTTAACCATGAAATAAACCCAATAGGGCTGTTCTGCCCCCAATAAGGGGTAATTATATCTTAGTTGGGATCAAGTACAGGTACTGTTTTATTATTACAGAGAAAAGGGAATCATTTAACCATGAAATAAACCCAATAGGGCTGTTCTGCCCCAATAAGGGGTAATTATATCTTAGTTGGGATCAAGTACAGGTACTGTTTTATTATTACAGAGAAAAGGGAATCATTTAACCATTAAATAAACCCAATAGGGCTGTTCTGCCCCCAATAAGGGGTAATTATATCTTAGTTGGGATCAAGTACAGGTACTGTTTTATTATTACAGAGAAAAGGGAATCATTTAACCATTAAATAAACCCAATAGGGCTGTTCTGCCCCAATAAGGGGTAATTATATCTTAGTTGGGATCAAGTACAGGTACTGTTTTATTATTACAGAGAAAAGGGAATCATTTAACCATTAAATAAACCCAATAGGGCTGTTCTGCCCCCAATAAGGGGTAATTATATCTTAGTTGTGATCAAGTACAGGTACTGTTTTATTATTACAGAGAAAAGGAAATCATTTTTAAAAATTAGAATTATTTGCTTGGAGTCTATAGGAGATGACCTTTCCGTAATTTGGAACTTTCTGGATAACGGGTTTATGGATAACAGGTCCCATACCTGTATACATATAAATTCTAGAGCATTTAAGCACAAGTTTGATCATTTTATGTAATATATCAAGTAGCCAAGGAAAACCCAGCGTAGTGTAGTAGTGTCTTTATGTATCAAAGCTCCTCACAACTAGACTTTCCTGGTCCATCCTATCAAACAACTGGAACAAACAAATATCAGAAGCAAAATATATTAACAAAAGTCTTCGAAAGCTGTTTTGGTTGATTTGTTTGTAGAAGACCCTTTTTAAAGGATAAAAATCATCAGTCCCTCTCTTTCTACTGCAACAGCTAGGCTGCTCATGCATGCTCTCATCCTATCCCGACTTGACTACTGTAACCTGCTACTGTAACCCAGCTCCCATCTTCCCCCCACAGTCTACTGTATATTAAATACTGCTGCCAGAATTCTCCATTTCTCATCCAGGAGAGTTTAGACCCTTCCCCTGCTAAAGTCCTTATCGTGGCTTCCTATTAAACACAGAATATCTTACAAGCTCCTTCTCTTAACCTTCAAAGCCCTCCATTCCTCTGCTCCTCACTACATCTTTTCTCTTGTGTCTCCGAACGTTCCTGGCCAATAGGGATGTAGCGAACCTAAAAAAAAAGTTCGCAAACGCGTTCGCGAACTTACGCCAAAAAGCGCAAATATTCGTGAACTTTGCGAACCCCATAGACTTCAATGGGAAGGCAAACTTTAAAACCTAGAAAAGTCATTTCTGGCCAGAAAACTGATTTTAAAGTTGTTTAAAGGGTGCCACGACCTGGACAGGGGCATGCAGGAGGGGGATCAAGGGCAAAAATTTCTCTGAAAAATACTTTGTTGACACAGCGTTGCGTAAAATCGCAAAGGCAGCTGGCAGACCTAGCGGAAATACGTGGCGGTTTTTGCTATTTCGCGCTATTACCACCATGGAAAATGGATTTGCTGAAAAACGCCATGTGTGGCTTGCGCTGCGTTTTTAGGCCGATAAAAAACGCAGCGGAAAAACGCCACGCGAACCCAAATTGCGAACATACGCGAAAAGTTCACGAACTTGCGCGTTCGCGAACACCCGATGTTCGCGCGAATTAGTTCGCCGGCTAACAGTTAGCTACATCTCTACTGGCCGACTCCTTCGTTCCTCACAAAGCAACCGTTTGGTTGCACCCCCCACTACTACTGCTGTTTCCCGCCTTAAACCTTTCTGCCTTGCTGCCCCTCACATTGGGAATGCCCTCCCTGATTTCCTCCGGAGAGAATCCTCCCTCAGTCTTTTCAAAACTAAACTTAAAGACTCCCTTTTGGAGCACTCACCCAGCACCTGATCTGGGAACTGTCACTTATATTGTAGTGTAACCCACTGTGACCTACAGCACTTATATTTGCCTATTTGTGTCCGTAAGTTACCCTCCCATATAGATTGTAAGCTCTACGGGGCGGGGACCTCCATCCTCTTGTGTCCTCGACTCTTAACTTATTGCAGCTGTACCTTGTATTTATTTGTATTTATTGTTGTACTGTGTATTGTGGTATGGTGACAAAAAGGTCCCCGGTTTCCTGGGGAAAAGTGATTGACAACAGGTATGTTGGGCCACGGATTCTCAGACATTTTTACTGAGGTGAGACCAGCAGTGTTTTGGGGCATAGAAACACTTTGTTTCTCTGCAGTTTTTTAAATTGTTGATCCGGGGCTGGTCTTACGGGGAATCCGCAAGAGCAGGGTGGGTGGATTCCCAAATCCATAGGCCAGGTTTTCAGGAGGCCCTAGGCCTATTTGTAGTACACCTGAAGCTGTGCAGGGGGCTGATGAGCCTGTGTGTGTGAGAGAGAGACACGCTGCTGGATTTGCTCAGCTTCAGGAGAAAGAGAAGCATTTATTTTTGTGTTAGCCAGGAGGCTTGATATTTCTGTTCCAATTCTTGTTTTATACCCCCTGCGAGGGGAAACTTCTGCAGCCGCTGAAAAATAAACGCGGGCAGGATGCCCTTACACCGGTCTTGGTGTGTGAAGTTGCCTCATTTGCAGCCTACCAGCGAGTGAACCCCCACAATTGGTGTTTCGGATGCGGGCAACGATTGCCACACGCGGGAGTCGCCTGACCACAGTAAGTCTCCTGTGGGAATTGTGTGGACTGTATATCGTATAAGTGATATTTAAAGGGACACTGCACATAAAAGCTATAATATGGAGGATGTCCTCAAGGCCTTGCTGCAATCCACGGTTGCCTTACAAAGGGCCCACCAGGAGAGCACGGCTACCTTACAAAGGGCCCACCAGGAGAGCACGGCTACCTTACAAAGGGCCCACCAGGAGAGCCTGGTGCTACAGCAGCAGTCTAATGCCAACCAGCAGGAGGCAAATCATTTGTTGGAAGCCCAGATTACAGCCCTGGCACAGGCTGCAGAGAAAGACCGGCAGTTGCAAGTTGAGCTGGTAAAACAGCTGACAGCCAAGGTCTCTGGGGATGCTGCTGTGGCCCCGGGAGTGCATCGCTCCATCCCAGGCAGCAACCTCCTGCAGAGAATGACTGGGCAAGATGATGTGGAGGCTTTCCTCTGTACTTTTGAGAGGACAGCAGAGCAGCAAGCCTGGTCGAAGGAGCAGTGGGCGATGATTGTTGCACCACTACTAGTGGGGGATGCCCAGAAAGCTTTTTATGATCTGTCCTCCGAGGACGCCAAGGACTATGACAAGCTGAAGGCTGAAATCCTGCGGAGACTGGGGGTAACCACCTCTGTGAGGGCCCAGCGGGTCCACAGTTGGGACTTTAAGGTTAAGGGGTCACCGCGTTCCCAGATGTATGATCTCATTAACCTAGTGAAACGTTGGCTGCAGCCAGACTTGCTTTCCGGACCTCAGGTAGTGGAAAGGGTCACAATGGACCGATACCTGAGAGCCCTTCCCACAGAATTACGGCGGTGGGTGAGCCAGTCTGACCCAAATACAGCAGACCAGTTGGTGGAACTGGTGGAGCGATACCTCGCTGCTGAGGACTTCACTACCCGGGCGGTGTCCACCCCGAAGAGGCTGTCTGCAGTTGTCCTACCCAAGAAGTCGGCTACAGTGGAGAAGCCCAGCACAGAGGACCCCGGGAACCCAGGTTCAGAGTCAACAAGAGGAAGATCTCGCGTAGACAGCCCACGCCAGACCCGCAGAGCTCCCCAGTGCTGGAGGTGCCGAGAGTGGGGACATATTGCCCCCAACTGCCCAGCTGATCCAGAACCCATGGAGTGTGGAACAGAGAGGAAGTTGTCTCTGTTCGCTCGACCAGGTCTTGTTGCAGATCCTGAGGTACCTACTTGTGTCGTCCAGATTGGTAAGCGCACTGTGAATGCACTGTTAGACACAGGTAGCTTAGTCACACTGGTAAACACACAGCTCCTGAAAGACTGTCCTTTAACCCAGCGTCAAGTGGGAGTGGTGTGTGTACACGGGGACTGTAAGAAATACCCTACGGCCCTAGTGACTTTTGTGACCCCCGCAGGGACTGTGTGCCATGAAGTGGCAGTGTCTCCCATACTCCTGCACAGTGTAATTTTGGGCAGAGACTTCCCCTTATTTCGAGAACTGTGCCAGGAACAGGTTCCGGAGACTGAGCATGGGGAGGGGAGACTCCACCCAATTGAACTGGATCCTTCTACAGGGACTGTTAATGACAGTACAATGTCTGGGGGAGAGAAAGTGGGACCACTCGTCTCAGATGTTATTGTAAATGGTACTGATGAGGGGTCAGAAGAAAATGAGTTGTTTCCCTTAGCTGTATTAGTTGGCGAATCTGAAGCAACTGCGGAGACTGTTGAGGAACCTAGCATGCCTGAGCTAGAGGTCTCCCGCGATAACTTTGGAACCGCCCAGCTAAGGGACCCAACCCTTACTAAAGCTTGGGAAAATGTCACCATTAATAATGAGAACACAGAAAATCCTGGTGTAGATTGTGTATTTCCTCACCTTGTTGTACAAAATGACTTGCTTTACTATGTGGATAAGATTCGAGGGGAGATTGTGGAACAGCTAGTGGTTCCCCAGCCATATAGGAGAACGGTTCTCAATCTGGCCCATTCTCATCCACTAGGTGGCCACCTAGCATATGAGAAAACCAAAGACCGAGTGTTACAGCGGTTCTTTTGGCCGGGGGTACATGCAGATATAAAGAGCCATTGTGAATCCTGCCCAGAGTGTCAGAAATCTGCTCCAATGCCCCATTTTCGCAGCCCGTTAGTCCCATTGCCAGTAATTGAAATTCCATTTGAGCGTATTGCAATGGACTTGGTAGGGCCACTAATAAAATCTGCTAGGGGGCATCAGTACATTTTGGTAGTCATGGACTATGCCACTCGGTATCCAGAGGCTGTTCCCTTAAGGAACACCTCCTCAAAAACCATTGCCCGAGAGCTGTTCCACATGTTCACCCGTATGGGAATTCCAAAAGAGATACTTACAGATCAGGGGACTCCCTTCATGTCTAGAGTAATGAAGGAATTGTGCAAGTTTCTCCAAATCAAACAGTTACGCACATCTGTTTATCATCCACAAACTGACGGGTTGGTAGAAAGGTTCAACAAGACCCTCAAGGGGATGTTAAAAAAAGTGGTTGATAAAGATGGGAGGAATTGGGATTGTTTACTTCCCTATCTTATGTTTGCCATTAGAGAAGTCCCACAGGCCTCTACGGGGTTTTCCCCCTTCGAGTTGTTATATGGGCGCCACCCACGAGGGCTGTTGGACGTGGCAAAGGAGACATGGGAATCTGAATCCACCCCATACAAAAGTGTGGTAGAGCATATTGCAGACATGCAAGACCGTCTTGCTATGGTCATGCCCTTGTGAGAGAGCATATGCTTCAGGCCCAGGAAGCTCAAAGCCGAATATATAATAGATCGGCCCGTGTCCGAACTTTCCAGCCTGGGGACAGGGTGTTAGTCTTGGTTCCTACAGTAGAAAGTAAGTTCCTGGCCAAATGGCAGGGCCCTTACGAGATTATAGAGCGCATAGGGGAAGTTAATTATAAGGTGTCCCAACCAGACAGGCGTAAGAAGGAGCAGCTCTATCATGTGAACCTAATTAAGCCCTGGAAAGATAGGGAAGCCCTGTCAGCCTATTCTACAGCTGTAGAGGTAGAAATCCCTCATGTGCCTGAGGTAAAAGTGGCTGAGACCCTCACTAACAGTCAGAAGCAGGAAATGAGAGAATTCCTGATCAGGAATAGACAAATATTCTCAGACCAGCCTGGGCTTACTGAGATGATAAAACATGACATTATAACTGGACCTGGGGTTAAAGTCAATGTCAGACCTTATAGGATACCCGAGGCCCGACGCCAGGCAGTTGCAGGGGAGATTAAAAGGATGTTGGAGCTGGACGTAATTGAGGAGTCCCATAGTGAATGGTCCAGCCCCATTGTCCTTGTCCCAAAACCGGATGGTAGCATTCGATTTTGCAATGACTTCAGAAAGTTAAATGAGGTCAGCAAGTTTGATGCATATCCTATGCCCCGGGTAGATGAATTGATTGAAAGGCTAGGACAGGCCCGATACATCACCACTCTAGATCTTACCAAGGGGTATTGGCAGGTACCCCTCACCGAAGGGGCGAAAGAGAAGACGGCCTTTTCCACTCCTGAGGGCAGTGGCAATATAAACGCTTACCGTTTGGCTTACATGGGGCCCCAGCTACGTTTCAGAGAATGATGGATCGCATTCTCAAACCACACAGAGGGTATGCTTCAGCCTACCTGGACGATGTGGTTATCTTTAGCCCGGACTGGGAAAGTCATTTGCCTCGGGTACAAGCGGTCCTTGACTCTATCTGGAAGGCTGGTCTGACAGCAAACCCCAAAAAGTGTGCCATGGGGTTAGAAGAGGCCCGCTATTTGGGGTATGTTATTGGAAGAGGGGTAGTCAAGCCCCAGGTGTCCAAAATTGAGGGAATTCAGCAGTGGCCCCGGCCCAATTCCAAGAAGCAAGTGAGGGCTTTTCTTGGGATAGTGGGGTATTACAGGAGATTTGTCCCCAATTTTGCCTCCCTAGCGTCCCCACTTACTGACCTCACAAAAGGGAGTAAAACTGGAGCAGTTACATGGACCCCAGAGGCAGAGGAAGCCTTTCTAAACCTGAAGGCATCCTTGTGCAGATACCCAGTGCTAATAGCTCCTAATTTCAAAAAAGAGTTCCTTGTACAGACTGATGCCTCTGAGGTTGGGTTAGGGGCTGTTCTGTCACAAGTGGTGAATGGGGAAGAACACCCGGTAGCATACCTAAGTAGGAAACTAACCCCCGCTGAATGCAGGTATGCCATTGTTGAGAGGGAGTGTCTGGCCATCAAGTGGGCATTGGAGAGCCTGAGATATTATCTCTTAGGGAGGCAGTTCAAACTTATCACCGACCATGCCCCACTTAAATGGATGGCCCAAAATAGGGAAAAGAATGCCAGGGTCACCAGGTGGTTCTTATCTCTTCAGAATTTTAAGTTCTCAGTGGAACATAGACCTGGAAAGTTGCAAGGTAATGCAGATGCTCTCTCCAGGGTATATTCATTGATGGCATGCTGTGCTCAGCCCCACGGGCTTGAGCAGAGGGGGGGGATATGTGGTATGGTGACAAAAAGGTCCCCGGTTTCCTGGGGAAAAGTGATTGACAACAGGTATGTTGGGCCACGGATTCTCAGACATTTTTACTGAGGTGAGACCAGCAGTGTTTTGGGGCATAGAAACACTTTGTTTCTCTGCAGTTTTTTAAATTGTTGATCCGGGGCTGGTCTTACGGGGAATCCGCAAGAGCAGGGTGGGTGGATTCCCAAATCCATAGGCCAGGTTTTCAGGAGGCCCTAGGCCTATTTGTAGTACACCTGAAGCTGTGCAGGGGGCTGATGAGCCTGTGTGTGTGAGAGAGAGACACGCTGCTGGATTTGCTCAGCTTCAGGAGAAAGAGAAGCATTTATTTTTGTGTTAGCCAGGAGGCTTGATATTTCTGTTCCAATTCTTGTTTTATACCCCCTGCGAGGGGAAACTTCTGCAGCCGCTGAAAAATAAACGCGGGCAGGATGCCCTTACACCGGTCTTGGTGTGTGAAGTTGCCTCATTTGCAGCCTACCAGCGAGTGAACCCCCACAGTATGTATCTATTATTATCTTAATAACCCCCTGTTTGTATTAATGTATTCTACTGTACAGCGCTGCGTACATAAGTAGCACTTTATAAATAAAGATATACATACATACCCTAAGAAGACCAATATAGAAAACAGGGTTTTCAGACTTAGAATGAACCACAAAAATTCAAGACTAACAAATCACATGTTTTATAAAATGAATTAGAGTGAAGAGATTGCTCTTTTCCCAAGCTGAGCAGGATAGGTTTCTGCCTGAAAGTATATTATATATTATAATTGTGAAAGCAACCGTGGCGACTGGGAGAATACATTGACCTTATATGAAATATTTATAGTTCTTTATGCAGTTTTCATCCGAAAAAAAAAGAAAATTCAATGCCCATTAAAAAAAAAGTTATTATAGTTTGTTTTATTGGATTTCTTAAGGACACTTTACTGGGACAGAAGAGCGGTGGAGGAGGAAGGAGTAGATCAGAAATAATGAGATTGAAGGACATGGGGCTTCAAAATAGACATAATAGACTGAAGTGAACAAAAAAGAACACTGAAGTGACACGAAAAATGATATTCTATGACTTTTTACAATTGGTATTGATTTGTTTTGCCTCTGTCTATATATTTGAGATTGGTGACATTGCATCCAGAAATCTAATTCCAAGGCAATACTGTTGCCTCTTATCTTTCAGTTATGGTCCTCTCCTATTTATGTTGCATTTGGCCCTTCAAATACCACCTGGTCAGGACAATTGGTTCATATTGCCACAAACAATGTGTTTTAAAGGTCATTTATGACCTGATTTCCATTCTGATTTTATTCAATTTGATTGGATTTTGTACAGTATAACTAAAACACTCTGAATGGTGATCCCACATTTTATTTGAAATTGAAAGATTTAGCCAATTTTATCAGGGCGGTTTTGCTACTCTAAATGGAGTGGGGTAGCAGGATACTTAGAATGGTGAGTGTGGAGTTTGGAAGCGGCTAGGGAAGGGAAATGGGTAGAATAAAATAATGAGGAAATACAAGAAATGAAAGAACAGTTAACAGAGCAGAATGGAAGGGAGAGGAGCAGAAAAAGAGTGAAGGAAATGAATGTAGAACTGGGTAAAGGAGAGCTAAAGCCTAACTAAAGACGTAGGCTAGAAATGTTGCAGATAATGTTTTGTGCTTCTGTACCAGCCCAAGGGAACCACAGCCATTTAGCAGGGAAGATCTGTGCCCCTAAATATGCCCCAGGAGCCCCCCATCTTCTTTTCTGCTGATTCCCTGCACATACTCTGTGCTGCTGGCACTTACCTGAGCTTAGGGACCCACTCACAATATACTGTATATATATATATAATATAAATGTCACAATACAAGGCTGATTAGTAATTAACACTGATGACTACTGCATGGCAGCTCTGAAACCAGTGCTATTAGCATCAGACTTTAATTATTAGGATCAGTTTGTATGACAGACGACCCCTAAGCTCAGCTTCTCAACAGCTGCTCAGAGCGCACTGAGCATGTGAGTGTCGCAGACACTTCTAACAGAAGTATGTCCCAGTATGGTCACACCCTGTGACAACATTAAAGGAGGACTATACCCCCGGCCACAAAAAGCCCCCTTAATTATCATTGCCTAGACCCCCCCCCATCTCTCCCTTATTGCATAGTTTTTACATTTACAAACTGTCTCTATCGCTAACCACTAGCTAAAAATGCACAGCCGACATCTTCTTACCGACTGAAGACTCTTTGGGTCTCTCTACCGATATGAACCTGCTTGCGCAGTTGTGAGTAGCAGGAAATCCACTTGTGCAAGCAGGTAAGGTGTCGGCGGTGAGACCCAAAGAGTCTTCAGTCGGTAAGAAGATGTTGGCGAGGTACGCTGCTGCGCTTCTCTGCATTTTTAGCTAGTAGTGATGAGTGAATTTGTTCCATTTCGCTTCGGCGAAAAATTCACAAATCTTTCAAAAGATCTGCGAAACGGCGAAAATGACTAGCCGTGGCTATTATTTCGTCGCGTGGTTATTATTTTGTCGCCCGCGGCTATTATTTTGTCGCCCGCGGCTATTATTTTTTCGCAAGTGGCTATTATTCCGTTGCGCGGCTATTCTTTTGATGCCCGCGACTATTCTTTTTTGACATCTGCGACAATTTTTGGACGTGCGGCAAAATTTTACGTGGCAAATTTTTTCATCCGTTTCGCGAAAAAATCCGCCAATGGCAAAACGTGGAAATTCGCCGCGAATCCATGCCTGGCGAAACATTTCGCCCATCACTAGCGATAAGGGATAACTTAAAAACAATGCAATAAGGTGAGGGGGGTCTAGGCAATGATAGTTAAGGGGGATTTAGGGGCCCGGGGGGGTAGAGTTCTCCTTTAAAGGACTGGATTATTAGTACTATAGAGATGTTGGACCTTTAGGCTGATTCAATAAGTTATCTGTTTCTATTAATAAACATACTAGGGTTGACTCACTAAAGTGTGATAACACTTATCGCATTTTTTTGCGTTAAAGTTGACGTGCAAAAAGCACCATTCGTGAAAGTATTATCGCATGCATTAAGTCACATATCGCGGGTGTTAAATAGCGCGCAACCACATTGCGTTAATTCTCGCGCAGAGATAATACTAACGCATGATTCACAAACAGACGCGCTAAATATCGCATTAGTCTGTGCGAAAATTAACACCTACTTGAGGCAGGCGGTAATTATAGAAAAGTACAGTTAATGAGCTTTTGGCAACACAATATGGACTTTGCAGTGGGATTTATTCAATATGTGTTGGCCCTAGAGTGATGCAGCCGCCAGTTTGCAGGGAAATGGGCATTTTCAAAAAGAGTAGTTTGCTGTGTATGGCTAATATGGCGTGCGCACGAAAAGTAGCGCACGTGCGTTAATTAGCACACGCGACAAGTAGCTCGCTACGTTAATTAGCGCGCATTGCTTCAAATATCACACGAAAATAGTCTTCACAACCTAAATAACGCAAACAGCATCGCATCTAAATTAACACAAGTACCCTTTTAGTGAATCGTGCGTTAAGATGTGAAAAATTAGACGGGATAACATTTTTAACGCATGCTATCAATAGCGCTCGTTTTAACGCACTTTAGTGAAACGGCCCCACTGTCTGAGTTTCATGTAAAGGATGAAGCTTATTTTTATTTCATACAACCAAGTGCGCCTTGTAGGCTGCTGTCAGAAGATGAGAGGGGATTTGGGGGAGAACAGAGCAGGTATTTGCTTGTGTGCACACCATATATTCCTAGTTAGAAATCCCTTGCCAAGGGGTCTTTAGGAAAACATTGTTATATTAGATCAGGGATCCCCAACCTTTTTTACCCGTGAGCAACATTCAAATGTAAAAAGAGTTGGGGAGCAACACAAGCATGAAAACGGTACCTGGAGGTGCCATATAAGGGCTATGATTGGCTATTTGGTAGCCCCTATGTATACTGGCAGCCTATAGAAGACTCTGTTTGGCTTTACACTGGGTTTTATGCAACCAAAACGTGCCTCCAAGCCAAGTATTCAAAAAATAAGGGCCTGCTTTGAGGCCACTGGGAGCAACATCCAAGGGGTTGGGGAGCAACATGTTGCTCACGAGCTACTGGTTCTTGATCACTGTATTAGATAAATAGTACATATTCCAAATGATCTTAAAGTAAGTCAGCAGAATATTCTGGCTGCAAAAATCCTATTAAAATGATATATTATTTATAATTTGGAGTTCAAATTTGCCCCCCACTGTGCTACCCACAACTTTCCATGGCCTTTTTTACTCTGCACTAACTTAACTCAGGATGTTGTTGATTTTCTCAAGAGGAAAATCTTTTTTTCCCAGCTGCTAAACCTGTCTCATTACTCTATAATCATCTCATTGTGCAATAATATATCATTTATTCAATAGAGCAGAAAGGGTCGGATTTAAATAAGCTTTTCGGTTATATTGATGACTATCATTTACTTTTGTTCCACGTGCATACATCGTCAATAAATTAGTTGCAGGATGCCTTGAAATGTACATGTTTTGTTTATTCTGAAAAATTTTTAATTAATTAGATAGAAATCTCCTGGATTTTCTTGTTTAGAAATTATAAACAATTTTCCGTGAGCGGCAGTCAGTAATGAGCTTGGCTGCCATTTGGCGGTGTGTTTAGAGCGATAAAATAATAATAAGCGATAATGTTTTCTCTGTTCAAAAACTCTACCCAGCCATGACTCCTAACCCGAAACACTGGCTTAATTGTTACTGTGCCATATATAAAGGGTAAGTCAGGTACAAATAAATTAATATTGCTAGAATGCATTTTATTCCTGCTTTATCCTCTGTGTAAATGTTGCATACAATCTATTTCGGGGAAGAATTGAATTATAAATTATATTTTCCAGTCTGATTTAGAGAATTTTTGCCACTTGAAACTTTCAAAATATTCTGTCTTTCATTCATTTTGAAACCCTATTTTGATATTTTAGGGTGAAGACACACTGGGCTACTAGTAGCAGCTACTTTTTCAATGCTACTAAACTCCAGCTTAGGGGGAGATTTACTAATCCACAAATGGTCCGATGGCGTCTGAATGCGTTTTTTCTTAATGATCGGCATTTTTGCGACTTTTTCATCGCCGTCGCGATGTCCCACGATTTTTCCGTTGCCGTCGCAGCTTCTTTGTATATTTTCCGAGACTTTTTCATCTCCGTCGCGAAAAAACCTGATTGGTCTTTCCACGGTTTACTATCACTCAATATGAAAAAATCCCGACTGCGACGAAAGAGTTGCGCAAAATACCATAAAGTCGCGACAAATACGAAAAATCGCGATGGCGACTAAAAAGTCGCAAAATTTTCGTTTCCAATGCAATTTTTTCCCTTTCGGGATTCGGATTCGTGGGTTAGTAAATCTCCCCCTAAGAATAGCCTCTGCTAAAACACACATAGAGACAATTATCAGTAAATGATCAGCATTGTCTATTTTAGTAGCCACGACAAGTAGCTGCTACTAGTAGCTCTGTGTGTCTTCACCCTTAAGCTGGCCATACACGGGCAGATCCGCTCACTTGGCGGTGTCGCCAAGCGAGCGGATCTTCACCCAATATCCCCACCTACGGGTGGCGATATCGGGGAGGCATGTAGGTGAATTCGATCGTTTGGCCCTGGGGCCAAACGATCGAATTCTGCATGCGGCAATGGGGCAGTCGGTTCGGGGACCGCATCAACGAGCCGATGCGGTCCCCGATCCGACGGGATTTTCTAACCTGGCCAATCGATATCTGGCCAATTTCAGGCTAGATATCGGTCGGCCAGGCCCCTCATTTCTGCCCCTACACGGGCCGATAAGCTGCCGAGTCGGTCAAAGGGACCAATATTGGCAGCTTCTATCGGCCCGTGAATGGGGACTTTTAGGGGTGATTTAATATTTATTTGATGTTTAATCTCTCCCAGAAGAGCAAACAAGTAATATCTGTACTCCTGAATCCAGTTGGCTCTACCACTCAAAGATTATTATTATTATAAACAGAACAAGGCAACTTCCCTTGACATAAATAATTGTCGAATGGAAACAGTCAGACAATATTCAAAGCTAATCCTTTTGACTATTTTATTCTGCAAGGCCATTAGAATTATGCAGTTAAATATAAGGACATGTATTTAATCATAAAGAATTAACTCAATCTGCCCTGATACCAGTTACATTTATTGAGAGAGTTGAAATGGCTGTACATATAGAGGTATTATGTGATGTGTCAGACATTTCTTCATCATTCTAATAATAGGTATGTACCTCGGTATTAGGGTATCTAGGGGTTTTTGTTGATAACAAGTTGTCTAATGCCAGGCAGTGTCATTCTGTGGCTACTAAAGCAAATAAAGTGCTGTCTTGTATAAAAAAGGGCATTGACTCAAGGGATGAAAACATAATTTTGCCCCTTTATAGGTCCCTGGTAAGGCCTCACCTTGAGTATGGGGGGCAGTTTTGGGCTCCAGTCCTTAAGAAGGATATTAATGAGCTGGAGAGAGTGCAGAGACGTGCAACTAAACTGGTAAAGGGGATGGAAGGGTTAAACTATGAGGTTAGACTGTCAGGGTTGGGGTTGTTTTCTCTGGAAAAGAGGCGCTTGCGAGGGGACATGATTACTCTGTACAAGTACATTAGAGGGGATTATAGGCAGATGGGGGATGTTCTTTTTTCCCATAAAAACAATCAGCGCACCAGAGGCCCCCCCTTTAGATTAGAGGAATGGAGCTTCCATTTGAAGCAGCGTAGGGGGTTCCTCACGGTGAGGGCAGTGAGGTTGGGGAATGCCCTTCCTAGAGATGGGGTAATGGCAGATTCTGTTAATGCCTTTAAGAGGGGCCTGGATGAGTTCTTGAACAAGCAGAATATCCAAGGCTATTGTGATACTAATATCTACAGTTAGTATTAGTGGTTGTATATATAGTTTATGTATGTGAGTGTATAGATTGGTAGGTGTGGGTTGTGTGTACTGGGTTTACTTGGATGGGTTGAACTTGATGGACTCTGGTCTTTTTTCAACCCTATGTAACTATGTAACTATGTAACTATGTAAATGCATCTTTGCTCTCCTGTGTTAAATTGTACAATTTTAAAGCTTATAAAATTCAACAACTGTGCTGTATTCACCTACTCTAATCTATTAAAACGTGTAAGCGCCAAGCTGGTAAGTTTACCGTCCTGCATGAAGGTTCCCACGGCGCCAAGGACACATAACGACTATTTTTAAGTGTCTTTGTACTACTCAGAAAACCTATTCCATTTATAACTTGTTTGATATTCCATAATGCCATGTGACTTGTATGAAGTTACAGAAGTCAATGTTAATTTGTAAAGGGCGGCACTTTCCTTCAGCAGTGTAAAGCATTCTTTGAATGTTTCGCTGGTGGTTATGGAAATCCAAAAATAGAGGCTATTATGGCTATTCTAAGTTGGGATCTATTTAAATTAAACATATTCTTGGATTTATGTACTTCAAATACATAAAGAAATCAGAGATTGTGTGTCCATATACAGGTATGGGATCCCTTATCCGGAAACCCGTTATCCAGAAAGGCCATCTCCCATAGACTCCATTATAAGCCAATAATACTAAGTTTTAAAAATGATTCCCTTTTCTCTGTTATAATAAAACAGTACCTGTACTTGATCCCAACTAAGATATAATTACCCCTTATTGGGGGCAGAACAGTCCTATTGGGTTTATTTCATGGTTAAATGATTCCCTTTTCTCTGTAATAATAATACAGTACCTGTACTTGATCCCAACTAAGATATAATTACCCCTTATTGGGGGCAGAACAGCCCTATTGGGTTTATTTAATGGTTAAATGATTCCCTTTTCTCTGTAATAATAAAACAGTACCTGTACTTGATCCCAACTAAGATATAATTGCCCCTTATTGGGGGCAGAACAGTCCTATTGGGTTTATTTAATGGTTAAATGATTCCCTTTTCTCTGTAATAATAAAACAGTACCTGTACTTGATCCCAACTAAGATATAATTACCCCTTATTGGGGGCAGAACAGCCCTATTGGGTTTATTTAATGGTTAAATGATTCCCTTTTCTCTGTAATAATAAAACAGTACCTGTACTTGGTCCCAACTAAGATATAATTAATCCTTATTGGGGGCAGAACAATCCTATTGGGTTTATTCAATATTTAAATGATTTTTAGTAGGCTTAAGGTATGGAGATCCAAATTACGGAAAGACCCCTTATCCGGAAAACCCCAGGTCCCCAGCATTCTGGATAACAGGTCCCATACCTGTATTGCAATATACTTCAAGCTGGCCAACTATGTCATAGTCACCCCCAGTCCTACACTCACATTTCTTAAATTAATCTAATGTAATTATGGGGGCGCAATGGGGATGTGACCACAAATTTCATACAAAGACCAAAGATTTTCTGCACTTGTATCAATATATTAAGGACAATAACTTGCAGCTTGCTTTCTAGAGTTAAAACTCCCAAACGGTTGCCCTTTTTAGTGGCCACTACACATTATATTGGCTTTGAAAAATAGGCAACCATTTGGAAGTAACAACCTTGAAAAGCAAGTTTTCAGATTAAACTTAGTACCTGTGAGAAATGATTCATGAAACAGCAGAATTCTTGAATCAGATAAAAGCAAGTGTGGGACTGGCCAGACCAGGGATGACTTCTTTGGCCACTTGAATATATTTCAATATATGGACAAACAATTAGTGATGAGCAAATCTGTCCTGTTTCGCTTCGCCGAAAAATTTGCGAGTCTTTCAAAAGATTTGCGAAACGCCTGAGGCTATTCTTTTGTCACCCCCGGCTATTATTTTGTCGCCCGCGGCTATTATTTTGTCGCAGGCGACAATTTTTGGACATGTGGCGAATTTTTCCGCTGCAAATTTTTTCATCCGTTTCGCGAAACAATCCGTCAATGGCAAAACGAATCCATGCGAATCCATGCCTGCTGAAACATTATGCCCATCACTACAAACAATTCCTGTTTTGTTAAAAGGGAAGGGAGTTTTTTAGTAGCTTTGCTAACAACATGTCTTAATATATTGATATGGGTGAGTGCAGAGGGATTTTTGTCTCTGTCTTTGATGTGGCCGTGGCTAATTTGACATGACCAAGACTTTTTTGGACACGACTGAGACTTTCTTGATGTTTGCAAGAAAATTCACCAATGGCGAAATGCGGAAATTCCCTGTGATTCCATGCCTGGCGAAACAATTTGCTCATCACTAGTGTGCACCCTATTCTTTTGGTACAAGTGTGCTGCACCTATAGATGCAAGGTTCTGAGGATGCTGAACCCTGGAGCTACAGCCTGGACAGGAGATGGCCGGTAGCTCCTGGGTTCTTCTGTATCAATAGGGGCATCAGCACCTGATTTGGAACAGAAGGCAGGAAGGACTGAGTGGCACCAAGCGCCAATATACAGAAGTGCAACAAGAGCATTTTGATGCAAGTACAGGTATAGGACCCGTTATCCTGAATGCTCGGGACCAAGGGTATTCCGGATAAGGGGTCGTTCCGTAATTTGGATCTCCATAACTTAAGTCTGCTAAAAAATCAACCCAATAGGATTGTTTTGCATCGAATAAGGATTGATTATATCTTAGTTGGGATCAAGTACAGGTACTGTTTTATTATTACAGAGAAAAGGGAATCATTTAACCATTAAATAAACCCAATAGGGCTGTTCTGCCCCAATAAGGGGTAATTATATCTTAGTTGGGATCAATTACAAGGTACTGTTTTATTATTACAGAGAAAAGGGAATCATTTTTAAAATTCTGAATTTTTTGATTAAAATGGAGTCTATGGGAGACGGGCTTTCCGCAATTCGGAGCTTTCTGGATAACGGGTTTCCGGATAAGGGGTCCGATACCTGTATAAATCCAGGTATACTGACAAACAGTGGTTTTAGGTGCAAAAACACAAGTTGCCCACTGCGTTTGCAGACGTAAGTCAGCCCTGCTATCTTTACTGCTGGTTCAGACTTTTGAAACAAGTAGAAGTGAGTCCTCCTCCAGGCCTATTAATCAGCTAATTTCTGCTGAAGAGTCGGAACCAGCAAAGCGTAAAATATAACTTTCAATAGAATTTACAATAGCTTAAACAGCCAGGAGTATTATGAAACAGCACAAGTTTCTCAGTTAAAATACTCCCTATTATCTCACAGCCATGAAGCATTTTGTAATTCCAGGGGAAAAACAACTAAGGTAAATAAATGACTAGCTAGAAATGACAGCAGAATGCAATTTTTTTTGTGTAACACCAGGGTCATTTACAATTATTCATCTGAAAGAAGTGGCTTTTTCTTGTATCACAAAAACAGAACAGTGACATTTCGATACCAACGAAAATTCTAAGCTCGGTGAATATTTAGTATTAAATTTCAAATAAATGTTTGTGTTAAATGTATTACAGTTTAATATATCTAGTGGAATAAAAAGGTACAGTGAATTCTAGAAGCCAATCAATGCTTGCTATGAAGAACTACACCATTATATGCCACCTGCTGATTGGTTGCTATGAGTTAATAGATCTAGAGCAAATCTAGAGCAAAGTCTGTTTGACGTTACAATGGTCCCTAAATATGCCTTTGCTGTTGGGACCAACCTTTATGGGGCCTGGATACCCTGTACTTAAATAATAGCACATATACGAATGCATGTTTATCCAGATAGAAAGGAACAACAAATATATTTGTACAGGTATGAGATCTGTTATTCTGTACTAAACAGTACGAGGTACTTGATCCCAATGAAGATATAATTCATCCTTACTGGAGGTAAAACAATCTACTGGGTTTATTTAGTAGACAAGGTATGGTGATTCAAATTGACATATTGGTCACCAAACCCTTGGTGGCCTCGAAAAAGGTTCTAATTTTTAAATTCCTGTCTTTGAGGCACATTTTGCTTGTACAGGTATAGGACCCGTTATCCAGAATGCTCGGGACCAAGGGTATTCCGGATAAGGGGTCTTTCCGTAATTTGGATCTCCATACCTTAAGTCTACTAAAGAATCAATAAAACATTAATTAAACCCTATGGGATTGTTTTGCATCTTATATCTTAGTTGGGATCAATTACAAGGTACTGTTTTATTATTACAGAGAAAAGGGAATCATTTAACCATGAAATAAACCCAATAGGGCTGTTCTGCCCCCAATAAGGGGTAATTATATCTTAGTTGGGATCAAGTACAGGTACTGTTTTATTATTACAGAGAAAAGGGAATCATTTAACCATTAAATAAACCCAATAGGGCTGTTCTGCCCCCAATAAGGGGTAATTATATCTTAGTTGGGATCAAGTACAGGTACTGTTTTATTATTACAGAGAAAAGGGAATCATTTAACCATGAAATAAACCCAATAGGGCTGTTCTGCCCCCAATAAGGGGTAATTATATCTTAGTTGGGATCAAGTACAGGTACTGTTTTATTATTACAGAGAAAAGGGAATCATTTAACCATGAAATAAACCCAATAGGGCTGTTCTGCCCCCAATAAGGGGTAATTATATCTTAGTTGGGATCAAGTACAGGTACTGTTTTATTACTACAGAGAAAAAGAAAATCAGTTTTAAAATTCTGAATTATTTGATTAAAATGGAGTCTATGGGAGATGGGCATTCTGTAATTCGGAGCTTTCTGGATAACAGGTTTCCAGATAAGGGATCCCATACCTGTATAAATCCAGGTATACTGACAAACAGTCCACATAGGAGCTACCAAATAGCCACAACAGCCCTTATCTGGTACCCCCAGGTACATTTTTTATGCTCCCCAACTCTTTTTCATTTAAATGTGGATCATTGGTAAAAAAAAAAAAAAGGTTGGAGACCTCTGTTTTAGACTTTAGGGCTTATTTACAATGCCCCACACAATGCGCAAAGTGCAAAAAAGGCCACAATTGGCATTTTTTCAGGGCCAATAGTGATGAGCGAATTTTTTGTGCAGTGAATTTCCGCATTTCGGCATTGGCAAATTATTTAGAGAAACTTCTGTGAAAGTTTGCAGTGGAAAAATTCGTCGCGCGTCAAAAAAATTTGACGTCAAAAAAGGATGCGGTCACGTAAAAAAAAAAGATGGCGACAAAAAAAAAAAAACACACGGGCAACCAAAAAAAGAAGTGGAGACAAAAAAATTGCGCAACAAATGCATTTCACAAATTTTCCGCCGTTTCGCAAATTTTATGGTGAAGCGAAACGGGACAGATTTGCTCATCACTAAGGGCCAGAACTACGGGTAGGCAGAAGAGGCATATGTCTAGGGTGCAAGGCTGGGGGGGGGCCTAGGCATGTACCTCTTTTACTTGCCTACTCTGTGCCCTCATCCCCCCGCTGCTGGCATATTACTGGTCCTTGCTCGCTTATCCCGGCCCATCATGCTCCCCCCTCACTGTCAGCGCCCATGTACATGCAAGGGAAGAAAGGTGAGATGGGAGGAGGGCAGTGGGTTGTGAGGTGGGTGAGTAGGCCGGCGTTTATGCAACTTTTCTACATTTTCCCTGAATGAGCATTCAAGTCACTATCACTGCCATAGTTCAGAATTGTGTTTAACTGTTAAAAATAGTCGAAGTGGCACAGATATCAGCTCTGATAAAGTCAGAAAAGTTTCAAGAAAGTTACAGAAAGTTGGCATTCCCCAGTTTAGTCTATCATAAATTTGCCCATTAATGTAGAATTGTGGGAGCCAGGGTGCACAGTAGGGTTGCCACCTGTCCGGTTTTAACCCAGACAGACCGGTTTTGGAAAACCGGGCAGGACATCACTCCCTGTCTCCCAGTTAGGAGTTCCCGGGCAGGTGAGGTGGCAACCCTAGAGCACATCGCTGGATTAGATGCAAAAAGCAACTTTTTGGGGGCTGAAATTTTTGTTTTCTAGGCAGTAGTTTTCTATCTCTGTGAGCAAATCTCCCCCTGTTTGCTCTTTATCTTGCATTATTCTGCTAAGAGTTTGAAAATCTGACAATTCCACTTAATCAAGTTTTTCTCCCCCGATGTCGTTTCAATACCGCTGTTCACGTCGGCACAAATAAATGCACCAAAATAGGATGTTTTAATATTTCTAGTGTGAGACTGCAGCACAGAGAACTAGCTGGCATGCCCGGTGTCTTCCCATGGAAACAATAAGGATCAGGTGGGCACATCAAATAGACAAAAATGATTTGGTTTAAATGATCCAATAAAAATACGTGTGCAGCTGGGAACAGTCTGTGCCTCGTTCGGCAGAAAAACAGTGAGAAAAGCAACCGCATTATATTCCATCCACAGCCGCAAGGAAATAAATCAGAAAGTCACTGGCATGATTCGGAAATTGTATTATTATCTTTACAAAAAAAAAATAAAAAAATGAAATGTACCAAAAAGTACAAAAAGTAATGAATGATAACAGGCCACACAAAAGAGAGGTAAACTTATTAACTGAGGCAAAAGGAAGTTTCCAGAAATGTAAGAAAAATTCTTTCTTTTTAAAGGTGAAGGAAAGGCTGATAAAGAGTTAATCTCAAGCTGCAGGCATACCTTCAGTTCTCTCAATAGTGCCCTCAAGTTTCCCCATATTTCTCCTGTTCAGATGATCAGAAGCCTCATAGGAAGAAAAAACACTGAGCTCTGTAAAGAAAGTTCCCATAATGCCTCACTCCTGCACCAAGACCAAGACCGGTGTACATGCTCAGTGTGTAAGACTATGAGGAAGCTTCCTGCTGATTGGCTCAGATCCACATTCGTAAGGATGGGGGAGGGAGTCCTTAGCATTCTTGAGGGAGGGGGGAGCAGGAGAGAGGAGAGAGCTGCGTGTCTCTGGCACAGGAAAACAAAGAAACAACAAATCCTGTTTCTTTTGACAGAGAAGTCAGTGCAGCATTACTGTAAGTGCTTATGGCTGTATTTACATAGACCTTTCTGATAAAGCTTCCTTAGTTTTTACCTTTCCTTCTCCTTTACAGGAATGGTTAGGCTTCTATTTAACATTTAATAGCATTGTAAGGCAAGGTGCAATTTGTCTTCATTTTTGTGTGTTTTTTTAATTAAATTTACATTTTATTGCAGCTGATTTTTTATTTTGTTTTAATGTCAGAGTGGGAAATAATTAGATGATGAACTCGGAATGGAAAGCTAAACCGTGGGAAATAATCACAATGAAAATCTTTACGTTTAATCTCCTCTCTGGTTTTCATAGCCACTAATGTAGGTGGTCTTTTAAGTTTCTCTAGAAAGGCTAATAAAATGAATAGGAAGATCATTTGTGAAGTTGCTCAAATACCTCTTTCTGCTATATATACAGAGATTGTCCATAGGCAAAGTTCCCCTTTAGACACTTTCATGGAATAGCTTTGCATAACTTTTGCATCAGGGAGTTGTCAGAGCCTGTCTGTTTACTTTGTGGTCATGACTTGAGAGCTGGGGTTCAAATATTCAATTAGTGGCATAATTCCAAGGAGACACCCAATGAGGCACTTGTTAGGGGTTGTTTATCATGCAAGGGTGTAGAATAAGCCTTAGCCTGTCCAATGGGTAGGGTTGCTGCCTTTTGGACCATTGTTACTGGCCAGGGCAAGGGTGGGTCCATGAAGGGTGGGTCCATTGTACCGGGGTAGAGTTGTGATGGGCCACATCCAAGGAAAATTAGTGAGTAGGGTGTGCTAGAGTGGAAGCTGGGATGGGAGATTGGAGGTGGGCTGGGGACATATTGGAGACAGAAGGGGGCAAAGAACAAGTTATTACAAATTTACCATCAAAACATTGAGCCCATGCATCCGGTAAAGGAGCCCTGTACTTTTCTGAATGAGCCCTAATAAGTATATCTGTCGTAAAAAGAGAGTTAATTATTGTGATTAGAAAAGGCTGTTTTGATTGCTGTGATCTAATGAAAGAAAAGCACTATAAAAATGCACAATTCTTCTGTACAATGGCGCAGTTTATAAATATGAATCACAGAACAGACGTAAGGCAAGATGTTACATGTCAGAATCAATGTAGGGGCCCCTTCATTCCCTGCACCCTGAATAACAATATTAGGCATTCATCTGTAGGTCAAAGAGGCTTCAAATTACTTAAGGGCCCTCAACACTAAGTAGGCTTCCACTGATGTTCTTTGGCAGTGGCATTTGTTTACCAAATAGGCAGGCAGTCTCCGCCTACTACCACCTAATAATAATCACTGGGACCCAAACTACTAAGTAGGCCGGGCCTGTCTTGCAGAGGGAAGTTAATCTAAAGTACTAAGTGAATGGTGGGTGCAAGCTCAAAAACACACAAAGTAATAACTATAGAATCAGCCACAATCACCTTTTCAAAGTGGGCAAGTTCAGGATAGTTGACATAAAACATAACTTCTATTATAGCCATTAAAGCCATAAAAACCCATCTAATAATGCCACCTTCATGCCCATAAAGATCTACTGGACTGGACAAGCCAACTGCGGCTAAATGCAAAGTTCCATACAAATACCCCTTATTAATTGCCCCAATTATTTAATAGTATCCTTTCTAACACCGTGGACATGTGGTGGCTAAGCCACAGACCATAGTCAACCACCATTATGCATTTCATCTCTGTTGCAGCTTCTTTAGGAGATAATTGCAATGTGTCACTCTTTCTGCTGGTCAAAAAGTAGGTGGAATTAGTGCTAACCTGAAGAGGGAGAAGATGCTGATGGCAGTCACGAGAGCAGTAAGCGATGCTGCATAGCCACAGGTGTACAGGATTTTCACTGTATGGAAATATTCTCTCTGAAACATAAAGAAACGAGTTCAAAAATAGTTATCTAATTTGAAATCCTTATTTACAGCCATAGGTAACTGGTCCACCAAATTCTGACTATTTTTGAAAATAAAAATAAAATATTTTATATAAGGATAAAAAAAGGCAATATCTTCTGGCCAAAGTCTAACCTCAACCCTGCCCCTTCCTAGTTTTGGGCGAGTTTTTGTTTGTTTTCAGTTCCTCAACCACATTATAAACATCCCTACAATACTCCTTGATCTACAGATATATACGATAGACATTGTTATGTGATTGCTTTGTAATTGCTTAAATATATCAAGAAAAAACAAAAACAATATACAATTGAATCAATGACATTTTATGTAATTGTCCTTTGCTGTTACATTTCTAGATATGCTGATTAAGGGACTAAATCTGGTTTGCATTTATACATAAGGTATGAGGGGGAGATTGATGGGCAATCTGTACAGAGATTACGTGTGATGCCATTTAGCTGAGGCAGATGTCAGCCTTACTCTTATTTATGTTCATACTAAGTCATAGAAATGTGCAATTTATTCATGCCCTAATGCCTGGAAAATGCCCTTACCTGGAAAACTAATGGATGATAAAGGGCTTCATCAACTGCCATACATAAATATAGATATAAAGTTATAAGCTCTCCCATGGGTAAAACATATTGGTGCTGATTAGTGATGGGCGAAATATTTAGCCAGGCATGGATTCGCGGCGAATTTCCACGTTTCGCCATTGGCGGATTGTTTTGCGAAACGGATGAAAAAATTCGCAGCAGAAAAATTCGTTGCACGTCCAAAAATTGTCGCCGGCGTCAAAAAAGTATAGTCGCGGGCATCAAAAGAATAGCTGCGCGACTAAATAATAGCCGCGTGCGACAAAAGAATAGCCGCGTGCGACAAAAGAATAGCCGTGCGACAAAATAATAGCCTCGGGCGACGAAATAATAGCCGCGCGACAAAATAATAGCCGCGGGCGACGAAATAATAGCCGCGGGCGACGAAATAATAGCCGCGCGACAAAATAATAGCCGCACGACAAAATAATAGCCGCGGGCGACGAAACAATAGCCGCGCGACAAAACAATAGCCGCGGGCGACGAAACAATAGCCGCGCGACAAAACAATTGCCGCGGGCGACAAAACAATTGCCGAGCGACAAAATAATAGCCGCGGGCGACAAACTTTTTTTGTCGCACGCCATTTTCGGCGTTTCGCGAATTTTTCACTGTTTCGCGGATCTTTTGAAAGATTGCGAATTTTTCGGCGAAGCGAAACAGAACAGATTCGCTCATCACTAGTGCTGATAGCAACACAACCAGGCCAGGTTTTATTTTGAGCTGCTGTCAACAACAACCCCCCCCCCCAAAAAAAAAAAATCTAAATGGTAATGGTATCAGAATGGTTTTAAGGCCATATAGAAGTCAGTGAGGGCTATCCTAGGCAATTTGAGTTTTTTTGGATTTCTTTATAGCTTGTCGACCCATTAAAGGAGAAGGAAAGGTAAAAACTAAGAAAGCTTTATCAGAAAGGTCTATGTAAATACAGCAATAAGCACTTACAGCAGGCATCCCCAACCTTATTTTCTCGTGAGCCACAGTCAACTGTAAAAAGACTTGGAGAGCAACACAAGTATCATAAAAGTTCATGGAGGTGCCAAATAAGGGCTAAGATTGGCTATTAGGCAGCCTCTATGCACACTATCAGCTTATTTGGTAGGAAATCTTGTTTTTATTCAACCAAAACTTGCCCCCAAGTCAGGAATTCAAAAATAACTCCCTGGTTTGGGGTTCTAAGAGCAACATCCAAGGGGTTGGGGAGCAACATGTTGCTCCTGAGCCACTGGTTGGGGATCACTGACTTACAGTAATGCTGCACTGAGTCCTCTATCAAAAGAAACTGGATTTCTTGTCTCCTTTTTTGTAAACATGTTCTTAGGTATCTGACTTCCTCTCTCAGAAAAATCCTTCATTCCCGGGGCCAGAATCTACCCAGCTCTCTCCACTCCCCTGCTCCCCCCTCCCGCAAGAATGCTAAGAACTCCCTCCCCCCTCCTTTAGTAATGTGTAATCTGAGCTATAACAGCTAGAGCTGCAGCAGGAAGCTATAAAGACCAAGCTAAAATGGCAGCTTAAACAAACAGAGAAAGCTTCTAGGGCTCTTTACTCAGGTATGGTAAACCTTTCTGCAGAATAAATATAGCGTTCTAGGTGGCACTACTGTGGTGAATCTATTGGCAGTAAAATGCCAAAATGACTTTCCTTCTCCTTCTATGACAATTTTATCTAGTTGTGTTTTTAATCAAATGATTTAATAAATAAGGTAACAATTAAATTTTTTTTAAATGTTGAGGTTATTCAAAGAAGAAAAAACCCTCTGGTTGGTGCCTCTAATACAGATATGATAGACATCCCTGGAATGTTACTGTTTGAGTTGTTCAATAAAATCACTTGTGAGTATTATATGGTGGGGGATGGTTGACATGTTTACACGTTTCCTCTTCTGTGGTTTACATGTTCTTTGAGGAACTAATAGTATTGTTTTAAAAAGTAACACAGATGTGGCTACCCATTAAGTTTACAGTGAAAAACACAGGCAGCATTTTGTTTGCCTGACTATATACTATTGGAATATTTTTCTGAGAAATATGTGGTGTTGGATGTAGGACTTTTTGAAGATACAAACAACTTAGGACACCACCCACCATGCATTGTGCTGATATTAGCTATTTAATATAACCTTGTCGCTCAGAGTCAGGCCATCCCCAGCCAAATAGAACACTAACATCACATCTGTTGGGAAAATAAAGGTAAGAAGCACCAGGGCCACCCAATCCTTAATTAAGTTGCCCTCCTACCTTTGTTATGTGCTGTTTCAATGAGCTTATTGGGTTCCCAGAAATAACCCGTGCAGTAAACCTTTGCTGGCATACACAGTGACTTCTACAAAACAAAATTCTACCAAACATATAAGAGTGTTGTGTATTTTTATATTGGTACATGTGTACTTTTTTCTGGTTGTTCAGTTTGTATAGGATAGAGACAGTAATGATATTATCCTGCTCAGTTATAGATCTTGCCTATATTTGCAAGGCACCGGTGCTATTATATGCTCTTCTTTCAAGTAAATTAGATTTGTTTTATATCATGTATATATCAGATTTTACTCAACCCGGTCCAGATTTTTTAATAAAAGCCAATCTGCACAGACTCATAGATTTAATGCTTGCCTTTTGAGGTAACATGATCATGGTATCATTGTATCCTATTTTACTTTTTACCAGCTTAAAACTTCCGTTCTTGAATGGTGCCAGTAGATTTCATTAATCTTAATCTCCCCCTATCTCCCTATTTTTTAAAATCATGATATTATGGAATTAAGGTAGCCATGCACGGTAAGTCCTGCTTGTTTGGTGAGGTTGCCAAATGAGCAGATCTCTCTATAAGTCTACCTAAAGTGGGTGATATTGGGCTAATTCAATAGTTTGGCCCTAGAGCCACACAATTGGATTAAAACAGCAGGTATATGGGCAGGCAGGCAGAGGACCACATCAACGAGCCATTGCGGTCCTTGATCCGAGAGAAAAATCAAATCTTCCCAATTTTAGGCTAGATATCGGTCGGGTAGGCCTGTTGGCGGTGCCTATAAATGGGCAGATAAGCTTCCAAATTGGTCCGAGGGACCTGAATCGGCAACTGAAAACTTTCCATGTATGGCCACCTTTACAGCTATTCCATGCTGCTGGGGTATAAACAATGTAACCTGTGCTTACTCCATGAATACAGTACTGCCTGCATTCAGTAGCATGATATTCATAAGGTGAGGTTGGGGAGAGACATATGGGCATCTACTCTGATGTCCCTAACTTACGCGTCATACAAACATATAAGTTAGGGAGCGCTGGTGGGTGCAAAGAAGCCCTGTATCTACTACTTGCCCTACTAGAACAACCCAACAGAGGGTCTTCTATTTTCAGAATATGGATATTTCTCAAGTACAGAAGACTAGAGGGTAAAATATTTCACAGTTTCACCTAAACAGATTATTTGAAAAATCCTTTACCTATAATCTCATCTGGTTAATCTCTCAGCTGTTGGGGTGTGGGGAATTGCAGTTTAACCACTGAACAGCAGCAGTCTGAAAAACCTTGGGAGATAAGGAAAGTTCAATAATACAGTGTGTTGTGTTAGAGAGATTGGGAGGACTGATGTGAATGAGTAGCAGTCCCTGTTATGTAAAGCATAACATAACATAACTAAAGATTAATAAAATAAATGGTTAGAAAACTACAGCTTTAAATACACTTTCGTATTTTATAAAGAGAACAGTTAAAAACAGAGTCATCATAACGTGACTAAAAAAGAAAATGGGATAATTTTGATTAATATAATGTTCTCTCTGCCAATGTTTCCATTCCATAGTCCATTAACAGCAGAATATGTAGCAGCAATAATTGTTATAAATTATACACAATCATTTATAGAGACGTGGTGGCTATAGTGGAAGTGGGATAATAGCCTCTGGGAAGGACTGGGGCTGTGGGATAGCAGGTATAGTAGGGAGAGATGGTGCCTATAGTAGCAGTGGGGGGATAATAGCCTCTGGGAAGGGACTGGGGCTGTGGGATAGCAGGTATAGTAGGGAGAGATGGTGCCTATAGTAGCAGTGGGGGGATAATAGCCTCTGGGAAGGGACTGGGGCTGTGGGATAGCAGGTAAAGTAGGGAGAGATGGTGCCTATAGTAGCAGTGGGGGGATAATAGCCTCTGGGAAGGGACTGGGGCTGTGGGATAGCAGGTATAGTAGAGAGAGATGGTGCCTATAGTAGCAGTGGGATAATAGCCTCTGGGAAGGGACTGGGGCTGTGGGATAGCAGGTATAGTAGGGAGAGATGGTGCCTATAGTAGCAGTGGGGGGATAATAGCCTCTGGGAAGGGACTGTGGCTGTGGGATAGCAGGTATAGTAGGGAGAGGTGGTGCCTATAGTAGCAGTGGGGGGATAATAGCCTCTGGGAAGGGACTGGGGCTGTGGGATAGCAGGTATAGTAGGGAGAGATGGTGCCTATAGTAGCAGTGGGGGGATAATAGCCTCTGGGAAGGGACTGGGGCTGTGGGATAGCAGGTATAGTAGAGAGAGATGGTGCCTATAGTAGCAGTGGGATAATAGCCTCTGGGAAGGGACTGGGGCTGTGGGATAGCAGGTATAGTAGGGAGAGATGGTGCCTATAGTAGCAGTGGGATAATAGCCTCTGGGAAGGGACTGGGGCTGTGGGATAGCAGGTATAGTAGGGAGAGAATTTTATTAAAATATATGAAACAGTTACAACAGAAATACAATTACATTTCAATCAAACAGAAATATATAATAAACAATATCACATCAAAAAACAAAGTGAACATTTCTCCAAAGCATCTTATTTCCCACAGATTTCTCAATTTCCATTGTCTTAATAAGAATTAGTTCATTTACAATCACTTTTGCAACATGTTCTGCAGGATCTTTCGTTTGTCCAAATGTCCATTTGCATCTCATATGCCAGAGATGATACCTTATCACCATAATGATTATATACAATGTTTCTTTGTCCGTGCCATTCTCCCTCCCAGCACCCACCACCCCATAGGCAAACTCAGAATAGTTGAGGTCTCTAAGCATCTGTAGGTGTAACAGTCTCGCCAGTAGACATCTCAGAGATTGTGAGACAGGACACTCAATTAGAAAATGCTCCTGTGACTCCTCTGTCCCACAACCCCAAGGACATGCCCTGTTATCAACACTTCGATACTTAAGGTTTCCCCTTACAAATAGCTTCCCATGAAAGGACAGCCAAGCATTATCCCAAAATTTTTTCGGAATTCTCTTGCTATTCAGAAAGCTTAAACTCTCCTCCATGATCCTACTCACACAGTCCTGCACTATTGGGGGGGTACAAAAGAAAAAATCTAAAACCCGTAAATAAATACTTTTCCTAGAGAAGGAAAATAACTCCTGCTTTCCAATGCTCCATTTCCGCAGAAGCTTAACTGCCTGGCTCAGAAATGATGGGATGCTGCCTCCTCTCACTCGAACCTCCTTCACTCTGTCCCCAAGTAACCAGTCCTTGATAAATGGCGATACCCAGTCCTTAACACTGACTTCCCACAGCAATTTCTTTTCTTGCATCAAATTCCTAAAATTATATTTCAGGAAAATGACGCAAAAGAACCCCACTGGACATAACATGTCCAACCCACCCTTTTTTCTCTGCAGGAAGGTCACACCCCTTTTTACAGGATTGATCCTGCTCCCCCATAGCATCTGGAAGAACAGGCTCTGGATCCGGACATAGAGAGCTTCTGGCAATAAGAAGACATAGGAAACAAAGAGAAACAAAGGAATCAGATAAGCTTTAATAATGTCGATCCTTTCCCTATAGGTCAGCTTCCATGCCTTCCATCACTGAACCTTTGCAATACCAACATCCAACTTTTCTTCCCAATTTACCTGAGCATTATCTCCTCTCCCAAATTTGATACCCAGAATTCTAACCTGCTCTGGGGCTACGGGAAAATTCTCAAGATTAAAACTTGGTCTCCCTTCTAAAACCCAAAGAGCTTCCGATTTTTCCTGGTTGACTAGAGACCCAGAGGCCTCTGAATAACTTTTGATGTGCTCCGACACCAGCGACTCCTCCTCTGGATAAGACAGAACCAAAGTCACATCATCCGCGTAGGCTACCGACTTAAAAGACTGACCCATGGGAAACGGAACACCCTCCAAACCACAACTCTGCAAACCCCTTAAAAAAGGATCCAGAGCAAATATGTATAAGAGTGGGCTAAGAGGGCATCCCTGTCTCACCCCAGCCTGCACTTCAAAGTCTTCACCCTGCCAACCATTAATTAAAGGGAAGCTCTTTGCCCCTCCATACAAAACTCTTAACCATTCAATAAACTGACCCGGGATGTGGTACTTTTGCAAAGTAGCCCATAGGTTTTCGTGATCGACTTTATCAAAAGCTTTAGCCTGATCTAATGAGAGAAAGTACCTTCCCCATTTATTTAGTTTACACCTTTCCAAAGTTTCCCTGAGAAGTAGAAGTGCCCCATAGATGTCACGTCCCTCCACCGAGCAGAACTGAGAAGATGACAAAAGAAGCCCAGCAAACTTACCCAGCCTTACAGAAAAAATCCTTGCAAGAAGCTTCCTATCGCAGTTGAGAAGTGCAATAGGCCTCCAATTCTCAATGTGTCTCGAATCCTTCCCCTTTGACAACAGAATCAACGAGGAGTTCTGCATAGAAGAAGGAAGGCTCCCATTCACTAAACTCTCATTAAACACCTCCACCAGAATTGGTGCCAACTTCACCTTAAAAGTTTTATAGAACTCAGCTGTTAAACCATCCGGCCCAGGAGCCTTCTTCTTCTGCTGCTTGTCAATGGCCTGCAAAACCTCCTCCTCTGTTATTTCTTTCACCAAAGGGGAAAAGTCCAAATTCTCAATGTTAGGGCCTGGGGTCGCCTCTAGGAAGGCTTGCATCTTTCCCCTATCCAAAGCTTTTTTTCTGAAAAGCTCAGCATAGTATGATCTTACAACTCCCAGAATCCCCTCCCTAGTACTCTGTAAGTGACCCTGGGAGTCATACAGACCTTCCACCAATTTTCTCTTAACTGTCTCCTTACAGTTTTGGTAAGGGTCTGGAGAGTTGGACACCCCATAATCCCTTTCCAAAACCAAGGACTTGTAGCGGCTATACTGCTGCTGTCTTAACAGATACTTGAGCCGGTTCACTTTTTCCCCCACCTCTCCCTCCGAAACACAGACCTCAAGCTTCCTTCTCAAGGACCAGCACTTTTGCTCTCTTTCCCTCCCTTTCTTAAAAGAGACAGACTTGAAAAAGGTTCTAAAAGAATCCTTGGTAGCATCCCACCATTCTGATAGTGAGCCGAAAAAATCTACCTTTGTGACTTCCCTCTGCAATAAACGCTCAAAGGATTTCCCTACCTCTGCATCCTCTAGGGAACCTGCCCCCAATCTCCACAGTCCCCTCCCAAATCTGGGTTTTCCTACAGAACCATAACAAAATGACAGGGCTAAATGATCAGAAAATTCTACTGCTGTTTCCTTGATCTCTGAGAAAATCTCCCCTTTCTTAACAAAAACCAAATCAATTCTGCTGCTTCTCCCACCACAATAATAAGTGTGCTTCCCCTTTCTCCCATGGGCTGTAGCGATGTCTATAAGGCCGGTCTCTTCCACCAAATTCACCAGAAACTGGCTCTCATATTTTTTATACCTTCCCGTTCTGTCCACATCCCTGAGAACCTGATTAAAGTCCCCAGCTAGAATCACAGGAGCAGATGTGTATAAGAACTGCTTAATTTCTGATAATAATTTCCTCCTCTCTGAGATTGTCTGGGGCCCATATACATTTATCAACCTCAACAGGGACCCATCAATCTGCACATCCAGCATCAGACACCTTCCCAGCCATATGTCTACTACCTTCTTTACCTCAATTTTTCTACCCCCTTTAAAGAGGATACCAACCCCACCAGCTGGCTCAGTAGCCACCGACCAAAAAGAAAACCCCCCTTTCCAATCCCTTTTAGCCTCCCTTATCTCTTGGATAGAGGTCAGTCTAGTCTCTTGCAGAAAGATAATATCTGCAGCCACTGACTCTAGGAAATCAAAAGCCATAAAGCGAGTCTTTCTGTTCTTAATGCTGCAAACATTCATGGTTATAAAATGTATATCAAGAGGCATCTTTATGTTTCTTGTTTAGAGACGTATCAGAACTTTTCCCACCTGATCTTTTTACCTGTATCCTTATACCTGTCTCCTGACTCTCCATCCCGCTTTCTTCTTCCAACTCCCCTTCCTCCAGTGACTCCAAATCTGCCCCCTGAGACTGAAAAGCCCCTTCCCTCTTGCTCTTTTTTCTGCTGGAGATGATATCAGAAGAGAGACTTTTTCTTTTCTCCCTCTCTTCCTCCTCCTCCATTCTCTCCAACTCTGCCTGTTCTTCTGCCAAATCCCCCCACGACTTCCCTCCTGGCAAAACAAATCTATTTTCAGTTGGGAGGGTCATTACACCTGGGCACTGATCTTCCTTAACTTCCTTTGATTTATTGCCCACCACTATCCAACCATCCTCCCCCCCTTGGGATGCCTGTACCTTTGCCTTTTTATTCCCCTTATTCCTCCCCCTTTCACTCTTCCTGCCCTCTTTCTCTGCCTCTTTCTCTCTCACCTCTGTTGGGCGCCCCCTGTCTGTCTCTTTTCCCCCACCTGCCCTCTCCTTTCCCCCTCCCTCAGTCTGTGGCAAGTTCTCCCCTGGCATTGGGGTACTCATTATTTCTTCCAAATTTGGACAAGCCTTCCTAATGTTGCGCCAGGCGTCGGGGCAGGCCCTATAAGCATGGCCGGATTGCATACACAGGTTACACTTTATGGCCTTTACACACTCCTTGCTTGGGTGCCCAGTCTCCCCACACAAAGCACATTTCTGTATGTTACACTTTACAGCATAATGCCTGTTGGACCCACATTTATAGCATAGCCTGGGCTGGCCCACATAGAAACAGACACCCCTTGCTTTCCCAATGAAAAAGGAATTTGGGAGATGTTTCTGAACATTCTGATCCACATGCAATTTTACTTGGACTTTATACCCCCCTACCCAGAATCCCTCCTCATCAAACACCGGCTCCAGGGGGGATAGGACAGTGCACTGGCGCCGGAGCCATATGAGGATGTCCTGCTCATGCACTGTCTCTCTCTTCATGATAATGGTAACCAGTTTGGTTTCGGGTTTGGACACAGGGATTACCCTAAACCCCTCCCACTCCTTGGCCCCTTTACTTGGATGGTACCGCCTCCAGAACTCCTCTAACCCTTGGGATAACTTAAAGCTTAAATCAAACTCTGTGTCTGTGACACTCAGCAAGGCATAAACATCCTGTGGGGTAAAACCCAGCAACTGCTTAATGATGTTCCTGCCCACAAACCTGCGCCCCGGGAAATCCTCCCTCTCTTTCTCCCACTTAATTTTCACCACATTCTTCCTCTTATCAAACTCATCATCAAACTCCTCATCCTGCTCACGTGCAAAGAATCTCCTTCCCTCCCAAACACTGCCCCCCGCAGCCCCAGCAACACTCTCAGTCCCCCCATGCACATTGCTTTCCCCAGCAGAATAAACGACATTTTTTCCTTCCCCTCCCCCACCTCTCCCAGCTCCCTCAGTCACACACGTTGCATTACCTGCAATCACCTGCACCTCAGCTGCACCACTCTCAGCCGCTTGCACCTCAGCTGCCTCAGCACTCACTGCCCCACCCCCCTCACTCACACACATTGCATTGCCCCCAGCCGCTTGCCCCACACTGCCCCCAGCACTCACCCCACTCATGGCAGCTGCACGCACACTATCAGCATTGGAAATACCGTTACTTTGTACAATATCAGTAGCAACACTACATTGAGTAAGAGTTTTTGAAACCTCAGTCTCTTTGAGCAGTTCTGCAACTTTTAGCAGTCTCTCAGCAGTCATATTGCCTTCTTTCATTTGTTCAAATCTCTGCTTGTTGCCATACAGCTCCTTCCATGGCTCTATAACAGCCAGAATGTCTTTAATGTAAGTCTCAGTGTCTTCCAGCTCCTTATTGTGGAAAGCCAACTCCCTGATATACAGAGTTCTCCTCTCTCCTCTTGCCAACTTCAGATTTTTTATAAGCCTGTCAATGTCTTTATTTAATTTGCCTTGTTTCTCCTCTAAACACCTCAGTTCTTTCAAAGCATTAATGATAGTGTCATACTGTATTACAGTCTCAGTAACTTTGTGCCCTTCCCCTGCCTTCCCCAGGGGGCCGGCAGCCATTACCTGCTCACTGTCCTGGGCCACACGGTTTCCATGCACCTCACAGGCAGTAGCCATCTCCTGGTCACTCAGAGCGCTCTCTGCAACCTCCAGGGCCACACGGCTTCCATATTCCTCACTGGCAGCAGCCATTTCCTGGTTGGTCAGAGCATTTTCTGCAACCACCATTGCCACATGGCTTCCAAGCTCCTCAATGCCAGCAGCCATTTTGCAGCCATCAGACTCTCCTCTCACCTCCTGGTTTGCCTCTGTTGCAGCTCCGCAGCTCCCTGCAGTTACTCCAACACCGGCGTCCATTTCCACAGAGTCAGAGTCACTCTCAATGCCGCTTTGGGAACAACTTTTACTTTTCTTATTCTTTCCTTTAATAGAGCAGGAAACATTGCCCTTTGCAGCGCGCTCCACAGTCACCACAATGTTTGATCCGGCAGCCCTCTTGCTGCTGCCCAAACGGGTCTTCACTACCCGGCTAAAAGGTTTTATTGCCTTCTTCCCCATTGAGTAGGGAAAGCACCAAAAACACAAAGAAAAAAGCACCCACAAAACTAACCCCCAGACCCAGCTGGGCCTGGGAGAAAGTCACAGAACCACAGAACACTCAAAGCACCTCCACTCACTAGCAACAGCAATGAGAAAATGGCCTCTGAGAAGGGGGTGTGGCTGTGGGATAGCAGGTATAGTAGGGAGAGATGGTGCCTATAGTAGCAGTGGGATAATAGCCTCTGGGAAGGGACTGGGGCTGTGGGATAGCAGGTATAGTAGGGAGAGATGGTGCCTATAGTAGCAGTGGGGGGATAATAGCCTCTGGGAAGGGACTGTGGCTGTGGGATAGCAGGTATAGTAGGGAGAGGTGGTGCCTATAGTAGCAGTGGGGGGATAATAGCCTCTGGGAAGGGACTGGGGCTGTGGGATAGCAGGTATAGTAGGGAGAGATGGTGCCTATAGTAGCAGTGGGGGGATAATAGCCTCTGGGAAGGGACTGGGGCTGTGGGATAGCAGGTATAGTAGGGAGAGATGGTGCCTATAGTAGCAGTGGGATAATAGCCTCTGGGAAGGGACTGGGGCTGTGGGATAGCAGGTATAGTAGGGAGAGATGGTGCCTATAGTAGCAGTGGGGGGATAATAGCCTCTGGGAAGGGACTGTGGCTGTGGGATAGCAGGTACAGTAGGGAGAGATGGTGCCTATAGTAGCAGTGGGGGGATAATAGCCTCTGGGAAGGGACTGGGGCTGTGGGATAGCAGGTATAGTAGGGAGAGATGGTGCCTATAGTAGCAGTGGGATAATAGCCTCTGGGAAGGGACTGGGGCTGTGGGATAGCAGGTATAGTATGGAGAGATGGTGCCTATAGTAGCAGTGGGGGGATAATAGCCTCTGGGAAGGGACTGTGGCTGTGGGATAGCAGGTACAGTAGGGAGAGATGGTGCCTATAGTAGCAGTGGGATAATAGCCTCTGGGAAGGGACTGTGGCTGTGGGATAGCAGGTACAGTAGGGAGAGATGGTGCCTATAGTAGCAGTGGGATAATAGCCTCTGGGAAGGGACTGTGGCTGTGGGATAGCAGGTACAGTAGGGAGAGATGGTGCCTATAGTAGCAGTGGGATAATAGCCTCTGGGAAGGGACTGTGGCTGTGGGATAGCAGGTACAGTAGGGAGAGATGGTGCCTATAGTAGCAGTGGGGGGGGATTATAGCCTCTGGGAAGGGACTGTGGCTGTGGGATAGCAGGTATAGTAGGGAGAGATGGTGCCTATAGTAGCAGTGGGATAATAGCCTCTGGGAAGGGACTGGGGCTGTGGGATAGCAGGTATAGTAGGGAGAGATGGTGCCTATAGTAGCAGTGGGATAATAGCCTCTGGGAAGGGACTGGGGCTGTGGGATAGCAGGTACAGTAGGGAGAGATGGTGCCTATAGTAGCAGTGGGATAATAGCCTCTGGGAAGGGACTGTGGCTGTGGGATAGCAAGTACAGTAGGGAGAGATGGTGCCTATAGTAGCAGTGGGGGGGATAATAGCCTCTGGGAAGGGACTGGGGCTGTGGGATAGCAGGTATAGTAGGGAGAGATGGTGCCTATAGTAGCAGTGGGGGGATAATAGCCTCTGGGAAGGGACTGGGGCTGTGGGATAGCAGGTATAGTAGGGAGAGATGGTGCCTATAGTAGCAGTGGGGGGATAATAGCCTCTGGGAAGGGACTGGGGCTGTGGGATAGCAGGTATAGTAGGGAGAGATGGTGCCTATAGTAGCAGTGGGGGGATAATAGCCTCTGGGAAGGGACTGTGGCTGTGGGATAGCAGGTACAGTAGGGAGAGATGGTGCCTATAGTAGCAGTGGGGGGATAATAGCCTCTGGGAAGGGACTGGGGCTGTGGGATAGCAGGTATAGTAGGGAGAGATGGTGCCTATAGTAGCAGTGGGGGGATAATAGCCTCTGGGAAGGGACTGGGGCTGTGGGATAGCAGGTATAGTAGGGAGAGATGGTGCCTATAGTAGCAGTGGGGGGATAATAGCCTCTGGGAAGGGACTGGGGCTGTGGGATAGCAGGTATAGTAGGGAGAGATGGTGCCTATAGTAGCAGTGGGGGGGATAATAGCCTCTGGGAAGGGACTGGGGCTGTGGGATAGCAGGTATAGTAGGGAGAGATGGTGCCTATAGTAGCAGTGGGGGGATAATAGCCTCTGGGAAGGGACTGGGGCTGTGGGATAGCAGGTATAGTAGGGAGAGATGGTGCCTATAGTAGCAGTGGGGGGGATAATAGCCTCTGGGAAGGGACTGGGGCTGTGGGATAGCAGGTATAGTAGGGAGAGATGGTGCCTATAATTTTGTGCTTTTCAGTGGCAGCTGGTAAGTTATTGGGCTGTTTCTGCAGAAAATCATGCAAAAGGGAGTAATCAGGGTGATTCCCAAAAAATTAGTTGACATGCCAAATGGGAGTCTGTTCACCTAACTATCAAGGTGCAATTGAGAACACTGCCTAAGTTTATCGGCCCATGTAGGGGCAGAAACGAGGGGCCTGGCCGACCAATATCTGGCCTGAAATTGGCCAGATATCGATCGGGCAGGTTATAAAATCCAGTCAGATCGGGGACCGCATCGGCTCGTTGATGCGGTCCCCGAACTGACTGCCCCATTGCCGCATGCAGAATTCGATCGTTTGGCCCCAGGGCCAAACGATCGAATTCGCCTACATGCCTCCCCGATATCGCCACCCGTAGGTTGGCGATGTCGCCAAGCGAGTGGATCTGCCCGTGTATGGCCAGCTTTACACTCCCTTTTCCATTTCAGTTTTGCTGTGTTGGGTAATTGATTTGGTTGTTTTGGTACTGATGGTCATTCAGGCTGTTTGGTACAATTAGATTTCCGACTAAAACTAATGAGACCTAGCGCCAGATGTTAGATGAGAATTTGATGGGGAGTTCTGCGGGCGGCAGTTCCCAAGCAACACTTCCATGAAGCAGACTAACAAAGATGCATTTTAGAAGCATTCACCCCAGGATTTATTTAGGGTATCTAAATAACATCCCACAATTATCTTATCTTATCATTAGTTTCTATGGAAACAACTGCAAATCTGTACAGAATCTTCCTGAAGACCAGGCAGACAGAGAGCATTCATATTCTTTGTATGACCCTAAAAATGTAATATTTTTAAGAAGCAGCATCAGCCCCTTAGGCATTCTATCAGGTATGTTCTATACAGAACGCCTGCATTTTGTATATGTTTCTGTTAGAGTAAAAAAACTGCATTATAAAATTAATTTGTCTTATTACACATGATACAAAGCCATGCATGGTAGGAACATACAATAATCAAGATTAAAAGCCCATCTTTGCCATGGTCATAGTATCATACACAGTACCGCCGATCCCTATACGCAGAGTACGAACTCTGCGTAGGGCACCAACTCCCAGGGGGGCACCCAGGACCGCCACTCCCTACGCAGAGTGCGCACTCTGCGCACTAACATACCAGTCACCGGTGGCGGCTGCTTCGCTTATGCCGCTGCAACAGGCCCTTTTATAAGGTTGCGCCCGTGCGTATGACGTCACACGTCAGCGACGAGGAGCAACCTTATAGAAGTGCCTGTTGCAGTGGCATAAGCGAAGGAGCCGCCACCGGTGACTGGTCTGTTGGGGGTAATTTCTATGGGGGCAATTGGGGGCACTGTGTGTGGGGGCTACTGTCTTTGGGGGGGTACTGTTTATGGGGGCATTTGGAGCACTGTTTATGGGGGCAATTGGGGCACTGTTTATGGGGGCAATTGGGGCACTGTGTATGGGGGCACTGTTTATGGGGGCAATTGGGGCACTGTGTATGGGGACACTTTCTATTGGGGGCACTGTATGTGGGGGCTACTGTCTATGGGGCAATTGGGGCACTGTGTATGGGGGCACTTTCTATTGGGGGCACTTCCGTAATATTTGGGGGAGGGGGCACAAAAATAAATATCTGCTTAGGGCACCCATTTGGCCAGCAGCGGCCCTGATCATACATAAAAAATAGCAAAGAATCCATTCTCTCTAACAAGTGTGGGGGTTCACTCGCTGGTAGGCTGCAAATGAGGCAACTTCACACACCAAGACCGGTGTAAGGGCTTCCTGCCCGCGTTTATTTTTCAGCGGTTGCAGAAGTTTCCCCTCGCAGGGGGTATAAAACAACAGTTGGAACAGAAATATCAAGCCTCCTGGCTAACACAAAAGTAAATGCTTCTCTTTCTCCTGAAGCTGAGCCAATCCAGCAGCGTGTCTCTCTCACACACACACAGGCTCATCAGCTCCCCTGCACAGCTTCAGGTGTACTACAAATAGGCCTAGGGCCTCCTGAAAAACCTGGCCTATGGATTTGGGAATCCACCCACCCTGCTCTTGCGGATTCCCAGTAAGACCAGCCCCGGATCAACAATTTAAAAAACTGCAGAGAAACAAAGTGTTTCTATGCCCCAAACACTGCTGGTCTCACCTCAGTAAAAATGTCTGAGAATCCGTGGCCCAACATACCTGTTGTCAATCACTTTTCCCCAGGAAACCGGGGACCTTTTTGTCACCATACCACATATCCCCCCCCTCTGCTCAAGCCCGTGGGGCTGAGCACAGCATGCCATCAATGAATATACCCTGGAGAGAGCATCTGCATTACCTTGCAACTTTCCAGGTCTATGTTCCACTGAGAACTTAAAATTCTGAAGCGATAAGAACCACCTGGTGACCCTGGCATTCTTTTCCCTATTTTGGGCCATCCATTTAAGTGGGGCATGGTCGGTGATAAGTTTGAACTGCCTCCCTAAGAGATAATATCTCAGGCTCTCCAATGCCCACTTGATGGCCAGACACTCCCTCTCAACAATGGCATACCTGCATTCAGCGGGGGTTAGTTTCCTACTTAGGTATGCTACCGGGTGCTCTTCCCCATTCACCACTTGTGACAGAACAGCCCCTAACCCAACCTCAGAGGCATCAGTCTGTACAAGGAACTCTTTCTTGAAATTAGGAGCTATTAGCACCGGGTATCTGCACAAGGATGCCTTCAGGTTTAGAAAGGCTTCCTCTGCCTCTGGGGTCCATTTAATTGCTCCAGCTTTACTCCCTTTTGTGAGGTCAGTAAGTGGGGATGCTAGGGAGGCAAAATTGGGGACAAATCTCCTGTAATACCCCACTATCCCAAGAAAAGCCCTCACTTGCTTCTTGGAATTGGGCCGGGGCCACTGCTGAATTCCCTCAATTTTGGACACCTGGGGCTTGACTACCCCTCTTCCAATAACATACCCCAAATAGCGGGCCTCTTCTAACCCCATGGCACACTTTTTGGGGTTTGCTGTCAGTCCAGCCTTCCAGATAGAGTCAAGGACCGCTTGTACCCGAGGCAAATGACTTTCCCAGTCCGGGCTAAAGATAACCACATCGTCCAGGTAGGCTGAAGCATACCCTCTGTGTGGTTTGAGAATGCGATCCATCATTCTCTGAAACGTAGCTGGGGCCCCATGTAAGCCAAACGGTAAGCGTTTATATTGCCACTGCCCCTCAGGAGTGGAAAAGGCCGTCTTCTCTTTCGCCCCTTCGGTGAGGGGTACCTGCCAATACCCCTTGGTAAGATCTAGAGTGGTGATGTATCGGGCCTGTCCTAGCCTTTCAATCAATTCATCTACCCGGGGCATAGGATATGCATCAAACTTGCTGACCTCATTTAACTTTCTGAAGTCATTGCAAAATCGGATGCTCCCATCCGGTTTTGGGACAAGGACAATGGGGCTGGACCAGTCACTATGGGACTCCTCAATTACGTCCAGCTCCAACATCTTTTTAATCTCCTCCGCAACTGCCTGGCGTCGGGCCTCGGGTATCCTATAAGGTCTGACATTGACTTTAACCCCAGGTCCAGTTATAATGTCATGTTTTATTATCTCAGTAAGCCCAGGCTGGTCTGAGAATATTTGTCTATTCCTGATCAGGAATTCTCTCATTTCCTGCTTCTGACTGTTAGTGAGGGTCTCAGCCACTTTTACCTCAGGCACATGAGGGATTTCTACCTCTACAGCTGTAGAATAGGCTGACAGGGCTTCCCTATCTTTCCAGGACTTAATTAGGTTCACATGATAGAGCTGCTCCTTCTTACGCCTGTCTGGTTGGGACACCTTATAATTAACTTCCCCTATGTGCTCTATAATCTCGTAAGGGCCCTGCCATTTGGCCAGGAACTTACTTTCTACTGTAGGCGAGGGGACATGATTACTCTGTACAAGTACATTAGAGGGGATTATAGGCAGTTGGGGGATGTTCTTTTTTCCCATAAAAACAATCAGCGCACCAGAGGTCACCCCTATAGATTAGAGGAACAGAGCTTCCATTTGAAGCAGCGTAGGTGGTTTTTCACGGTGAGGGCAGTGAGGCTGTGGAATGCCCTTCCTAGTGATGTGGTAATGGCAGACTCTGTTAATGCCTTTAAGAGGGGCCTGGATGAGTTTTTGAACAAGCAGAATATCCAAGGCTATTGTGATACTAATATCTACAGTTAGTATTACTGGTTGTATATATATAGTTTATGTATGTGAGTGTATAGATTGGTTAGTATAGGTTGTGTGCTGGGTTTACTCGGATGGGTTGAACTTGATGGACAATGGTCTTTTTTCAACCCTATGTAACTATGTAACTATGTAACTATGTAGGAACCAAGACTAACACCCTGTCCCCAGGCTGGAAAGTTCGGACACGAGCCGATCTATTATATATCCGGCTTTGAGCTTCCTGGGCCTGAAGCATATGCTCTCTCACAAGGGGCATAACCATTGCAAGACGGTCTTGCATGTCTGCAACATGCTCTACCACACTTTTGTATGGGGTGGATTCAGATTCCCATGTCTCCTTTGCCACGTCCAACAGCCCTCGTGGGTGGCGCCCATATAACAACTCGAAGGGGGAAAACCCCGTAGAGGCCTGTGGGACTTCTCTAATGGCAAACATAAGATAGGGAAGTAAACAATCCCAATTCCTCCCATCTTTATCAACCACTTTTTTGAACATCCCCTTGAGGGTCTTGTTGAACCTTTCTACCAACCCATCAGTTTGGGGATGATAAACAGATGTGCGTAACTGTTTGATTTGGAGAAACTTGCACAACTCCTTCATTACTCTAGACATGAAGGGAGTCCCCTGATCTGTAAGTATCTCTTTTGGAATTCCCGTACGGGTGAACATGTGGAACAGCTCTCGGGCAATGGTTTTTGAGGAGGTGTTCCTTAAGGGAACAGCCTCTGGATACCGAGTGGCATAGTCCATGACTACCAAAATGTACTGATGCCCCCTAGCAGATTTTATTAGTGGCCCTACCAAGTCCATTGCAATACGCTCAAATGGAATTTCAATTACTGGCAATGGGACTAACGGGCTGCGAAAATGGGGCATTGGAGCAGATTTCTGACACTCTGGGCAGGATTCACAATGGCTCTTTATATCTGCATATACCCCCGGCCAAAAGAACCGCTGTAACACTCGGTCTTTGGTTTTCTCATATGCTAGGTGGCCACCTAGTGGATGAGAATGGGCCAGATTGAGAACCGTTCTCCTATATGGCTGGGGAACCACTAGCTGTTCCACAATCTCCCCTCGAATCTTATCCACATAGTAAAGCAAGTCATTTTGTACAACAAGGTGAGGAAATACACAATCTACACCAGGATTTTCTGTGTTCTCATTATTAACGATGACATTTTCCCAAGCTTTAGTAAGTGTTGGGTCCCTTAGCTGGGAGACCTCTAGCTCAGGCATGCTAGGTTCCTCAACAGTCTCCGCAGTTGCTTCAGATTCGCCAACTAATACAGCTAAGGGAAACAACTCATTTTCTTCTGACCTCTCATCAGTACCATTTACAATAACATCTGAGACGAGTGGTCCCACTTTCTCTCCCCCAGACATTGTACTGTCCTTAACAGTCCCTGTAGAAGGATCCAGTTCAATTGGGTGGAGTCTCCCCTCCCCATGCTCAGTCTCCGGAACCTGTTCCTGGCACAGTTCTCGAAATAAGGGGAAATCTCTGCCCAAAATTACACTGTGCAGGAGTATGGGAGACACTGCCACTTCATGGCACACAGTCCCTGCGGGGGTCACAAAAGTCACTAGGGCCGTGGGGTATTTCTTACAGTCCCCATGTACACACACCACTCCCACTTGACGCTGGGTTAAAGGACAGTCTTTCAGGAGCTGTGTGTTTACCAGTGTGACTAAGCTACCTGTGTCTAACAGTGCATTCACAGTGCGCTTACCAATCTGGACGACACAAGTAGGTACCTCAGGATCCGCAACAAGACCTGGTCGAGCGAACAGAGACAACTTCCTCTCTGTTCCACACTCCATGGGTTCTGGATCAGCTGGGCAGTTGGGGCCAATATGTCCCCACTCTCGGCACCTCCAGCACTGGGGAGTTCTGCGGGTCTGGCGTGGGCTGTCTCCGCGAGATCTTCCTCTTGTTGACTCTGAACCTGGGTTCCCGGGGTCCTCTGCGCTGGGCTTCTCCACTGTAGCCGACTTCTTGGGTAGGACAACTGCAGACAGCCTCTTCGGGGTGGACACCGCCCGGGTAGTGAAGTCCTCAGCAGCGAGGTATCGCTCCACCAGTTCCACCAACTGGTCTGCTGTATTTGGGTCAGATTGGCTCACCCACCGCCGTAATTCTGTGGGAAGGGCCCTCAGGTATCGGTCCATTGTGACCCTTTCCACTACCTGAGGTCCGGAAAGCAAGTCTGGCTGCAGCCAACGTTTCACTAGGTTAATAAGATCATACATCTGGGAACGCGGTGACCCTTTAACCTTAAAGTCCCAACTGTGGACCCGCCGGGCCCTCACAGAGGTGGTTACCCCCAGTCTCCGCAGGATTTCAGCCTTCAGCTTGTCATAGTCCTTGGCGTCCTCGGAGGACAGATCATAAAAAGCTTTTTGGGCATCCCCCACTAGTAGTGGTGCAACAATCATCGCCCACTGCTCCTTCGACCAGGCTTGCTGCTCTGCTGTCCTCTCAAAAGTACAGAGGAAAGCCTCCACATCATCCTGCCCAGTCATTCTCTGCAGGAGGTTGCTGCCTGGGATGGAGCGATGCACTCCAGGGGCCACAGCAGCATCCCCAGAGACCTTGGCTGTCAGCTGTTTTACCAGCTCAATTTGCAACTGCCGGTCTTTCTCTGCAGCCTGTGCCAGTGCTGTAATCTGGGCTTCCAACAAACGATTTGCCTCCTGCTGGTTGGCATTAGACTGCTGCTGTAGCACCAGGCTCTCCTGGTGGGCCCTTTGTAAGGTAGCCGTGCTCTCCTGGTGGGCCCTTTGTAAGGTAGCCGTGGATTGCAGCAAAGCCTTGAGGACATCCTCCATATTATAGCTTTTATGTGCAGTGTCCCTTTAAATATCACTTATACGATATACAGTCCACACAATTCCCACAGGAGACTTACTGTGGTCAGGCGACTCCTGCATGTGGCAATCGATGCCCGCATCCTCCACCAATTGTGGGGGTTCACTCGCTGGTAGGCTGCAAATGAGGCAACTTCACACACCAAGACCGGTGTAAGGGCTTCCTGCCCGCGTTTATTTTTCAGCGGTTGCAGAAGTTTCCCCTCGCAGGGGGTATAAAACAACAGTTGGAACAGAAATATCAAGCCTCCTGGCTAACACAAAAGTAAATGCTTCTCTTTCTCCTGAAGCTGAGCCAATCCAGCAGCGTGTCTCTCTCTCACACACACAGGCTCATCAGCTCCCCTGCACAGCTTCAGGTGTACTACAAATAGGCCTAGGGCCTCCTGAAAAACCTGGCCTATGGATTTGGGAATCCACCCACCCTGCTCTTGCGGATTCCCAGTAAGACCAGCCCCGGATCAACAATTTAAAAAACTGCAGAGAAACAAAGTGTTTCTATGCCCCAAACACTGCTGGTCTCACCTCAGTAAAAATGTCTGAGAATCCATGGCCCAACATACCTGTTGTCAATCACTTTTCCCCAGGAAACCGGGGACCTTTTTGTCACCATACCACACAAGGCACATATGTACAAGAATAGGGAAGAAAGTGGAGGCAGCAAACATGTTCCTACCATAGCAATTGACATTAATTTACTCCTAACTGTACCATATTTTATAGGCCTATCCTAAATCTTGGACAAAGGGGTAGTTCTTCCTTGAGTCTAGCCTGAGTGGACTATAGGAGTGGTCTAAAGACTATTTACTAACCCCCACTCCTATTACCTGATTGTTCCTAAGAGGAAGGGAAGTTCCATGATGTTCTATGGGAAGTGCCCCAGACAGACCTGCCATGCTTATTTTTCCATTAATACAAAATCAGACTCAAAACCAATAACATCATTATGAGATAATTCTTTCTCGTGGAATAAACTTGCCTTTTCCTCTGTTTCATTGGTTCCACTGAATATGCAAGCTTTATAATAAGGAGGGGAATGAGGGGTCCACCCGTCCTCTGTGCAGTTCCTGCTGATTACAACTGTGGAAAGGACAGAAAAGATTTAGCTCCAGTGCTGCATTGGCATTATTAAATTCTAGGGTAGTAGTTAGAATGGAATTAACTATATTGGTTATATGGTTGTATATTACTATATATTTACTATATTGGTAGTTGGGTCACTTTTTATAGACATTCATCCTTAAGGTGGCCATACACAATCCACTTGGCGAGGTTGCCAAGTGAGTGGATCTTCTCCCGATATCCCCACCTACGGGTGGGCGATATCTGGTGAATTTAGGCTAATTCGGTTGTTTGGTCCCAGGGCCACGACCACAATCGAATTAGAATGACGGTAATGGGCGCAGCTGGTTTGGGGACGACATTAATAAGGCGATTCGGTCCCCGATCCGTCAAAATTTTTTAACCTGCCTGATCAATATCTGGACAATTTCAGGCCAGATGTCGGTCGGGCAGGCCTGTTGTTGGTGCCCCTACATGGGCTGATAAGCTACCGAATCAGTCTAAGGGACCAATATTGCAGCTAGAATCAGCGCTGCAGAATATGTTGGTGCTTTATAAATAAATGTTAATAATAATAATAGAATCGGCCGAGTATGGCCACCTTTAGGCTCAGGCTTAATATTCATGTAATTTGAGTCTTTATCTGAAGTATATCTTGATACATAGATGTAAAAAGTGTTGGTGAGCAACACAAGCATGGAAAAAGTTCTTTAGGGTAGACAAATAAGGGCTGTGATTGGCTATTTGGTAGCCCCATGTGGACTGCTTTGAGTAAAACATTGTGTCTCCAAGCCAGAAATGTAAAAGTGGGCACCTACTTTGAGGCCAACATCCAAGGGGTTGATGAGCAACATATTGCCCATGAGCCACTGGTTGGGGATCACTGCTCTAAAGGTTTCATTTGCCAGCCACAAAAGGTGCAAGAGCTGGAGCTACAAGGGGCAAAGGTACAACCTTTAGAGTTCATTCCCAGAGACCACTGGTGCTCATTGCATTGGAGGTGCAAGCTGCACTCTGTACCTTGAGGCTAAAGGTCCTGCTATCCAACACAATGATTTATCAATACTTTGTAAGACAAACACCAGAAATTATCCATAACATACAGTTATGTAAGTACATGGTAATGTATAGCCTAGGAGATACAGCAAACACTTCATAGAGGTCACTATCTTTCATAATATCTTACATAACATTATAAAATAAGTAATATTATCATAGTAACAGCACAGCGTTCTTACAAGAAATAACATTTATACTACTCTGCAATGTTCCCTGTTCGACTCTTCTGGAAAAGGTGTAATCAGAGTCATAAACATAAAACAACTGAATAGAAAAAGACCATTAGTTTACATTTAGCAATGTAATATTCACATTTCAATCATTTTTGTTAAGGACCTGGCATTATAGTCAAATAACAGAGATGAGATATTACTATAATATTGACATAGGATGTAAAGGAGGGATATAATAAAAATAAATCAAAATGTGATCTCTTCATATCAGTCTTTTCTTTTTAAACAAAGGTCTCCAGACACTCCTATAACAATTAAATACAGGTATAGGACACATTATCCAGAATGCTCGGGACCAAGGGTATTCCGGATAAGAGGTCTTTCCATAATTTGGATCTTCATACCTTAAGTCTACAAAAAAGCATTAATTAAACCCAATAGGACTGTTCTGCCCCCAATAAGGATTAATTATATCTTTGTTGGGATCAAGTACAGGTACTGTTTTATTATTACAGAGAAAAGGGATCATTTAACCATGAAATAAACCCAATAGGGCTGTTCTGCCCCCAATAAGGGGTAATTATATCTTAGTTGGGATCAAGTACAGGTACTGTTTTATTATTACAGAGAAAAGGGAATCATTTAACCATGAAATAAACCCAATAGGGCTGTTCTGCCCCAATAAGGGGTAATTATATCTTAGTTGGGATCAAGTACAGGTACTGTTTTATTATTACAGAGAAAAGGAAATCATTTAACCATTAAATAAACCCAATAGGGCTGTTCTGCCCCCAATAAGGGGTAATTATATCTTAGTTGGGATCAAGTACAGGTACTGTTTTATTATTAGAGAGAAAAGGGAAATCTGTTTTAAAATTCTGAATTATTTGATTAAAACGGAGTCTACGAGAGATGGGCTTTCCGTAATTCTGAGCTTTCTGGATAACAGGTTTCCGGATAAGGGATCCCATACCTGTAGCAGTTTTTCTTCACTTTTTCAGTGCAATCAGGGTCGGACTGGGCTGCCGGGATAAAACCCGGTAGGTCCCCGCCATGGTGGGCCCTGGTGGCCCAGACCCGATCCCTGCTACTGCTTACCCGCCTGATAGTGTCCTCCCCAGGAGGGAAGGATGTCGGGCTGGGACCCAGGGTTTTCCTGGAAAAGGGGTAATCCCATAATTGGGGGCAACAGGTCTTAGAGTTACTAAAACATTAATACATTAAAAAATACCAAAAGGATTGTTTTGTCATGGACTTGGATCCATGGCAAGTGGCAGTACCATATTTTGAAGCTTTCTGAATAATAGATCCCACACTCTTGTATTTGTATATAACTGCCATGCTTGGCAAGAGTTGTCCTATGCATCAAGTTGGCCACTGAATTATTCCTCTAGTTGTATCTAGTTTGGTACATGTCCCAAATGAATAGCTCAAGTGACAATGATCCACTTTGTATTGTGTAGGTGAGGCTTAGAACTCTTAGAACTTTTATTGCTTGCAGGCTCTAGTATCCAGTTGTTGTGATCTACTGGTGATCATCTTTTATGGGCTTATTTCTCAATTTTCGAATTTGTGAATTCAACTTTGTTTTTCTAAATTGAGTAAACTTGCATTTCGAATGCTCGCTTATTAAGAAGGAAAACTCGTTTGAATAAAAAATTTGAGTTTACAATTAGAAAAATTCTAGTTTGCAAATATGGCTTGACTTTGCCTAGGGCAACTCCTTAGAGTTAGAGTTAGACCATAGGCCCTCTCTCCAAACTATTTTTCCTCCTTTCTTCACCCAACCTCTTTATTCTCCTAGTCTCTTTTATTTACATGCTAGCATCTATTCTTCCATCTATTTCTCCAATTTGTTCCCATTCAGAAATAGGGAATGACCATGAAGCAGGCCAAATGGTGAGGAGCAGGAGGGCCCACTGGGAGTTTTCCTCGTATCCTGGTGGGCCAGTCCAAAACTGGATCTGCCCCTGATTTTTGGCTCCAAACTTAGGCACACCTTCTCTCTCCCAACGTGCACTGCAAAATCCAGCCAATTGGGTTTCACCTCAGTCTGTAGCCGAGCTGGATGATGTCACAGACAGAAAAGCAGGGGAAAGAGTTCTCTTCTCTGATCCCCTACAATGGTATGCAAGGAGAATAAAGCTGGCCATACACACACCGATAATATCGTACGAAACCTTGTTTCGTACGATATTCGGTGCGTGTATGGCAAGTCGGCGAGTTGACCAGTATCGCAGGAGGTTGCTGATATCGGTCGACTCGCCGATCGGCCAGGTCAAAAGATTTTGATCGGGCGCCATAGAAGGCGCCTGAGCAAAATCTGCCGTCAGGGCTGAATTGGCAGAAGGAGGTAGAAATCCCATTGTTTCTACCTCCTTATCTGCTGTTTCAGCCCTGAAGGTTAGTGGCGGGTCTGACGATCTTTCGTGCGACTGATGGTAGCACGAAAGATCGCAGATCGCCACGTGTGTGGCCACCTTAAGGAAAGTGAGTGAAGAGAGGATGAATAATAGTTTGGTTATTGCTTAACCTTATGGTTTAAGGCTTTCTGGTGGGCACTGGTGGTGACATTGGGAGGTCAAAGTGCTGGAGGGCACAAGGCAACAGGTTTCAATAAGAACCCCAAGGCGTTGACTGCTCTGGAAATATGTTTAATATATACTTAGAGAATTCTCTTTTCAGTCTGTGTTGCTGGACATCAACAAGCTAGTACATTATAAGAGAAGCCTATGCTGAAATGTTGTTTAATTAACTTGGTGTTTCTATTTTATACTGAGCCTAGCAAGAATAATGAACGTTTTCCTGACATTTTCAAGGACTTAAATAAAGTTTTCGATTGCTGAATGGAATGAACTATGAGCTACTTGCTAATGTCGGATAATAATTCAACTGTGACAGAACTGGCGATATCGAGCAATGAAATATGAACACACAAAATAACAGTAAAGTAGTATAATATAACATTAGTAAAGATTAAGGGCCAGGAAAAAAAGATTTACTGATAATCAGTTATATGAAACTAATATCTTGATGAAATGAAGAATTAATTTTGTTTTGAAATTTTTTGTTGAGTGAATACATTTGGTCTTTGCACACCAGAACTCCCTCTACTTATATTTAGCATATGGCAGATTTATCAGTACTCTTATTTTCATTGTTTTTAAATCTAGTTATCTATCTATCATCTATCTATCTATCTATCTATCTATCTATCTATCATCTATCTATCTATCTATCTATCTATCTATCATCTATCTATCTATCTATCTATCTATCTATCTATGATCTATCTATCTATCATCTATCTATCTGTCTATCTATCTATCTATCTATCTATCTATCTATCTATGATCTATCTATCATCTATCTGTCTATCTATCTATCATCTATCTATCTATCTATCTATCTATCTATCTATCTATTATCTATCTATCTATCTATCTATCTATCTATCATCTATCTATCTATCTATCTATCTATCTATCTATCTATCTATATTTTACCTATCTATTTATCTATCTATCATCTTTCTATCTATCTGTCTATCTATCATCTATCTATCTATATTTTACCTATCTATCTATTTATCTATCTATCTATCTATCTATCTATCTATCTATCTATCTATATTTTACCTATCTATCTATCTATCTATCTATCTATCTATCTATCTATCTATCTATCTATCTTTCTATATTTTACCTATCTTGAGGACCAAATACAGAATTCATTTCATGAGTAGGCCAAGATTTGGCCTTTTTCAGCAGAATTCAGACTCAACCAAATCAATGCAAAGACTATCTATCTATCTATCTATCTATCTATCTATCTATATTTTACCTATCTATCTATTTATCTATCTATCTATCTATCTATCTATATTTTACCTATCTATCTATTTATCTATCTATCTATCTATATTTTACCTATCTATTTATCTATCTATCTATCTATCTATCTAGGTTATATTTAGGCATTATGGTTGAACGTGATGGACGTATGTCTTTTTTCAACCCAGCTTACTATGTTACTATGTATCTATCTTTCTATATTTTACCTATCTATCTTGGGGACCAAATACAGAATTTATTTCATGATTAGGCCAAGATTTGGTCTTTTTCAGCAGAATTCAGACTCACCCAAATCCATATCTATCTATCTGTCGATCTATCAATCATCTATCATTATGTCTATGCACACAGACACAATGGGAGCTGTATTTAGATATACAAACTCACTATACTATACTGTATTAGTATATACATGTGTCTCGCAACATAGACATAATGAAAAAATATATAAATGGCACTGATTTATGCAGGGACATGTTTAAATCTATCAACAGTAGTCAGCAGTATATGCCAAAGGCAACATGTTAAAGTTAATAATATATTCAGTGCAGAACAGATGCTTGTCTTGCAAGAACAGCAGCAAATTTAGAATGATGGGATGATGGTTTTGAAAACATAATGGAATAAGATGAGAACATGTTTTCTAGCCGTGGTGCACTTGGTAATCGTGAACAAATTCATGCATTAATTACCGTATGTATTCAGGGTCAACTAAACCTATAGCCACACAGCCATTTACTTCTGTGACATTTTGTGTAATTTGCTTCTGTGACATTTTATGTAATTTGCTTCTGTGACATTTTTATTACCATGTTAGCATACAATTTATTTGCTAGATGCTCGAACCTTCCCGGTAACAGTAAGATGACTAATTGATGCTGAGCTAACAATGTTTATGTTGGAGCAGGAACTTTAATTTTAATGTAACATTTACAATACCAGTATAATGGTCAAAATGACTGAAACTATATGTATATTCTTATAAACTCCCTCTTTGGATCAGGCATTTTTCAATTATATCCAGAGACCATGGTTTTCCCACATTTAAAGCTAGTCATACACGCACACAAAGCCGCAGTTGTTTACTGCAAGTGGTTTAAATGGAACTGGGCAAAAATCAATGAAGATTGAAAAAGGCTGATTAGATAAGTTATGGAATTGATGGTACGACTCTACACATTTTAGTTGCAAGGCAAAAAGCCAGATTCCTGCATGATAGGGGCTAAAGGCTGAAAATAGGCACTACCACTCAGTCTGAAATATATTTTATGCTTGCCAATTTTTTACTTGTACTTGTTTAGTTATGGCTAGTAGAAACTTAATAACTCAGCATGGAACTCTGCATTTATTTGGTCATTAATCTTGTTAGTGACTTCTAATTCCATACATTTCTACCTAAAAAATAAAATTCAAGTCGTAAGAAAATAGGCAATATAAATGTCCCTAACATCACCCTTTATTACAGGGCAGACGCATTAGAACCAGACAAAGCTTGGGTGACTTTGGACATGGACAACCGCTGGGTCCAAATTGAACAGAATATGGTATCCCCCCCTACTAATTCCTCAAATTATAGGAACTCCATCCCCCTCTAATATATTAACCAACAAGGTGGCTCCCCCACAATTACACACTCTCTAGATCAGGGATCCCCAACCTTTTAATCTCGTGAGCCACAGTCAATTGTAAAAAGATCTCTATATGGACTTGCACTTCAAATACAAAACCATTGCAGCCATCACTACTAAATCCTCCATTACCTTTTATAAAAATGCACAATGCTCAGACAGACTTTTCCTATCCAAACACTGCTAAAAGGCAAATGAATCCGTAAAAGTGGATACCAAGGAAACCTCCCCTCTCCCCCTGTATTCCCCCTTATCTATTGCTACAAGGCACTCTTTGTTATTGTTGAAATAAAACAGTCAAAAAAAATATTTCTTGGAGAGAGTATCTGATGATTGCAGTAAATCAATAATTTTAGACACCAAGTCCTCAAGCAACCATGGTTTATCTACCATGTCCACAAATTATTGCTTTTATTAACATTACTATAAAGTGCAAAGTTTTAATGATGGTTCTCCAAGTGGCTAATGCAGAGCTGTTTTCCTACTGAACTTGTTGAAAAGGACCTTCCCGGTAACAGTAAGATGACTAATTGATGCTGAGCTAACAATGTTTATGTTGGAGCAGGAACTTTAATTTTAATGTAACATTTGCAATAACAGTATAATGGTCAGAATGACTGAAACTATATGTATATTCTTATGAACTCCCACTCTAGATCAGGCATTTTTGATTATATCCAGAAACAGTGATATTCCCACATTTAAAGCTAGTCATACACGCACACAAAGCCGCAGTTGTTTACCGCAAGTGGTTTAAATGGAACTGGGCAAAAATCAATGAAGATTGAAAAAGGCTGATTAGATAAGTTATGGAATTGATGGTACGACTCTACACATTTTAGATGCAAGGCAAAAAGCCAGATTCCTGCATGATAGGGGCTAAAGGCTGAAAATAGTCACTACCACTCAGTCTGAAATATATTTTATGCTTGTCAGTTTTTTACTTGTACTTGTTTAGTTATGGCTAGTAGAAACTTAATAACTCAGCATGTAACTCTGCATTTATTTGGTCATTAATCTTGTTAGTGACTTCTAATTCCATACATTTCTACCTAAAAAATAAAATTCAAGTCGTAAGAAAATAGGAAATATAAATGTCCCTAACATCACCCTTTATTACAGGGCAGACGCATTAGAACCAGACAAGCTTGGGTGACTTTGGACATGGACAACCACTGGGCCCAAATTGAACAGAATATGGTATCCCCCCACTACTAATTCCGAAAATGGTAGGAACTCCATCCCCATTCCATTATATTAACCAACAAGGTGTCTCCCCCACAATTACACACTCTCTAGATCAGGGATCCCCAACCTTTTAAACTCGTGAGCCACAGTCAATTGTAAAAAGATCTCTATATGGACTTGCACTTCAAATACAAAACCATTGCAGCCATCACTACTAAATCCTCCATTACCTTTTATAAAAATGCACAATGCTCAGACAGACTTTTCCTATCCAAACACTGCTAAAAGGCAAATGAATCTGTAAAAGTGGATACCAAGGAAACCTCCCCTCTCCCCCTGTATTCCCCCTTATCTATTGCTACAAGGCACTCTTTGTTATTGTTGAAATAAAACAGTCAAAAAAAATATTTCTTGGAGAGAGTATCTGCAGTAAATCAATAATTTTAGACACCAAGTCCTCAAGCAACCATGGTTTATCTACCATGTCCACAAATTATTGCTTTTATTAACATTACTATAAAGTGCAAAGTTTTAATGATGGTTCTCCAAGTGGCTCATGCAGAGCTGTTTTCCTACTAAACTTGTTGAAAAGGTCTAGTGGCATCAACCAGCTTCAACAAGAGTAGGAGATCATTGGAGGCTTGCTTTGTTCCACCTCACCTAACACCAAGTAAGGCAAATCTCTATTATACTGTTGACTAGATGAAGAATTCCAAGACAACTGCCCTTTCTAGGAAATTTACTCCAACAGAAAGTCATGAAAACACTATCCCCTAAATAATTTCTTTGTATTTTAGATCTCCCACCTAAAGGAGGTTCTGGATATGCCAGGAAAGTTAATATTCTGCAGTTGGATAATTAGTCTGGTTCCTTCTTCTGACATCTCAGCTGAATACATGGCAAAATAGTTGGGTATTTTGACCAGTTTGGGTTGAAATGCCTGACCATGACTCAGTATGGATGGTTCTCTGACCATGATTGTAACTGCATTATATTCTGTCCAAAACAAAATCTGGTCTGCAGTTTGACCCATTCTATTCCATAAGGTCATTGCTTAACAACATAATCAACGTATTTTGTATTTAAAAACAGCACACAATCTATTTATTGTTAATAATAATTATGTATTAATACATAAGAAAAAATATTATTATTGTTGTTGTTAATAATACTAATAATAATAATAATAATAATTTTTCTTTGTATTTGCTGGCAGAATATTATTTACTGACAGCCATGTGGCACCATAACAGCCTTCCATGCAAATACTGTACCAAAAAATTATCTTTATAACAGGTTGATAGAACCACATGACTGAGGGCAAAGTCAATGCAGAGTGTAATTTTAGACCACTATAGCATAGGGATAAGTAGAACTCAGTGTTTGGAGCTATGGGGATACAAAAATAAGTTAAACCACTGGAATTGTCCATGATGGAAGTTGATTTACAAATATACATCTAATAGAAAATACAAAAGCACCTTCTAAGCCTCTCTGACAACTTGAGGGCATCTTAGAATCATATATATAATTATTATACACATATTATTTATATTATTATATTAATATATCATATTATAGTCTTCTTTGAAGACCTCCCACCTTTTGAGTTTAGAAACATCTGCAGGCTCTCCGGGCAGGAGACTGTTACAGTCTGTCCTATTGAGGCAGCCCTCCAGCAGTTAACTCCATCCCACTCCATGTTACAGCCTATGAGAAGCAAGCATATATTTGTTTTCAGTAGATAATTAGCAGATAACTGGTCAATTTTCTATGGAGGTAGATGCTAATAAAAGGGTGTTAATGGGAAATGCAGGCATCAGTGGTAATGCAAGAAAAGTTTTAACATTTGCACCAGGTTGAGTTACCAATAGCAACCAACCAGCAGGTAGAATTTACCTGAAAAAAAACCCATCAGATTTGTTGGTATAGGTTACTAAACTTACTGCAAACTTTTTAACTTTTATTCAGATTTTATTGCATCATTTTTTACATAGCACCAAACAAACAGGAGTCTTACAGTAGTCAAGCACGGGTTACAGAATAAAAACCAGGCATGGATTCGCAGTGAATTTCCACATTTCGCCATTGGCAAAGTTTTTAGCAAAACTTTCATGAAAATTTGCCGTGGAAAAATTTGCCGCACGCCAAATTGAGTGCCCAAAAAGGGAGTGGGCGTGTCAAATTGGGCACGGCCACGGCAAAAAAGGGCGGGGTCGCGAAAAAAGGATGCGGTTGCGTAAAAAAGTGCGGGTAACCAAGATATGGGTGACCAAAAATTAAGCAGGTGACAAAAAAAGACGAGGGGACAAAAAAAGCACGACAAATGCGTTTCGCAAATTTTTCGGTTTTCAGTTGCATAAAAAAGTGTGGCGACAAAAAAAAGACACATGTGACCAAAAAAGATGCAGTCGACAAAAAAAAGACGCGGGTGACAGAAAAATCGCGCAGCAAATGCGTTTCGCAAATTTTTCGCCGTTTTGGGAATTTTTGGCCCATTTTGCAAATTTTAGGGCGAAGTGAAACGGGACACATTTGCTCATCCCTTACTAGGACCAGAGGGCCCTACTTGCAGTAGATTGCAATGCTCCATTCATATCTATGGAGAATGCCTGCTATGGTGTTTCAGAGACATACAACTATACTTTGTCAAATAAATATAGTTTTGAGCGCACATAAAGCCATTCCACATATTTGACTGTATAGCTAAAGTAAAGAAAAACAAGATTAATCCTGCTTGAAACAGGATAAATCCTTTATGGATAATGATACAATGGATGGCTTGACAATATCAATTTGTTCAAGTAAGACGTAAGCGTATGCTTTTTTTGTGTATAAAGTAGCGGTGTAGGAAACAGGGGGAACATCATTTATAATGTTGTAGAAGCTAACAAATTGTTGGATGGTGATTGAGCAATTAAGAAGCTTGCCAAAGTCCACTACCTAGCTGTATTAATGGCTCTGAGAAATGTTCTTTTTCTAACTATGCTTAGAACAAGGCAATAAATATGCTTGAGAGTTGTTTATGTTCTCTTATTTCACAAGCTACGTGTAGTCTTGAGCCATTGTTATGCAGCCTTTGATGGAAGACTATCATTCCTCCAGTGTGGTTCTTTGTAAGAAAATTTTGACATATAATTATGGTAAAGGGATTCCTGGGAAGGTAAACCAGTTTTCCCCCTAATATTTCCATTTTCATATAATAAGCCATAGGCTACAGCCAGTTTAAGTTGATGATCAGATCCTAACTACTGCACACTGATGAGCCCCAAGAAGGTTGAAGCCAAACTGTAGTTAAGATCTGATCAGCAACTTCCCTGACTTTACTTCAAAACCCAGTGGGTGAGCTTTATCCTTCAAAGTAATCCATACAAATGGAGATTTTAGGAGGAGAGCCAGGATTCCTTCTGCTTTGAGTACTTAAGAGAAGAGAGTCTAATAAATCAAAATGCTTTTTATGTGGACACAAGGGAGACTTTTCAAGTAAGTTCAGAAACTCCATTTATGAAAGTCAGAGCAGGTCTTTAACTGGAAAATAACTATACACTCCTTGTTCCCTATATTTATAGTAACATAGTAAGTTAGGTTGAAAAAAGACATACTTCAATCACATTCAACCATAATGCCTATATATAACCTGCCTAACTTCTAGTTGATCCAGAGGAAGGCAAAAACCCCATCTAAAGTCTCTCTAATTTGGGGGGAAAAAATTCCTTCCTGACTCCAAGATGGCAATTGGACCAGTCCCTGGATCAACTTGTACTAAGAGCTATCTCCCATAACCCTGTATTCCCTCACTTGTACTGAGAGCTATCTCCCCTACCCCTGTATTCCCTCACTTGTACTGAGAGCTATCTCCCCTACCCCTGTATTCCCTCACTTGTACTGAGAGCTATCTCCCCTACCCCTGTATTCCCTCACTTGTACTGAGAGCTATCCCCCCCTACCCCTGTATTCCCTCACTTGTACTGAGAGCTATCCCCCCCTACCCCTGTATTCCCTCACTTGTACTGAGAGCTATCCCCCCCTACCCCTGTATTCCCTCACTTGTACTGAGAGCTATCCCCCCCTACCCCTGTATTCCCTCACTTGTACTGAGAGCTATCCCCCCCTACCCCTGTATTCCCTCACTTGTACTGAGAGCTATCCCCCCTACCCCTGTATTCCCTCACTTGTACTGAGAGCTATCCCCCATACCCCTGTATTCCCTCACTTGTACTGAGAGCTATCCCCCCCTACCCCTGTATTCCCTCACTTGTACTGAGAGCTATCCCCCCCTACCCCTGTATTCCCTCACTTGTACTGAGAGCTATCCCCCCCTACCCCTGTATTCCCTCACTTGTACTGAGAGCTATCTCCCCTACCCCTGTATTCCCTCACTTGTACTGAGACCTATCTCCCCTACCCCTGTATTCCCTCACTTGTACTGAGACCTATCTCCCCTACCCCTGTATTCCCTCACTTGTACTGAGAGCTATCTCCCATAACCCTGTATTCCCTCACTTGTACTGAGAGCTATCCCCCCTACCCCTGTATTCCCTCACTTGTACTGAGAGCTATCTCCCCTACCCCTGTATTCCCTCACTTGTACTGAGACCTATCTCCCATAACCCTGTATTCCCTCACTTGTACTGAGACCTATCTCCCATAACCCTGTATTCCCTCACTTGTTCTGAGAGCTATCTCCCCTACCCCTGTATTCGCTCACTTGTACTGAGAGCTATCTCCCATACCCCTGTATTCCCTCACTTGTACTGAGAGCTATCTCCCCTACCCCTGTATTACCACACTTGTACTGAGAGCTATCTCCCATACCCCTGTATTCCCTCACTTGTACTGAGAGCTATCTCCCCTACCCCTGTATTCCCTCACTTGTACTGAGAGCTATCTCCCCTACCCCTGTATTCCCTCACTTGTACTGAGAGCTATCCCCCATACCCCTGTATTCCCTCACTTGTACTGAGAGCTATCTCCCCTACCCCTGTATTCCCTCACTTGTACTGAGAGCTATCCCCCCCTACCCCTGTATTCCCTCACTTGTACTGAGAGCTATCCCCCCCTACCCCTGTATTCCCTCACTTGTACTGAGAGCTATCCCCCCCTACCCCTGTATTCCCTCACTTGTACTGAGAGCTATCCCCCCTACCCCTGTATTCCCTCACTTGTACTGAGAGCTATCTCCCCTACCCCTGTATTCCCTCACTTGTACTGAGAGCTATCTCCCATACCCCTGTATTCCCTCACTTGTACTGAGAGTTATCTCCCATACCCCTGTATTCCCTCACTTGTACTGAGAGCTATCTCCCCTACCCCTGTATTCCCTCACTTGTACTGAGAGCTATCTCCCCTACCCCTGTATTCCCTCACTTGTACTGAGAGCTATCTCCCCTACCCCTGTATTCCCTCACTTGTACTGAGAGCTATCTCCCCTACCCCTGTATTCCCTCACTTGTACTGAGAGCTATCTCCCATACCCCTGTATTCCCTCACTTGTACTGAGAGCTATCTCCCCTACCCCTGTATTCCCTCACTTGTACTGAGAGCTATCTCCCCTACCCCTGTATTCCCTCACTTGTACTGAGAGCTATCTCCCCTACCCCTGTATTCCCTCACTTGTACTGAGAGCTATCTCCCATACCCCTGTATTCCCTCACTTGTACTGAGAGCTATCTCCCCTACCCCTGTATTCCCTCACTTGTTCTGAGAGCTATCTCCCATAACCCTGTATTCCCTCACTTGTACTGAGAGCTATCTCCCCTATCCCTGTATTCCCTCACTTGTTCTGAGAGCTATCTCCCATACCCCTGTATTCCCTCACTTGTACTGAGAGCTATCCCCCCTACCCCTGTATTCCCTCACTTGTACTGAGAGCTATCCCCCCTACCCCTGTATTCCCTCACTTGTACTGAGAGCTATCTCCCATACCCCTGTATTCCCTCACTTGTACTGAGAGTTATCTCCCATACCCCTGTATTCCCTCACTTGTACTGAGAGCTATCTCCCCTACCCCTGTATTCCCTCACTTGTACTGAGAGCTATCTCCCCTACCCCTGTATTCCCTCACTTGTACTGAGAGCTATCTCCCCTACCCCTGTATTCCCTCACTTGTACTGAGAGCTATCTCCCCTACCCCTGTATTCCCTCACTTGTACTGAGAGCTATCTCCCATACCCCTGTATTCCCTCACTTGTACTGAGAGCTATCTCCCCTACCCCTGTATTCCCTCACTTGTACTGAGAGCTATCTCCCCTACCCCTGTATTCCCTCACTTGTACTGAGAGCTATCTCCCCTACCCCTGTATTCCCTCACTTGTACTGAGAGCTATCTCCCATACCCCTGTATTCCCTCACTTGTACTGAGAGCTATCTCCCCTACCCCTGTATTCCCTCACTTGTTCTGAGAGCTATCTCCCATAACCCTGTATTCCCTCACTTGTACTGAGAGCTATCTCCCCTATCCCTGTATTCCCTCACTTGTTCTGAGAGCTATCTCCCATACCCCTGTATTCCCTCACTTGTACTGAGAGCTATCCCCCCTACCCCTGTATTCCCTCACTTGTACTGAGAGCTATCCCCCCTACCCCTGTATTCCCTCACTTGTACTGAGAGCTATCTCCCCTACCCCTGTATTCCCTCACTTGTACTGAGAGCTATCCCCCCTACCCCTGTATTCCCTCACTTGTACTGAGAGCTATCCCCCCTACCCCTGTATTCCCTCACTTGTACTGAGAGCTATCCCCCCTACCCCTGTATTCCCTCACTTGTACTGAGAGCTATCTCCCCTACCCCTGTATTCCCTCACTTGTACTGAGAGCTATCTCCCCTACCCCTGTATTCCCTCACTTGTACTGAGAGCTATCTCCCCTACCCCTGTATTCCCTCACTTGTACTGAGAGCTATCTCCCCTACCCCTGTATTCCCTCATTTGTACTGAGAGCTATCTCCCCTACCCCTGTATTCCCTCACTTGTACTGAGAGCTATCCCCCCTACCCCTGTATTCCCTCACTTGTACTGAGAGCTATCTCCCCTACCCCTGTATTCCCTCACTTGTACTGAGAGCTATCTCCCCTACCCCTGTATTCCCTCACTTGTACTGAGAGCTATCTCCCCTACCCCTGTATTCCCTCACTTGTACTGAGAGCTATCCCCCCTACCCCTGTATTCCCTCACTTGTACTGAGAGCTATCTCCCCTACCCCTGTATTCCCTCACTTGTACTGAGAGCTATCTCCCCTACCCCTGTATTCCCTCACTTGTACTGAGAGCTATCTCCCCTACCCCTGTATTCCCTCACTTGTACTGAGAGCTATCTCCCCTACCCCTGTATTCCCTCACTTGTACTGAGAGCTATCCCCCTACCCCTGTATTCCCTCACTTGTACTGAGAGCTATCTCCCCTACCCCTGTATTCCCTCACTTGTACTGAGAGCTATCTCCCCTACCCCTGTATTCCCTCACTTGTACTGAGAGCTATCTCCCCTACCCCTGTATTCCCTCACTTGTACTGAGAGCTATCCCCCCTACCCCTGTATTCCCTCATTTGCTAAGAGGCCATCCAGCCCCTTCTTAAAGCTATATAATGTTTATTTTACAAACAATGACAAAATATGAAGGATATATTAGAACTATCTGACTCACCACCATGGGTGAAGTTACGTGAACTTGCATTCTCCACTCTTATCCTCTCATAACACTGAGCCTCTTGTTCCAATACGTGAAGTACAAGGGCACATTCTGGGTGTGTGCAGCTCACCTGGCGGAGGGAAAGAACACACGGACACAGAAGTGCTATTAAGTATTGCGTGGTATTCAAACATTGGTCTTTTTGTAGGGTAAACTTTTGAAACATAACAAAATTGGTACCTTTTTTTGCTTACTAAGATTTTCAAAACATTTCAATTCCTTCTTCAAAGCTGATTAAAATTAAGCTATTTTGGGTATCACACACATATATATATATATAGAATTTTGTGCTCAAAGTAAGTGACAAACAAGAGAAAAAAAACATATAATCATTACTTTGCTCTACATCTGTATTTTATGGCACCAATCTGCAATCTGTTATTGATGTCAGTTCTAGTCCTATACATGCCTATAGACACTGTATATACATGCAATTAAACAAAACACCCTCTGCTGTTACTATCACTGTATACTGTTACTTTCACTCTTTTCCTCTGTATATATATATATTACACAGCAAGGAGCACACCCTATACAAGTCCCTGGTGCAGGTCAAAAACAAAAATATAATAGAAAGAATGCCGCACACACAGGGACTTGATACAAAAGAAAACATAATTAGTAAGCACAAACAAACCGCACTCACAGGACTTGTATGAATCAAAAAAATGGTGTTTAATTCAACATTTCGGCCAAGCCGTCTTCAGGACACACAATTACAATTTGATCAAGTGATAATATACTTGATTGCGTAATTGTGTGTCCTGAAGACGGCTTGGCCAAAATGTTGAATTAAACACCATTTTTTTGCTTCATACAAGTCCTGTGAGTGCGGTTTGTTTGTGCTTACTATATACTGTATATATATATGGGTCCTACGGGAGAAAAGCGCTTTACAAATGTTTGTTGTTGTTGTTGCATATATTTATTTTTTGGCGGAGGCTGGGGGTTCTTTTAATATTATGGCCAAAGGCTGCAAAACCTCCTGCATAGTCAGTAAATGAGTAAATACTTATATTTCTATACATTAACATGGGTGGGGGCTGCCATATTAGCTGCTTTAGTTTCATTCATGGAAGTTTACAAAGCAGTGGCCTCCAATACTTATATGAACATAAAAATGGGTAGACTTTTTATTTGGCTTTATCATTTGAAGTTTATTGTAAGACATAGCATTTCCCTTGCTTCTGCTTAAACTAGAAAGAATAAAAATGCACTCTTCTCAATAGATGAAATGTTCCATTAATTGTGCCTCCGTCATACTCCCAGAAGTGTAACTTGCAGACAGCTAGGGACTTTACTCCTATTGTACCTGCATTGACCTCAAACCTGTTTCAGAGGATTTGTGACTGTTTCTTAATGAGTGTTTGGCTGCCAGCACTAACCTTTTGGCCTGTGTTTAATTGGGGTCCTCTCTGACTTGAAGAATGTTTCTGAGCTGATAAAGGATACATTATAAATGTTTAAACCTGATTTCATATAGATGTCCCAGATGACTGATATAGATCAGCTGCAAAATTTGTGTATTTGCGAGTGGTGAATATTTTCATGAATCTGATTTTCAGCCTGTATGTTGTTTCACAGGGGGGGAAAAAAATCAGAAAAAAATGAGAGAAAAAATACCCATTGACTCCAATGCATTTGGCACAAGAAAAAAACACAGTGAAAAATGCCTTTTGACTCCAATACATTTGGTGCAATTTTTGCAAGATTTTGAGGTTTTTTTTTTGTACATAACTAGTCCCAAATTGTAGGAAAATATCCAGTCCGCACCACACAAATGAGTCTACCCAAAACCATCTACAACTGGTGCACCAGTAAAACACATTAGGTTGACGTCCCAAGGAGGAGTTTAGTCTCCCTATCGTGGGCGACTAACTGCTCCGAAATACCTTTCCACTGGCAACAATAGGGGCCAGATTCATGAAATCACGAGTTCGAATCCTGAATGGAATAAATTCGGATTGGATACGATAATTTCTTAAGATCACAAATATCACGAAAATGCTTACGAACAAATCGTATTAGTCACAATAATATTGTATTGGCAATCCAAAATTTTCGTACCAAATGATCGTAAACAGGGGGAAAACCTTTCCGACTTTGATCCTTCTGTGCATGATTTTGGAAGCCTCCCATAGGAATCAATGGCACTCTGCAGCTCCAACCTGGCCCAAGGAATGTCTCCCATAGGGCTCAATGGCACTCTGGAGCTCCAACCCGGCCCAAGGAAAGTCTCCCATAGGGCCCAATGGCACTCTGCAGCTCCAACCCGGCCCAAGGAAAGTCTCCCATAGGGCTCAATGGCACTCTGCAGCTCCAACCCGGCCCAAGGAAAGTCTCCCATAGGGCTCAATGGCACTCTGCAGCTCCAACCCGGCCCAAGGAAAGTCTCCCATAGGGCTCAATGGCACTCTGCAGCTCCAACCTGGCCCAAGGAAAGTCTCCCATAGGGCTCAATGGCACTCTGCAGCTCCAACCTGGCCCAAGGAAAGTCTCCCATAGGGCTCAATGGCACTCTGCAGCTCCAACCTGGCCCAAGGAAAGTCTCCCATAGGGCTCAATGGCACTCTGCAGTTCCAACCCGGCCCAAGGAAAGTCTCCCATAGGACTCAATGGCACTCTGCAGCTCCAACCCGGCCCAAGGAAAGCCTCCCATAGGGCTCAATGGCACTCTGCAGCTCCAACCTGGCCCAAGGAAAGTCACCCATAGGGCTCAATGGCACTCTGCAGCTCCAACCCGGCCCAAGGAAAGTCTCCCATAGGGCTCAATGGCACTCTGCAGCTCCAACCCGGCCCAAGGAAAGTCTCCCATAGGGCTCAATGGCACTCTGCAGCTCCAACCCGGCCCAAGGAAAGTCTACCATAGGGCTCAATGGCACTCTGCAGCTCCAACCCAGCCCAAGGAAAGTCTCCCATAAGGCTCAATGGCACTCTGCAGCTCCAACCTGGCCCAAGGAAAGTCTACCATAGGGCTCAATGGCACTCTGCAGCTCCAACCCAGGCCAAGGAAAGCCTCCCATAGGGCTCAATGGCACTCTGCAGCTCCAACCCGGCCCAAGGAAAGTCTCCATAGGGCTCAATGGTACTCTGCAGCTCCAACCCGGCCCAAGGAAAGTCTCCCATAGGGCTCAATGGCACTCTGCAGCTCCAACCCGGCCCAAGGAAAGTCTCCCATAGGACTCAATGGCACTCTGCAGCTCCAACCCGGCCCAAGGAAAGTCTCCCATAGGGCTCAATGGCACTCTGCAGCTCCAACCTGGCCCAAGGAAAGTCTCCCATAGGGCTCAATAGCACTCTGCAGCTCCAACCCGGCCCAAGGAAAGTCTCCCATAGGGCTCAATGGCACTCTGCAGCTCCAACCCGGCCCAAGGAAAGCCTCCCATAGGGCTCAATGGCACTCTGCAGCTCCAACCCGGCCCAAGGAATGCCTCCCATAGGGCTCAATGGCACTCTGCAGTTCCAACCCGGCCCAAGGAAAGCCTCCCATAGGGCTCAATGGCACTCTGCAGCTCCAACCCGGCCCAAGGAAAGCCTCCCATAGGGCTCAATGGCACTCTGCAGCTCCAACCCGGCCCAAGGAAAGCCTCCCATAGGGCTCAATGGCACTCTGCAGTTCCAACCCGGCCCAAGGAGAGCCTCCCATAGGGCTCAATGGCACTCTGCAGTTCCAACCCGGCCCAAGGAAAGCCTCCCATAGGGCTCAATGGCACTCTGCAGTTCCAACCCGGCCCAAGGAAAGCCTCCCATAGGGCTCAATGGCACTCTGCAGCTCCAACCCGGCCCAAGGAAAGTCTCCCATAGGGCTCAATGGCACTCTGCAGCTCCAACCCGGCCCAAGGAAAGTCTCCCATAGGGCTCAATGGCACTCTGCAGCTCCAACCCGGCCCAAGGAAAGTCTCCCATAGGGCTCAATGGCACTCTGCAGCTCCAACCCGGCCCAAGGAAAGTCTCCCATAGGGCTCAATGGCACTCTGCAGCTCCAACCCGGCCCAAGGGAAGTCTCCCATAGGGCTCAATGGCACTCTGCAGCTCCAACCTGGCCCAAGGAAAGTCTCCCATAGGGCTCAATGGCACTCTGCAGCTCCAACCTGGCCCAAGGAAAGTCTCCCATAGGGCTCAATGGCACTCTGCAGCTCCAACCCGGCCCCAGGAAGTCTCCCATAGGGCTCAATGGCACTCTGCAGCTCCAACCCGGCCCAAGGAAAGTCTCCCATAGGGCTCAATGGCACTCTGCAGCTCCAACCCGGCCCAAGGAAAGTCTCCCATAGGACTCAATGGCACTCTGCAGCTCCAACCCGGCCCAAGGAAAGCCTCCCATAGGGCTCAATGGCACTCTGCAGCTCCAACCCGGCCCAAAGAAAGTCACCCATAGGGCTCAATGGCACTCTGCAGCTCCAACCCGGCCCAAGGAAAGTCTCCCATAGGGCTCAATGGCACTCTGCAGCTCCAACCCGGCCCAAGGAAAGTCTCCCATAGGGCTCAATGGCACTCTGCAGCTCCAACCCGGCCCAAGGAAAGTCTACCATAGGGCTCAATGGCACTCTGCAGCTCCAACCCAGCCCAAGGAAAGTCTCCCATAGGGCTCAATGGCACTCTGCAGCTCCAACCTGGCCCAAGGAAAGTCTACCATAGGGCTCAATGGCACTCTGCAGCTCCAACCCAGGCCAAGGAAAGTCTCCATAGGGCTCAATGGTACTCTGCAGCTCCAACCCGGCCCAAGGAAAGTCTCCATAGGGCTCAATGGTACTCTGCAGCTCCAACCCGGCCCAAGGAAAGTCTCCCATAGGGCTCAATGGCACTCTGCAGCTCCAACCCGGCCCAAGGAAAGTCTCCATAGGGCTCAATGGTACTCTGCAGCTCCAACCCGGCCCAAGGAAAGTCTCCCATAGGGCTCAATGGCACTCTGCAGCTCCAACCCGGCCCAAGGAAAGTCTCCATAGGGCTCAATGGCACTCTGCAGCTCCAACCCGGCCCAAGGAAAGTCTCCCATAGGGCTCAATGGCACTCTGCAGCTCCAACCTGGCCCAAGGAAAGTCTCCCATAGGGCTCAATGGCACTCTGCAGCTCCAACCCGGCCCAAGGAAAGTCTCCCATAGGGCTCAATGGCACTCTGCAGCTCCAACCCGGCCCAAGGAAAGCCTCCCATAGGGCTCAATGGCACTCTGCAGCTCCAACCCGGCCCAAGGAATGCCTCCCATAGGGCTCAATGGCACTCTGCAGCTCCAACCCGGCCCAAGGAAAGCCTCCCATAGGGCTCAATGGCACTCTGCAGCTCCAACCCGGCCCAAGGAAAGCCTCCCATAGGGCTCAATGGCACTCTGCAGCTCCAACCCGGCCCAAGGAAAGCCTCCCATAGGGCTCAATGGCACTCTGCAGCTCCAACCCGGCCCAAGGAAAGCCTCCCATAGGGCTCAATGGCACTCTGCAGCTCCAACCCGGCCCAAGGAAAGCCTCCCATAGGGCTCAATGGCACTCTGCAGCTCCAACCCGGCCCAAGGAAAGCCTCCCATAGGGCTCAATGGCACTCTGCAGCTCCAACCCGGCCCAAGGAAAGCCTCCCATAGGGCTCAATGGCACTCTGCAGCTCCAACCCGGCCCAAGGAAAGCCTCCCATAGGGCTCAATGGCACTCTGCAGTTCCAACCCGGCCCAAGGAAAGTCTCCCATAGGGCTCAATGGCACTCTGCAGCTCCAACCCGGCCCAAGGAAAGTCTCCCATAGGGCTCAATGGCACTCTGCAGCTCCAACCCGGCCCAAGGAAAGTCTCCCATAGGGCTCAATGGCACTCTGCAGCTCCAACCCGGCCCAAGGAAAGTCTCCCATAGGGCTCAATGGCACTCTGCAGCTCCAACCCGGCCCAAGGAAAGCCTCCCATAGGGCTCAAAGGCACTCTGCAGCTCCAACCCGGCCCAAGGAAAGTCTCCCATAGGGCTCAATGGCACTCTGCAGCTCCAACCCGGCCCAAGGAAAGCCTCCCATAGGGCTCAATGGCACTCTGCAGCTCCAACCTGGCCCAAGGAAGGTCACCATACCGAAGCTTGAATGAATCCGAAACTTTCGTACTCCCATAGGGCTCAATGGCACTCTGCAGCTCCAACCCGGCCCAAGGAAAGCCTCCCATAGGGCTCAATGGCACTCTGCAGCTCCAACCTGGCCCAAGGAAGGTCACCATACCGAAGCTTGAATGAATCCGAAACTTTCGTACTCGTTGCATCAATATGATTTTGTCGCGTAATATTTGCCGCACAGTACAAAGAAGTCACACAAAATAACAAAAAAATTGGCGAAAATACGCACGGGCATTAGAACGAACGCTCGTAGCGTTCGTGGATTAATAAATCTGCCCCTAGGAGTTGCCCTTTGCATCGCTTTGGTACATTAGCCTTAGAAAAAAGAAAGAAAACTTTCTCTTTTTAACTTCTGTTTTGTTTCAGAATCAGTGGCTACTTCTGAACCTTTTTCATAATTTTGGGTCTGTTTCTGAATTTAGGCCTTGTTTCTGACTCAATGGCACTGCTGCCTCATTAATTGTTTATCACTTGCCCAAATCTCTAGCCTGGTATCTTTGAGGCCTCTCTTCCCTTCACGTTGTTGTGCTGCTTTGAGCCATGACTTACAGTAGGTTTTCTTTTACATCCATAAAAAGTTGGTAGTATAAATCTAGGCTTATCTACAAATGCCAAGTAATTGCTAGCAGGCGATTCCTGCAGTTCCAGCTGAATAGTCAGTGTCATTATATAGTCCAATGCTGAGCTTCTTTATCCTTCAGCCTACTTAGTGCACCTTATAATAAAGAATGCTTCCTTCGAAGAAACCTTATAAAATTAAAGGAGATTGTAGAACAGTAAAAAAAAAACCACAAGGGCTAACTTATTTATCCTTTAGCCTAACTAGGCTGAAGGATAAAGAAGATTAGCATTGGACAATAGTGATGAGCGAATCTGTCCCGTTTCGCTTGGCTGAAAAATTTGCAAATCTTTCAAAAGATTTGCGAAATGGCGAAAAATTAACGAAATGGCGAAAATGTTGTGCGGCAAAAAAAATTGGCGTCCATGACTATTCTTTTGACGCGCGACTATTATTTTGACACCCGCGACTATTCTTTTGACACCCGCGACTATTCTTGCGACAATTTTTGGAAGCGCGACTATTCTTGCGACAGTTTTTGAATGCGATACTATTCTTGCAACAATTTTTGATGCGCAGCAAATTTTTCCACGGTGGATTTTTTCATCCGTTTCGCAAAACAATCCACCAAAGGCGAAATTCGCAGCAAATCCATGCCTGGCGAAACATTTTGCCCATCCCTATCGGACAATGATCTCTCGAAAATAACTACTTGCTGTCCTTGAAGTTTATGACTGCCCCTTACTTTTTATGAAGTCTTTTTCCCATGATATTTATTTGGTTCTTTAAATACCAGCTTTAAAAACATTAATGGAGTAAGATAATAACAGCCTAGCCACCCATCAGATATTTTTTAACAGTAGACTAGTAAATGCTACCTGCTGACTGGTATTGTTAAAGGAAATCTGTCATGATTTTTATAGCGTACTTTTTATTTCTAAATTACACTCTTTGCATAGCAAATAATTCCCTCTGCCATTTAAACTTTTATTCTTGAACCAACAAATGTATTTTTAGCTGTAATATTGGTGTGTAGGCGCCATCTCACTGCAATGTGTCTGAGTTTTTAGAAGGAGCCAGCGCTACACATTAGAACTGCTTTCAGCTAACCTATTGTTTCTCCTACTCCCATGTAACTGGAGGAGTCCCAAGCCGGACTTGGAGCTATTCTGATACCTACTGGAAGCTGCTATCTTGCTCCCTCCCCATCGTTCTGCTGATCGGCAGCTGGGGGTGAGGGGGGGGGATATCACTCCAACTTGAAGCACAGCAGTAAAGTGTGACTGAAGTTTATCAGAGCACAGGTCACATGGCTGTGGCACCCTGGGAAATGAAGAATATGGCTAGCCCCATGTGAAATTTTAAAATAAAATATAAAAAAATGAAAAACAGATTACAATGCAGGATTCTGCTGGTGAAGCTCTATTAACTGATGCGTTTTCCAAAAAACATGTTTTCCTATGACACACAATATGAACGGGTTACTATGCATTAGATTTTTACAAGGACAAGAATTTTAAAAAATTAGCCAGGATAAAATTATTTAGGTCTGTATTAAAAGAAAAGGTCTACCAGATAAGTCACATTAAAATGGGGTTATTTTCATTGCATTATTATGTTGAAAAATCATGAATTTTACATTCATTTTCAAACAATCCCGTAATTCACAACTGGTGAAAAATTGTGCCAAAACACTTGAGACCCAGTTCCTATTACTTTCTATGGCTATTGGTGGCGCCATTTTGATTTTCATTTTTTTTTTATATCATGACAAATCATGGTTAAAAAAAAGCCACAATAACACAAAAGTCATTATTTTTGCCATGATTTCTGTGAATCAGTAGAATTAGCAAAGACTTCTAAATAATTATAATAATTGTAATGATTTTTATATTATTATCAAACAATTAATGAATCTCCTGCTAAGTATCAGCAAGGACCACTTTACAGTGCTATGCAGGTAACATTAGAGCATTAGTGATGAGCAGATCTCTCCTGTTTCGCTTTGCTGAAAAACTAGCGAATCGGGAAACGGTGAAAAATTCGGGGAAACTGCGGAAATGTTTTGAGTAAAAAAAAAATTATGACGCGGGTCATTTTTTTATGCGGGCGACGGTTTTTGTTTAACACGGGCGACAATTTTTCCATGCCTGTTGAATTATTTCGCGCATCACTATAGAGCGTTACTAAGCAGACAGATAACTCAAATTGGCAGCTTTTAAGAAAATTTTGAGTAATTATCTATGAGATTCTTGTTAAAGGTTGTCCTTTATACATGTTCTGGTTCCTAAAGTGACACATAATGCCGTCATAAAATGATTGATCCAAAAATCCTGCTGCTCAGTCCAGTAGTGAACAGTGGCCCTTTTTTTTAATCTTTTTTTATGTGCCATCCATTTTAGTCATGGTAAAAATAGACTTAGAAGTCAAGGGCTGCATGTCATTTATTCAGACCAGGGTCGGACTGGGGGGTGCAGGGCCCACCGGGGCTCCCGCCCCAGGGGCCCTGCAGGTGCCCCAGCCGCGTCCCCTAACCCCCCCAAGGGCCCCCCTAACCCCCCCCGAAGGGCCCCCGCCTGACGTCCTCCCCGAGCGCGTATAAATTGAACGCGTCGGGGAGGAACAGTCAGTAGCGGGGAGCGCCGGCAAAGGTCGGACTGGGCCGCTGGGGCCCACTAGGGCCGGGGCCCACCGGGATTTTTCCCGGTGTCCCGGCGGCCCCGTCCGACCCTGATTCAGACTGTAACACTATTAGTAATGAGCGACATTTTTTGGCAGGCATGGATTCACTGTGAAATTCTGCACTTCGCCATTGGCAAATGTTTTCCCGAAATAGACGCAAAAATTTGGTGCAACACAAATTCACAGAGTGAGGAAAAAAGGCGCAGTTGCGTCAAATAAATCGCGGGCATGTCAAATAAAAAAGTTGTGCGGTAGCCGCATTTCAAGAATTTTGCAGAAGTTTCACTAATTTTTCGGCAAAGCAAAACGGGACAGATTCGCTCATCAGTAGACACTATAGGGTTGATTCACTAAAGGTCAATAAGTTTTATCGCACGCTTTTTTGCATTAAAATTTACACAAAGTATAAATGCATTGGTTAACTTGCATATTGCATGTGTTAATATGCGCGCCGAAATAACACTAAGGCATGGTTCACAAACACTTAGGGGCACATTTACTAATCCTCGAATCCGAATCCCGAATGGGAAAAAATCAGATTGGAAACGGAAATTTCGCGATTTTTTCATCGCTGTCGCGTTTTTTTCGTATTTTGCGCTACTTTTTTGCCGCCGTCACGACTTTATTGTATTTTGCGCGATTCTTTCGTCGCCGCCGCGATTTTTTCGTATTGAGCAATTGTAAACGGCGGAAAAACCAATCCGAATTTTTTGCGACAGCGACGAAAAAGTAGCGGAAAATATACGATAAAGTCGTAACGGCGACGAAAAAGTCGCACAACATACGAAAAAATTGCAACGGCAACAAAAAATTCGCAAAAATACCGATCATTACGAAAAAAACGCATTCGGACGCTTTCGGACGTTCGTGGATTAGTAAATGTGCCCCTTAGACGCGCTAAATATCGCATTTGTCTGTATGAAAATTAACACCTACTTGAGGCAGGCAGTAATTATAGAAAAGTACAGTTAATGAGCTTTTGGCAACACAATATGGACTTTGCAGTGGGATTTATTCAAGTCTGTGTTGGCCCTAGAGTGATGCAGCCGCCACTTTGCAGGGAAATGGTCATTTTCAGAACAGTAATTTTCCGAAAGTAAAGTATGCTTTTAGTGAATCGTGCGTTAATTCGCAAAAATTAGACGATACAATTTTTAACGCATGCTATAAATAACGCACGTTTTATCGACCTTTAGTGAATCAACCCTTATATATTATGCTTCGTTATGAATACAAATCTAATGGTCTCCGTCTGCAATTAGACTTATGGGAAGCTCACTGCCACACAAAAAAACTTTTATAGTATAGAATTCAGCTTTATATTTAGGGATGCCCCAATGGCTGTCGTTAATGCTTAAGACGTTCCTGCTATCATTAGTATTATGGGACCACTCATTTGTTTAAAGCACAAAATACTTTTCACAAAATAAATAAAAAATATTGTGAAAAATATATAAAATATCATTTTGTAGTCATATAACTAAGTTTATTAATACAGAATTAATTCTGTGCATAATAAAAATGATTTCACAGTCACAATTAAATTTGACTACACAAAATAACTTCTGTCAGTACAAAATACTTTTGTAAATACAAAAATCAGAAAAAAGTCATAAAATGTTTTACCAAGAACTAATTTTTTAATTTAAATGAAAAAAAAAAGCATTTTCACAATTTTTTTATGGTATAGGTTGTTTACTTTCTTCACAATCAAAGCAGGAACAAGTGACAAATAAGTCAATAATAGATAAATAGCAATAGTTTGAAATTGTTGTATCTCACTTCATATTTGTAAAATCAATGTTTTTAGGAGATCATGAAAACATTTATATTATTATTATTATTAACATTTATTTATAAAGCGCCAACATATCCCGCAGCGCTGTACAATAGGTGCGTTACATACATTGGACATACAGAGTAACATATAAAGCAATCAATAACCAATACAAGAGGTGAAGAGGGCTGCCTATGACTATGCATCTTTTGTATACGAAACACGTCAGGACCTTTTTAGTGGACCAAGTTTTAGTGGACCAAGGAGTGTGTGCCATTTCTCTTCAAACTGATGTTCGCTTAATACCTCAGGCTACGGGTTCAGGGGGCTGCACCTGGACCGCCACTTGTCTTTGGTGAGTGTATTTCCCATAACATTGCCAGGATTGTTTTAAAGTTGTGTGTTGGAGGTGGAGGGTCCGAGGTTTACCTACCCGGACCACATAATTTAGGGGGTGAGCTTGTTATCACTTCATTTGCATTTAGCTTTGAAAGATAGCCTGGGGATAATATACACTGAGGCTTGTATACATACATTCCCCCTCCTGTTACCGTAAAACTGAGCCACTTAGTATTATTTTTAGGATTGAAAATGTATTTTGTGACTGCAAAATTAATTTTGTGTGGACAAGATTTTTTTTTTTTGTGAACATGTAATTTATGTTTTGGTAAAAAAGAGGTCATTTTGTCAACAGAAAATACAGGTATAATGCACATATTTTGGCTTTAAAGTAATTGTTGCACAATATATTGTACACAAATAATTAACCATACCAACTTTCTTTTTATTATTCTCTATTGCCACAGGCTGATATCTCCCATCAATGCCAGGTGATTAGTGCCAGCCCACCAGTTACAGATACAGCTCCAGCTCCAAATGCACTGTAGTTATCAATCAATTTGTAGTCATTGATAAATATTCAGTTTTCCTACGTTTACTGGACTAAGATTTATGAATAAGATTACATTAAACATGCTTCTAACTAGCTAAAGCCTTCAGCACTGATAGCTTTATAATCAGTCCTGTGCTGTAGTGATTCACAGCAGCCCTACATCTGTACATCATCATGTTTGGTACAGCAGAAGTCCATGTATCTGTCAACATGACAGCTGTAGACACACATTTGAGAGGGAAAAATACATTTAGCGTGCCATTTGTTCCTAGTTTGGGCACTTGGTTTTGAGGTTCCCAGCAGAAGACAATGTCCAACTGTCAAACATGGAGACTTTATAATGGGCTTTGGAGATGGGGAATATCTTGTTTTGCAATTAAAGTACTTGGCACTAGGATCCAAGAAGTAACATGCCTCTTTTGGTTAGGCATGGGTTTGGGCTGGTCTGTAAGTCTAGAAATCTGGCAGATAGCTCACCTAAGAAGAGAGACAACTAGATTAGTTAGCAAGTGTCTCTATGGACTGATGAAGAGATTCGTAAGATTGTGATCACCTGCAAAAACATCACCAGCTAGAAAAGTCCAGTGAGTAGGCTTAGGCCAGTGATACCCAACCAGTGGTTCGGGGGCAACATGTTGCTCCCCAACCCCTTGGATGTTGCTCTCAGTGCCACCAAACCAGGGAGTTATATTTGAATTCCTGACTTGGGGGCAAGTTTTGGTTGAATAAAAACAAGATTTCCTACCAAATAAAGCCCCTGTAAGCTGATAGGGTGCATAGAGGCTGCCTAATAGCCAATCTTAGCCCTTATTTGGCACCTCCATGAACTTTTATGGTGCTTGTGTTGCTCTCAAAGTCTTTTTACATTTGGCTGTGGCTTACGAGTAAGAAAGGTTGGGGACCCCTGGCTTAGGCCAAGCCCAAAAACCTAAGAAGCTACCAAAATGAGCAGGCCAGAGGGCTTGCAAATATCAGAGAAGGATACTGGGATCCTGAATAAAGTTGCAGGAAGACCTTTGTTGAGGGCTTCTGGGCAATTCTGCTGTGAGGCTACATGCAGTTTGTTCTGGGCACAGGAAGCAATATGGTTTGACACAAGACTGTGTGAGAGCGCTGCAAAATGGTGGAGGTGTAGGGCACCAAAGGGCCATTAGCCCTGGGAAGAGTAAACCAGATATTCCATAAATGCGAATGTTTGGTTTTCTGCAAATTATCTGTAACTCATTCTGAGCTTTTATCAAAAGTGGTGTCATACAATGTTAGCCCCAGTTTCACATACATGTGTAAGGCTGTCATTACACTGGCTTTTTCTCACTATATTTGTCTTTAAATATGGGGAACAAACAGTTAACCAGTCAATTCAACTCCCTGATTTAATACAAAGATTCCTTGCAGCCAACCTTTAGTGATAGTGATTAATAAGTGATCCTTTTAAATCTCCCCTTAACAGCACAGGTACTCAGGACACATCATTATTGCACATTTCCAGGAGTACATTAATGAACCAAAGGTGTCTGACAGGTCTGTGTATGTGCTTTTAGCTGATTCACTGCTCTACAGATGTTCAGAAAGGATTCAACTGGCAGGTTGATAAGGGAATGTAAGCAGTACGGGAAACAGTAATAACGCCAATTATTTCATATCTCAGAAACATTATACAGTATATATACCTAATTCAAAATGATACACCCAGGTGTAAACAATGAGACTGTTATCCGGGACTTGCAGTTTAGCAACAGCAGGAGAACCAGAGGCTGAAGGTCCCTGTCATTGTCTGTTCTATTCAGGCTTCTTCTACAGTTGAAAGAACAAGTGGATCTGCTAATGTGCCTTAGGTACTTAACTGCACACTCAGGCTAAGGTAATGAGACAGATGGGCAAAAGGTCTCAGTAGCATTTAAAGCGCCATTATAGGTAATTTATGACAGTGGCAGTACATGCTTGCAGCAAAATATAGGACAATTAAAAAGGAAGCAACAAATCTGAATACTGATACAGTTTTCCATCTGTTTGCACGAAGATCTGCAACATTTTACTGTCTGTGCAGAACCAACCATAATAGTTGTGGGGAATTTCCTGGCCCTCAGTAGAGATGTAGCAAACTGTTCGCCGGCGAACTAATTCGCGCGAACATCGGGTGTAGTTCGCGAACTTTCCGCGTATGTTTGCAATTTGGGTTCGCCGCGTTTTTTTTCTCTGCGTTTTTTCTCAGCCTAAAAAATGCCGCACAACCACACATGGCGTTTTTCAGCCTAGTACTGGTGTAAGCAAATCCCGTTTCTATGGTGCCAATAGCGCGAAATAGCAAAAAATGCCGCGTATTTCCGCTAGGTCTGCCCGTTTTTACGCAACGCTTTTTCAACAAAGTATTTTTTAGAGAAATTTTTGCCCTTGATCCCCCTCCTGCATGCCCCTGTCCAGGTCGTGGCACCCTTTAAAGAAATTTAAAATCAGTTTTCTGGCCAGAAATGGCTTTTCTAGGTTTTAAAGTTCGCCTTCCCATTAAAGTCTATGGGGTTCGCAAAGTTCGCGAATATTCGCGCTTTTTGGCGTAAGTTCGCGAACGTGTTCGCAAACTTTTTTTTTTAGGTTCGCTACATCCCTAGCCCTCAGCCTTTCCCTAACCCACCCCTTCTCAATCCAAACCCAACCCAAAGTCATAGGAGGTGTTAAAACCTGTGTCCATTCTTCACAATTCTAGAAATGAATGTTAAAGGGGTACTTCATACATTAAGTATGATGTTGACTGATTTTCATTTTTTAACTTATTCAGCTGTTTAGAAGCTCATCAACTTACACTAACAACCAACTAGTGCAGGGGTGGGCAAACTTTTTGGCTCATGGGCCACATTTACTCACCCCCGGGCCGGACCGGGCCAGGGCGGGCCCCCTTCTCTCTTTAATTCTGGCTCGCCAATGACACCAAGTCTCGCGTGATGAGACTTGGCGTCGTCGGCGGGCCGGATTAAAAAGGGGCCGGATGTGGCCCGCGGGCCGTAGTTTGCCCACCCCTGAACTAGTGCAATGCTGGCCAACTGGTGGGGGTTTGTTTTGGGATTTTGTTAGCATTTGGAAATAGTTGTCTTTAAGGTGTTTAATTATGTGCTGCGGGTTGCTGTGCTACCCATAGGGTAGGAGGAGCCATATGGATATTAGGGTTGAATATCTTACAAACTCCTTCTCTTAACCTTCAAAGCCCTCCATTCCTCTGCTCCTCACTACATCTCTTCCCTTCGTTCCTCGCAGAGCAACCGATTGGTTGTGCCCCCCACTACTACTGCTGTTTCCCACCTTAAACCTTTCTGCCTTGCTGCCCCTCACATTGGGAATGCCCTCCCTGATTTACTCCGGAGAGAATCCTCCCTCAGTCTTTTCAAAACTAAACTTAAAGACTCCCTTTTGGAGCACTCACCCAGCACCTAATCTGGGAACTGGCACTTATATTGTAGTGTCACCCACTGTGACCTACAGCACTTATATTTGCCTATTTGTGTCTGTAAGTTACCCTCCCATATAGATTGTAAGCTCTACGGGGCAGGGACCTCCATCCTCTTGTGTCTTTGACTCATCTTATTGCAACTATATCTTTTATTTATTTGTATTTATTGTAATACTTTGTATTTATCTATTATCTTAATAACCCCCTGTTTGTATTAATGTATTCTACTGTACAGCGCTGTGTACATAAGTAGCACTTTATAAATAAAGATATACATACAAGGGTTTGACTTAATGTGACATAATACATTTCTTTTACATATAAGTGATGGGGGATATCCCTGCAGTGAGCACCAACCATTTGGGATTTTGCTGGGCTACCACCATTAATAGGGGTATGGTCTTAACAGCTTATGTGATAACATGGGTGTGGTTTAAAAAGGGGGAGTGGACAAAACTGGCTTCCATTATTGGGCCTCCACCACTGAGATCCAGCCCCCGGTACCACAGAAGTTGGACAGCACTGAACTAGTGGATTAAATTTGAGACTGGAGAATGAATAGGAGAGGCCTTGATAGATAGGTAAGAATTAAAAGTAACAATACAATTGTAGCTTCACAGAGCAAAAGTTTTTGACTGCTGGGGTTAGTGACACCCATTTTGAAAGCTGGAAAAAGGAAGAGGAAGGTAAATAATTCAAGGGACTTGCAAATAATTCAATTCAACAGTTGATTATATGTAATAAAAAACTGATATAAAGTGATGTAGCCACCTTGTCTCATTGTATCTATTGTCTCTTAGACAATTAGTAATGATGTTGGTATCTATGGTTTATGTATGTGAGTGTATAGATCAGTATAGGTTTGTGTGGCCTGGGTTCACTTGGAAGGGTTGAACTTGATGGACTTACTGTATATAGTTACATAGTTGGGTTGAAAAGACCATCCAGTTTTTTCAACCCAACTATGTAACTATATGTTCCTCAACTGCTACTAGTGGTGCCTATACTTTTGAGTAAGTTTGAGCAGCATTATGGAGCTTTGCTATACTCTTCTTACCTACAACATCTCAGTACCCCCACTAAAAATACCACTGACTTGAGAAAGGGTCTACGTGACTTGAAACATAGGTCAATAAACCAGATGAGAACTGCATTGTAGTGAGTGCTTTTACATGAATATTTTGGCATTTTTACAGTGAAACATTTAAGAAACAACTGTGAGACATTTTGTGCTAGAGAAACCTATTACTGTTTGACTAGAGGTAGCTCTGACTGCCCTTAGCCCCAGCTGGCAGGCAGGACTGGTCTTTATCCATAGGCATGAGCCATCTGTATTACAAGGAAAAGCTTTTAGTGCTAGCAATTAATTATTATCTTGTTGGGGACACGGAGTAAGTTCTGTCTATATGTATCTGTTCATTTCAAGCTGCCTATCTTCATTCCATTTGCAAATCATCTATTACATTTATCTACTGTATCTATCATCTATCTATCTATCTATCCATCTATCCATCTATCCATCTATCCATCTATCCATCTATCATCTATCTATCTATCTATCTATCTATCTATCTATCTATCTATCTATGTTGTATCTATCTATCTATCTATCTATCTATCTATCTATCTATCTATATCTATCTATCTATCTATCTATCTATCTATCTATCTATGTTGTATCTAGACATAGTTATACTTTAGCCATGATGAGACAAACTTACCTTCTTGGGGAAGCCCATCAGAACCAGCAGTATGTGCACCCACGCTCCGGCGTGTAGGAAGGTCACAGTCATCATCAAGTTAGTTTATGGTGTCATTTTCTGCACAGTTACAATTTTAGGTATCCAGCCAGAATTCACATTTTGCATTCGGAATTGTTTCCAACAGTCACATTATGTATAGATTCCTTCCTCCCAGCCTGACAGTGTTCTTAGCTTTTTTTTCCCCCCTAAAACTTAAATCCGAGCCGTACCCCTTTACACAGAGAGAGAGGTGCTGTGTTATATATGGCACAGGAGAAGTTCTTGTACATCATATAGTTACACTGGGAAAGAGGTTTCCGATCCACTGTCACTTATTCCAACTGACTAGTTTAGTCTCCTGTTAGCCTTTTCTATATGTCCTTGGTAAGCTCCTGTCCCCGGTATGGTATGTTGCTTTTTATCTGCTACAAAACAGCTGCCCCTCTCTGTGGTCTCCTTTCTCTGTCTCTTTCTCTGTGCTGTCACTTTCACTCAAACATTTCTGGTCCTCTCCTCTTATATCCTCCCCCTCCGCCTCCTCCTGTGTCATTTTCTTTCCGCCCTCCCAATCTCTCTCTCTATTAATTTCCCTGCTCTTGAACTGAGATTGGGCTGAATATCAGCAAACTATCTCAATAGCTGTGCATCTGAGCTGAGAAGTAGCCATTAACCCTTGTGATGCCAGAATATTTATCCCCCCTCCCTTTCTTGTACAGGCAAGCAAATAATAAGCAGAAAGCATTGGTGAGAATACTGTTCATTGACATAGGGAAATAGTTATAAACTGCAGGTGTAGCTTCGTAGATCTCAGAGCTGGCGATCTGAGTGGGCGGCTGTTTCTTCGAGAAATAGAGGACCCCCACGTACAAGACAAATGAAGCTAAAACAAGTATTAATCATCCCAGAGTTAAGCAGCACCTCTGCATTTCTTGGAATTTCTACTGAGAGGTGGCTGTAGGGTTAGGATTTTGTTCTTCTTCTTCTTCTTCTTACAATGATAATGGTGAAAAGGAACATTTAGAATAACAAGATACTACATGAAGGCATATTGTATGGTTCAAAAACAAGGGTTTAGCTGCTACTTTACTACACAGAGCACACAGAACTACACGGAAGTGCTAGTTATGGGGGATAACTACAGCAGGCAAAAATTCTTCATGGTAAAAAATCTAGGGCAGAATGCTCAGGACAGACTCCCAATAGATGTGGTAGTTAGTAGGGGTAAGGACGGAGGCTAAATAAAATAAAACTTAAACTGAGAGCAGTGAGGTTGGAGAATGCCCTTCCTAGTGATGGGGTAATGGCAGATTCTGTTAATGCCTATAAGAGGGGCCTGGATGAGTTCTTGAACAATCAGAATATCCAAGGCTATTGTGATACTAATATCTACAGTTAGTATTAGTGGTTGTATTTATAGTTTATGTATGTGAGTGTATAGATAGGTAAGTATAGGTTGTGGGTGCTGGGTTTACTTGGATGGGTTGAACTTGATGGACTCTGGTCTTTTTTCAACCCTATGTAACTATGTAACTAGACAAATGTATGGAGTGATAGGTTCAGCGCTAGATGGGCCAAGTCAATCATTCCATTACCGAAATGGAACAAAACTGGGGGCCAAAGAGAGTCGTTTTTTGGCAAGAGCTGGAGGTAGGAAGAACGCGAGATAGTATAATATAGCAGGTATACTAGGGCAAGCTGGAAACCATAGGGCTTGTGCAATGGGGGTATAAAAACACATTTCCATCCTCCAAAGTTTATTGAAATAGGCATAATGCTAATTATTTTACATTTAGAAAACCACACATGTGATGAAGGTCATTTACATTATTTGAGTATAGTACAGTAACTATTTTACTATTTACTTCTTGTTACTCTGTTAATCATGTTATTAAAGGAGCTAAAAAGTTCACCAACTGTTATTGTAGGACATTGTTGATCCATGAATAGAACAATTCCATAGAGGCAATTTTAGGTCCTTTATTGTCCTTCGCCTGTTTAGACAGTATAGCAACGCTGCCTTCTCAGACTTCAAAACTGCTTCCGTAAGATTCAAACAAAGATTTATTTCAAATATTTATTTATTTCATTCAGGTTTTTATGCAAAAAAACAATTTTGGTGTAATGTACAAGGCCAGTGAAAATCACCACTTAAACTTTATTACAAAAAAAACATCAGTATCAGTATTTTTCGCCAGGCCGCGAATTGCCGCATTTCGCAATTGGCAAAGAATTTGTCGTGCGTCAATAAAAGTCACGGCAAGTTGGGCGTGATTGCGTCAAAATGAGCGCGGTCACATAAAAAGACGCGCACCATTTCACAAATTCGCTCATCACTTATCATTATTGCTTAAAATATTACTGCTAGTGATGGGCGAAAAAATTCACCAGGCATGGATTTGTGACAAACTTCTGCATTTCGCCATTGGCGGATTTTTTTCACGAAACGGGCGTCAAAATTTGCCGTGGAAAAGAATTGTCGCAACCAGCAAAAGAATTGTTACAAGCATCAAAACTATTGTCGTGCGTCAAAGAATTGTCTCTTATCAAAAGAATTGTCTCTTGCGTCAAAAAGAATTGTCTCTCATCAAAAGAATTGTCTCGTGCATCAAAAAGAATTGTCTCTCATCAAAAGAATTGTCTCTTGCGTCAAAAAGAATTGTCTCTCATCAAAAGAATTGTCTCTTATCAAAAGAATTGTCTCTTGCGTCAAAAAGAATTGTCTCTCATCAAAAGAATTGTCTCTCATCAAAAGAATTGTCTCTTGCGTCAAAAAGAATTGTCTCTCATCAAAAGAATTGTCTCTTGCGTCAAAAAGAATTGTCTCTCTCATATAAAGAATTGTCTCTTGCGTCAAAAAGAATTGTCTCTCTCATATAAAGAATTGTCTCTTGCGTCAAAAAGAATTGTCTCTCATCAAAAGAATTGTCTCTTGCATCAAAAAGAATTGTCTCTCATCAAAAGAATTGTCTCTTGCGTCAAAAAGAATTGTCTCTCTCATATAAAGAATTGTCTCTTGCGTCAAAAAGAATTGTCTCTCTCATATAAAGAATTGTCTCTTGCGTCAAAAAGAATTGTCTCTCATCAAAAGAATTGTCTCTTGCGTCAAAAAGAATTGTCTCTCATCAAAAGAATTGTCTCTTGCGTCAAAAAGAATTGTCTCTCATCAAAAGAATTGTCTCTTGTGTCAAAAAGAATTGTCTCTCATCAAAAGAATTGTCTCTTGCGTCAAAAAGAATTGTCTCTCATCAAAAGAATTGTCTCTTGCGTCAAAAAGAATTGTCTCTCTCATATAAAGAATTGTTTGCGTCAAACGCATTGTCGTAACGTATCGCCGCGTGACATTTTCCCCGTTTCAGGAATTTGTCGGGACAGATTCGCTGATCACTTATTACTGCTTAATAAAAACTGTTTGATATTTCAGCATAAACAAAAACTTGGCCAAAACCCCAATTTTATCATTTTCAAAGTCCAGAGAAACCTGTGGTGTATAACAAGAAATTGTAAGGACATTTTAGATTCATTCTGGGTTTTTGGGACCTAAAATGTAAGATGAAGGAGAATGAAATATTGAGACTCTCCTTTGCAATGGGACCAGAAGTTAAGACAAACAACAGTTTTCCCTTTCCAGGGAAATCACTGCATTCATCTGTTGCTATGTTTATTTGAAAATAAATGAGCTTTCAGCAAGGTAAATGCTCCCTTGCCCGGCACAAGCGATTTGCGTGGCGTCACGCTGCATAAGCTATTGACCAGGCACACCTGACTCGTACGCCAGCAGAGACAAGCGGGTGTATTGTCATCTAAAATGCCTATGAGGGTCACTGCAGGAGACCACCTAACGAAATAAATGGATTTGAAAAAAAAAAGTTGAATATGGCAATTTAACATAAAAAAGTAACCTACTCACACCTCTTAAAGGAGAAGGAAAGGCTAATAAAGAGTTAATCTCAAGCTGCAGGCATACCTTCAGTTCTCTCAGTAGTGCCCTTAAGTCTCCCCATATTTCTCCAGATCAGAAGATCAGAAGCCAAGCAGGAAGAAAAAACGCTGAGCTGTGTAAAGAAAGTTCCCATAATGCCTCACTCCTGCACAAGAGCAAGTCCGGTGTACATGCTCAGTTAGTTGGACTATGAGTCAGCTTCCTGCTGATTGGCTCAGATCCACATTCCTAAGGGGGGGAGCGAGTTCTTATCATTCTTGAGGGAGGGGGAGCAGGAGAGAGGAGAGAGCTGTGTGTCTCTGGCACAGGAAAACAAAGACAACAATCCTGTTTCTTTTGACAGAGAACTCAATGCAGCATTTCTGTGAGTGCTTATGGCTGTATTTACATAGACCTTTCTGATAAAGCTTACTGAGTTTTTACCTTTCCTTCTCCTTTAAATATATTGAACACTGATGCCTATACTCCTCCTATGCTCCTTCCTAAATGTTTGGCTGTGTTAATGAAAGGTCAAAGAAGGTATTTTTCTAGGCCAGGGCAGCGAGTTCACTTACTTGAGCCCCAGCATTGAAGTGCAAAGTTCAATTCACTGGATGTGATTTTTTTCACCATTTATTATGCGTCAAAACTGCGACAAATCCAAAAGAAAGAATATACCATCTAAAAGCTGTCAAGGTCATGTAGAAGTCAATTGGCAACTGTCCTGTTTCCAACTGGAAAACATCCAATTGGAAAGCTTCATGGTATTAAAGGTTTTTGAATCTTTCAGATGCTCTATTTATTGGAAAATGTGAAATATTCATGGTTTTTTTTGTTTGTTTTTTGTGGTTTTAGTGGAAATGAGTTTAGTCGTGGTTTCAAAAAACTCTACAACCATGAAAATGAGAGTGTAGATAACTGTAACTGTAAACCCCCCTAGGTTTACAGTTACATTTGTCAGCGGTTGGCTATTTCTGGATGTACATGTAAGAAGATGAAATTAATATTTTTATTTCATTAATGTAAATAGTTAGCAATATGCAGGTTAGCCAGCAGGTGGCACTGAGTCTACCCGTGCCCTATATAAGGCAGTGCCTTGCAGAAGCACTTTCTCTTTTTGGCCTGAGAACATCAGAGGCAGTCACAAGACCTTGTGGCCAGACCTACTGGGGAGGTTACTACCTGGGCTACCTAGCGATAGTAGCAGGGTCGGACTGGGGTGTGGAGGACCCACCGGGGTCCACACCCATAGCCTCCCCCCCAGAGGGCCCCCCCAACCCCCCTTGCAGGGCCCCCCACCTGACGTCCTTCCCCGAGCACGTAAATTTAACGCACTAGAACTGGGGCCCACAGGGATTTTTCCCGGTCTCCCGGCGGCCCAGTCCGACCCTGGATAGTAGTGACAAGTGAGTTCACTCCAGAAGTTAAAGGCAGAGAGGGCTAGTTAGCAAGGACAGCCAGTTGTCCAGACAAGGAGTGCTTAGAGAAAGGTAGAGCCCCTGAGGCCATGTGTGCCCCAGAGAGGGACCTGAACGTTTAGGTGGAGGTTATAGGAGAAACTACAGGTGAAGCTTGGGCACTGTACATACGGCCATTGCTGGAACGGCAAATGGCTTCTAGATGGTTAATCTAGATGGGACACGATGGGCCTGGAGATTTTGGAGAAATGTTGGATGTGTGAGTGAGAAACAGAGAGAGAAAGAATCTGCAGAAGCATTATGCATTATATTATTGTCATCTTTGGTTGGCAACAAGAGCTTGGTCTTAAGTCTGCCTCCCTGCGGTTGGTAATAAAGTGTGTTTGAGTTCACTGTAATCATGTAAAGAAGCCTATTTCTTTCAGCAAAGGCCCTGCATTTAATTGTGACAAAAATGAGCCAGGTGGCAACCCTATCTGCACATCACCTTGTTTAATGGTGTTTTGTCAGCTCAGGTGCATCCAAAGGTTTCCATTTTCCCCAACATTAAGGTATAAAGAATACTAATGTACAAAAGAAATCTTCATTAAAATTTGAAAGAGCTGTAGGTGGGACTGTTGCATTAGATGCAAATGGTGAGATTTACCAAAGAACAAACAGGGAACATAAATTAGAAGGGAAGAAAGTTGTGTGGTTCCCTATAAACTTAAATTCTAGGTTAAAATGTGGTGACATCCACTGGCACTTCAAAAGGTTATTGCCTGTCAAAACATACAGTCTTTTTGGAATCATCTTTTGACCTTTTAGTTGGAAAATGTCTCAAAGTATTTGTATAGATCAGTAGTTTCCAGATCATTTGAGGTCAAGCCCTCTTTTAAGACTCAATATTTGGCCAGAATTACAGACATATGTAAACATATCTGTATCAGCCATTGACTCATACATTTTATAATAACTATCAGTAAATACACATCACCCCAAACCGCAGGGATAAAATAGGAATTCTTCTTGGTCTAAGGTCAAAATTGAGCTAATCCAGTTATTGGCCAGAGACAGGATCATACTGCAGGCATACAGAGGCCCATCCAATGAGGACCACACCAAAGTTCCAATGCAAACCTGCTCAGGAGTTATCTGATGACATTTGCCCAGATATTAGTTAGGCAAGGCCTCCCAAGGGCTCCATAGAAAAAGCTGCAGACTTGGTCTAGAGCAGTGATCCTCAACCAGTGGCTCGGGAGCAACATGTTGCTCACCACCACCTTTAATGTTGCTCCCAATGGCCTAAATGTAGGTGCCCAATTTTAAATTTCTGGCAAGTTTTGGAAGCACAAAGACATAGTTTTACTTCAAGCAGAGCCTCCTGCAGGGCAGCGATTCACATGGGGCCACCAAATAGCCAATCACAGCTCATATTTGGCATCCCCAAAGACATTTTTTCATGCTTGTGTGGCTCACCAACACGTCTGTGTTGCTCACCAGTAAAAAAGGTTGGGGATCCCTGGTCTAGAGGGACCAAGTTGGCAGCTTTTATTGGTCGTTATATAGCCACCCTAACTATTTCATATGTGTTGTATGTATGGCAACCATGATGAAGGTGAAGATGACATTACTCTATGATTCCAAGACTTCTTCTGAGTAGGTTTTATCATACTTCATGATTATTTACTGATGATTTCTATATCGGTACAATTTTAATCACAGAGTGGTAGAACATTTGCTCATCCATAAGTTATGACTGCATGATGGAGATTTTTAGATGACATTATTTTTTTTTGAGCGCTATGAATGCTAAAGCAGCTATTAGTAGGGAAAGTGTTAACCTCATTTCATCAAACTAAAAAGCCTAAAAATAATTAATTAAAAATTCTGTGCCATTTATGAAATAAACAAGTTACTCTTCAATATTCCCCTCTCTAAAATCTGTCTCTTCAAACTGGAGAGGACATGGGCAGTTAAGTGAAATTCATCATTGCTCTGCACTCCCATTGCCTAATGCCTAGATGATGTATTTGATGCAAGCTGAGAGGAGGACGGGGAAGAGTAATTTGGTTATATCAGCTATGGTACAGAATTTTGAATTGATTATATTTGGAAAGTTTCTTAGTTCTATGAGACAAAGTTTATCTTAATTTGCATCTACAATGGTGAATAACACAATGCAATGCTTGATATTTAGTGCTCTGTTTAGTAGGCACCAGCAGTAATGTGGGAATTCTGGGGAAAATACTGCATTGTGGGTAATGAACATAGCTATTTTTGACTGTTTTAAAGCATTTTGTGCTTGTTAAGGAGCACTCATAGCGTTTGGTGATATAGTCAAAAGGATTGACGTTGACTGGTAGAACTAAACCTGCCTGCACCTACAGCCGCAATTTGAACCTTCACCCGCACACCCTCAGCTCTCCAATCGTTACTCACCGCCCGGTGCACAATGCTCAGAGGGATCGGCACCCTCTCCACAGACTCCAAATGAACATAAAGCAACGGCACTCAAGGGCTTCATACGGGGCTCTGCAGAGCCCCGTATGAAGCCCTTGAGTGCTGTTGCTTTATGTTCATTTGCACCTACAGCCGGCCAGCAGCTGCTTGCAAATTCTACAATGGAAGCTCCATACCTTGAAGGGCAGGAGCTCTGATGGTGCAAGGAAGGACAGGCTGGAAAGTAGAGGGTTAATAGGGATAGAAAGGGGATAGGTAAGTGAGAGTTTGAATTACCCAGAAGTGAGGTCGTTAGAAAAAACATTAGTGGGACAGCATTTTGGAAGCATGGAGAATCTTCCCACCTGCCCTTCCCTGGAATACTATGCGATAATGGTTCTGCAGTTACAGCTTGCAGATGAAGGCTTGCTAGGGGGTGGGGGCTAGGCTCCAGTGTGGCACATGAGTGTCAGAGGTGGATGATAGTCTCCTGGCACAAGGGTCCCAGGAAGGTGCTGTACTACAGTTTGCTTGCCTCCACTTGCCCACCTGATGCTGCTGGGAAAGGTGGCCGGCATGGCAGGCAGCCATTGTTGGTGAGTTCAATTAATTAGCAAGCATATCATTGGAGGGTATAAATATAATATATCATATTGTTTCTGGTTTTAAAACATTGCACTTTAACTTACTGTTTATATGTATTTATCTTATTGTCTGTTTAATAAAGTCTGTAGCCTGTTTACATCCCACCCTGGATGTCTTTATTGTCTCTATTGGTGGGGGGAGTGCCTGGTAGAAATGGGAACTGGAAATATAGGTGAGTTGAGTAAGGAGGCTGGCCAGATTGATCCCCAACCCCAGGAAAAAAGTGTTGGGGAGCCACACAAGCATGAAAAACATTCCTTGAGAATGAAAAATAAGGACTGTGATTTGCTATTTGGTAGCCCCACGTGGACTGAGGCTCTGCTTGGAGTAAAACTGTGTCTGTGCTTCCAAAACTTGCCTCCAAGCCAGAAATGTCAAAATGGCACCTACTTTGAGGCCACTGGGAGCAACATCAAAAGGGGGTGGTAATCAACATTTTGCTCCTGAGCCACTGGCTGGGGATCACTGCTATTACTAAACAACGGCATGGAAATGGTGAAACTAGTTGGTTAAGGTCATTATGTTTCACACCAAGTCAAACTATTAGCTGCAAGCAGAGTAATTTCTAATAGAGCGTTTATGGCACCTTCCAGTGTGCCCCTTTGCAGTGACTGAAGATGAATTTCTGTGTAGCAGTATAGTGCTGTAAAGCTGGAACATAAATAGAATGTACAATGGTTAAGGTACAAAAGGCTAGTTACAAGTCATTCACTATATTTTCCTTTGCTTATGTGAGTTTTCAGCTGGGGCCATTTCTGAAGTGCTACAGCCGTGTTTCCCAAGGACTATTTTTCTAGCATGCCATACGAGTATTCACTAGTGATGAACGAATCTGTTCCGTTTCGCCGAAAAATTTGCGAATCTTTAAAAAAAAATGAGCGAAAAATTTGCGAAACGGCGAAAATGTTGCGACAAAAAAAAAGATTATTTTTATTATTATTTTGTCGCGAGGCTATTGTTTCGTTGCCCGCGGCTATTATTTTGTCGCGTGGCTATTGTTTCGTCGCCCGCGGCTATTATTTTGTCGCGCGGCTATTCTTTTGATGCCCGCGACTATTCTTTTTTGACACCAACGACAATTTTTGGAAGTGCGGCGAATTTTTCCACAGCAAATTTTTTCATCCTTTCCCGAAACAATCCGCCAATGGCGAAACGTGGAAATTCGCAGCAAATCCATGCCTGGCGAAACATTTCACCCATCACTAGTATTCACCATATTGACCAGCAGAAGAGGCATGTAGGTGAGTGAATGGGTACGGCAGAATGCACTCTTTGAGGATTGCCAATTATGCTTCTGGGAAATACCAAGTTGCATGCACTAGGATTCCCCGGGTAGATCAGTTTGGCCAGACATAGCTGCAGCCGCTGTTGGAATAAGGTTAACCCGCTCATCTGAAATAGGGGGAGAAATTCCAGCTATAAAGGCTGTGCTGATTCCATTTAATGCAATCAATTTCTGGTGGTTTAAAAGTCATTTTAGAAGTCAATTGCAATTTATCCCTCTCTGTTCTCGGTTCTATTCTCCTTTAGTAAGTAAGAACCAGTGTCTTGCGCATAACCAAGTGAGCAGAAGAACTACTGGTACCTAATGTTTAAATGCTTTCAGTACACAGGGGTAAAACTGATATGTTAAGGTGTGATAATGATCAAAGGTGTGCTAGCCTTTATACAGGCAAATCCATGAAAGCAAATCCACGTTATCACTTGAATGGATGTGGGTCATGAGGTGTACATTTTATGGGGTATGCCATTCCACCTTATCGTTATAGCCTTATGTCTTTATTATAGTTATCCCCAGGGGCGATTCTAGCCCATGAGTGGCTCTTGCAATGCCGTCCGCCTCACCCCTCACTGCTTACCTTTCCTGCACCAGAGGGGGTCTGGGGGGGTGGGGGTTGAATCACTAGAAAGTGCAATTGCATTCTCTGCACTAGAAGTTTTTGGTTTAATACCAGGTCATTTGTCGCATAATGTTACCAGGAGTGGCTTTTAGTCGCCCTGGTAACTTGAGGGGTGCTACTGCCTGAGTTCTTACCTTGCTTAATGGCAGGAACGCCCCTGGTTAGCCCCCAAACATCAGATATAGTGCAATATTTGTCCAATATTTGTCCACTGAGACGTGTATCCAACTAATGGACATAAGACCCATGTCTGGCATAGAGTTTGCTGCATCATTAACTTAAAGACTGCTGTCCTGTAGATCTGAGCATGTACAAACGGTCAGTGGTCAGAAAGGCCATGCACCAAAGACATCATCCAGATTTTCATTAAGGACATTATCATCTGGGAAACTGATACTACTGTTATGGCAAGATTGACCTATACTTATACTAACAAGGGGACACGACTACTATTTTTTACCTGATGACAAAAACGATCGTCATCAATGGCGCGATAAGGTCCACCCCCATCATTTTTTAAACACACATAGAGATTCTCAAGGGCAACTCAAAATAGAGTCAAATGCAGCCGATGGCCTATATTTAGCGTTGCACTCTTGTTTGTTATTGTTACAAATGTCAGAGGATATGTTTCTAAATGCTTTATTTGCCCCCTAGGAATTCCAGCAATTGTGTGTTATCCATAGAATGACAGTTTAATATCACAATAACTTATAAAAGTAAATATGCTATGACAGTATCACAGTTCTAACTGCATGCTGATATGTGAATAAGTAAATCCGGTGCTTTAGAGATTATGTATAATGCTTGTTCTTTGTGTCACTTGTCACCATTCTGCAATAGCTAAGCGAAGGATAGAACCAAAAGCACGTGTGGCACAAACCATTTTAGTGGTGCAATAAGTATGAAATGATATTTAGTTCCAGTTTAAGGTACATAGAAACATTACAAGATTACATAAGGAAATACCAAGTACTTCTGACCCTATTAACTTACAGGGTGGGGGTATCTAAAGTTTGAACATCTATACAGAAAAAGCAGATATTACAGGTCAGTAAGGCACTTTGTATTAACTAGATGCAATGTATCACTTCCAGAAAGTTATTTTACTGAGTGTTCCTCAAGTGACCCCTATTCTCTGTGACTTAGCCCAAAACATGTTTAACCATATAAATGATCTCTAGTCTTTAACAGACTATTGTAACTAGCCACACACATTCCATTTTTGAGGGATTGCATTGCATAGGTCCAAGCCTGTTTGGCTGGGATCAAAAGGATTTTGATCTGGTTAGAGTGGACTGCTTGGATATCCTCTGATTAAAGTGAAGTGTATATATTGTCATCTGCTCAGAACACTGGAAACCTATCTACACAGGCACAATGTAAAGGCCCTTACTGGTATTGTAGTCAGGACCAAGGAGGAAGCTTTAGTTCTGGCGCAAAGATAGTCCAATAAGCAGTATTTACCTGTCAAATTTCAGGTGCAGGTCATTTCAGGCAGCAATTAGTGGAGTCAGAATCAGGCAAGAGGGCCAGGAACCAGGAGATCAGTTGATTTTTATAATAACGTTTTATAAGCTCTTGGATACAATTTTAATTGCACCCAGGAACTTTACAAAGAAGGCCTATATTTGGGCATTGAACCAATGTCGGCATCTTTTTATTTTGAATTTGGCACCAAAGTGCATGCCTCGCCAACACAATGATATCACCATGCCCCACGTGATGGCTACGGTCACTGCCATCTTGGATGCAGTGCTGATGAAAAGAGGGGTACCATTGGGCACTCATTACAAACAAGATGTTGCTGCCCAGCTTACTTTACATGACTCTTCTTTATCCATGATCTGTTACCTGTCCTATTGTTATTATTCCATACACTTCCTAGTAATCCATATACTTCCATAAATGATCACTTACCTTAAACTAATATTCCATTTTATATTTTCTATCTATTGCTAACAACATTTGTAAGTAGGGTTTGATGCTCCACTAAAGTCCTTCAGTTGTGTTCATCATCTCCAAATCTGTCCTCCATACAGACTTAGGATTTCTCTCAAGCCTCTTAATATCTGTGGCGCTTACTACATTATGTCAGGATGACTCTCTCAATCAATTGAAAAAGCTTTATAAAAATCTTCCTTTTTCAGAGAACCATGTTCTTTCGGTCTATGAGTGCTCTCAACATAATTTAGCAGATGTGCTCCTTATAGCTGTCTCCCATCAGTATTTCACAATGATATCTTATGGTAAGACTGTATATGCAATTATTATTAATTCATTGTGTACATAAGTCACGCTATGTATAGTGATGAGCGAATTTTTTCGCCAGGCATGGATTCGCAGTAAATTTTCGCATTTTGCCATTGGCAAATTGTTTCACGAAACTTCCGTGAAAATTCGCCACGGAAAAATTTGTCGAGTGTTAAAAAAATTCATAGCACGTGAAATTGGATGTGGTCGCGTCAAAATTGGCCGCTGTAGCGTCCAAAAAGGGCGTGGGTGACAAAAAAATATGCGCGACAAATGCGGTTCACAATTTTTTCACCATTTTGCGAATTTTCTTGCCATTTTGCGAATTTTATAGCAAGCAAAACGGGACAGATTCACTCATCACTAGCTATGTATACAAAAATTGCTCATATGCAACATAAAGGGGCAGATTTCTCAAAATGTGAGTTTAGAGCTTAATACATAAAAACTCACCCATGTTCTATTCATTCCTATGGGATTTTTTGAAGCATAATTATAAAATGATCTCTAACTTTCACCTATTAGTAAATAGGCTTCTAAAAATCCTAAATAAATGAATAGAATGTGGGTGAGTTTTTAAACTCCCATTTTGAGAAATCTGCCCCAAAGTCTACTAGTGTGTGTGACACCAAACTAAGATCATTTATTCATACTCCCCCCCACCAGAAACCCTGACACAAAGAAATGGCAGTTGTAGAAGCTGTAAAGACCATAAACACAATCATACAACTAAATAGAATTTATTTACATTTGAAAATACAGAATGAGAATGCCTAATTAAATACACAATTACACAAACAATGGAATGAGTCCTAGGCCAATTCATGCAGATGTATACATATTTAACGTCAAGATGCCTCTCACATATGTAATAAATGTAACCCCCTCAGTCGTAGCCTTCAGGAACACTGAATATCAAGGAATATTAAAAATGTTAAGTATATTGGAATTGCCTTTGTGAAAAGACCCAAAAGGTAAGGAAAAATGAAGAAAAGGTTTTCCCAAAGGAATACTATTTTTTAATTTCCAAACCAGGTTCTGTTATGTATAAAGGGCAGGATTAATCAAAAGATTTCTGAAGCTTATTCTAACATATAAGTGAAAGGCATATTGTTTAAATAGTAAAGCATAAAATGTTCCGAAGATTTGTAACCAAGGAAGGTACCGGATATCCAACCTATTAGCCTAGAATATTGAACAATTTTTCTTTACACTGATAAAATGGTTTGAATGACTGGCAGTGATGAGCGAATCTGTCCCGTTTCGCCTTGCCGAAAAATTAGTGAATCTTTCAAAAGATTTGTGAAATGGCGAAAATGTTGCACATAAAAAAAAAAATTGTCGCACGCGACTATTCTTTTGACGCCGCGACTATTTATTTTGACGCGCAACTATTTTTTTGATGACCACGACTATTTTTTTGACTCACGACTATTTATTTTGACGCCACGACTATACTTTTGATGCGCGACTATTTATTTTTACGCGCGACTATCCTTTTGACGCCCGCGACTATTTATTTTGACGCACGACTATTCTTTTGACGCCCGCAAATTTTTTCATCCGTTTTGCTAAACAATCCACCAATGGCGAAACACAGAAAATCGCCGCAAATCCATGCCTGGCAAAACATTTCGCCCATCACTAATGACTGGTCCTTGGCATGATCAGTCAGTCTGATATTGAGAATAGGGATGTAGCGAACATCACCAAAAATGTTCGCGAACCCGTTCGCGGACTTTCGGCAAAACTCGCGAATATTCGCGAACTTTGCGAACCCCATAGACTTCAATGGGAAGGCGAACTTTAAAACCTAGAAAAGCCATTTCTGGCCAGAAAACTGATTTTAAAGTTGTTTAAAGGGTGCCACGACCTGGACAGTGGCATGCAGGAGGGGGATCAAGGGCAAAAATTTCTCTGAAAAATACTTTGTAAAAAAAACGACAAAAAAAACCCGCAAAAAAAAGCCAAAAAATAACGCCAAAAAAAACGCAAGCTATTCCTATGTATACGCAAAGGCGAAAAACCGAAGCGAAAAAATGCGGCGGAAAAAAAGCGGCGCAAAAAAAAACGCGGCGAACCCAAAATGGCGAATTTGCGGACTTGCGAATACCCGATGTTCGCGCGAATTAGTTCGCCGGCGAACAGTTCGCTACATCTCTAATTGAGATTACCTTCAACCTGGTTCTAACTGCAGTGGGAATGACTTTGAAGGGTTCCCACTCACTCACAGATTATACAAATTGCTCCGCGTGGCTGTCTTAATTTTAATTCTCCACAGAAACCTTTACCAGTACAAATTCCGTAGTATAATTCATTGGACCACAAATCATAGGATCACATATGAAGGCAGCATGAAGGGTGAAGGTTCTTTTTGGCTCATGACAGAAAGAACAAAAATGTCCATGAAAACTACTTTGAGGTACTTCTACAATGAATTAGACTAATAGGCTATATAGCTGATGGCTATACCATCCTTGTTTGGTCAACTGCAGTTGCTAAGGTTCATTTGGCTGAAATCTTTGACAAATTCCCAAAATTGTCATCTCAGCTGGCCAAAAACCCTGCACCCAAAGTTAAATACTATTATTCCTGTAGCAGTTTCATTATATAAATTCATGTTCAGACTGTTGACAACAACGAGTAGTCGTGGCAAACATGAATGTCAATGCCCCCATAACCACTAACCTGCTTTACCATTAAGCAGTGGAATTAGGGAATTGGAGAAGCAAGAAACACAAGAAAGATTTTGGAAACACCTTAATGAAAAAAAGTCATCTACGCGACGTAGATGCAACACTAAGGTACTATACCGTATGCAGTGTAGCATTATGATAGGAAAGCAGCATGTTATAGCTCATCAACCATGAGTAAATGTAGGAAGACCCAAAAGAGAATTCCACTCTTCTGCTACTTCTTTTATCTGCTGGTCTTTTGGAAGCACATCCTGAACCTGTCCATCATTCTACATCCCCATAATATAAACATATGTTTCCAGGCATTCACTGGCATATTAACTATAATTTTACTGTATGGACAGAACAATCTGCAAGCAACAGTTTATGATTTATAGGATAAAGAACAGCATAAATATTAATATGCCTTTACTAACCTTTGAGGCACAACATTCAATCTGGTGTTTCCTCCTCTGACAAAATGATACCTGGTAGGAATAATAAAGTGACGGAGCTAGTTAATAAAGCAATGCTTTTGTAACACATGGATATCACAGATTACTCGCCAGTCTTATACAGCTACGGGGTATTTTTCCAGAACTTTCCATAATGTGGCCATGCCTTGAAGCTACTAAAAGCATTTAAACATTAAAATGTCATCAAGTATGAGGTTTTATCATTACATTACAACGTGATTATCATCAAAATGAAGGATTATTTGTTTACATGACAGATGGTATTGCTATATGTCAGAGCTTTGGGAAAAACAGGGCTCTGGACTACAGATCACATGTCTGATGGCACATTTGTGCACTGATAGTGATGAGCAAATTTTTTTTCCAGGTACGGATTTGCAGCGAAATTTTGCATTTCACCATTGGCGAATTGTTTCGCAAAGGTTCTAAAAAGGCACGGTCACGTCTAAAAGGGGACAGTTGCGTGAAAAATGACATGGTTGCATACAAAAAAGGTATGGTCGCATAAAGAAAAAGCCGAGGTCACATCAAAAAAGTCATGCTGCACCCACATTTCACATATTTTTTGCCGTTATCTGTTGTAGATGATAATGCAGCAAGATATATTTGGGACTATGGACAATGAGTAGACAATGTTATAAATGAGCCCAAAAAAATCTGTAATGATCAAAAATAGTGATGAGCGAATTTTTTTGCCAGGCATGGATTCGCAGCGAATTTTCGCATTTCGCCATTGACTTCCATGAAAAAAATTGCAGCGGAAAAATTCTTTGCGCAGAATTTTTTTTTTGTCGTGTCAAATTGGGGCGCGCTCGCATCAAAAACAGTGCGGGCGACAAAAAAATAGACACGGGTGACAAAAAAATTGTGCGACAAATGCGTTTCGCGAATTTTCCGCCGGCAAAGCGAAACAGGACAGATTCGCTCATCACTAATCAATAATAGGTTGGAAAACGTTTAGATATGCTCTGGGGTGTTGTCAGCTACCTGAGCTTAGGCACCGACTAACAAAATACAGTATATATACAATATAAAAGTCCCAATACATGGCTGATTAGTATTTAATTCAGATTCCCATTATATGGCAGCTCAGAATCCAGTGCATTGGAATAATAAACAGCCCCGTAGCATCAGCTTCTACCATAAATAAACCTAAATTTCTGTTTGGTGATTTGCAAGGACCTTTAAACTTAGCTCCACCACAGCTGCCCAGAGCACACTGAGCATGTGCAGTGCCACAGGCACTCCAAACAAAATCTAAGATGGGGAGCTCCTATGTACAGTACAACTTTGAATGCCCAAGTCATTACTATTATAGAGATTCTAAAACTTTAGGCTGGAGCAGTAAGTTCATTAATTACAATATGGCAAAATGCTTACATAAACATTTGGAAGACCCAATATATTGTTTAATATTTAGCAACAATTAAGATATTACCATTGCCGATTTTCAGTTGCATGAGCACAGCAAAAAAAGAACAAGGTAAATGAGCCGTGCACATTTAATTTGATGGCACTGTTATTACAGCCTCGTCTCTACCTCCCTCTCTCAAGTCCTTAGATAAAGCTACAGTACTTGCTTTTATTTACTTCTCATCCAAAAAAATCCCTTAAATTCAGTTTATGACCCAGAATAACTGATGGGCATTGATCAGTGTGACCAGTGCAGTAACGCTGGGGCCTAAGAAACAAAGAGTTCCTACTGGACCTGAGAAAGGCAAATTTAACTGATGCAGGAGGGGGTGTAAAGCACAGACTTGCACTGGAGCCCTCCAGAGATTTGTATTGCCCCAACCCACCAGCGGATATCTTGTTGGAATGGTAACTACTCAATCCCCAAGTCTCCAAGCCCTTAGGACAGGGATCCCTAACCTATTAACTCATGAGCCACACTCGGATATAAAAAGTGTTGGTGAGCCACACAAATATCAAAACTGTTCCTTGAGGATTAAAAATAAGGGCTGGGATTGGCTATTTGGTAGCCCCATGTGGCCTACTGGTCTACAGGAGCATAATGGTGTCTCTGTGCTTCCAAAACTTGACTCCAAGCCAAAGGTTTAAAAATGGGCCCCTATTTTGAGGCCACTGGGAACAACATTAAAGGGGGTGATGAGCAACATGTTGGCCACAAGCCACTGGTTAGGGATCACTACCATAGGGTATATATGGATATCTGTCTACACTTGGTTTTTCCTAGAAGATGGAGCTCTTCTTGTTTTAATGCATGAGAGAGCAAGTGATTTCAGAGTGCATTGAGGGATATTACCCACAGCAGGGCCAGCCTAAGGGCAAGAAGGCTGAGCTAAGGGTAAGAAGGCTGAGCAAGCTTTATAGCTCCCTGTCACTCCGGGAATGTGGCAAACCAGGCAAACATCCAAGACATGGGTGAGAAATCTGTCAGGAAAGTGGGTTTTACGGTTTTCTTATTCTAATGTAAAGGATGGAGGTGGAAATGTACCTATGAAGTTATGTACTTTCTGCAGCAATCCTATTGGCAGATGTGGCATTAATGCAATGTTCTTAATTTATTTTCTGCAGTGATTTTATTGCTGTATCTGAGGTTAATGGAGGGCTCACTACCCTTTTTCCTTAGTGAACTTATTACCATGGTTAAATTTAATGCAGTGCACATTGTGCATTTTTTGCACTGATTTTACTGGCATATCTGTGGTTAAAGCAATGCCATGGAGCTATTTTCTGCACTGATCTTACTGCCATACTATGGGGGTTGTTAATTATTAGTTAATCGATTTTCTTAAATGATCTTGCTGGCATATAGGGGGAGGGTAAATGCATTTAGAGCCACCATCAGGAGGCTACAGGGGGTACAACATTCAGTGGGCTTTTTTTTTCCCAAAAGTAGAATTCACTGGTCACAAGGGTAGGGATTGCGCAAAAGTGGTTGAAGGCAGATTATGGGGAGGTTTTTGGCATAATGGGTGATGTCTGGGTGCGTCAGGAGATCAAGGGCTAATAGCTGGGGCCTTTGGCCAGGGCCCTGCCAACTTAGTAGTATGGGATTCAATGATTCCTGATTGCAAGTCCTGAATGCAATGCTCTGTCTCCTTTTTCTGTGATGCTTTTGCTGGCATATCTGAGGTTATTGTAGTGTTCTAAATCCACTTTCTGTTGTAATATTGCTGGCATACCTGGGGCATTATGGCTAAAGAGGACAAAAAGTGGCTGTGGTAAAGCGGTCATGGCATTGCATACAATGCACTGAGCCTTTTTGTTGGGGGGAGGTGGTAAGTTTCACATATGGCTTGGGCCCCATATTTTGTTGTGATGGCCTTGATCCAATGGCCTTAATAATCAACAATGATTTCCGTAAAAATTGGTATTTTCTATGCAACTTTGTTTACTGTGTGTGCAAGTCAAGAGCAAAGGATTGTACTTTGAATGCTGTTCAGTCTGCCAAATAACATCATACACAATTGTAAATGCCAGTTGGTATGTACCCCTACTGTACACTGATGTTTATCTTTCTCTTTAAATTTTCCATGTTGCGATTAAAAAAAGTCAAAGCACATCTTCAACTGAACTTTCTTTGCTATTTGATTCATTTGCCCTTTCATTCCTCCTCTTGTTACTATTTTATTGGGTGTTTTTTTAAAATGTTTTTCTGATGTTCAGCAACATGAACAGTAGTCAGGTTGCTAGGGTAGCGGCAGTTTAAACTTCAGACTGGAGAGTGGTCAGAAAACTTTAATCAAAAACAAATTTAGAGAAAGTTGTTAAGCTGGTGCAGCAAGGCGGTAGTGGCAGTGGCGGGGGATGTGATTAGAGAGGGAATGTTGCCAAGCACAAGGGAAAGTTGCTGAGCTGGGAGCAGAGAGTTGGATGGGGCCGGGAGCAGAGAGTTGGATGGGGCCGGGAGCAGAGAGTTGGATGGGGCCGGGAGCAGAGGGGCGGATGGGGCCGGGAGCAGAGGGGCGGATGGGGCCGGGAGCAGAGGGGCGGATGGGGCCGGGAGCAGAGAGTTGGATGGGGCCGGGAGCAGAGAGTTGGATGGGGCCGGGAGCAGAGAGTTGGATGGGGCCGGGAGCAGAGAGTTGGATGGGGCCGGGAGCAGAGAGTTGGATGGGGCCGGGAGCAGAGGGGTGGATGGGGCCGGGAGCAGAGGGGTGGATAAGCCCGGGAGCAGAGGGGTGGATGGGGCTGGGAGCAGAGGGGTGGATGGGGCCGGGAGCAGAGGGGTGGATGGGGCCGGGAGCAGAGAGTTGGATGGGGCCGGGAGCAGAGAGTTGGATGGGGCCGGGAGCAGAGAGTTGGATGGGGCCGGGAGCAGAGAGTTGGATGGGGCCGGGAGCAGAGAGTTGGATGGGGCCGGGAGCAGAGAGTTGGATGGGGCTGGGAGCAGAGGGGTGGATGGGGCCGGGAGCAGAGGGGTGGATGGGGCCGGGAGCAGAGAGTTGGATGGGGCCGGGAGCAGAGAGTTGGATGGGGCCGGGAGCAGAGAGTTGGATGGGGCCGGGAGCAGAGAGTTGGATGGGGCCGGGAGCAGAGAGTTGGATGGGGCCGGGAGCAGAGGGGCGGATGGGGCCGGGAGCAGAGGGGCGGATGGGGCCGGGAACAGAGGGGCGGATGGGGCCGGGAACAGAGGGGTGGATGGGGCCGGGAGCAGAGGGGTGGATGGGGCCGGGAGCAGAGGGGTGGATGGGGCCGGGAGCAGAGGGGCGGATGGGGCCGGGAGCAGAGGGGCGGATGGGGCCGGGAACAGAGGGGCGGATGGGGCCGGGAACAGAGGGGCGGATGGGGCCGGGAGCAGAGGGGTGGATGGGGCCGGGAGCAGAGGGGTGGATGGGGCCAGGAGCTTGCCTTGAACACCATTCTGTGTTGGCCCAGCTTTGTCTGCTAATCAGAATAAGATTGTTTGGGTTAATGCTAATTCCCTTTCTGAATAATTCTGTAGCACAGCGGGGTAACTAAAAATGATTTATGCATTATGGAGAGGAAGAATGTTGGACTACAAAGGAAAGGCTGAACCCAAAGGATAAGCATGACCCCCTATACCCCCTCTGCTAATGGACTGTTCGACAGATCTACCTCCCTTACTGCAGAGAAGCGTCGCGCCTTTCTGAAATGTGCTGAATATCCATTCGTTTCATTAAAAGTCAGTGCAGCGCGTGTCATATTTCTACCAAAGGGAACTAATAAGGCGACTGCATAATCTGTACCATTATGTGTATCATAAAGGGAATCGTAGAGCGTGAATAAACAAGTCTGGCTCGTACATGCAGACACCACTCTGAGCAGAGAAATATCACTGTGTGCCCTGCTAGCTGAATGCACTTCCCGGCAGCAATCAAAACCTTTTCAGAATGAGAATGTTCAAGAGAAGCCGGAACTGAGATTCTAGCGGCAACTATTAATAAGCGTAAGCAGTAACAAACGCCTCTGCTGTTGATCTAATGGACCTTATGTTTAGTTTTAAAGGAGCAATATACATGTTAGTCTAATAAATAGGGGTGGAACTGGAAATCTATTATATATGTATATCTTTATTTATAAAGTGCTACTTATGTACGCAGCGCTGTACAGTAGAATACATGAATACAAACAGGGGGTTATTAAGATAATAGATAAATACAAAGTATTACAATAAAGACAAATACTGTAAATAAAAGATACAGTTGCGATAAGAGTCACAAGAGGGGTTCCTCAAGGCTCTGTCCTGGGCCCCTTACTATTTTCTCTCTATACCTCCTCACTTGGCAAACTAATCAGTTCTTTTGGCTGTCAGTACCACCTCTATGCTGACGATACTTAGATCTATCTTTCCTCTCCTGATCTCAACCAAGAGCTTCTAACTCGCGTCTCTTCCTGCCTGGCCGCTATCTCCACTTGGATGTCCCAACGTTACCTTAAATTAAACCTCTCTAAAACTGAACTGGTTCTCTTTCCCCCATCCAACGCCCACATTGTTCCCGAGGTATCTATAATGGTTAACAATTCTACCATCACCCCATCTTCCCAGGCCCGGTGCCTTGGGGTTATCCTTGATTCTGCCCTGTCCTTCACCCCTCATATCCAATCACTTATCAAATCATGTCACTTTCACCTAAGAAATATCTCCAAAACCCGATCATTTATCACCCAAGATGCTGCCAAAATTCTTATTCACTCTCTTATAATCTCTCGCCTGGACTACTGTAACTCCCTATTAACTGGCCTTCCCCTCCAAAGACTGTCCCCTCTCCAGTCCATAATGAATACTGCTGCCAGACTCATACACCTCTCCAACCGCCCCTCCTCTGCCGTGCCACTCTGCCAATCCCTGCACTGGCTTCCCCTACCATCCAGGATAAAATTCAAACTAATGACTCTCACATTCAAAGCAGCCCATAACTCTGCCCCACCCTACATCTCTGAACTCATCTCTAGGTACCATCCAACCCGCTTGTTACGCTCCTCTACTGACCTGCTCCTCAACTCCTCTCTCATTCCCTCCTCACACGCTCGCATTCAAGACTTTGCAAGGGCTGCCCCCCTTCTCTGGAATTCGCTCCCACAAACTGTCAGACTTTCTCCCAATCTCTCTGCCTTCAAGAGATCTCTAAAAACACATTTATTTAGAGAGGCTTACCCTAATCTAGTTTAGCAATACCCTGTGCCCCACCTCTCCCAACTCTGGTCATGCCCATTCCCACACCTTGTGTCTCAACCCTTTCTCCTTGTAGATTGTAAGCTCTTTTGGGCAGGGCTCTCTTCACCTCTTGTATCGGTTACTGATTGCTTTATATGTTACTCCTTGTAGAGTGTAAGCTCTTTTGGGCAGGGCCCTCTTCACCTCTTGTATCGGTTATTGATTGCTTTATATGTTACTTTGTTTGTCCAATGTATGTAACCCACTTATTGTACAGCGCTGCGGAATATGTTGGCGCTTTATAAATAAATGTTAAAAAAAAAAAAAAAAGAGGATGGAGGTCCCTGCCCCATAAAGCTTACAATCTATTCTGCCCGTTGTTTTAATTAACTAAGTAATGAGCCCTTCCTTATCTGCAAGCCTGAGCTACAGGTAGTCATTGAGGGTAGGGAGGATCCAGTTGCAGAGAAAAGGTATGTAGTTATGTCAAAAACAGAACAATTATCAGTTAAACTTTTATAATCATACAAATATAAATAATTACAAAATTATCATGAAACATATTTTCAAGGCAAGCCCTATTTATTTCACTCATTTGGAACATAGGCTTATGTTGCCCGTTTAGTTTTAGGGAAACATTAAAATGAAACCCTGCCACAGTAAATACCTTTTATTATGGATCTGTATTATGATCTGTAATTCATACTAAATATACCATAGTCATCTCTTGCTAGTTTCATTGGATACCCCTAAGCTTACTGGGTATATTAACAAAGATGGAGATGGTAACTAGGAATGTTAGCACACACAACTTTTAGACATATTCCTTGCTGCATAAATACCTTCAATATATGTAAAAAAATGATAAAAATGATTTGGTAGTGATGAGCAAATTTTTTCGCAAGGCATGGAATTTTCCCATTTCACCATCGGCGAATAGTTTCGCGAAACTTCCGTGAAAATTCGTCACGCATTAAATTGGACGCGGTTGCGGCAAAAAAATGCGGGCGACAAAAAAAGATGCGGGCGACCGAATAACACGCGAGCGACAAAAAAAAAAACGTCCAACAAATGTGTTTCAGAAATTTTGCGCCATTTTGCGAATTTTATGGCAAAACGGGATGAATTCGATCATCACTAGTCTTTGGGTAATGTAGAGCACCATGCGTTAAGGTTATTAAAAATGGGAGCAAACTGCATTTATTGAACTTGTTTTTTTGCACTTTGATGATTTTTACCCCCTGAAATTACCCTTTACCACATATTCATTAACTGAATTTTTGTAGATTGTAAGCTCTTTTGGGCAGGGCCCTCTTCACCTCTTGTATCGGTTATTGATTGCTTTATATGTTACTCTGTATGTCCAATGTATGAAACCCACTTATTGTACAGCGCTGCGGGATATGTTGGCGCTTTATAAATAAATGTTAATAATAATAATAATTATTGGGGATGAGCAAGGGTGTAATGTGCCCTAAGCAAAAAAGTAAATTCGGGGAGTCCCTGACACATGATCCCTCGCCTAAAAACATCCCTGTATGTATACAGTGTAAGTGGGAAAAAGGCAGTGTAGGGAACTTGGCCCTTGGTAGTATTTTCTGCTCCCCCTATACCAGGTTGGGTTCTCTGCTTCTGCTCCCCCTAAAGTTATGCTACTGGTGGTTTATTGAAGTTGGGGGAACAGAAGGCTCTCCCTACAAGTTCTTTAGCCCTGCATGAAGCTATTTCTATCCCAGTAATCAAAACATATCCCCACTTGTGTGAGCCAGATATCTCCCTGTGTATGGCACATTACCTTCCTGATGGTAATGAATGTAACTGTATAACGGCTTAAGTAACAGCAGGATTCATGTCAGTAATGTGTCTTATGGGGCATGAACGAACATCTGGCTTATGTAAGAAGCTAAAATTATCCTTCTCTCTCTCCTTTGATATAGGTGTTGGCTTTATATTTGTATTCTGCCATTTTGTCCTGATATTACAGCTTTCATTCTTGCCAGATGTTTTACTAACAATGATAAATAAATACAAACAACAGGAAAAAGTACAACAATTTAATATTGTAACTGCAACATGGGGGCTAAAGAACAACTGATAAGGAGACTTAGATCATAGAAAGTCCAAATTGTCACCTGGGGATCCAAACGCCCCAACAACAATTTGTTTGTGACACGCGTCATTTGCGCCGTTTAGCAAATTTTCTGGCAAAATGGAACAGATTCGCTCATCACTGTTCCCTGATTATTATTACATTATCAGAATTGTGCCAAACTATCTCCGTTACCCAAGGCCAAAATATCAAATGTTTGCTTTAATTGTTCCAACTTTGACCAGTCAAAATTACGTGCTCTGTGGTTACAGGGCTGGGCTAAACCTTGCCCATATTTGTGTTAAACCCTAAGGATTTTTCTGCCTTAATAAAAAATTTACCCTGAGAAATTAGCCTTTCGAGGATCCCCCAATATTAACAGCAAAAATGTCCTGTCTTAAAGAAAGACTATACCCCCTACTCTCTATAAAAATATATTGCATAAACAGCTCATATGTAAAACCCTGATTCACCTAAATAAACCATTTTCATAAAAATATCCTTTTTGATTGTATTTGCTGTTGGGTAATGCTAAATAAAAAATTGCCATTTTGAGAATCAACGGCCACCTCCTGGGATCATAGGATTCACAGTGCACACAAACAAGCCAAGGCACACATACATGCTAGGCCCCATCAGCCAATGAATGGACAGAGTTCTGCCTTTTGCTCCCACACTACTTCCTGTTACAGTTAGAGCTACATCACTTCCTGTCAGCTGATCTGAGGGAGCACAAAGCCCATCACTAAATGGCGGCTCAAGGGAAAGGATGTAAAAGGGCAATATTTACTGATATATATATTTTCCAATTGACTAGATTCTTTAATAGGTCACTCAACATAATATTAACTATCTGTTGGTTAAGTATTCATTCTGGGGGTATAGTTTTCCTTTAAAGTCATGGGAAAACACGTTTTTTTCAAAACACATGCATTGACAGAGCTTCTCCAGCAGAATCCTGCATTAAAATCCGTTGTTCAAAAACACAAACAGGTTTTTTTTATACTTAATTTTGAAATTTCACATGGGGCCATATTCTTCATCTCCCAGGGTGCCACAGCCATGTGACTTGTGCTCTGATAAACTTCAGTCACACTTTACTGCTGCGCTGCAAGTTGAAGTGATATCAGCCCCCCTTCCCAGCAGCCGATCAGCAGAACAATGGGAAGGGAGCAAGATAGCAGCTCCCAGTAGGTATCAGAATAGCACTCAATAGTAAGAAATCCAAGTCCGGCTTGGGACTCCTCCAGTTACATGGGAGTAGGAGAAGCTATAGGTTACCTGAAAGCAGTTCTAATGTGTAGCGCTGGCTGAAAGCTCAGACTCAGACACAATGCACTGAGATGGCGCCTACACACCAATATTACAGCTACAAATACATTTGTTGGTTCAAATGATAGAGAGAATTATTTCCTATTTAAACAGTATAATTTAGAAATAAAAAGTACAACAACAGTCTCTTAAGACCCTTCAAGAAGTAAATTGAGGGACCAGCTGGCTAGGAATTAGGGCATTAAGAGGCTGCTGGGATCTCCCAACTCATGTGGCAAGAGAGCCTGGATGGCCTCTACTAACCCTAATTTATTATAAACCCCAAAAGAGATCATAGCAGCTCCCAACTATTGTTAATTGTTTATATTACCTTTATCTGATATTATTATTTTGACCACGCTTGCAAACAATTTTAGAAGCTCCTTTGAAAACACATTTTGTTTATTAATCATGCAATAAATAATAATGACATTAAGCGCCTAAGCTACGCGCAGTCTCTAGCTGTCCAACATGTTCATGTTCATAATTCATCATCGTGTGTAACTGAATCTTATTCTGCACTATATATAAACATTCTCATGAGCATTGCTGTTCAGACTTAATAATGGGAGCCTTATTAACCCGGATATTTCATGTGCCATTAAATTCTGCATATTTTGTTTAGTGAATAAAGTTGTCCGCTCACGGCTAATTCTGCTCTTTGAGTTTCTGTCATTTTTACAGCTCAAGTACAGACAAGAAAGGAGAGGCAAGAAATGACTTAGGCCTTATTAATTTCATATAATGTGTAGTACTTGCTCTGACAGTTCTATATTTTACCCTGTGGAATTGCATTAATGTATTCCACTTGGAACTATAATCTACAGCCTGTCCAAAAATGACTCCATTAGTAAAAAAGGTTTAAAAAAAAACAAAAAAACCCCAGCCCACTTATTTTTAAGGTACAATATCAAGCTATAGCCACGTGTTTAACATGAGCAAACTAATATATTGATATTAAGGGGGAGATTTACTAATCCATGAACGGTCCGTAGGCGTCCGAATGCGTTTTTTCGCAATGATCGGAATTTTTGCGACCCTTTTGTCACCGCCGTGACTTTTTCGTATTTGTCGCAGCTTTTTCGTCACCGTTGCGACTTTTTCGTATATTTTCCGCGACTTTTTCGTCGCCGTGGCGAAAAAATCGGATTGGTTTTTCCAGTGTTTACAATCGCTCAATACGAAAAAATCGCGACGGCGACGAAATAGTCGCGCAAAATACCATAAAGTTGTGACGGCGACGGAAAAGTCGCAAAATTTTCTTTTCTAATACGATTTTTTCCCTTTTGGGATTCTGATTCGTGGATTAGTTAATCTCCCCCTAAGTGTTTATATTCTTTCAAAGGAGAAGGAAAGTCATTTTGACATTTTACTGCCAATAGATTCACAACGTTAGTGCCACCTAGAACGTTATATTTATTCTGCAGAAAACTTTATCATACCAGAGTAAAGAGCCCTAGAAGCTTTCTCTGTTTGTTTAAGATTGCAGCTGCCATTTTAAGTAGCTTCCTGTCTGTCAACACATTCCTAAGGGGGGGTGTGAGTTTTATGAATTCTTATGGGAGGGGGAAGCAGGAGAGGGGAGAGAGGAGAGAACTGCGCAGACTCTGGCCCCAGGAATGAAGGATTTTTCTGAGAGAGGAAGTCAGATACCTTAGAACATGTTTACAAAAAAGGAGACAAGAAATCATGTGTTTCTTTTGATAGAGGACTTAGTACCACATTACTGTGTTTATGGCTGTATTTACATAGGCCTTTCTGATAAAGCTTACTTAGTTTTTACCTTTCCTTCTACTTTAATTAAAAAAATCCATATTTCTTGTTTATCTAATGTAAAGCAGTATGGAATCTTTGTTTTATTATCACACTTTCTGCCTCCTATTCTCTACCCCTGTAATTAGGAAATCTTTTTTAAACAGAGACAATGAGCACTGTACAAAAAAAACCCCTCCAATCCACCATCTGCACTTCTAAAATGTTAGAAAATGAAAGTACTTTCGTTTTCACAAAAACATCTATTTTTTAGATAAGACAATAGACAAAAATGATGTTTAGCACAAGCCGTATTCAATGAATGCCTGTCGTAGAAGTGGCTATTTTGCATCTTCAAGTCTTTTCAAATAGAGTTTTTCTAACTCTAAAGCTGGCCATACACGCACCGATACTATCGTACGAAACCTCGTTTCGTACGATATTCGGTGCGTGTATGGCATGTCGGCGAGTCGACTGATATCACAGGAAGCTGCTGATATTGGACGACTCGCCGATCGGGCAGGTTAGAAAATTTTGATCGGGCGCCATAGAAGGCGCCTGACCAAAATCTGCCGTCAGGGCTGAATCGGCAGAAGGAGGTAGAAATCCTATTGTTTCTACCTCCTTATCTGCTGTTTCAGCCCTGACTGTGTGTGGCGGATCTGACGATGTTTCGTGCGACCATCGGTTGACATTGGTTGACATCGTCAGATCGCCACGTGTATGGCCAGCTTTACCGTCAGTATATTATACCTCTGTGCTACCAGCCCATATCCTTTTGCTTATACACAGCCGACTGTGGAACTGGACATGCAGGAACCTGACTCCTGTTATTATTCAGAAACCTCCCTTAAGCTGGCCATACACGTGGCGATCTAACGATGTTTCGTGCGACCATCGGTCGCACGAAACATCGTCAGATCCGCCACACACAGTCAGGGCTGAAACAGCAGATAAGGAGGTAGAAACAATAGGATTTCTACCTCCTTCTGCCGATTCAGCCCTGACGGCAGATTTTGCTCAGGCGCCTTCTATGGCGCCCGATCAAAATTTTCTAACCTGGCCGATCGGTGAGTCGTCCAATATCAGCAGCTTCCTGCGATATCGGTCGACTCGCCGACATGCCATACACGCACCGAATATCGTACGAAACGAGGTTTCGTACGATAGTATCGGTGCATGTATGGCCAGCTTTATGCTGAAAGTAAAAAGCACATTTTCATCTCAATTTACATCTCAGTGTGTGTCCTTTTGTAACCTGCACTTTCATTGATTGTATTTATATGTTCACTTGTTGATCTAAGACATTTCCTTCCTGTCAAGCTTTGAGTTGTAAAATGTTTTAGTTTTCAAGCCTTCACTTGTCAAGTCATTAACATTAGTCAAGTCCATTAGTTCAATTAATTTGATTAAGTGTTTTTTTTGTCCAGTTCCTTAGAGACAAGATAACAGCGCAAATATGTACTTAAGATGGAATGTAACCAATTGTTTTTGTATGTTACAATTGTATTAGTCTTTTTAGCAGCTCTCTGGCACTGTGTTGTTTCCAGGTTCTCTCTTACTAACTTTCTAAATCTATTGGTGTTATCAATAAGTTATCCCTATTGGCCCTTACCTTGTGTTTTTTACTTATATCCCCATAGTTTTTTGAAGGGTTTTAATTTTACTTTCTAGAAGCAAAACTACAGTTACATTATTAACTTGGGTTGGGGAAAAAAACAATAGCCCATCAAGTTCAACCCTTCCAAATGACCCCCATCATTAGAGATGTAGCGAACCTCACAAAAAAAGTTCGCGAACCCGTTCGCGAACTTCTGCCAAAAAGTGCGAACTTTTGCGAACTTTGCGAACCCCATAGACTTCAATGGGAAGGCGAACTTTAAAACCTAGAAAAGCCATTTCTGGCCAGAAAACTGATTTTAAAGTTGTTTAAAGGGTGCCACGACCTGGACAGGGGCATGCAGGAGGGGGATCAAGGGCAAAAATTTCTCTGAAAAATACGTTGTTGACACAGCGTTGTGTTTTGTGCTGTAAAGGGCAGAAATCACACTACATTTCTATACTTGTGTAATAAACTGCTTTTACAAGGACTATTGGGTTACAGCAGATGAGATCAGCAGGACAGCTGTCCCCAGCAGCTACATACAGAGCAGTAGAAAGTAGATTACTAGTCAGCAAAGCTACCTAAACTGCTACCTAAACTGTCCCTCAAACCCCTGCACAACTCTCTCCCTATGCTAACTCAACAAGCACACACAGGCAGAATGTAAAATGGCTGCTGGGCTTCGGTTTATATATGGAAGGGAGTGGTCCGGGGGTGGTCCAGGAGGGAGAGCTGCCTGATTGGCTGCCATGTATCTGCTGGCTCTGGGGTGAGAGGTCAAAATTTGGCTCCAGCTAAGGCGAACCCAAAATTGCGAACATCGCTAAAAGTTCGCGAACTTGCGAACACCCGATTTTCATGCGAATTAGTTCTCCGGCGAACAGTTCGCTACATCTCTACCCATCATACATAAACACATATTTATACAGACCTATCGATTAGTGATGACCTGACCCTATCCTGCCCCTCCTCCACCCGAACCGGCCCGTGGCTTTACGTCTATTTATAGGTTGTGGGTGGGTAGGAAGGCAGAAGAGCTTGGCCCACCCGCAACCCACTTTTAATGTTGCGTTGGCCTGAACCTGTTCAACCCACGGGTAAACCTGCGGGTCCTGTGGGTTGCGGTCCGACCCACACATCTCTACTTTCGATATACTCACATATATAAAGACACATACACACATGGGGGGGTGGGGTACGATTTTGCCAACCTTATTTCATGTAGTTCCCCAAGGGAAAGTTTTGGCAGGCTAAGAGCTCTTTTCGGATTTACAGTTGGGAAGGGGGATTTGTAAAAAATGTTCCTACCAGTTCAGTTATTGAACTGACAAGAGGGTGTCAGGATTCTCTAAGGAAAGGGAAAGCCAACATATGCTCAGCCTCTTTTAGTTCCCTCACTTACAGGAGGAGGAGGCTAAAGGGCCTACAACAGAGGTTGTTTCCTGAAGGCAAAGTATGTGCCAGGATAGATTTGTAATAGTTAACTTTAGGAGTGAGAGGCAGGACCAGGGTAGTTAGTAGAGCAGCCAGAGGCTCTAACAAGGAGGCCAGTAAGGGTTAGTACTCCAATAAAGGGACTCAAGCGTTTAGGCTCAGGAGTAACGAGATCCTTGGAGTGTGGAACCACTGGGAAGTTCTAGCACTGGGGATTGTTTTACCAAAGTAGTGAGTATTACCTCTGGGTGTTATGAAGATATTTCAGCAATAAAATGTTTCATTTGTTTCTTAAGAACCACTGACGCCCAAGTTATTTGTGAAATTAAGCTCTGTGCATGGAATCAATGTGGTTAACACGAGGGCCCACCTGAAAAGAAAGACACATGCGTTACTGGGAGATGCTACTGCCCAAAACCAGCTTGAAATATGCATCGTAGATCTGTTTTTGAATCACTTCTTCTCACATTTATTAAATCCTGAATGCAAGAAAATCACCAAAGAATGCATCAATTTGAAGAAATGACTGACCCACATCATTTATTAAGCAAAATGTAAACACCATATGCCAAATGAATTAAATACTGTTAATTTAACACTTTTCTTACTACAGTAAACTATGAAGCAAGGTGTATTTGCTTTTAACTTTAACCCAGCCTCGAAAGGACCATTCTAGGACCTTCTAGCTAGATACCTTGGCTCAAATGTTTCCTATATTTTGGCCTATATACAAGTAAAAGGGGCAATGTTATTAAAAAAAAGTTTCCAGCTACCTGACAACAATGTATTATAAAAAATATTGTCTAGTTTTTGGAACATGGTGGTTACTCTTAAGACTTACGTACATTTCATCAATCACATATGACTGTTTCTTTTTTCTTATTGACTGAAACAGAGATGACTGATGCTTTATGGTTTGAATTGTAGATGTTCTGGAATAAAAAAGAGGCAAGATAAGATCAAAGATATAGCTTTTTGGAATGCACTGGTCAATTGTGGCTTCTATAAACAACTGAAATTGTGTGTATTTCCATGCTTAGTAAAATAAACATGCTTCATAGTTGTTTTGTTTCGTAAGGGCAATCAAGCCTTTTTGCATTTTCATAATCATTTTGCAAGAAGTTTGTTGATATTTCTACCTTGTCAGAAGTGTCAGTAAGTTACCACCCACTCATAGCAATAAATACAATCCTGTAGGTGAATGTATCTTCCTGCATGGCAACCCATCAGTTCCTCTGAAAGTTTAGTGGGAAATAAGGAAAAAAAATATAAAAATATGCAACCTTTTCCCAGTAATAGAACTGAATAGAAAATTTGGAAAATAGAAGAAAGGTTTACTTAAATAAAACTATAATTCTTTTAAAATATATCATTTGATGAACTGGTTATGTAACAGAAAACTTGGGCTAAATTGGATTACGAAAGGGCAAGTTATTTTTTTTTTAAATTGTCTTTTTATTAAGTTTTTATACAAATACACAAAAAAGGTCCAACTAGACATATGGCATGACTAGAAACATGATGTATCAAAAACAAGTCCTATCAGATAACATTCAGCTTGCAAGAATAGATCAGATATATAGGTTGAGGCTTCATATATGTTCAGTTAGCGAAGTTTATCGTAATGTGTTACATACAACTCTTACATTGCAGAGCCTACAGCAGGTCATTTGCCATATGGTGGTGGACCAACATCCTAATTAGGTAGAACATTATGATAAGGAGACAGGTTAGGGAGAAAGATGCCAGGTTGGGGGGGAGGTAGGGAGAGAGATAGGTAGGGTATGAAGAACTGGGAGGGGGGGTAGATGGGGTAAGGGGGTAGGGGATAAAGGAGGTCCTGTCTGGAATGGTTGTGGGATTGATGTGTGAGAAATATTCGAGACGAGAGGGCAAGTTATTTAATAACTAATGGGAGGCTGCTGTTAGCAAGCCATGAGCGAGGAGTTACATTGTGTATAGTAATTTGCGTTCCCATAGTTGTTCTGTGGGGGGTTGTGTGTGTCTTAAATGGATTTTATTGCTGTCAAGACAAAGATTTCTGCCAGTCTGATGTTGCCTTTATTAGCGTTGCCTGTGGACGTAGGGTATAGCCCTAGAAGTATCTGTGGGTTCATACCAGTTACGGAAATAGGTGACAAGGTCTCTATTTGTAATAGAACGTTTACCCAAAATGCATCCAATAGGGTGCAGGTCCAAAGAACTTGCTCTTAATGTGCCTGTTGACCAGTGATCCCCAACCGGTGGCTTACAAGCAACATGTTGTTCACCAACCCCTTTAATGTTGCTCCCAGGGGCAAGTTTGGTAGAATAAAAACCAAGTGTGCCACCAAACTGAGCCTCCTATAGACTGCCAGTCCAGATAGGGGACTACCAAATAGACAATCGTAGCTCTTCCATGCACCCCTGGAACTCTTTCATGCTTGTGTTGCTCTCCAACTCTTTTTACATTTTAATGTGGCTCACACTTATAAAAGGTTGGGGGTCCCTGCTGTTGACAAAGGGAACTCTGGAATTAGCCAGCTTGGAGGTAACGGTAGCTTCAGTGTACACCGCATCAGTTGGGGCACTTGAGTGCAATTCATCAGAACAGACTTGGTAGGTACAATGCTACATTACATAATTGAGCTCTATTGTATTTCTTAAGTCAATTTGTGGTACTTTTTTATGTTATTGACCAGTTCCAAGAAAATACTGTACTGTTTCTGGTTCACAAATCTGCTCGGTAAATACCTACGCATTTTTAATGGAGACTATCTCTGTATTATGTTGTAAATACCAATTTTTATAGGTTGTGTTATGACCCATTAAACATTACAAATTTGCTTTTATATTTAACACAACATAAACATTGAAAGAATTGAAATGAGCAACCCTGGGGCTTTTTACAAAAAGGTTTCAATTTCCTGTAAAGATTTTATTGTCTGTGCCAATTATAACTTGGAAACCAGTTTCCAGGAAGGAAATATGAAAATAATTTTTTACCCCAACTTTACTTTTAACCAGATGAAAGAACTGTCCATAGAAATATCTTTACAGAAAAACAGAGGATTAAAGAGAAGGCAATACCTTCTATTAGGGAACAATTAGAGAACCAGGTTCTTAAGGTCCCCATAGAGATTGCGAGATTGCCAAGCGAGCGGATCTTCCCCCGATATCCCCACCTACGGGTGGGCGATATCGGGGAGCCTGAAGTTAAAAAAAAAAATAATCCGATCGTTTGGCCCTGGGGCGGCAATGGGGCAGTCAGTTCGGGGACCACTTCAACGAGCCGATGCGGCCCCCGATCCGACTGAATCTTTTAACCTGGCCGATCGATATCTGGCCAATTTCAGGCCAGATATCGGTCCGCCAGCCCGCAAGGGACCGATATCGGCAGCTTCTATCGGCCCGTGTATGGAGATGGAGTACGTGGGCCCTCTCCCCCCATTGCTATCCGTCTTTTAATTTGTTGAGCTGTTTTTCTTCATGGCTATTTTGTGCTTTTTAAGTGGACAAGCCATTTAATGTACCGAACTGGAGACATTACTGGCTATTTGAAATGATTAGTGAAATTGGAATTTGCCTCTGACAGGATGCTTTTAGCATTATAGCACTATGCTTATTGAGGCACAACGGCCTCAGGTTTCTCAGAGTTCTGATGAAGATAATGGCACCGTCATTAGGAAAATACTTTGACGTTTAGAGGTATTTTGTACTTTAATGCGACTTGATTCTAAATATTTAACCTTTCCTGTTTGTTAGAATGATTTTTGTAAAAGATCCACAAATTTAGTTATGGGAGACGTTTTTTGGTATTAACTGGATAGAAAAGCTAATATATATCTTGTCATCAGATAAAAGAACGTTTATTATATTCTTCAGAATGATTGTACATATTACCAAGGATTGACAGGAATTGATATTTTGCTCTACTTTATCATCCATCAAGCTGTAGAAAAATATTTTTTTGCCAAGTGAGCTCCCTGGTATTGAGGACAGGGGGAATTAAAGAGGATTATGAAACAGGTAAGAACTACAGCAGTGATCCCCAACCAGTGGCTCAGGGGCAACATGTTGCTCACCAACCCCTTTGATGTTGCTCCCAGTGGCCTCAAAGTAGGTGCCATTTTTATATTTCTGGCTTGGAGACAAGTTTTGGAAGCCCAGAGACACTGTTTTACCCCAAGCAGAGCCTCCTGCAGGTGAGCAGACCACACAGTGCTACCAAATAGCCAATTACAGCCCTTATTTGGCATCTTCAATGAATGTTTTTCATGCTTGTGTAGCTCCCCAACACTTTTTACATTTGATTTTGGCTCATAAGTAAAAAAGGTTGAGGATTCCTGAACTAGAAGATCCCCATTCAAATCAAAAAGGCAAAGTGGCACATGTATACGTACCTAGCATTCCAGGGCACCACCAGGTTTTACATGTGCATTAGTATTAGTCTCTGTCTCTGTATTATTTTATTTTTGAGATCTTAAATGGTTTATTATTGGACATCCCAAATCAGTCCTCACAATTCTCTCTCAGAATGACCAATTCCTGCTGTGATCAGTCTGAGACGCCATTCATGTGTAAAGTGTTTACAGTGGCAAAAAATGTAGGTTGAAAGAGCACTATGGGTGAGTGGACTTTTTAGCCTGGTACAGTTTTGTGGACTTCTCCTCCATTGAAAATTTTTCACTAAAATTGGTCTGGAACCTGAATAAAATGTGGTCTCTTGCTTTGAAAAAAAAACCAAAAATAACCCCAGACATAATTATTATCCATCTCTGGCCTTCCATGTCCACATCAAACAATAGGATTGGAGACCTTCCCAGCCCTCCCGAGCTACCTTTAGAATTATTAATCCAAATTCTTGCTTTAGTGTTATATAAGCTTTTTTAAAACACACCTACTGGAACATTGATCTCCATTTCTTTAAAAAAAATAATTTTTCAAGCTGAATAGCTCTTACAGTAAAGTAAGTTAATGATGAAACCTGCTTTCCTCCCTTCTCAAAGAATGTGATCAAAGTAGGCATGTTAAGCATGTCGTATTCTCTATTGCAAAGAAATCCACAAGAGGCATCTCATTGGTAGAATGTAGAATTCTTTAGAATGCAAGCTCTTGTTAGCCGCCCCCCCCCCCATTGTCTCTGTAACAATATCCAGTTGGAACTATGAAGCGATTTTTGGAGGGCCTTGAGAGGGTGTGGGGACCCTTGGGGTAGCAGCGGGCCTTGCACACTCCAGTCCAACCCTGGCTAAGCTTCATTTTGACATCTGTTTTTACCCAATGGCCCATCTGACCAATAAGATTACATCAATCAAGAGTATTGTAGTGCATTGTAGCAAAGGGCAAAGCATTTACCAAGGGGTTTTCAAACTTCAGTATGACATCTGTTTACCCTGAACTCACAGCCTATCTGACCAATGAGATTACACCATTCCATAGCAGTGGAGAATGTTTTCCACCTACCTATCTAACCAATAATACTTGGCATTCCATAGAATTGGAGAACAACTCAGGTTTGTATATGCTTTGCAATTTGTAATTTGGTCATATGTGTGGCAGGTGAAATTAAAAAAAGATCACTTGATTGATAAAAATATTGACATTGATTAGACAGTTCTGGACAATGATCCCTACACAGATATTAACTTAGGTCCCCCACCCACAATTTTACTTGTTTTGAACTTCAGAACTGTAAGGCTCTACTGGGATTCAATCCAGGAACCTTTAGATTTCTAGCTGTATGCCTTATACACTGGGCCAGGTGAGCAGCTAGCAGTCTTGCTTTTTACCTGGCCTTTCCTATCTGTTCCAATCAACAGCTTATTCTTTGGATGGGGTCAGCCAATTAGGGCTGACCCTGCCCTATATAAGCCCAGCCATCCTCACATCCTGGGCCTACACATTGGCCTTGATTAACTAAGCATTGGGGCACACCAATAGCTCTTGTGCCCTTACTCTGGCTCCTGTCTGTTCCCAACCCTGTTCTAGTCCTGTTCCTGCTCAGTCTTCTTCCTGCTTAGTCCTGTTCCTGCTCAGCTCCTTTGTCCTGCTGTTGCCTGTTCCAGATCCTTTGTTTTCGCCTTCCCTGCTTATGTCAGTTCCTACTACTTCACCTGCTCCATCTTGCTTTTCCTGTTCCTGGTTCTTCACCCTCTACGACCTGAATCTGTCTAGCCTGGTCCTGTTCTATCACCCCTTTTCTGTATCTGTTGGCACGATATCAGTCCCTTTCCTGAAGGACTCACCCATTGAAAACCCTTACGGGAATGAAAGGTCAGTTCTGGACAGAAAGATGTATTGTTTTGGGGTCAGTCATAGAGAGTAATTTGCAATCATTTTGGAATGTTATTACCAATCTGCCAAAACAAATCCAAGGAGTTGCGTACGTTGGCCTAGTCTAAACTGTGTTTAAAGTGTTGGTGGAAGAGTATGGCTGTTCCTAGGTTCCTTAGTTCCTAAGGGTTATATTCACAATTAAGTTTATGTTCCACTAACTTATTAGTATTCTTCTACATTCTACAATATTTCACTTTAAGTCATGTAGCTTTACAGTTTCACGTATTTCTGTTTTCAGTAGCATTATTTTATAATACAGGATAAGCTGTTAATCATGAATTCATGTTTTTTCCTGTTGTATTAGTTAGATTGCTTCTGGCTTTTTAGGACGATGGAGAACATCTTCCTTGGGATAAAACAAATTATAATGCATATTGTATAGGCCCCATAGTGCGTGCACCTTGTCCTTATTAAGTATGTTATCACTTGGGGATTTCTAGATTAATGGCAAGGCCTTTTAAAGTGGGCTGGCATGTTTGTCAATAGCTTTGGTTAAGCATATTAATGCCTTTCTAACTCCCTGAAGGGTGTAGCAAACAGCAGAAGGTCGGGAAGAGACAATGCATTCAAAGCAAGACATGCAGTGCTATGAATTGACTGCAGTGAAGTTCATGGTGTTAAAATTCTGTATAGACTAACAAAAAAGAATCAAATTTCAGCTAGAGGACAAAAAAACTGAGTTTTATTTCAAGAAAAATTGCACAGATCATTCCCTCAGACGGTGAATAACTCTATTTGTCTTCGTTAAGTCTTTTTCCTCAGTGCCTTATGAATACAAACAGCTGAATTTGCATTCTACTGCATAAGTTATTCTTCTGTACCTGAAACAGATCAGAGAAATTAAGGGCAAATGTAATTATAAACTAATAAACTACAGAAGAACAGTGAGATCCTGTAAATGTGGTTAAGCCATATTACCTGATATTCATGACTCGTGAATGCCCAGACTGCTTAATTACATTCCTGGAGCAAACAAATCCCGATAAAAGCTTTGCTTTGGGGCGAGAGACTTGAAAAAGAAAACAAAAAGGTTGGATTGTTGCTTTTGTAGGATCCTCTAACAACAACCAAGGCCTAAATCAGAAACCTACTTTTGTTTATAGGGCAAGTATAAGTATGACATCTGTAACATATTAATGTCTTTAAGAGGGGCCTGGATGAGTTCTTGAACAAGCAGAATATCCAAGGCTATTGTGATACTAATATCTACAGTTAGTATCAGTGGTTGTATATATGGTTTATGTACTGTATGTGAGTGGATAGATAGGTAAGTATGGGTCTGTATGTGAGTGTATAGATAGGTCAGTATGGGTCTGTATGTGAGTGGATAGATAGGTCAGTATGGGTCTGTATGTGAGTGGATAGGTCAGTATGGGTCTGTATGTGAGTGTATAGATAGGTCAGTATGGGTCTGTATGTGAGTGGATAGATAGGTCAGTGTGGGTCTGTATGTGAGTGTATAGATAGTTCAGTATGGGTCTGTATGTGAGTGGATAGATAGGTCAGTGTGGGTCTGTATGTGAGTGGATAGATAGGTCAGTATGGGTCTGTATGTGAGTGGATAGATAGTTCAGTGTGGGTCTGTATGTGAGTGGATAGATAGGTCAGTGTGGGTCTGTATGTGAGTGGATAGATAAGTCAGTGTGGGTCTGTATGTGAGTGTATAGATAGGTCAGTATGGGTCTGTATGTGAGTGGATAGATAGGTCAGTGTGGGTCTGTATGTGAGTGGATAGATAGGTCAGTATGGGTCTGTATGTGAGTGGATAGATAGGTCAGTGTGGGTCTGTATGTAAGTGGATAGATAGGTCAGTATGGGTCTGTATGTGAGTGTATAGATAGGTCAGTATGGGTCTGTATGTGAGTGGATAGATAGGTCAGTGTGGGTCTGTATGTAAGTGGATAGATAGGTCAGTATGGGTCTGTATGTGAGTGTATAGATAGGTCAGTGTGGGTCTGTATGTGAGTGGATAGATAGGTCAGTGTGGGTCTGTATGTGAGTGTATAGATAGGTCAGTATGGGTCTGTATGTGAGTGGATAGATAGGTCAGTATGGGTCTGTATGTGAGTGTATAGATAGGTCAGTATGGGTCTGTATGTGAGTGGATAGATAGGTCAGTATGGGTCTGTATGTGAGTGTATAGATAGGTCAGTGTGGGTCTGTATGTGAGTGGATAGATAGGTCAGTATGGGTCTGTATGTGAGTGGATAGATAGTTCAGTGTGGGTCTGTATGTGAGTGGATAGATAGGTCAGTGTGGGTCTGTATGTGAGTGGATAGATAAGTCAGTGTGGGTCTGTATGTGAGTGTATAGATAGGTCAGTGTGGGTCTGTATGTGAGTGTATAGATAGGTCAGTATGGGTCTGTATGTGAGTGGATAGATAGGTCAGTATGGGTCTGTATGTGAGTGGATAGATAGGTCAGTATGGGTCTGTGTGTGAGTGGATAGATAGGTCAGTATGGGTCTGTATGTGAGTATATAGATAGGTCAGTGTGGGTCTGTATGTGAGTATATAGATAGGTCAGTGTGGGTCTGTATGTGAGTGGATAGATAGGTCAGTATGGGTCTGTATGTGAGTGTATAGATAGGTCAGTATGGGTCTGTATGTGAGTGGATAGATAGGTCAGTGTGGGTCTGTATGTGAGTGGATAGATAGGTCAGTATGGGTCTGTATGTGAGTGGATAGATAGGTCAGTATGGGTCTGTATGTGAGTGGATAGGTCAGTATGGGTCTGTATGTGAGTGTATAGATAGGTCAGTGTGGGTCTGTATGTGAGTGGATAGATAGGTCAGTGTGGGTCTGTATGTGAGTGGATAGATAGGTCAGTATGGGTCTGTATGTGAGTGGATAGATAGGTCAGTGTGGGTCTGTATGTGAGTGGATAGGTCAGTATGGGTCTGTATGTGAGTGTATAGATAGGTCAGTGTGGGTCTGTATGTGAGTGGATAGATAGGTCTGTATGGGTCTGTATGTGAGTATATAGATAGGTCAGTGTGGGTCTGTATGTGAGTGGATAGATAGGTCAGTATGGGTCTGTATGTGAGTGTATAGATAGGTCAGTATGGGTCTGTATGTGAGTGGATAGATAGGTCAGTGTGGGTCTGTATGTGAGTGTATAGATAGGTCAGTATGGGTCTGTATGTGAGTGTATAGATAGGTCAGTATGGGTCTGTATGTGAGTGGATAGGTCAGTATGGGTCTGTATGTGAGTGGATAGGTCAGTATGGGTCTGTATGTGAGTGGATAGATAGGTCAGTGTGGGTCTGTATGTGAGTGGATAGATAGGTCAGTGTGGGTCTGTATGTGAGTGGATAGGTCAGTATGGGTCTGTATGTGAGTGGATAGATAGGTCAGTATGGGTCTGTATGTGAGTGTATAGATAGGTCAGTGTGGGTCTGTATGTGAGTGGATAGATAGGTCAGTGTGGGTCTGTATGTGAGTGTATAGATAGGTCAGTATGGGTCTGTATGTGAGTGGATAGATAGGTCAGTGTGGGTCTGTATGTGAGTGGATAGATAGGTCAGTATGGGTCTGTATGTGAGTGGATAGATAGGTCAGTGGGTCTGTATGTGAGTGGATAGATAGGTCAGTATGGGTCTGTATGTGAGTGTATAGATACGTCAGTATGGGTCTGTATGTGAGTGTATAGATAGGTCAGTATGGGTCTGTATGTGAGTGTATAGATAGGTCAGTATGGGTCTGTATGTGAGTGTATAGATAGGTCAGTATGGGTCTGTATGTGAGTGTATAGATAGGTCAGTGTGGGTCTGTATGTGAGTGGATAGATAGGTCAGTATGGGTCTGTATGTGAGTGGATAGATAGGTCAGTGTGGGTCTGTATGTGAGTGGATAGATAGGTCAGTATGGGTCTGTATGTGAGTGGATAGATAGGTCAGTGTGGGTCTGTATGTGAGTGGATAGATAGGTCAGTATGGGTCTGTATGTGAGTGGATAGATAGGTCAGTGTGGGTCTGTATGTGAGTGGATAGATAGGTCAGTGTGGGTCTGTATGTGAGTGTATAGATAGGTCAGTATGGGTCTGTATGTGAGTGGATAGATAGGTCAGTATGGGTCTGTATGTGAGTGTATAGATAGGTCAGTATGGGTCTGTATGTGAGTGTATAGATAGGTCAGTGTGGGTCTGTATGTGAGTGTATAGATAGGTCAGTGTGGGTCTGTATGTGAGTGTATAGATAGGTCAGTGTGGGTCTGTATGTGAGTGGATAGATAGGTCAGTGTGGGTCTGTATGTGAGTGTATAGATAGGTCAGTATGGGTCTGTATGTGAGTGGATAGATAGGTCAGTATGGGTCTGTATGTGAGTGTATAGATAGGTCAGTATGGGTCTGTATGTGAGTGGATAGATAGGTCAGTATGGGTCTGTATGTGAGTGTATAGATAGGTCAGTATGGGTCTGTATGTGAGTGTATAGATAGGTCAGTATGGGTCTGTGTGTGAGTGGATAGATAGGTCAGTGTGGGTCTGTATGTGAGTGGATAGATAGGTCAGTATGGGTCTGTATGTGAGTGGATAGATAGGTCAGTATTTGTAACGCAAAGGTATCATTTTGCAGGGTCGGACTGGGGGGTGCAGGGCCCACTGGGGCTGCCACCTAACTGTAGATATTAGTATCACAATAGCCTTGGATATTCTGCTTGTTCAAGAACTCATCCAGGCCCCTCTTATAGGCATTAACAGAATCTGCCATTACCACATCAATAGGAAGGGCATTCCCCAACCTCACTGCCCTCACTGTGAGGAACCCCCTACGCTGCTTCAAATGGAAGCTCCGTTCCTCTAATCTAAAGGGGTGACCTCTGGTGCGCTGATTGTTTTTATGGGAAAAAAGAACACCCCCCATCTGCCTATAATCCCCTCTAATGAACTTGTACAGAGTAATCATGTCCCCTCGCAAGCACCTCTTTTCCAGAGAAAACAACCCCAACCCTGACAGTCTCACCTCATAGTTTAACCCTTCCATCCCCTTTACCTCACCTTTCACTACACAATTAAATGCAAACTAAACACTGAGCAATGAATTGATACTGCACTGCATTGTAGAAATGCAGATGCGCCTTTAGAAGGTTGTCAATAATGTTAGAGAGTAGAGAGCTATCTGCTGATCTCCTGGAAAGCACAGCTTCTTTTAAATGAGGATGGAGACGGGTTGCCCATCTGAACAACTGTCAGTCAAAGATAAGCTAATGAGCCTTGGCACCCCAGGCAAGGGTGGCTAGCTGTGTTCCCCCACTACATCATTACCCTTGTCTGTAAATACCCCTCATGAACCCACCACATCAATACCCCTGTCTGTTACTGGTGGACACGGACCAGCTGACACAGGAAGGGAGAGAAAAACATCTGGTCTAATTATAAGTCACTTACCACAAAATACATGTGCTATTTTCAGTATAAGCTGCATTCTAATAGTAGAAAATTATTTTTTTCATTATTGAAAAATTCAATATTCGTCATTGGTTTTGCAGTCTGTTCTACTAACCACTGCATTGTGCCTTCATCCTCTTTATTTGGTAACATTATTTTTTTCTTTCCCACCACCCACAATAGAGAAGCAGTCTCGTTAATTTGTAGATGAAAACATAGAAATGTTCTAAGACTAAATGCAGTCATTTGGTGATATATTTCTGCCTTTCAAATTATTATTTGACAAAGACCTGGTCAGATATTTATAGGGAAAGTCATTGTTTTGACCCATTACATTAGCAAATTATATGGCCGGTCATTCACCAGTCAATATAGGGCTGTTTGGCCATTTTAAAGATGAACTCATCAAAACAAAAATAAATCTTATATAAATAATACTATCTAATACTAGTCAGTTATAAACTCTATATTCTTTCTAAAATACTCAAGTTATGACAAGATTAAGGGAGAAGTATTGTTGGAAGAACTCGTAGAGGAAGGACCTCTCCTACACCTCCCACTAAGGAGCACAGCCGCTGGAGATGGAAACAGGACTGGAACCAAGTGGAGGAGTGGCAGGAGTGCCGAACCAGGCGTCAGAGCAGAGTCAAGAGGCAATCGGATAGTCAGGCAGGCGAGAGGTCGGTACAGGCAGCAGGATTCGTAGTCGAGGGGCAGGCCGGATCAAAAACAAGTCTTTCAGAAAGATAATAACGCTTAGGGGCACATTTACTTACTCACGAACGGGCCGAATGCGTCCTATTGTGTTTTTTTTCGTAATGATCGGTATTTGGCGATTTTTCGGAAAATTGTCGCGACTTTTTCGTTGCCATTCCGAATGTTGCGCAAAATCTGGCGATTTTTTCGTAGCGTTACTACTTGCACGAAAAGTCGCGACTTTTTTGTAGCCTTCGCGCCGAGTACGAAAGATTCGGATTCATTCAAGCTTCAGTATGGTGACTTTCCTTGGGCCAGGTTGGAGCTGCAGAGTGCCATTGAGTCCTATGGGAGACTTTCCTTGGGCCGGGTTGGAGCTGCAGGGTGCCATTGAGCCCTATGGGAGGCTTTCCTTGGGCTGGGTTGGAGCTGCAGGGTGCCATTGAGCCCTATGGGAGACTTTCCTTGGGCCAGGTTGGAGCTGCAGAGTGCCATTGAGTCCTATGGGAGACTTTCCTTGGGCCAGGTTGGAGCTGCAGAGTGCCATTGAGCCCTATGGGAGGCTTTCCTTGGGCCGGGTTGGAGCTGCAGAGTGCCATTGAGCCCTATGGGAGACTTTCCTTGGGCCGGGTTGGAGCTGCAGAGTGCCATTGAGCCCTATGGGAGACTTTCCTTGGGCCGGGTTGGAGCTGCAGAGTGCCATTGAGCCCTATGGGAGACTTTCCTTGGGCCGGGTTGGAGCTGCAGAGTGCCATTGAGCCCTATGGGAGACTTTCCTTGGGCCGGGTTGGAGCTGCAGGGTGCCATTGAGCCCTATGGGAGGCTTTCCTTGGGCCGGGTTGGAGCTGCAGGGTGCCATTGAGCCCTATGGGAGGCTTTCCTTGGGCCAGGTTGGAGCTGCAGGGTGCCATTGAGCCCTATGGGAGGCTTTCCTTGGGCCAGGTTGGAGCTACAGAGTGCCATTGAGCCCTATGGGAGACTTTTCTTGGGCCGGGTTGGAGCTGCAGAGTGCCATTGAGCCCTATGGGAGACTTTCCTTGGGCCGGGTTGGAGCTGCAGAGTGCCATTGAGCCCTATGGGAGACTTTCCTTGGGCCAGGTTGGAGCTGCAGGGTGCCATTGAGCCCTATGGGAGACTTTCCTTGGGCCAGGTTGGAGCTGCAGAGTGCCATTGAGCCCTATGGGAGACTTTCCTTGGGCCAGGTTGGAGCTGCAGAGTGCCATTGAGCCCTATGGGAGACTTTCCTTGGGCCGGGTTGGAGCTGCAGAGTGCCATTGAGCCCTATGGGAGACTTTCCTTGGGCCGGGTTGGAGCTGCAGGGTGCCATTGAGTCCTATGGGAGGCTTCCAAAATCATGCTAAGTCTGAAAGTTTCGCCCGCCGCTTACGAGCGCTCAATACGAAAAAGTCGCGACAAGATACGAGCGCATCGTAATGGCTACGAAAAACTCGCGTTTTTTGCGCAAATCGTATTGGTAACGAAAAAGTCACGACAATTTCCGAAAAGTCGTAAAGGCGCCGAAAAAATCGCAAAAAATACGAAAAAGTCGCAATATGTTCGTTTTCCAATCAGAATTTTTCCAATTCGGATTCGTGGGTTAGTAAATGTGCCCCCTAGTGTCTTCCAGGAGAAAAATGATCACTTTGCAGTGATTCTAGGCCCCTGGCGTCTTTTAAAGCGCAAGGCCCATGCGCCAGGATGCACGCTGGCGTCACGCCGGCATCAAGTCGCGTGTCGGCGACAAGATGCGTACCTGCGTTAAGGCGCGCGCCGGCGACAGAATGCGCCCCCTTGTGGCCAGGCGGGCGGCCACGCTGCTGCTGGGCCTTACAAGTTATTTCTCACAGCAACCTCCCTCTCAGCAACCTGACTCTTTTGGGGCATTTACTAACATTCTTTTTTTTCCCAATTCATGTTTTTATTTTGCTAAAACTTACATTTTTTGGTTGTACAAAACCATAAAAACATTAAAACAAACCTTCACCATCTAGAACCTGTCAAGTCAATGGGCAGCTGTCCTGTTACCAACTGGAACATCTTCTTTTGCTTTGTGGCATTCTCGGATTTTTCAGATGCTCCATTTGTTGACAAATGCAACAAATTGATTGTTTTCACATTTTTTACAGGTTATTTTTTCTTTTGTTCATGCTTCTTTTTAAAAGGCTGTTTTAATAAATCACTTGGCTTTCGTGGTGTTATGGAATGTTTATTTGTGGTTTTAAAAACCACTTTAACCACAAAAATTAGAATGTAGTGATGAGTGAACCTGTCCCTTTTTGCCAAAAAATTCCCAAATCTTTCAAAAGATTTACGAAAAGGTGTAAAATTTGCGAAAGGGCGGGAATGTCATGCTATAAAAAATTTGTTGCGTGCATCATTCTGTGTGACGCTCATGACAATTTTTTTGATACAGGTGACAATTTTTGGTTGTGCCGAATTTTTCAAAAATTGGCGCCAAACATTGACAATCCATCAACGGGGAAATGAAGAAATTCGCTGTGAATCCATGCCTCCCAAATTATTTCGCCCATCACTATTAGAATGTTGATATATGGCCATCCCCATGCACTATTTATAGTTCTTAAGAATATTCTTGAGTATATTCGCATTTGCTGCGATTTTTTTTCTCGAATCTGGAAAAAAATGTTTAAATCGGGCCTTTAGCATTTGCTAACCAATAAGAACTTTAGCTTTCTCCATGTTAGTGCAGACCATACAAAGAGTTTTGCATTCAAATATCCTAACACTGACTTTATAAAACTTAAACCCTTTTTGGTTCTAAACAGTGTCGGACTGGGGTGCCAAGGGCCCACCAGAAAACCTTAGACCTTAGGCCCACTATTCCCTTCTCTGTACTTTCTTTAGTCTCTTAATTACTTCTTTTTACATACTATTATCTATCCTTTCCTCCATTTCTTCTGTTCCTTCTCATATAGAATTGAGTAATGGCCATGGTATAGGCATACAAGGCAAATGGTTGGGTGAGCAGGGCCCACTGACACCTAGGTCCAACGGAGTTTTCCTGGTATCCTGCTGGCCCAGTCCGACACTGGTTCTAGAAGATTATAAAATCATTCATAGCAGCTGCCACGGCTTGGAGAAACAGCCATCTGTCTGGCTTAGAAGCCTCACGGTACATTGCACTGACCTCACCCCATTTATATTTTTTATCTCCATGATTTGCAAGCTCACAGCTTTCCAGTTTCAAAACTTGTCAAATGACTTCACTCATCTTTAAAAAATATGCATATAAATTACATTTTCACAAATCGAGTTATCCTTCCTAGCTGCTCTTAAGTTAATGAAGGGAGTAAAGTTACAGCATTATGGAAGCAGTAGCGCAAGTTTAGTCCCTGATGCAATTAAAGGGAAACTGTAACCCCCAAACAATGTAGGTCTCTATAACAATATATTACATAAACAGCTCATGTGTAAAACCCTGCTCCATCTAAATAAACCATTTTCATAAAAATATAGTTTTTAGTACAGGTATAGGACCCATTATCCAGAATGCTCGGGACCAATGGTATTCCGGATAAGGGGTCTTTCCGTAATTTGGATCTCCATACCTTAAGTCTACTAAGAAATCAATAAAACATTGATTAAACCCAATAGGATTGTTTTACATCCAATAAGGATTATTTATACTTTAGTTGGGATCAAGTACAGGTACTGTTTTATTATTACAGAGAAAAGGGAATCATTTAACCATTAAATAAACCCAATAGGGCTGTTCTGCCCCCAATAAGGGGTAATTATATCTTAGTTGGGATCAAGTACAGGTACTGTTTTATTATTACAGAGAAAAGGGAATCATTTAACCATGAAATAAACCCAATAGGACTGTTCTGCCCCCAATAAGGGGTAATTATATCTTAGTTGGGATCAAGTACAGGTACTGTTTTATTATTACAGAGAAAAGGGAATCATTTAACCATTAAATAAACCCAATAGGGCTGTTCTGCCCCCAATAAGGGGTAATTATATCTTAGTTGGGATCAAGTACAGGTACTGTTTTATTATTACAGAGAAAAGGGAATCATTTAACCATTAAATAAACCCAATAGGGCTGTTCTGCCCCAATAAGGGGTAATTATATCTTAGTTGGGATCAAGTACAGGTACTGTTTTATTATTACAGAGAAAAAGGGAATCAGTTTAAAAATTGAATGAATTATTTGATTAAAATGGAGTCTATGGGAGACAGGCTTTCTGGATAACAGGTTTCCGAATAAGGGGTCCGATACCTGTACTATGTGCTATTGGGTAATCCTAAATAGAAAACTGACAGTTTTAAGAATTAAAGGTCCCCATCCTAAGATCATATGATTCACAGTGTACACAAGCCAAAGCACACATACATGCTAGGCCACATCTGCCGCACACTACTTCCTGTTACAGTTAGAGCTGTATTATTTCCTGTCAGCTGATCTCTGAGGGAGCACACAGCCCATCACTAAATGGCGGCTCAAGGGAAATGATGTAAAAGGGCAATATTTACTGATATATATATAGATATTCCAGTTGGGGAGATTCTTTAATAGGTCACTTGACATAATAAAAATTATTTGTTGGTTAAATATTTATTTTGGGGGTATAGTTTTCCTTCATTTGTGACAATCATCAGAAGTGACTGGGGGTCATTTATCAACACTGGGCCCATGGGCAGTAACCTATGGCAACAAATCAAATTGTTGCATTCATTGTTCTACATGCAACTGGCTGAAAAAAAGGCAATCACTGATTGGTTGCTGTGGGTTACTGCCCATGGGCAAATTTGCTCAGTGTTAATAAATGAGACCCGCTGTGACTCCACAAGGTCCAGACCCTTAATATGTAAGAAATGAGGAATATTAATGAATTGCCTCCGAAGGGCTGCTCTTATTGTAACGGCAAAAGTTTATTTTTGTCTAATATCATTCTAATATAGCTTTGTGAATGTGTTTTTTTTTTAATATATTTTATTTTGGCTGTCCAGATGTGGCCCTCCAGAGGATGGCTCCCAGTCTGCCCAGAGACTCCATTGACTTCACTATATGACGTGATTATTTTAATTTAATCTGGCTCTCCAACATTATATATATGATATAATTGGCCCAAAACATGTAAATAAATTGGACTTTGCTGGTATAGGGAATAACTACAAAGAGAGAGAGAGAAAAACAACCGGTGCAGGTACACAGTATCTAATAACTCTAATGCTGATATTTGCAGTGTGTTGTCCATGGTAACCATATTGCCTTGTTTATCTATGGAATCATCTAATTGGGCCATTAAATACAACAAGTTCTGTATAGTGTTAACCCTTTCCATTATAAGTGGTCAAGGTATTTTGTGTTCAGCTAGATATGATATTTGTGGTAGCTAATATTTAAGCTAAAAGTTTGTGTTGGGGGTTTATTTAATGCCATAGCAGGATTTTTTGGAAAAGATGCCCATAATTTTAATTTTAGCGTTGGTTAGAGAAAGATTGGTTAGCTAAACCTGGGTTTTTTTAGATTAGGAATTTGTACTTTTGATCATACCGTAAGTCTACTTGAATTATTTAAACATGAAATAACCCCAATAGGATAGTTTTGACACTAATATAGTTACCATCAAGTACAAGACACAGTTTTATTATTACAAAGAAAAGAAATCATTAAAAACCCTTTGAATAATTTGATAAACATTGACTATATGCAGGTCTCTATAATTTGAAGTGTAGGGACCAATATGGTTAACATTCCCTATAGCTATAAATCTAACACTTCCTTATTTCACTGTTACCGGGCAGTAGCCCATGTGTCTATTTTGCCATTAACATATAGCTAGGATTATTGGCCCACAAGTATAACCACATCCTGTCAAATTTTAATATAGTGTTTGTTTAGGGATAGATTTTCCATCTTGGCCTTCAGCAGTTGATCTGTGTGGATTTACTGCAGGGAGCCTTGGATCCACACAGCCCAGAAGTGTTTAGCCCTAGGGGAAACCATCAACCCTAGAGAAGTCGGAGAGCAGGGACCCATGAACAAGGATTTATGGGATTTAAGGATGTCTTATGCATTAGCATGTTTTAGGATTGTGGCATAGCCAGCTACAACTAGCAAGAGCGACTTCTTTGCTCCAACCAGGAGAGATAGCAGGGAGTAGTCTCCTAAAAGGCTCTGCTGCTTTAGTGAAGAGACCTCAGTATTGACAAGGGTATAAGGTTTTGAATTATTCTTCCTAATCCAGGTATGCTTTTGTGGATCCAGGCTTAATTTCTAATTTTTGTGCACAGCCCTTAATCCTTCCATATAGTGAAGGCCCACACTGTGTGTTAGAATCTCCATGCTCTATAGCCATTCTAGCTGTTCATAGCCTGTTTTACAGCCAAAAATGGGTTAGAGAAGCTTATTTGATATTGGGTTACACATCCCATACCTTTACTGATATTGCTTTATCCCAACAAGAAATAATATAGCTTTATAAATGGTAGAACATTTGACAAAGGGGCTCCTCAACTGACCCTTCGCTTTCAACCATCCCTCTGAACATCATTGTTATTTACCTTAATGAAACACCAGGAGCCAGAAATGGGTAAAATGGCCACAGCTTTTATTCACGTTTTATCAAATAAATAGGACCTTGCCAGCCTCACCCCAAGGCAATATTCAAAGCCAGAATTCCATAAGAGATTGCTACTATTCTCTGCCATTCCTCGCTGAGGACTTTAGACTGGCACTATGTCATTATATCCACCACTGAGAATTAGGCTGCCTCTACCTACAGAGAGGATGGCCCCAAACTCTGCTACCAGCAGGAGCTGCATCTCCCACCATGAGAGAAGTAAAGCAGCCCTGCTGCCGGTCCTGGATCTGCAGTGCCTTGATGATAGGAAATCCAAGCAGGCTGTCACCTAGCACAAGCAGTAGTAGCTCCTGTAACAATCAACCCACTGTGCAGTTAAATTAGAGAACCTCCTTTCTCCTCCTGCTAAAAGTACCTGTGCAGTACTCTGGCAAGGTCCTACCGCTGCTGTGACAAATAAAACTTAAAATGCATTATCATATATCTACTGTTTTGATCCAGAGGAAGGCAAAAACCCGGAGTGAAGCCTGAGCCCAATTATGCCTCAAGAGGGAAAAAATTCCTTCTTGACCCCCATCTAGCAGTGAGAAAAGTTGGACAACCCCTGTAAAGAAGTTGTTTACCTTGGAGTTAGTTAACTTTTAGTATGATATATTCTCAGACAATTTGCAATTGGCCTTCATTTTTTATTATTTCAATAATTGTTCCGAAACTCTCCAGTTTGGAGTTATACCATCTATCAGGTTGCTCGGTGCAAATTACCTTAGCAACTAGGGAGTGGTTTAAATGAGAGGCTGGTATATGAGTAGGAGAGGGACTAAATAGAAAAATAAGTTATAAAAAGTAACAATAAAAATAAAACAGCAATAGTTTTTTGGCTGCCGGGGTCAGTGACCCCCCCATTTGAAAGTTACAAAGAGTATGAAGAAGGAGGAAATAATTCACAAACTATAAAAATAAATAATAAAGACCAATATAAAAGTTGCTAAGAATAGTTTATTCTATAACTTACTAAATATTAAATTAAAGGTGTACCACCTGTTTAATTGCCTTGGTCACTTGCTTTAGCCCATGGATCTTGATATCCTTGCATACATCGAACAATTTGTTCTCTGCCTGTGATCTTGGCAATCGTTTTTTCTTCAGACATCCATTATTATGTTAAAAAACAACACTTAACACAAAACAATTCATTGATTTCCTACCCAACATTATACACTTATAAATATAAAATAAATGCCATGCTTTGCTCTCCTGCCTGGCTCGCCAACTGTAAGATTTAATATAATACTAATATTATTCCCCTCTCTTTGTAGGGTTACAGTTCTTTTGAGAAAGCAGGCAATCAAACCACCCAAATCAGTGTATATTAAAGTAAATACACTGAATAATAAATCAAGCAATGAAATGATTCTGTTCTGTCTATGGCAGGGTAATTTCTGGTGTTTAGTAGCTGCTACTAGTAGCTCCATGTGTCTTTACCTTCAGACAGGAATACTGATAGGGTGTTAAAGTGACTGCTAGTGATGGGCGAAAAGTTTCGCCAGGCATGGATTCGCGGCGAATTTCCACGTTTCACCATTGGTGGATTGTTTTGCGAAACGGATGAAAAAATTTGCCGCAGAAAAATTTGCCGCAGGTCCAAAAATTGGCAAAAAAGAATAGTCGCGGGCGTCAAAAGAATAGCCGCGCGACAAAATAATAGCCGCGGGCGACGAAACAATAGCCGTGCGACAAAATAATAGCCGCGGGCAACTAAACAATAACCGTGTGACAAAACAATAGCCGCGGGTGACAAAACAATAGCCGCGTGACGAAATAATAGCCGCGGGTGACGAATCAATAGTCACGCGACAAAACAATAGCCGCGGGCGACGAAATAATAGCCGCGGGCGACGAATCAATAGCCGTGCGACAAAATAATAGCCGCGGGCGACGAAACAATAGCCGCGGGCGACGAAAGAATAGCCGCGCAACAAAATAATAGCCGCAGGCGACAAAAGAATAGTCGCGGACGACAATTTTTTTTTTGTCCCACGACATTTTCGCCGTTTTGCGAATTTTTCGCCGTTTCGCGGATCTTTTGAAAGATTAGCAAATTTTTCGGCGTATCGAAACGGAACAGATTCGCTCATCACTAGTGACTGCTAAAAGACTTTTATATAAAACAATGAGATAGGAGTGAAGTGGTTAATGCTGAGTAACAACTTTTTCCATATAGCTACATGAGCAGAATAAGAAACACTAATACAATCACACAGAGGATATACCCATTTTAGCTAAAATAAACAAGAAACAGAAAATAGGATATTATCTGCGAATTAAAAAAAAACCCACTGTGTAGAGGCGGATAGATAAATGCATTATTTATACCTAGAAGTAAAAAGTAGCAACGTGGCAAAACTAACTGCTGTGGCATTTTCATAATTTCCTGCTGCTGCCGGATTCAATTCCCCGCAGGATAACCAAGCGAGGGCTTTTTGGCTGTACTTATAATATAAGCATTTTTAACTTATCCAAGGGCTCACCCAGAAACCACCCCCTTATTTAAAAACCTGACCCCCAAACATGATCCCCAAAAGTGCCTAGAAGAGGTAAAAATAATAGTGTATTCTAAACACTCATTCTGGATCTTCTGGAAACCACACAATTTATAATTATCAAAATGTCTGCTATAATATGGGTACAAGGCTGGCTTAATAATTGGTTAGCCCAGGGATATTTAACAACCAAATTTATTTTGGTTTCAAAATACTAATGTCATTTAAAGAAGAAGGAAAAGTTAAAACTAAGTAAGCTTTATCAGAAAGGTCTATGTAAATACAGCCATAAGCATCCTCTATCAAAAGAAACACAGGATTTCTTGTCTTCTAAGGCTATCCTCTCTCAGAAAAATCTGTCATTCCTGTGGCCAGATTCTGCACAGTTCTCTCCTCTCTCCCTTCTCCTGCTCCCCCCTCTCATAAGAATTCATAAAACTCACTCCCCCCACCCTTAGGAATGTGTAATCTGAGCAATAATGGCTAGAGCTGCGAGAAGGAAGCTTTGAAGACCAAGCTAAAATGGCAGCTGCTATCTTAAACAAACAGAGGGAGCTTCTTGGGCTCTTTACTCAGGTATGGTAAAGCTTTCTGCAGAATAAATATAACGTTCTAAGTGGCACTAATGTGGTGAATCTATTGGCAGTAAAAAGCCAAAATGACTTTCCTCCTCCTTTAAAAAGAATTGTTTATGACTAGTGATGAGCGAATCTGTTCCGTTTTGCTTTGCTGAAAAATTTGCAAATCTTTCAAAAGATCCGCGAAACGGCGAAAAATTCAGGAAACAGCGAAAATGTTGTGTGGCAAAAAAGATTGTCACCCGCGGCTATTATTTTGTCGCATGGCTATTATTTTGTCACCCGCGGCTATTATTTTGTCGCACGGCAATTATTTTGTTGCCCGCGGCTATTATTTTGTCGCACGGCTATTCTTTTGTCACCCACAGCTATTATTTTGTGGGCCGCGAATTTTTTCATCTGTTTCGCGAAACAATACGCCAATGGCGAAACGCGGAAATTCGCTGCGAATCCATGCCTGGCGAAACATTTCACCCATCACTATTTATGACTAGTTGTCATTTTGGTAGTGATGTTACAAATGGTGAGATCAGGGGGTCACAAGATCGGAGACATGGGCATCAGTTGGGGAATCAGTCTTAAAGAACAAACAAAAACAGATGCATTTCTGAGTTGTTTAAACCCCCAAGGCTCTTTTGATGGTTGTGGTCGACAGACATCTAGTGATGAGCGAATTTTTTTCGCCAGGCATGGATTTGCAGTGAAATTCCCAATTTCACTATCGGCCAATTGTTCTGCAAAACTGTGGCACTAATTCGCCCCAAAAATAAATTCACATAGACAAAAAGTCGCCAAGACAAAGAAGTCATCAAAAAAATTTTGCTGAGACAAAACAGTTGCTGCAAAAAAAAGTCCATTGTCAGTGCATTTGGAGTGAGAAAAATATTTGCACAATTAACTTCTAGCTCCAAGTAGAGCGTGGAACATTTGGGAACTGTAAATGTGACTGGTATATGCGCATGAGATTTTTCAGTGATTACACACTGTCCATGAATAACCTTCAGCTCCAAGTAGAGCGTGGAACATTTTGGGACCAGAAATGCAATTATAAAATGCGCATGAGACTTCCCTGGATGCATGAATACCTCCCGGATTGGGCTGATACCAAGTGTTTGAACTTTGCAAATGGATATGTTTATTAGCACATACTCTCCAGTTTAGTGCCCAGTACTGTGGTATACAATTTAAGGTGATGCAATAAATTTGAAATGAGTTTAACGACACCATGTCAGTGTTTAGTACTGTAATAGCAGTATTGGGGAGCTCAACCCTCTGTTAACTTACCCAAGCGGGTATCAGGTGCAAATACTGGAAGAACCTCACCTTGCATGGGGGTCAATATCCAACAGCAAAAAAATCCAGTAGCACACTGAAGATGCAAGCCGTGAAAAAATTGTGTTTTATTTGCCCAAGTACATATAAACAAGCGAAGAGCAACGTTTCGGGACCCTCCGGACCCTACTGTGACTGAGAGGTGCAGTTGAACTATGTTACTGAAGTACAGTATAAACTGTTCATCTTGGAGTGGTCACTATCAGTTACTTGCATACTTATGATAGTTTTCCCTGTCTCCTTCCCTACTTTGTCTGCCCTGCTATGCACTACCTGTGTGCCATACTCTGCCTGATCTATGTTGCCTGTGTCTGCCATACTCTGCCTACTCTATGTTGCCTGTGTCTGCCATACTCTGCCTGCCCTACCCTGTCTGTGTGTCTGTGTGTGCCATACTCTGCCTGCCCTATGCTGCCTGCGTGTGCCATATTCAACCTGCCCTATGCTGCCTGTGTGTGCCATACTCTGCCTGCCCTATGCTGCCTGTGTGTGCCATATTCTACCTGTCCTATGCTGCCTGTGTGTGCCATATTCTGCCTGTACCACCCTGCCTGTGTGTGCCATACTCTGCCTGCCCTATGCTGCCTGTTTGTGCCATACTCTGCCTGCCCTATGCTGCCTGTGTGTGTCATATTCTGCCTGCCCTATGCTGCCTGTGTGTGCCACACTCTGCCTGCCCTATGCTGCCTGTACGTGCCATACTCTGCCTGCCCTATGCTGCCTGTGTGTGCCATATGTATGTATGACCTATGTAACCAAGTGGAATAGTGCAACCCAGAGCCCCATCAGAAACTCTGGGCCCTGCAAAAGTAATTTATATGCCCCCCCCCCCCCATGAGCATAAGCGAGCAGTACAAACAATTTGGCCATGCCCCTTGTGTGTGCAAAAGAAGCAGCTGATGTTACTCTGTAATAAGCAGTTCATATAAAGAGTTCCATTGATTAATTTGCTAATAATTCAGTTAGTTCATTGGGGGTCAGTGGAGTTTGCCCTAAGTTTAACCCCTCCCACCTACTTGCCCCTGCTCTGTGTTGTCGTTGCTTGGTATGGAAGTAACAGAAGTTTTTGCACAAGTTATGTAAACTGCGTACATTTAGGGACCCAATGATCTTGCTGTGGGGCCCAATAACTAATACAAGTAGTTCATAAACATAGTAAAAACAATTAATGAGCTCCTAAGTCAGTATTTTAATTGGGGGGGGGGGCAGTGGAGATTATACATACGTTATGTAAGTTCCTGATGATATTGCTGTGGGGACCAATAACCCTGCTGCAAAGTTCATGAAGAAGACGCTGATATAATTCAGTAAATAGATCCCAATATAAAAAGCTGATGTTACTCTATAATAAGCAGTTCATATACAGTAAATAGTTGAATGAATGGGCTAATAGTCAGAGTTCATATGGGGCAGTGGGATTTGTACCTGTACAGCTTCTCTACATTGTCTTTTGCTTGATACGCAAGTTCCTTAGGTTTCTAGGCAAATTATGTCGTTTTCTAAACAGTTATTGCTTAAGTTACTTTAATTTCACAAGTTTATCCATAACTTTCGCAAATTGCGTAGCTTTCACAACGCAACCTGGCCCCCTTAACGAAGAAGATTTCACAGGGTACGAATGTACCCCCTCTCCCCACTGATGGCGGCCCTGGTGCAATCCCTGCCTTGTCTGTCAGAATTAGTGATGAGAATAGTGATGGGCGAAATGTTTCGCCAGGCATGGATTTGCGGCGAATTTCCGCGTTTCGCCATTGGCGGATTGTTTCACGAAACGGGTGAAAAAATTTGCAGCGGAAAAATTTGGAGCACGTCAAAAAATAGTCGCAGGCGTCAAAAGAATAGGCCAGCGACTAAATAATAGCCGCAGGTGACAAAATAATAGTCACGGGCGTCAAAAGAATAGGCACGGAACAAAATAATAGCCGCAGGTGACAAAATAATAGCCGCAGGCGACAAAATAATAGCCGCGGGCGACAAAATAATAGACGCAGGCGACAAAAGAATAGACGCAGGCGACAAAAGAATAGTCACGGGCGTCAAAAGAATAGGCGCGCAACGAAATAATAGCCACAGGTCACAAAAGAATAGGCGCGCAACGAAATAATAGCCGCAGGTGACAAAATAATAGCCGCGGGCGACAAAAGAATAGTCACGGGCGACAATTTTTTTTGCCGCATGACATTTTCGCCTTTTCGCAAATTTTCCGCCGTTTCGTGGATCTTTTGAAAGAATCGCAAATTTTTCGCCGAAGCGAAATGGAACAGATTCGCTCATCACTAGATGAGACCTGTGGGCAGCTCCCACTGATATGTACAAATGGAAATAAGCAGCGAGGGCCTGCCCTGACTCTATTCTATCTATTAAAAGCAAATTACACAGAAGATAATCCTTACAAATAAATTAGTGTTTCAAGCATTTGCTTTATTTCCTGCAATCTTTTACATATTATACTGGTAATGAGAGCCTATAATAAATCCTTTGCTCAGTCCGTTTAATCCAGAGGGATTTTGTGTAAGAAATAGCTCAGTAGTTGCACTATCGCTAGGCTATTGTTACACAAGGAGTGATTCTGTACATGTTATACACAAGATGCCAATTCTGCATCATATAAACTGGAATTATGATATCTTCCATATTAGAGTAGAATTTTAATCACAATCAATTCTGTACGGAGCCTTCAGAACCAGAAACAATGTGATAACTTTCTATTCTGATGTAGTGGAATCTGGTGGGAAATTCTGCTTCTCATTTCATTTAGTCTATTATATGTAACCCATCGAAAGAAAATGAGATTCTTTGTATAGATTGTCGTTCATTACTTGGTGACCAGACATTCTGGTCTTGATGATATTATGAGTAACACAAGTAATAATATTCCAGGCCAATTGAATACCTTACATAGTGAATATGTGTCCTTTGATGATGAAAAGACTAAAACTTACTCATTCTCTTTCAAACCTGACTGTCCCGGTCAACTGAAAAAAATGAGAAACCTTCTCCAGCGGAATCTTATATTAAAATCCATTTTTCAAAAGCACAAACAGATTTTTTTATATTTAATTTTAAAATTTCATAGGGGCTAGCCATGTTCTGTACTGGGTGCTACAGTAATGTGGCTCTGACAAACTTCAGCTACTGCTGAGCTGCAAGTTGGAGTGATATCCCCCCCCCCCCTCACCCCCAGCAGCCGATCAGCAGAACAATGGGAAGGGAGCAAGATAGCAGCTCCCAGTAGGTATCAGAATAGCACTCAATAGTAAGAAATCCAAGTCCGGCTTGGGACTCCTCCAGTTACATGGGAGTAGGAGAAACAATAGGCTAACTTAAGCAGTTATAATGTGTAGCGCTGGCTCCATCTGAAAGCTCAGACTCAGGCACACTTTACTGCTGCGCTGCAAGTTGGAGTGATATCCCCCCACCCCCCCAGCAGCTGATCAGCAGAACAATGGGAAGGGAGCAAGATAGCAGCTCCCAGTAGGTATCAGAATAGCACTCAATAGTAAGAAATCCAAGTCCAGCTTGGGACTCCTCCAGTTACATGGGAGTAGGAGAAACAATAGGTTAGCTGAAAGCAGTTCTAATGTGTAGCGCTGGCTCCATCTGAAAGCTCAGATGAAACAATAGGTTAGCCAAAGATACAATGTTTGTTCTATTGATACTAATGGGGTCGTTGGTGTAGTAGTGAGAACCTTGCCTTGGGCTCTCCTTCAGGGCTACAAAAAGCTGAACACAGAAAAATTTACCTGCATAATATTGCATATTACCCAGAGAGGCAGAAAGGCCTGAATTGTTCCTGGTAAGGAAGGCACAGGCCAGCCAGCCCGTGGAGACAATAAGGCTTGCATGGTGCAAAGTACAATGTACATATGCAAAAAGCCATGTTGTTCTCCCATGATGCAGTTCTTCTTACCAGAAATCCAGTGGATCATTGCACACAGAACCAGAAAAGATTTAAGCAGGCACTTCCAGCAAATCCTACAAAAGGTGATTTAAAGAAAAAGTAAAATAGGCTACAATAGGGTTGATTCACTAAAGTGCGTTAAAACGTGCGCTATTTAGAGCATGCGTTAAAAATTTTATTGCGTCTAATTTTTCGCGTCTTAATGCGCTAAAAGGATATTTGCGTTAATTTAGACGCGACGCTGCTTGCGTTATTTAAGTCATGCTTAACCTGCTTACAGAATTAATTTGTTAGTAGATAGCTGTCGGCCCTGGTTAGCATCCCTGACCATATCCTTCTCTCTTGCTATGGTTCTCAGTGGAGAAGATCTGCTCCCACACATTAGAACTGGGTCCCACGGCAGTGTCGCAGCCAGGGCACACACATTAGCATCGCCAAGAAACTTGCCTCAGGCAACAGTGCCCCGATGTTCCTCCGGGTTGGCAAAAGCTGCTCCTAGTAACTTACAGAGCCAAATATCCAGTTTTTAAACCAGATATTTGGCTCTGCTAGTGCAGGGAGTGCATTTACACCCTCTGCACTAGCAATGCGGCCCCCTCCGGTGCATAAAAGGTAAGAAGGGGCTGGATGGGGCATAGAAGGGGCTGGATGGATTCTTAGCAAGTGAGGGAATACAGGGTTATGGGAGATAGCTCTCAGTACATGTGAGGGAATACAGGGGTAGGGGAGATAGCTCTCAGTACATGTGAGGGAATACAGGGGTAGGGGAGATAGCTCTCAGTACAAGTGAGGGAATACAGGGGTAGGGGAGATAGCTCTCAGTACAAGTGAGGGAATACAGGGGTAGGGGGGATAGCTCTCAGTACAAGTGAGGGAATACAGGGGTAGGGGAGATAGCTCTCAGTACAAGTGAGGGAATACAGGGGTAGGGGAGATAGCTCTCAGTACAAGTGAGGGAATACAGGGGTAGGGGAGATAGCTCTCAGTACAAGTGAGGGAATACAGGGGTAGGGGAGATAGCTCTCAGTACAAGTGAGGGAATACAGGGGTAGGGGAGATAGCTCTCAGTACAAGTGAGGGAATACAGGGTTATGGGAGATAGCTCTCAGTACAAGTGAGGGAATACAGGGGTAGGGGAGATAGCTCTCAGTACAAGTGAGGGAATACAGGGGTAGGGGAGATAGCTCTCAGTACAAGTGAGGGAATACAGGGGTATGGGAGATAGCTCTCAGTACAAGTGAGGGAATACAGGGTTATGGGAGATAGCTCTCAGTACAAGTGAGGGAATACAGGGTTATGGGAGATAGCTCTCAGTACAAGTGAGGGAATACAGGGGTAGGGGAGATAGCTCTCAGTACAAGTGAGGGAATACAGGGGTATGGGAGATAGCTCTCAGTACAAGTAAGGGAATACAGGGGTATGGGAGATAGCTCTCAGTACAAGTGAGGGAATACAGGGGTAGGGGGGATAGCTCTCAGTACAAGTGAGGGAATACAGGGGTAGGGGAGATAGCTCTCAGTACAAGTGAGGGAATACAGGGGTATGGGAGATAGCTCTCAGTACAAGTGAGGGAATACAGGGGTAGGGGAGATAGCTCTCAGTACAAGTGAGGGAATACAGGGGTAGGGGAGATAGCTCTCAGTACAAGTGAGGGAATACAGGGGTAGGGGGGATAGCTCTCAGTACAAGTGAGGGAATACAGGGGTAGGGGGGATAGCTCTCAGTACAAGTGAGGGAATACAGGGGTATGGGAGATAGCTCTCAGTACAAGTGAGGGAATACAGGGGTAGGGGAGATAGCTCTCAGTACAAGTGAGGGAATACAGGGGTAGGGGGGATAGCTCTCAGTACAAGTGAGGGAATACAGGGGTAGGGGAGATAGCTCTCAGTACAAGTGAGGGAATACAGGGGTATGGGAGATAGCTCTCAGTACAAGTGAGGGAATACAGGGGTAGGGGAGATAGCTCTCAGTACAAGTGAGGGAATACAGGGTTATGGGAGATAGCTCTCAGTACAAGTGAGGGAATACAGGGTTATGGGAGATAGCTCTCAGTACAAGTGAGGGAATACAGGGGTAGGGGAGATAGCTCTCAGTACAAGTGAGGGAATACAGGGGTAGGGGAGATAGCTCTCAGTACAAGTGAGGGAATACAGGGGTAGGGGAGATAGCTCTCAGTACAAGTGAGGGAATACAGGGGTAGGGGGGATAGCTCTCAGTACAAGTGAGGGAATACAGGGGTAGGGGGGATAGCTCTCAGTACAAGTGAGGGAATACAGGGTTATGGGAGATAGCTCTCAGTACAAGTGAGGGAATACAGGGGTAGGGGAGATAGCTCTCAGTACAAGTGAGGGAATACAGGGGTATGGGAGATAGCTCTCAGTACAAGTGAGGGAATACAGGGGTAGGGGAGATAGCTCTCAGTACAAGTGAGGGAATACAGGGGTAGGGGGGATAGCTCTCAGTACAAGTGAGGGAATACAGGGGTAGGGGGGATAGCTCTCAGTACAAGTGAGGGAATACAGGGGTATGGGAGATAGCTCTCAGTACAAGTGAGGGAATACAGGGGTATGGGAGATAGCTCTCAGTACAAGTGAGGGAATACAGGGGTAGGGGAGATAGCTCTCAGTACAAGTGAGGGAATACAGGGGTAGGGGGGATAGCTCTCAGTACAAGTGAGGGAATACAGGGGTAGGGGGGATAGCTCTCAGTACAAGTGAGGGAATACAGGGGTAGGGGGGGATAGCTCTCAGTACAAGTGAGGGAATACAGGGGTAGGGGGGATAGCTCTCAGTACAAGTGAGGGAATACAGGGGTAGGGGAGATAGCTCTCAGTACAAGTGAGGGAATACAGGGGTAGGGGGGATAGCTCTCAGTACAAGTGAGGGAATACAGGGGTAGGGGAGATAGCTCTCAGTACAAGTGAGGGAATACAGGGGTAGGGGAGATAGCTCTCAGTACAAGTGAGGGAATACAGGGGTAGGGGAGATAGCTCTCAGTACAAGTGAGGGAATACAGGGGTAGGGGGGATAGCTCTCAGTACAAGTGAGGGAATACAGGGGTAGGGGAGATAGCTCTCAGTACAAGTGAGGGAATACAGGGGTAGGGGAGATAGCTCTCAGTACAAGTGAGGGAATACAGGGGTAGGGGAGATAGCTCTCAGTACAAGTGAGGGAATACAGGGGTAGGGGAGATAGCTCTCAGTACAAGTGAGGGAATACAGGGGTAGGGGAGATAGCTCTCAGTACAAGTGAGGGAATACAGGGGTAGGGGAGATAGCTCTCAGTACAAGTGAGGGAATACAGGGGTATGGGAGATAGCTCTCAGTACAAGTGAGGGAATACAGGGGTAGGGGAGATAGCTCTCAGTACAAGTGAGGGAATACAGGGGTAGGGGAGATAGCTCTCAGTACAAGTGAGGGAATACAGGGTTATGGGAGATAGCTCTCAGTACAAGTGAGGGAATACAGGGGTAGGGGAGATAGCTCTCAGTACAAGTGAGGGAATACAGGGGTATGGGAGATAGCTCTTAGTACAAGTTGATCCAGGGACTGGTCCGATTGCCATCTTGGAGTCAGGAAGGAATTTTTTCCCCTCTGCGGCAAATTAGAGAGGCTTCAGATGGGGTTTTTTGCCTTCCTCTGGATCAACTAGCAGTTAGGCAGGTTAAATATAGGCATTATGGTTGAACGTGATGGACGTATGTCTTTTTTCAACCCAACTTACTATGTTACTATGTTAGTAAGTGCTGGGGGGCAATGGAGGGGCAGCTCCAGGGAGAGAAATGCCCCTCCCACCACCACAAAGTTCCTTATAAATCACTGAAAATGATAATATTGCAGCAGAGGGCCTGGTCTGAGCTGACTGTAGGCTACTGTGCACCTAAATCTTCACAGATTCTTTTAAATACAAAAGCAAATTACCGTATGACCCCAAGCATCATAAATGAAAGTAACATAGAGATAAAGTGCAATAAAATCCATGGTGATGCGCTCATAATTCTGTTACCCAGAATGTGTTCTTCGAGACTCCGTTCCTTAATAGCAGCCATTAATCACCCATTAACGGCCAACCTTTGATAGCAATGAGTACAGCCCATGGCGATGTCAGCACGGCTATTATTTTAAAGATGTCACCAACGCTACAATAATCATTTATTTTACACTTAACGGCCACTGTTTTTCATTTCTAAAGTGATGCCTTCATTCTTACAGACACTGAAGGAATTTCAGTCTAAAGTATAAAGAGGGACTAATACTAAATTTCAGCAAGTATTAGGATTAAGTATAAGGGAGCATTTTGTTCCATGTGATACAGGTATAGGACCTATTATCCAGAATGCTCGGGACCAAGGGTATTCCGGATAAGTGGTCTTTCTGTAATTTGGATCTCCTTACCTTAAAAAAAAATTGATGAAACATTAAATAAACCCAATAGGATTGATTTGCCTCCAATAAAGATTAATTATATCTTAGTTGGGATCAAGTACAGGTACTGTTTTATTATTACAGAGAAAAGGGAATCATTTAACCATTAAATAAACCCAATAGGGCTGTTCTGCCCCCAATAAGGGGTAATTATATCTTAGTTGGGATCAAGTACAGGTACTGTTTTATTATTACAGAGAAAAGGGAATCATTTAACCATGAAATAAACCCAATAGGGCTGTTCTGCCCCCAATAAGGGGTAATTATATCTTAGTTGGGATCAAGTACAGGTACTGTTTTATTATTACAGAGAAAAGGGAATCATTTAACCATTAAATAAACCCAATAGGGCTGTTCTGCCCCCAATAAGGGGTAATTATATCTTAGTCGGGATCAAGTACAGGTACTGTTTTATTATTACAGAGAAAAGGGAATCATTTAACCATTAAATAAACCCAATAGGGCTGTTCTGCCCCAATAAGGGATCATTATATCTTAGTTGGGATCAAGTACAGGTACTGTTTTATTATTACAGAGAAAAGGGAATCATTTAAACATGAAATAAACCCGATGTCACCAAGCAAGCGGATCTTCACCCTATATCCCCACCTACGGGTGGCGATATTGGGGAGGCATGTAGGCAAATTCGATCGTTTGGCCCTGGGTCCAAACGATCGAATTCTACACGCGGCAATGGGGCAGTCGGTTCGGGGACCGCATCAACGAGCCGATGCGGTCCCCGATCCGACTGGATTTTCTAACCAGGCCGATTGATATCTGGCCAATTTCAGGCCAGATATCGGTCAGCCAGGCCCCTCGGTTCTGCCCCCACACGGGCCGATAATAAATATTAAATATAATCGGCCCGTGTATGGGGGACCTTTAGTCTGAGCTTTCTGGATAACGGGTTTCTGGATAACAGATCCCAAACCTGTACATTGAAAAAGGAGTACAGAAATCAGGGCTTTAAGGGGCACTGTCATATCTTGCTGAAGCTGCAGAGTCAGAGCTGAAATTCCACAAACCATACAGCTGTTTATAATCCTTCCAATGTGTGACTAAACTGACCAGGTATGTTTTAAGGTACCAATGGGCCCTGAGCAAAATTTTATTGGTAGGCTCCCAACTAAACCCCCAGAATGGATACTTAACCAACAGATAGTTTATATTATGTTAAGTGGCCTATTGAAGAATCTCGCCAAACTGGAATATATATATCAGTAAATATTGCCCTTTTACATCCTTTCCCTTGAGCCGCCATTTAGTGATCGGCTGTGTGCTCCCTCAGAGATCACATGACAGGAAGTGATGCAGCTCTAACTGTAACAGGAAGTAGTGTGGGAGTAACAGACAGAACTCTATCCATTAATTGGCTGATGTGACCTAGCATGTATGTATGCCTTGACTTGTTTGTGTGCACTGTGAATCCTATGATCCTAGGGGGCGGCCCTTAATTCTTAAAATGGCAGTTTTCTATTTAGGATTACCCAATGGCACATATTACTAAAATAGTATATTTTTATGAAAATGGTTTATTTAGATGAAGCAGGTGTTTACATAAGAGCTTGTTTATGCAATTTATTTTTATAGAGACCTACAAATTAAAGAAATTTGTGATAGAATAACCCTCAAGCATGTGAAGTTCAACACAGTATGGCAGGCAGTGAAGAAATGGTCTGCGCTTACCCATGTAGACCTGATGCCCAGATGTGCCGCCCTGGGCCACCAGTCCTGGGAGCAGATAAATGAGAAAATAGTAATGCCAAAAAGCCAAACTTTAACAAAAAAAAGGCCAGCTTTCTCACGCTACTGCCTATTCCTACTGCGATTCCGAAGATAGAAGAGAGAAGGAAGAGGATCACTTGTTTGCAGCTACCTTAGGCTGGTGCGGTTTTCTCCTAACAGGGGCACTGGCCCGGGGTATAAGGTAGGTGATTACAATCACTTGACCCCAAGCTTAGCTTCTTAGCTTCCATAAATCCATGATGATAAAAGAATCTTGGTTTAAGGTTTACATGTTTTTGAATAACCTTAAGCGATGGAGCTTCATGCCATGGAAAAGCAACACCAAGTCCTAAGCATTCTGGATAACGGATCCCACACCTGTATTAACTTTTATGGGTACTGAATGATATAGTGAATGGACCTTGTAGGGAGGACTCTGTTATTTGTGTTAATCCAAGCATGACTGAAAAGCCGTCACCATTGAACATTAAGGGATTCTTAATTTCCTCTACCATCTTTGAAGACATAATTGGTTCTAGAGTTCATTTATACAGTGCATTCATATTAAGACAATTTCATAAATTTGTCCTACTTACGCCTTTGTGACATCTTAACAATATCCAGCTGAATGGTTTGCAATGAATTATATTAAACCTGAAAAAAGAAAATGAAATGATTTCAAAAACACAATTTATTTTAATACAGATTCCTCTTCTGTTTCATGAGAGCACTTTCACATCATTTTTTTTAAACTTAATAAAGCCTTTTCCTGCTATTTCTCAATGATTAATAAAAACACCATCATGACTTATCAGGCTACTTGTGTATTTTATAAATCTTATAAAATAGATGTAGTCAGTTATACATAGAAACATAGAAGAGAGCTGCGCCAGTTCATCTAGGCTGGAAGGCGTTGTGCAAAGTGCAAAAACATGGCAGATTGTGCCCAATTTTTGCACTTTTAACTCTGTCTTCTGCTTCTAAACCTCATAAATAGTGATGAGCAAATTTTTCATGAAACGGATGAAAAAATATGCCGCAAAAAAATTCACTCTGCGTCCAAAAATCGACACAAGAATAGTCGCGTGTCCAAAAATTGTCGCAAGAATAGTCGCCTGAGTCAAAAGAAGAGTCGTGCATCCAAAAATTCTCGCAAGAATAGTTACAGGTGTCGCGGGAGACAATTTTTTTGGCGCGCAACATTTTCGCATTTCGCCTTTGGCGAATTGTTTCGTGAAAATTTGCCGCAGAAAAGTTTGCTGCGTGTTATTTTTTGTCACGCTTCAAAAAGGGCGCGGTCGCGTCAAAAAACGCAGGTGACAAAAAAAATATACGTGGTCAACAAAATATAGACGCAGGCAACAAAAAATTCACGTGACAAATGCGTTTCACTAATTTTTCACCGCTTTGCTAATTTGCTTGCCATTTCAGACAGATTTGCTCATCACTACTCATAAAAGAATACGGCATATTAAGGGGGATATTTCTATGAGCACAATTAAGACTTTTCCCATTATGTAAAAAACGGTGAGCCCAGGAGCAGTAACCCATAGCAACCAATAAGAAGTTTTCTTTCAAACAGGTGACCAGTTAATTCTACCTTCTGGTTGGTTGCCATGGGTTACTGCTACTGGGCAAACAGGTTGGTTATATTGATTCCAACAAGACTAGAACATATAAAGCCAAAAAACAATGAATCTTGTGATAATAAAAAGTCCAGCAAGTCCCGTAGGAAATATTTCAATTTGTATGAAAAGATGCAGAAAAGCATTAGAGATGATGAAACTGAATACTGAGAGTCTGCACAGATTTTAAAGGTTGAATTTGCTCGTAAAACTGATGAGAGGAAACAGGAGAAGTAAATGATGGAATCCATTTCGATCAATCTAAAGTTGGACATACCATTTTACTGTACAGTTAATGACTAGGCGAATTGTTTCACGAAACGGATGAAAAAATTTGCTGCGCGTCCAAAAATTGTTGCGAGAATAGTCGCGCGGCAAAAAACTGTCGCAAGAATAGTCACAGGCGTCAAGAATAGTTGCACGTCCAAAAATTCTTGCAAGAATAGTCTCAGGCGCGAAAAGAATAGTCGCGGGCGGCAATTTTTTTGGCACGTGGCATTTTTGCCGTTTCGCGAATCTTTTGAAATATTTGCACATTTTTTGCAAAGCGAAACGGGATAGATTCGCTCATCACTACCTAAGAGACTTCTACTATAAAGAAGTGCAAAAAAATAAATAAATATATATATAGGGCCAGATTTACTTAAACTCTAACATTTCCCAGTTCCTAGTTAAAGGGGAACTTAATCCCCTCATTGTTTTCTATTTCACACTTTTCAAGGGGAGTTAATCCCATCATTGCTTTCAGTTTCACCCACTTTAAAGTGAAACTTAAACACATTATTGTTTTCCAAGAGTGCCAATGCTTCTAAAGTGGCTGCTGGAGTGATTCCTGTTTGGGAAAAATAAAGAGGATTCATGGAAACGAATGTCCGCCTAAACTTGAAAAATCTGGGATTTTCGAATGTAAACTCGAAATTTCCGTTGAAACGGAATGAAATTCGAATTTATACCATGTTGAGTTTATACAACTTTCTAGGCCAGAAACTTTTTTTAGTAAATGTGCCCCTAAATGTATTGATTTTGTTTGCCCTGCTGTTGTGAAGGATAGTGATGGGCGAAATGTTTCGCCAGGCATGAATTTGCGGCTAATTTCCGCGTTTCACCATTGCAAAACGGATGAAAAAATTTGCATGGAAAAATTTGCAGCGTGTCCAAAAATTGTCACCAAAAGAATAGCAACGCAACAAAAGAATAGCAACGCAACAAAAGAATAGCTGCGGGCAACAAAAGAATAGCTGCGGGTGACAAAAGAATAGCCGCGGGCGACAAAAGAATAGCCACGGGCGACAAAAGAATAGCCACGGGTGACAAAAGAATAACCGTGTGACAAAAGAATAGCCTCGCAACAAAAGAATAGCCGCGGGCGACAAAAGAATAGCCGCGGGTGACAAATTTTTTTGGACGGGACTCATTTTCGCCGTTTCGCGAATCTTTTGAAAGATTCACAAATTTTTTGGCGAAGCGAAAGGGGCAGATTCGCTCATCACTAGTGAAGGATAAAAGTTCCCTGAACAGAACCGAAGTACAAATTAAATTGACTAAGTCCCAAGACTGCTCCTCTGAATATTTACATCACTGATCCCCAACCAGTTGCTCACAAGCAACATGTTGCTCCCCACCCTTTGATGTTGCTCCCATTGGCCACAAAGGCAAGTTTTGGAAGCACAGAGACACAGTTTTACCCCAAGCAGAGCCTCCTGCAGGCCAGCAGTCCCCATGGGGCTACCAAATAGCCAATCACAGGCCTTATAGTGCATCCCCAAATAATTTTTTCCTGCTTGTGTGGCTCCCCAACACTTTTTACATCTGAGTGCGACTCAAGAGTACAAAAGGTTAGGGATCCCTGATCTACTGTATGTTATTATTCAGCCCTATTTCTTTTTTTACTCTCTCCTTCTGTATATCGGGTTATGAGCATTTTTTATGAGGTTACACTACAATAAATGTTTCTGGCTTCATTTCCACAATACAGACTCTGTATTTTCTATTCTATCCTTGCTATTTTCAATAATTCATCTTGATTTTGAATTACAGTACATGGTTATGATTTGATTTAGCAATGCTTCTTAAGTACCTCTGATTACAGGCTCAGAACGCCATTATTGCTTCTTGGCTGTGATGTGTCTGTGAGAAGAAATCTTACCCAAATGGAGAATTACTAAGAGTACCGACTGCAACCTGTGACCTGCCATAGGATTATTAAAGCTCAGGTCCACTCGGATTTTGGAAAGCTAATAAGATTTCCAAATTAGGTCTTAATATAATTAAAGATGCCAGGGAGAACTTCTAGGGAACTCAGAGATAACATCTGCTCTGGGGAAGTCTGTTAAAAATAATAAAGCAGTCACTGTAGCACTGGGAATGGCTGCTTATTTTATAAAAGAACATTTCAGGCTGTGACAATGCCCCATGGCAAGTGTTTTGGTAACTATGCCAATTTGAAAATAGTAAACTCTGTTATTTAATAAATGATGGATATCTTGCTTGGTCGGTGTTACATGACTGCATTGTAAGTTTGCATCTGAAATGCATAAACTGAATCCAACCAGACACTTGGGTCTTATACATGAGTCCAGGGACTGACCACTTTACCTGCAACCTCAGTGACTGCACCCCAGAATGTGTCCCCTTCCCACAGACGAACCTAGAACGAGCTGCATGTTTGTAATAGGAACTGGTGACTTAGGTGAGACTTTATGAGCTACTATTCAGAGCTTTGCTGGTGGAATGAGACTTCCTGCAAAGATATTTAGAAGGCCAACATAAATGCAATATCATTGTGCTTTTAAAATTTAGGGAAAACTGGGTTTTTTGTTGGTATTTACTGCCATTTTAGGCCGGACAGCTGTGAGGTATGTAATAGTTAGATTCAGTGAGCTGGGAACAACTGGTCAACAACTCCTCCCATCTAAAGGCAATGCAGTTATCAGCCACTGTTGTACATTTTATATAAAACCTACAGAAAGTTCTTTTCTTAGGGAGCCATTTACTGACAGTGGGAATTGTTTTCTTATTCTGAAAAAAAAAGTCTTGACTTTTTCGAGATTTACTATTCAACAAAACTGCTAAAAATCCGAATCTGACAAATCGCCATCTAAAACTTGTAGAGATCGTGTAGAAATCAAAAGCAAATGATTCCCTTCCCTGGGGGATCTTTCTTTAGAGGTTTTCTGATTTTTTGCACTGTTTGTTTGTGCAATAATTCGAAAAAGTAGAGGTTTTGCGACTTTTTAGGGACTTTTTTTCTACATGTACTTTTTAGTGATGCAGCGAATCCAGTTTCTCGAATTAGGCTGAAATATCTATGCATGTACACTGGTGAACTAGTAACCATGCTCAGACGTTTTCTACGAAGTATGCAACCGAGTCTAAGAAAACCCAGTGCTTAGTTATGAGCGAATCTGTCCCATTTCGCTTCACCATAAAATCCGCAAAAACGGGAAAAAAAACAAATTTTTCCGCTGCAAATTTTCACAGCAGTTTCGCAAAACAATTCGCCAATGGCAAAATGCAGAAATTCGCTGCGAATCCATGCCTGCCGAAAAAATTTGCTCCTCACTACCAGTGCTGTCTTTGTTCTGTAGTTCTGACTAGTGATGAGTGAATTTGTCCCGTTTTACTTCGCCAAACATTCGCAAATTGACAGAAAAATTCGCGATACACATTTCTCGCATGATTTTTATGCTAGATGCATCTTTTTTTATCGCAAGCTTTTTTTTTATGGTGTGCGTCTTTTTGTTGACGAGACCATGCCCATTTTGATGCAACACACCCATTTTGACGCGGGCGTAACTTCTTTTTCGCAACAAATTTTCCATGGCAATTTTTGGTGGAAGTTTCACGAAACAATTTGCCAATGGCGAAATGAGGAAATTCGAGACCTCGCCCATTTTGATGCATTTTTTTATGCCGCATTTTGATGCATTTTTTTGCTGAAGTTTCGTGAAACAGTTTGCCAGTGGCACCTATTTTGACGTGCAACAAATTTTTCGAGACCGTACCCATTTTGACGAAGCTGCAACTTTTTTTGACGTGCAACAAATTTTTCTGCTGCTAATTCTTACGTAAGATTTACAAAACAATTCGTCAACGGCGAAATGCAGAAATTCGAGACCGCACCCATTTTGACGAAGCTGCAACTTTTTTTGACGTGCAACAAATTTTTCTGCTGCTAATTCTTACGTAAGATTTACAAAACAATTCGTCAACGCCGAAATGCAGAAATTCGAGACCGTACCCATTTTGACGAAGCTGCAACTTTTTTTGACGTGCAACAAATTTTTCTGCTGCAAATTCTTACGTAAGATTTACAAAACAATTCGTCAATGGCGAAATGCAGAAATTCGAGACCGTACCCATTTTGACGAAGCTGCAACTTTTTTTGACGTGCAACAAATTTTTCTGCTGCAAATTCTTACGTAAGATTTACAAAACAATTCGTCAATGGCGAAATGCAGAAATTCGAGACCGCACCCATTTTGACGAAGCTGCAACTTTTTTTGACGTGCGACAAATTTTTGCTAAAGTTTCGTGAAACAATTTGCCAATGGTGAAATGCGGAAATTCGCTGCGAATCCATGTCTGCCGAAAAAATTCATTAGTTCTGACTTTGTTCAGAACCCACGTATGCGCCAAATAAACCCTACCTAATTACCTCAAAAGACCTTTGCTATCAGACTTTCCATAACAATATACAAGTTGTTTTTTCTCTTGACAAGACTTGAGAGATTCAGGTCAAGAAACAAATCATCTGCGGAAATAAAAAGCAGATCGGATCAAAAGCGGCGGTACATCTTGGCTAGTTCAAGAATCAATTAGTTGGCGTTTATTAATTTTACCTTCTGCAGCTGCTTTATTGTTATTCAGACAGTCTTGCCGCTTTCAATTAAGTGAAAAGTTTTAAAAAAAAAGAAGCAACAACAAAAGCTCCGTCTTTTGTCCCTTGAGCGAGCTGTTGCTTTGCTGCCGGTTTCTATTTGACAAGGTTAGAATTCTAGGTTATGTTTATTAAGTACAAGCGTTTTGAGAATTTTATGAAAAGGCACATCCCTACAGGCTTAGCTTCAACTGTTATGTGTTAGTCACTGAGCCTTATTGCTTTGTCTGACGTTCCCATTCCAACCCACCTGGGAACATCCCACATCCGTAGCATAAATGTATTATGCACTGTAGGCTTGTGCTATATATATATATGTTTATTGATATATGTTATGTTTATCAGAATGTATTTTTCATATTGTCAAATATATGTAGTGATGAGAGAAGTATTTTTTCCAGATGTGGAGTCCCTGCTAAATTCAGCATTTCGCCATGGAGAAAGGTTGCGTCAAATAAGTCACAGTTAGTGATGGGTGAAATAATTCGGCAGGCATGGATTTGCGGCGCATTACTGCATCTCACCATTGGCAGATTTTTTCTCCAAACAGGTGGGAAAATTGCCACGTGCCAAATAATTGTTGCGCTTGCAAAAGTAACAACATGCAACATTTTCGCCATTTCGTAAATTTTTGGGCATTTCATGAATCCTTTTAAAAGATTCGCAAATTTTTTGGCAAATGTGACCGATTCGCTCATCACTAGTCACAGTTGCATCAAAAAAGTCTCAGTTGTCTCAAAAAAAGTTGTGCGCATGAGTTTTTCAGCAGGTTTGCAATTTTCTGCAAAGCAAAACTGGACAGATTCACTCAACACTACGGGGCACATTTACTAATCCACAAATCCGAATCCCGAATGGGAAAAATTCCGATTGGAAACGAAAATGTTGCGTGACTATTTAGTCGCCGTCGCGATTTTTTCGTATTGAACAATTGTAAACGGCGGAAAAACCAATCCAATTTTTTTCACTATGGCGACAAAAACATTGCAGAAAATATATACGAAAAAGTCACGACGGCGACGAAAAAGTCGCATGAATACCGATCATTACAAAAAAAACGCATTCGGACGCCTTCGGACCGTTAGTGGATTAGTGAATGTGCCCCTAGATATATGTTATCTTGTCTACCCCCTGGTACATATAGAAGCCACAAATGATGGCCTTAATTGTCATTATATAAATGTATTCATATTTATGATTCATTACATGCAGTACAAATACAAACTGATTTGGGACAATGAAATGTCCAGGCAGTGCTGGATTCTTTATATGGATGCCCCGAGCCCGCCCCCATTCTGCTGCGCTGCAAGTTGAAGTGATATACCCCCCCCCCCCCCTCCCAGCAGCCTATCAGCAGAACAATGGGAAGGGAGCAAGATAGCAGCTCCCAGTAGGTATCAGAATAGCACTCAATAGTAAGAAATCCAAGTCCGGCTTGGGACTCCTCCAGTTACATGGGAGTAGGAGAAACAATAGGTTAGCTGAAAGCAGTTCTAATGTGTAGCACTGGCTCCTTCTGAAAGCTCAGACTCAGGCACAATGCCTACCAGTATTACCGCTAAAAATACATTTGTTGGTTCAAGAATAACATTTTAAATGGTAGAGTGAATTATTTGCTATGTAAACAGTGTCATTTAGAAATAAAAATTATACTATAAAAATCATGACAGTATCTCTTTAAGACATTTCATAAAAAGAATGATGGTGGACCCCTTTGTGCTGTTTATCCTGGGAACATATCCCCTATTCTGTGACTTTAAGGCTCTTCAAACACACACACACATGTTTCTGAAGCCACAGTTTTACAAGAGAGATACCTTGCTGGGTGCTGGGAGTGCTTAGACCTCAGTGATCTTTTCTTATGATATGATATAATTTGCAGTTGTGTTTATCAGATAAAATTCGGGGCTGCAAAACTGACTAAAGATCAGGTCACTTAGAAAGGCACCGATTATTGGTACAGTCTACTAGGGAGAATAGCTGTATCAGTTCATAAAGAAATAGGAATCAAGGGTGCTTGGAAAATACTTCTACCATAATGACTGATGGAATAATTCTGCTAATAGCTTGAAATGTAATCTCTTCTAATGCTGATGTGTCTGTGCCACCTTGTTGCACAAATGGGAGACACACAATTGAGTACATATATTCCATTTACAAATGAGTCGCTTTATTTTCTTTGAGCTGATATGGGAAATGCGCATTTTGGTTTCAAGCATCATGTTTTCATGGTTATTTGGAAGGAGATATTGCCTCCCATGCTTGCACTATGTGCGACTAATACTTTCAGCATATTGTTGTAAAGAAAATTTCAACAATTTCATTGTTGTGGATTTGAATATAAAATATATGACTAATGTAGCACACTGGCGAGTGGTGGCTTTAAAAGATATGAGTATGTGTGCATTAGTGATGAGCGAATCTGTCCCGGGCGACAATTTTTTTTTTACGTGCGGCATTTTCGCCGGTTTGTGAAACTTTTGAAATTTGTCGGCGAAGCGAAACAGCGAAAATGTTGCACGTCAAAAAAACTTGTCGCCCGTGACTATTCTTTTGTCGCCTGCGACTATTCTTTTGTCGCGAGGCTACTCTTTTGTTGCCCGCGGCTATTCTTTTGTCACGCGGTTATTCTTTTGTCGCCCGCGGCTATTCTTTTGTCGCCCGCGGCTATTCTTTTGTCACACGGTTATTCTTTTGTCGCCTGCGGCTATTCTTTTGTCGCGAGGCTACTCTTTTGTTGCCCGCGGCTATTCTTTTGTCACGCGGTTATTCTTTTGTCGCCCGCGGCTATTCTTTTGTCACGCGGTTATTCTTTTGTCGCCCGCGGCTATTCTTTTGTCGCCTGCGGCTATTCTTTTGTTGCACGGTTATTCTTTTGTCGCCCACGGCTATTCTTTTGACAATTTTTGGACGCGCGGCGAATTTTTCTGCAGCAAATTTTTTCATCCATTTCGCGAAACTATCCGCCAATGGCGAAACACAGAAGTTCGCCGCAAATCCACGCCTGGCGAAACATTTTGCCCATCACTAGTGAGCATATTTGAGCTGTATACAGACTGTGTAGGCCCCTGGGCAGGCTGAGTAAATGCGCAACTCCCAGCCCTTTGTTCCACAGTTTTACTTAATAGAATGCTCACCATACAGCTGGGGAATGCTCTTGTAGGGTGAATAACCAGAACACTGGATGTTTCATGCAAACCAACATCAACTGCCTGGAAACCAAAAAATAACTTCTTGTTCTTTATTGATTTCCAGACAGTTGGTGTTCTGATACAGTCAGTAGTAAAGCCCATGAAGATCTTAGAGTATACATCCAGCAATAAATATTATACATCCCAGGGGGTCATACAAACACACTGAGTGACTTCGTCCCCAGGATAGGACTGCTCAACTACCTTCACTTAAACCTGCATTTTGCTCCTGGAGCAACTATTACATTATCCAACCTTCTGTAACTGGAACTAGATAGTAAACAGACCTGTAACCACCTTCCAGTAAAGTGAGGCCCCAAGAAAAGACCTTGAGCACATTTAGCTGCATTTAGCCACACAGAATAACATGTATCAAAGAAGGCTTCAAACGTGGCTTTACAAGTAACAGCTTTTATAACTAATGATGGGAGATGCACAAAGTCACTAGTAAGAATCCTATAGGTTAATGCTAACCAACAAAAAGAATCCCATTGGCCAAATCTAGCCCACCCAAAGAAGTTCTGCAGCATCTACACCATGGGCTGCTAACTACTAAACTTCTCTATGGTACCAGTTACCTATTTATTATACTGGTGTAGGCCCTTTGGAGCATTGTATTTTTATAATACCAAGGCCTAATTCAAATTCCCGTTCCGGACCTGGACTCAGGTGTCCCTTCAGAACTTACCTGTCATCAATGAGTGTCTCTATCAAAGACTATGGGAGCTGTCCTAGGCAAGGTTATGATTCAAGGTAACCATGGTTATAAATGTGTTTTTGTCTCCTGGGTATTTTTAATCAGATTTTTTAATAAATAAGGAAACATTCATTTGATTTTGGATAAATCGGCCTCCCCATAAGTTCACTACTTCAGTCAGCGTAACATGCTTTTCTTGAGAAAAGGATGGGGAAGACGATGGGAGTCTGGTATATTACATATTTAAAAGATGATTCAATTGGCTTGTTCTGCCTCAGGCTGTTGTCTATTCCGCTCTCACAGCCAAGTCACAGATAGCCGTATAATGTATATAAATAAACATTTTTAAATACAGGGTATCTGATATTGCTGTTTAACTTTAGACAGTATCACTTGGAACCTAGTGTATACAGGCATAGGATTTATTATTCGGAATGCTTGGGACCTGTGGGGTTTTGGATAAAGGATATTTCTGTCATTTGGATCACCATAACCCTAAGGCTGCTAAAAATAATAAACCAAATAGCGCAACTTTTTTTGTCACCGCATATTTTTTTTGCCACAATCGCACCCAATTTGCCACGTCCCTGCAGAGAGTGTGGGGGCTGCAGTGGGGGCCTTTTGGGGAGTGTGGGGGCCCCAGATGCAGCAGCCCCGATGGGCCCTGCACCCCCCAGTCCGACACTGTTTAGGTTAATGGTGCACAAGGTGTTTTGACCAGCCCTGTCATCTACAAGTGGTCCAGACACCTTGGTCCTGGTCCTTCAGTCACCAATGTAATGTTTTAAAATTATGTCAAAATGTTCTTCACCCCCCTGGATTTACAATGAATAGCCAAGAACTGACACTAAGGGGCACATTTACTAACCCACGAACGGGCCGAATGCGTCCGATTGCGTTTTTTTTCGTAATGATCGGTAATTTTGCGATTTTTTTCGGCGTCTTTACGATTTTTGCGTAAAAACTCGAGTTTTTCGGCGTCTTTACGATTTTTGCGTAAAAACGCGAGTTTTTCGGCGTCTTTACGAAAGTTGCGCAAAGTCGCGATTTTTTCGTAGCGTTAAAACTTGCGCGAAACGTCGCGCCTTTTAAGTTTTAACGCTACGAAAAAGGCGCGACTTTGCGCGCAAGTGTTAACGCTACTAAAAAATCGCGACTTTGCGCAACTTTCGTAAAGACGCCGAAAAACTCGCGTTTTTACGCAAAAATCGTAAAGACGCCGAAAAAAATCGCGTTTTTACGCAAAAATCGTAAAGACGCCAAAAAAACGCAAAAAATACGAAAAAGTCACAAAATGTTCGTTTCCAATCGGAATTTTTCCAATTCGGATTCGAAATCGTGTCTTAGTAAATCAGCCCCTAAAAGTGAGCATGCTGATTCAAAAGTATAGCTTTTGTAAAAATAATGACAATTCATGGAATTCAAATCAATTCGCTTTGGCAATTTGAACTGCAACGTAGAATCCGCGCACAGTTTCTTTCTGCATCGCTTCATTCACATTGATTCCTGATTCTGAACACGGTTAATTTGCTTATCTCTAATTGCTGCTCTCTCTTTTGTGACTCATTTTGAGAATTTAACTTATTAATTATGTCAAGTTTTCCTTAATTAACCGTAATCAGTGACAAGGAAAAAAGAATAACCCACTAGAATGAAAAGCTGCCGTCAAATGAATGAGGTGACGAATGAGGTGAAATGTGTTAAATTCTTGAACTAATTTGAGTGTGCTGTGTGTATTTTTCATTTTTTTTTAATCTTTTAAGGAGCACAGGTTAAGCTTCAACTGGGCTACAAATGCTATTGTGTCTTAGTGGCAGATGTATCATATTGTGATAAATCTGCCCCTTAGTGTTTGTAATTAGTGATGGGCAAAATGTTTCGCCAGATATGGATTTGCGGCGAATTTCTGCGTTTCACCATTGGTGGATTCTTTCGCGAAACGGATGAAAAAATTCGCCGTGGAACAATTCGCCGCACGTCCAAAAATTGTCGCTGGCGTCAAAAAAGGATAGTTGCGGGCGTCAAAAGAATAGCCGCGTGACGAAATAATAGCTCCGGGTGACTAAATAATAGCCATGCAACAGAATATTAGCTGCGGGCGACGAAACAATAGCCGCGGGCGACGAAATAATAGCCGCACAACAAAATAATAGCCGCGGGCGGCGAAATAATAGCCGCGCAACAAAATAATAGCCGTGGGCGACGAAACAATAACCACGCGACAAAATAATAGCCACGGGCGACGAAACAATAACCGCGCGACAAAATAATAGCCACGGGCGACAAAATAATAGCCGTGCGACAAAATAATAGCGCCGGGCAACAAAATAATAGCCGCGCAACAAAATAATAGCCGCGGGCGACGAAACAATAACCACGCGACAAAATAATAGGCGCGGGCGACGAAACAATAACCGTGCGACAAAATAATAGCCACGGGAGACGAAACAATAGCCGCGGGCGACAAAATAATAGCCGTGCGACAAAATAATAGCCGCAGGCGACGAAATAATAGCCACGCAACAAAATAATAGCCGCGGGTGACGAAACAATAGCCGCGCGACAAAATAATAGCTGCGGGCGACAATTTTTTTGTTGCACGACATTTTCGCCGTTTCGCGATTTTTTGGCCGTTTCGCAGATCTTTTGAAAGATTCGCGAATTCACTATTTGTAATTAGAATGAGAAAGTTCATACCTACGATGAATTATTTTATGTCTTCATTTAAGAAGCATTTGTCATGATAAATGATATAAGTGTACACACACTTTCAGTAGAAGTCCTCGTGCTTCATTCACAAAGCGAGGGATAAAATGTATTTTTTCACTGTTTTGAAGTTATGAGTGAATCTGTCCCATTTGGTAAAAAATTAGTGAAACTGCTGAAAATTTTGCAAAATGGTGAAAAATGTGTGAAATGAGGCTACTAGTGATGAGCAATTTTTTTGGCAGGCAAGGATTCGCAGTGAGTTTCCACATTGGCGAATTGTTTCGCGAAACATCAGTGAAAATGCGCCCTGAAAAAATTTGTTGCATGTAAAAAAATGTTGAGTCGCGTAAAAAAGGGGCGTAGTTGCCTCAAAATGGGTTCGGTTGTGTAAAAATGGGCGTGGTCGCGCAAAAAAGACACACGCGACAAACGCGCTTCACGGATTTTTGGCAGTGAATTTCCCCGACTTTTGATGCAACCCTGTTTTTATTTTATGTGACTTTCCTTGGCAAGTTTTTGTTGCAGCCAATATTTGCAACAGTTTCAAGAAAAAAATTGCCAATGGCGAAATGCGAAATTTCGCAGTGAATCCATGCCTGGTTAAACATTTCACTCTTCACTACTCTTTCCTGATTTTTTGGTGAAGTAAAACAGGACAAATTCGCTCATCACTAATCTATGGGGATCATTTATTAATGTACGAACGCTCCGAGCGTATTTTCTGTGACAATTTCATACCTTGCGCGACAATTTCCTACCTTACGACACAATTTGTGCGACAAAATCGTATTGTTGCGCCGAGTACAAAAGTTTCGGATTCATTCAAGCTTTGGTATCATGACTTTCCTTGGGCCGGGTTGGAGCTGCAGAGAAAAATTCGTGAATTTCGGAGCGCCAATACAATATTATCGTGACTATTCCGATTTTTTCGTAAGGATTTTCGTGATATTTGCGATCATCAGAAATGATCGCATCCAATCCGAATTTTACCCATTTCGTGATTCGAACTCTTGATTTGATGAGTTTGGCTCTATAATGATAACCAATAATTGTGACCTTTAAAATGTACACAGGAAAGGAATTTAAAATATATTTTTATTTTGTTTTTTTTTTAAAATGTATAAAACAAAAGGGTCTGTCTATGGTTTTGGCTCCAGTTTTATATCAAGTCACATTGTTGGATTGGAATGTAATGCCATTCCGTAGCTGCGGTGCAGAATGCATAGCAATAGTGTATCCTCTCAACAGACCCCAAAATAGCTACAGAGTTTATCCATATGTTCAGATTTTTTTAATCTGCACATTCAATCAAAGAGAACTCAATCCAACTCCGATGCCGCCAGAGATGCCAATTTTCCAGTGTTTGCTTCTTTAGGTCCGATGAGCAATGTCACATTGAATTCTATTCTCTCGCTGTTATTGTACTGCTTTACTTATCCTTCAGCAGATCTCAGACTTCCGATGCAATCTGCCAAGAACATACAGCAGGAATCTTTCACTTTCCGCCTTCCAGTTGCTGCTAAACTGCAAATCTCAAAGAAGTCCATATGTTGGAGATCAACAAAAGACAGAAAGCAGCGGGATGGCTATCCCTACACATTAGGGTACATTCACTAAAGTGCGTTAAAACGAGCGCTATTTATAGCATGCCTTAAAAATGTTATCGCGCCTAATTTTTCGCGTTTTAACGCGCAATTCACTAAAAGCATACTTGGGTTAATTTAGACGCGATGCTGTTTGTGTTATTAAAGTCGCAAAGACTATTTTTGTGCGGTATTTGATGGAACGCGCGCTAATCAATGCATCGTGCACAAATAGTCGCCGCGTGCAAAAAAACGCACGCCATGTTAGCCATACACGGCATTACTTTCGTAAAACTACTTTTACAAAACTGCCCATTTCCCTGCAAACTGGCGGCTGCATCACTCTGGGACCAACACATATTGAATAAATCCCACTGCAAAGTCCTTATTGTGTTGCCAAAAGCTCATTAACTGTACTTTTCTATAATTACCGCCTGCCCCAAGTAGGTGTTAATTTCCGCACAGACAAATGCGATATTTAGCGCGTCTAAGTGTTTGTGAATCATGCGTTAGTGTTATTTCTGCTCGCTAATTAACACAATGCGGTAAAATTAACGCATGCAGTTGAGCGTAAATTAACGCACGCGATATGCGACTTAACGCATGCATTAATACATTTTTTCGCGTCAATTTTAACGCAAAAAAAAGTGCAATAAAACTTATCGACCTTTAGTGAATCAACCCTATTGTTTTCTACTGCCTGAGGTCTTCTAAGACTAGCACTCTGATCATAAGTAGTGATGGGCGAAATGTTTCGGCAGGCATGGATTCACGGCGAATTTTCACGTTTCGCCATTGGCGGATTGTTTCACGAAACGGATGAAAAAATTAACGCGTCAAAAAAGGATAGTCGCGGGCGTCAAAAGAATAGTCGCGCGTCAAAAAGGAATAGCCTCGTGACAAAAGAATAGCCTCGTGACAAAAGAATAGCCTGAGATTTTTAATGCCTTTATAATGCATATGGATGTGTTAATAAAAAAATGAATTTGGGTTTCATGTTTAATTTGAACAGGACTTTTATTGTACAGCTTTTTATGTCTGGGTGACAGGTCCACCCGGACGTCTTTAGATCTTCATATATAAAAGGAAAAAAAACAACAAGCACACAAAAACAATCAGAATATGTTTCAGCAGGTTCTAGCAGAGGATTAATACCCTCAGTAAAAGAAAAAGCACCTAGTAGGGCATGTTGCTAATTGCCATTTTGATGATCAAGGCACATTCATTGGAAAAGCAGAAAGAAAAATCCCCTGTGTTCCAGCGCCTGCATATGCATTCCCTATTAGTCTGACTTCTGAGGGAAACAAGAAAATGCTTTTTAATATCTTTTTTTCCTAATATGCCGCACAGTATGCCGTGCCGACGGTACAGCCAGGGGACTCAGTATGTATAGCATTTAGCAAATACAGGAATAAATCCCGCAGTTCAAGGCGGATGGAAAAGGAAAAACAAATATTATATCATTTGCTCTTTTAGTGTTGACTACAATAAAGGTCATGCTTGTATATTAATGTGCGCGCCTGTGTGTATAGCTGGATGTGCACTCAGAGGCGTTAGACACTATGGGGGGCATTTACTAACTGTCATTTTTTTTTGTTTGTTTGTTTTCAGGATTTGTGTTTTTTGTGAAAAAAAAAATATTGATTTCTCGTGGAGAAAAATTTGAGTTAAGTTTTTGTATGATGTAGAGCAGAGGTCCTCAAACTACGGCCTGGGGGCCGGATACTGCCCCCCAAGGTTATTTACCCGGCCCCTGCTGCATCCTCACCCCTGGCAACTACCTGTCTGCCTCAGCATGGTCCTTGGCCCCAGCGCGTTATGTCACCGCGTCCCACCGGCCTACGCTAATAAAGTGTCCAGTGGCCAGGGGGGGTCGTAGTTTGACGACTAACTATAGTCTGACCCCACAACAGTCTGAGAGGCTGTGAACTGGCCCCCTGTTTAAAAAAGTTTGAGGACCCCTGATATAGAGAGTGATATTCTGAGACAATTTGCAATTGGTCTTCATTTTTTATTGCATGAAGTTTTTTTTAGTTATTTCATTTTCCCTTCAGGAGCTCTCTAGTATAGAGTCCCAGCAGCTATTTAGTTGCTAGGGTCCAAGTTACCTTAGCAACCAGGGAGTTTAAAAACAAAAAAAAACTACAACAAATAAATAATGAAGACCAATTGAAAAGTTGCTTAGATTTCCTCATTATTTATTTGTTATAGTTTTTGAATTATTTTCCTTCTTCTTCCAACTCTTTGCAGTTTTCCAATGGGGGTCACTGACCCCGGCAGCCAAAAAAACTATTGCTCTGTGACGCTACAGTTTTATTGGTATTGTTGCATTTTGTAACTTTCTGTTCTATTCATGCCCTCTCCTATTCATATAACGGTCTCTCAACCAAACCACTCCCTGGTTGCTAAGGTAACTTGAACCCTAGCAACCAAATAGCTGCTGAAATTTCAAACAAGAGAGCTCCTGCACAGAAAATGAAATAACTAAAAAACTAGAAATAATAAAAAACAAAGGCCAACTGCAAATTGTCTCAGAATATCCCTTTCTACATCATACTAAACGTTAACTCAAAGGTGAGGATTTCTTTTCATCGATTTACAAGGAATTAATACATGACTTTTTGCTAATATGTTCTCACTACTTAATGAGTTCCTATCTCAGATTACTGTATAAAGTTCAATCAATCTGGATAGCATGGTAATCCAAGGAAGTTGGTATAATTTCTGCAATTTCTGTTTGTAAAACCGTATGGATATGGAGAAAATGAACTAACTGACGTTTAAATGATATGTGGTTGGCACGCCAGTGCATTTACTGACCGACTGCACATTTCATATCATCTCAAGGTATTAACTATCCACAGAATTTTAATCCTGCCTTTATCAGCATCAGTGGAGTGGAACAGATTCAATTTAGGGAATGGAAAGGCGGCATTTTCATTTTCTGTACGTTTTCACTGAGGCCTGTTTGTATTTTGATATATTTAGACCTGTAAAATTGCACTGTAGGAACAATATTATTCCTATCACTTATTAATATAGTGCCAGCCAACCATGCAGGGCTTTACAGACATGGGATAACCACTGGCCTTAGTTCTTGCTCAAGTGAAGGTTACAGTCCAGTTTAGGAGTTGAACCTATAGAGAGAAGAACTGTTTTGCAGTAGAGATGTAGCGAACTGTTCGCCGGCGAACTAATTCGCGCGAACATCGGGTGTTCGCAAGTCCGCAAATTCGCGAACTTTTCGTGATGTTCGCAATTTGGGTTCGCCGGCACCGAAAAAATCGTAAAACTTACGATAACGGTACGAATTCTCCGAAAAAATCGCAAAACTTACGATAACGGTACGAAAAAGTCGCAAAACTTACGATAACGGTACGAAAAAGTCGCAAAACTTACGATAACGTTACGAATGATCCGAAACAGTCGCAAAACTTACGATAACATTACGAATGATCCGAAAAAGTCGCAAAACTTACGATAACGGTACGAATTCTCCGAAAAAATCGCAAAACTTACGATAACGGTACGAAAAAGTCGCAAAACTTACGATAACGGTACGAAAAAGTCGCAAAACTTACGATAACGTTACGAATGATCCGAAACAGTCGCAAAACTTACGATAACATTACGAATGATCCGAAAAAATCGTAAAACTTACGATAACGGTACGAATTCTCCGAAAAAATCGCAAAACTTACGATAACGGTACGAAAAAGTCGCAAAACTTACGATAACGGTACGAAAAAGTCGCAAAACTTACGATAACGTTACGAATGATCCAAAACAGTCGCAAAACTTACGATAACATTACGAATGATCCGAAAAAGTCGCAAAACTTACGATAACGGTACGAATGATCCGAAAAAGTCGCAAAACTTACAATAACATTACGAATGATCCGAAAAAGTCGCAAAACTTACGATAACGGTACGAATGATCCGAAAAAGTCGCAAAACTTACGATAACGGTACGAATGATCCGAAAAAGTCGCAAAACTTACGATAACGCTACGAAAGCTCCGAAAAAGTCGCAAAACTTACGATAACTTTACGAAAGCGCCGAAAAATACGAAAAAGTCGCAAAATTACCGATCATTTCGAAAAACGGCGTGTGTCAATTTTTCAGAGGTTTTTGCCCTTGATCCCCCTCCTGCATGCCACTGTCCAGGTCGTGGCACCCTTTAATCAACTTTAAAATCAGTTTTCTGGGCAGAAATGGCTTTTCTATTTTTTAAAGTTCGCCTTCCCATTGAAGTCTATGGGGTTCGCAAAGTTCGCGAATATTCGCAATTTTCGGCGGAAGTTCGCGAACAGGTTCGCGAACTTTTTTTTTGAGGTTCGCTACATCCCTATTTTGCAGCTGGATTTCAGCATATAAAATGGTATATATTCCTACTTTTTAAAAGAAAAGATTGCAGTACGATGGAGTTCCCCTTTAATTTCTGCACTGCTCTCCATGACTCTGCCCTGTAATGAGTATTACCATGCAACTGCTGCCCCCCACTCATCAACTGACATTCTAACATATTCTTGTATTCTCACCCATACAAATAAGACTGTGAGATTTATTAAACTAGATTAGGGTAAGCCTCTCTAAATAAATGTGTTTTTAGAGATCTCTTGAAGGCAGAGAGATTGGGAGAAAGTCTGACAGTTTGTGGGAGTGAATTCCAGAGAAGGGGGGCAGCCCTTGCAAAGTCTTGAATGTGAGTGTGTGAGGAGGGAATGAGAGAGGAGTTGAGGAGCAGGTCAGTAGAGGAGCGTAACAAGCGGGTTGGATGGTACCTAGAGATAAGTTCAGAGATGTAGGGTGGGGCAGAGTTATGGGCTGCTTTAAATGTGAGGGTCAATAGCTTGAATTTTATCCTGGATGGTAGGGGAAGCCAGTGCAGGGATTGGCAGAGCGGCACGGCAGAGGAGGAGCGGTTGGAGAGGTGTATGAGCCTGGCAGCAGTATTCATTATGGACTGGAGAGGGGACAGTCTTTGGAGGGGAAGGCCAATTAATAGGGAGTTACAGTAGTCCAGGCGAGAGATTATAAGAGAGTGAATAAGAATTTTGGCAGCATCTTGGGTGATAAATGATCGGATTTTGGAGATATTTCTTAGGTGAAAGTGACATGATTTGATAAGTGATTGGATATGAGGGGTGAAGGACAGGGCAGAATCAAGGATAACCCCAAGGCACCGGGCCTGGGAAGATGGGGTGATGGTAGAATTGTTAACCGTTATAGATACCTCGGGAACAATGTGGGCGTTGGATGGGGGAAAGAGAACCAGTTCAGTTTTAGAGAGGTTTAATTTGAGGTAACGTTGGGACATCCAAGTGGAGATAGCGGACAGGCAGGAAGAGACGCGAGTTAGAAGCTCTGGGTTGAGATCAGGAGAGGAAAGATTAGATCTGAGTATCGTCAGCATAGAGGTGGTACAGGTATAGGACCCGTTATCCAGAATGCTCGGGACCAAGGGTATTCCGGATAAGGGGTCTTGCCGTAATTTGGATCTCCATACCTTAAGTCTACTAAAGAATCAATAAAACAGCAATTAAATCCAATAGGATTGTTTTGCATCCAATAAGGATTATTTGTATCTTAGTTGGGATCAATTACAAGGTACTGTTTTATTATTACAGAGAAAAGGGAATCATTTAACCATGAAATAAACCCAATAGGGCTGTTCTACCCCCAATAAGGGGTAATTATATCTTAGTTGGGATCAAGTACAGGTACTGTTTTATTATTACAGAGAAAAGGGAATCATTTAACCATGAAATAAACCCAATAGGGCTGTTCTGCCCCAATAAGGGGTAATTATATCTTAGTTGGGATCAATTACAAGGTACTGTTTTATTACTACAGAGAAAAGGGAATCATTTAACCATGAAATAAACCCAATAGGGCTGTTCTGCCCCAATAAGGGGTAATTATATCTTAGTTGGGATCAATTACAAGGTACTGTTTTATTATTACAGAGAAAAGGGAAATCAGTTTTAAAATTCTGAATTATTTGATTAAAATGGAGTCTATGGGAGACGGTCATTCCGTAATTCTGAGCTTTCTGGATAACGTGTTTCCGGATAAGGGATCCCATACCTGTACTGAAAGCTGTAGTTTCAAAACATTATCCAGGGCTCTTACCTGCTCTACAAAGAAAAAGCGGAAGCAGGAATAGTTCTTGTGTTTTCACATTAAGCCCATAAAACCTATAGTATTGCTACTCACTGCATTTTATTATTCAATTGTGTGTGTCTATGTCTCCCTAGAGAGTAATCAGCGATCATAACTGCTCTGCGTCTGTGTTTAACAAACTCCGAAGTCAGCCGTTCTGGAACCACCTACAGTTAATAACCAACAGAAATAGGATACAAATGCATGGGGGAATTCAACACTGGTTGCCAAACCCAACTTATTTAAGAAAGAGTCTGCTACATTGTAGGGTGAAAGGGGTGGTTCACTTTTGATTTAACTTTTAGTGTGTCCTAGAATAGCCAATTCTAAGTAACTGTTTAACTGGTCATCATTATTTATTTTATTTATAGTTTTTGATCTGTTTCCCTTCTTCTTCTGCCTCTTTGTAGCTTTCAAATAGGGGTCACTGACCCCGGCAGCAAAAAAAACTATTGCTCTTTGAAGCTACAGTTATACAGTTTGAAGCTACAGATATTGTTATTGTTAATTTATACATATTCTTCTATTCAGGTCCCCTCTTATAAATATATGAGTCCCTCATTCAAACCACTCCTTGGTTGCTAAAGTTATTTGGACCCTAGCAACCAGATAGCTGCTGGGTGACAAATATGGCATCTTTTATAGACCTTATATTGAGTGGCAGCCTAGTAGTAGGCAGGGTCGGACTGGGGGGTGGAGGGCCCACCGGGGCTCCCGCCCCAGGGGCCCTGCAGGTGCCCCAGCCGCGTCCCCTAACCCCCCCAAGGGCCCCCCTAACCCCCCCGAAGGGCCCCCGCCTGACGTCCTCCCCGAGCGCGTATAAATTGAACGCGTCGGGGAGGAACAGTCAGTAGCGGGGAGCGCCGGCAAAGGTCGGACTGGGCCGCTGGGGCCCACTAGGGCCGGGGCCCACCGGGATTTTTCCCGGTGTCCCGGCGGCCCAGTCCGACCCTGGTAGTAGGCTAGTAGTAGTAGGTTTTATTGGATTTGTTTTGTAGGATTTCAAAGATAAGCACCTGCTTTGAGGCCACTGGGGACTAGTGATGAGCGAATCTGTTCCGTTTTGCCGAAAAATTCACGAATCTTTCAAAAGATCAGCGAAACGGTGAAAAATTTGCGAAACGGCGAAAATGTCGTGCAACAAAAAAAATGTCGCCCGCGGCTATTATTTTGTCGCGCGGCTATTGTTTCGTCGCCCGCGGCTATTATTTTGTCGCCCGCGGCTATTGTTTCGTCGCCCGCGGCTATTGTTTCGTTGCCCGCGGCTATTATTTTGTCGCGCGGCTATTGTTTTGTCGCGCGGCTATTGTTTCGTCACCTGTGACTATTCTTTTTTTTACGCCGGCGACAATTTTTGGACGTGCGGCGCATTTTTGCGCGGCAAAATTTTTCATCCGTTTCGCGAAACAATCAGCCAATGGCGAAACGCGGAAATTCGCCGCGAATCCATGCCTGGCGAAACTTTTCGCCCATCACTACTGGGGGGTGATGAGCAACATGTTGCCCCTGAGCCACTGGTTGGGGATCACTGACCTATAGCATGCTGTAAAATGGTATTCTGTAACAATTTGTTTTATTTTTGGTTTTTGGATGATCGTACAAGTATGGGACCTGTTATCCAGAATATTCGGGACCTGGGGTTTTCCGGATAAGGGATCTTTCCATAATTTGGATCTCCATAACTTAAGTCTGCTAAAAATCATTCAAATATTAAATAAACCCAGTAGGCTTGTTTTCTTAGTTGGGGTCAAGTACAAGGTTTTGTTTTATAATTACAGAGAAAAAGGAATCATTTTCAAAAATTAGAATTATTTGCTTATAATGGAGTCTATGGGAGATGGCCTTCCTGTAATTTGGAGCTTTCTGGATAACGGGTTTCCAGATAAAGGAAACCCATATCTGTACTTGTATTTTTACATATATATATTATACTTCATTTATAATATATTTATTACTACTATATTACTATATTATACTTCATTTCAGTGCATTCAGCTGGTTCCTTACCCCAGATACAGGTAATGGATTGAATGACAGGCTGAAGGATGAATAGGAGATGGTCTGGATAGAAAGCATAATAATTACAAACTTATATAGAGCCACAGAATGTATCCATTCGCTTGGTTCAGGCATTGCTGACCCTGGCTTATTGGATTTCAGACTACAGAAAAGCTGATTTAAGAGGCAAATCATAATAAAAAAAATGAAATCTTGTTAAAAATTGGCTCAATATATCAGTTTATACAGCATACTAAAAGCTAATTCTAATATAAACCTCACCTTAAGGCTTTAGATTTCATTTGAAAAGTAATAAAAACATGCTGCACCTCATATATGTGCTACCGAATGGAATTTTCAAAGTCATTGATCAGTGCCAAAGGTAAAGATATACAAGTGTGGGACCTGTTATCCAGAATGTTTGGGACCTGGGGTTTTCTTGATAAGGGATCTTTCCATAATTTGGATCTTCTTTCCTTAAGTCTACTAAGAAATCATTTAAACATGAAATAAACCCAATAGGATTGTTTTGCCCCCAATAAGGGGTAATTATATCTTAGTTGGGATCAAGTACAGGTACTGTTTTATTATTACAGAGAAAAGGGAATCATTTAACCATTAAATAAACCCAATAGGACTGTTCTGCCCCCAATAAGGGGTAATTATATCTTAGTTGGGATCAAGTACAGGTACTGTTTTATTATTACAGAGAAAAGGGAATCATTTAACCATTAAATAAACCCAATAGGACTGTTCTGCCCCCAATAAGGGGTAATTATATCTTAGTTGGGATCAAGTACAGGTACTGTTTTATTATTACAGAGAAAAGGGAATCATTTAACCATTAAATAAACCCAATAGGGCTGTTCTGCCCCCAATAAGGGGTAATTATATCTTAGTTGGGATCAAGTACAGGTACTGTTTTATTATTACAGAGAAAAGGGAATCATTTAACCATTAAATAAACCCAATAGGACTGTTCTGCCCCCAATAAGGGGTAATTATATCTTAGTTGGGATCAAGTACAGGTACTGTTTTATTATTACAGAGAAAAGGGAATCATTTAACCATGAAATAAACCCAATAGGGCTGTTCTGCCCCCAATAAAGATTAATTATATCTTAGTTGGGATCAAGTACAGGTACTGTTTTATTATTACAGAGAAAAGGGAATCATTTAACCATTAAATAAACCCAATAGGACTGTTCTGCCCCCAATAAGGGGTAATTATATTTTAGTTGGGATCAAGTACAGGTACTGTTTTATTATTGCAGAGAAAAGGGAATCATTTAACCATTAAATAAACCCAATAGGGCTGTTCTGCCCCCAATAAGGGGTAATTATATCTTAGTTGGGATCAAGTACAGGTACTGTTTTATTATTACAGAGAAAAGGGAATCATTTAACCATTAAATAAACCCAATAGGACTGTTCTGCCCCCAATAAGGGGTAATTATATCTTAGTTGGGATCAAGTACAGTTACTGTTTTATTATTACAGAGAAAAAGGAAATAATTTTTAAAAATTAGAATTATTTGCCTATAATGGAGTCTACGGGAAATGGCCTTCCTGTTATTTGAAAATTTCTGGATAATGGGCTTCTGGATAACAGATCCTATACCTGTATTATCATAACCCAATAGATTCATACATGACTTGATCTTGACAACCCATGTTTTGGGCCAAATTAGGCTAGTTGTTGGATAACAAATAGTTCAGGGGACTGGAGCGAATTAAAAAAAAAATAGTCTTTTAGTAGATGTAATTTTTGTTATTATTTCTTATTATTATTCTAGTGATTATTGCCCTTATCTTATTTATTTTTAAAAAAAAATGTATTGCCCCAGTCTCATTCTTGTTTTTTTCTTTCTTGGCCTTTCCTCTTCTACTAAGTCATAATTCAAGCTCATAGCCAAGTTAATGTATACCATAACGCTGCAAGGTCTTTAATCCTTCAAAGTCAGTGCTTAGAATATGTGTTATGCTTCAAAACTGCAAGGTGTTTAATCCTTCAAAATCAGTGTTTATCATACTGCTCTAGCAAGTCCAGACCTCTCATATCAGAATACTTTACGTTACCTGCCCTTCAGCAATGTTAAAGCACCTAAGAATAGACATTACATTACATTAACATTTATTTATAAAGCGCCAACATATTCCGCAGCGCTGTACAATAAGTGGGTTACATACATTGGACATACAGAGTAACATATAAAGCAATCAATAACCGATACAAGAGGTGAAGAGAGCCCTGCCCAAAAGAGCTTACAATCTACAAGGAGAAAGGGTTGAGACACAAGGTGTGGGAATGGGCATGACCAGAGTTGTGAGAGGTGGGGCACAGGGTGTTGCTAAACTAGATTAGGGTAAGCTTCTCTAAATAAATGTGTTTTTAGAGATCTCTTGAAGGCAGAGAGATTGGGAGAAAGTCTGACAGTTTGTGGGAGCGAATTCCAGAGAAGGGGGGCAGCCCTTGCAAAGTCTTGAATGTGATTGTGTGAGGAGGGAATGAGAGAGGAGTTGGGGAGCAGGTCAGTAGGGAGCGTAACAAGCGGGTTGGATGGTACCTAGAGATGAGTTCAGAGATGTAGGGTGGGGCAGAGTTATGGGCTGCTTTAAATGTGAGGGTCAATAGCTTGAATTTTATCCTGGATGGTAGGGGAAGCCAGTGCAGGGATTGGCAGAGCAGCTCGGCAGGGGAGGAGCGGTTGGAGAGGTGTATGAGCCGGGCAGCAGTATTCATTATGGACTGGAGAGGGGACAGTCTTTGGAGGGGAAGGCCAATTAATAGGGAGTTACAGTAGTCCAGGCGAGATATTATAAGAGAGTGAATAAGAATTTTGGCAGCATCTTGGGTGATAAATGATCGGATTTTGGAGATATTTCTTAGGTGAAAGTGACATGATTTGATAAGTGATTGGATAGACTGATGTTTAAATAATACTAAGGGGCCGTTTTACTAATCCACGAATCTGAATCCCGAATGGGAAAATATCGGATTGGAAACGAACATTTTGCAACTTTTTCGTATTTTTTTCGTCACCGTCGCGACTTATTCGTAGCCATTGCGACTTGCGCGAATTGTCACGACTTTTTCGTAGCCGTTACGACTTGCACAAATTGTCGCAACTTTTTCGTATTGAGCGCTAGTAAACGCCGGGCAAACGTTTCTGATTTTTTTGCGACAGCTAGGAAAAATTTGCGACAATTCGAGCAAGTCGTAATGGCTACGAAAAAGGCGCGTCAATTTACGAAAAAGTCGCAACGGTGACGGAAAAATCGCAAAATATCGGTCGTTACGAAAAAAACGCATTCGGACTCTTTCGATCCGTTCGTGGATTAGTAAATCGGCCCCTAAATGTTAATGCCCATGGTCAAATAAACTGGCCTTTTTGGTAAAGATGTCCACAAAGTATTCATTATAAACATATCTTCTATATTTACCTATAGAGGGGGGGAAAAGCACATTTGTAAGTATTATAATTTTAATGCTGATCTATACTTAATCTATATCTCCAAAATATTCAGGCCACACTGCAGCAATGTACCTACCACCTGGCCTATGTACAGTATGTAGGAATGTTTATCCAATATAATAAAATATAATTAATGCATAAACAGGTGAGAACCTATCCTCAGCCAGCAGTGAGCAGCCAGTTATTGGAGTTGGCGAAATGCAGCCTCTGGTAACTTAAATAGCTGAATATCCACTTTTTAAAACAGAAATTCAACTCTTCTGGTGCAGAGAGCACAATAGCACTTTCATGTGTTATCAGTTAACAGTACTGTTATTGACTGACTAATAGACAGAGCTGATGAACCAAAGCCTAGAATTAGCAGTCCAAAACTATTAGACTACACATGGAACAGTAGTTAAGTCAGGTTAAGCTGACTTAAGGTGGCCATACACAACAAATTAAAACTCCTGATTCGGCCCCTTCAGACCATGTCGGCAGCTTATCTGCCCTCCAACAGCCTGACCAACAGATATCTGTCTACAAAAACAGCCAGATATCGATGGGGCATATTAAATTATTCCTGTCGGGGCGAGGGCCAGTTCATTGATGTAGTCTTTGCCTTGATGGCCCAAAGGTTAAATGACCAGTTGAGCCAGATATCAGCCACCTCAGGGTGGCCTTCTCACAGAACCATCTGTTCATTTTGTGATTTATCAGTATATGGCAATATTAGGGTAACTTAAGACCAACATACAATTCTTAACACTGACCAGAGTTTGATTGGTCTAATCCAGTGCTGTCCAACTGGCGGCCCGCGGGCCGCATGCGGCACTCAACCCCCCTCTGTGTGGCCCCCCACCTGTCTGACTGCTTTGATGGTTTACCTTTGTGTAAGCTTTAAATGGTATCAGTACTGAGATTAACTGCCCCCCTGCATGGTTCTCACCTCAGATTCAGGCTGTAATCCCTCTGTATTGTTTAAAAATGTAATCCCCTGTGTTGTTCACACCTTCTAATCTCTGCATTGTTTACCCCCTGCAGTGGGGGGGGGGGGGGGGGGTAACACCTCAGGCTCAGGCTGTAATAACCCATATTGTTCTCCTGTTGACACCTCAGTCATTGTATGTACTGCCTGACCTATGCTGCCTGTGTGAAGACAGCATAGGGTAGGCAGAGTATGGCACATAGGCAGCATAGGGCAGGGAGGATATGGCACACACAGGCAGGGTAGGACAGGCAGAGTATGGCACACACAGGCAGCATAGGGCAGGGAGGGTATGTGCCATACTCTGCCTGCCCTATGATGCCTGTGTGTGCCATACTCTGCCTGCCCTATGATGCCTGTGTGTGCCATACTCTGCCTGCCCTATGATGCCTGTGTGTGCCATACTCTGCCTGCCCTATGATGCCTGTGTGTGCCATACTCTGCCTACCCTATGCTGCCTGTGGGAGGTGAACTTGGCAGGGGTTTGTTTTGGGAGTTTGTTAGCAGTTGGAAATAGCGATGAAATGGTCTCTAAGGTGTGTAATTATATGCTGGGAGTTGCTTCCACAGGGGAGGAGGAGGCATATGGATTTAAGGGTATGTCTTAATATGACATAATATAATTCTTTCACATATGAATGATTGTGTGAGTGAGGACGAAGCATTTGGGTTTTTGCTGCACTACCACCATTGTGATAAAATGGGTGTGGTTTGAAGTGGGTGTGGTTTAAAGGGGGAGTGGCCAAAATTGGCTTCCATTAGTGGCCCTCCACCATGTATGCGAGAGAAATTCCGGCCCTCGGCACCGCAGAAGTTGGACAGCACTGGTCTAATCCATTGTTAGTGGTGAGTAACATGTTGCTTCTGAGCCACTGGCTGGGGAACACTGATGTAGACATTGATATTCTGAGACAATTTGTAAATGGTCTTCTTTTTTTTTATGGGTTTTAAGTTATTTGGCTTTTTGTTCAGCAGCTCTCCAGCTAGGTATTTCAGCATCTACTTGGTTACTAGGGTCTTATTTACCCTAACAACCCAGCCATCGTTTAAACAGGAGATGGGAATATGAATAGGAGAGGGCCTGCATGGAAAGATAAGGAATAAAGAGTAACAATAAAACTGTAGCCTCACAGAGCAATAGTTTTTGGCTGCCGGGGTCAGTGACGCCCATTTGAAAGCTGGAAAGAGTCAGAAGAGGAAGGCAAATAATTCAAAAACTATTAAAAAAAAAAACTAATGAAGACCAATTGCAAAGTTGCTAGGAAACAGGATATTTTTTTTTCTAAAACGTTAGAAAAAAGAAAAATATATAAATAAATCTCACAAATGCGTAATGTGAATTACAGATAAATGTATTGAGACAGTTCTAATGGGTCTATAATAATATCAGTACTGAAAGTAAGTGGCACTGTATAGCTAGAATATTTAATCAATAAATACGGTAGTTATAAATAATTTATGTTGAATTCACAGTAGATAAAGCCCCTGTGTAAATACATTATGCCATATTCTTACATGCATCTGTTCCCTCCATGGTTTTTTGTGTTTTTCAATTACACTAAACCCTAAATAGGGAGTAATGCTCCTTCAATCCATGAGACTAACACGTATGTGGTATTGATAATTCAGTGTGCTTGTGAGTACAGGAGGTGTGTGGTTATATCACAGGTTATGTTTCATGTATCCAATGCTATGCAGTCATGCAGGGTTTCTTCATTTAATTATATGTAATAAGACATCTTGAAGTGGCTGCCATTTTTATAATACTGATGACTAAAATTGGCCATACACAGAAATCCTACCTGAGAGCCAGTGGGGATGCATATGCAACAATAGAAGAAGTAGATCCCACAGTCCAGGCCCCTCTGTGACCCCAAAATTTGCTTCTTCGGTTGTTACCCCACTGGATCTTTGCATGATTGATTGTTGAGCTGTTGTTCCCTAACATTGTCCATCAAGCAAATCAAATGTAATACAAATACAGTCATATAGTGCTGCAGATCTTCTTTACTTTACAAAGACAGCTCTTTTACAGGATTGCTGGCATTTTTATTAGTGGTAGACAGGGTTGATTACTTTGCCTCCTATCCATGTTCTCATGGTACTGGCACTGGTCTGAATAGTCGGTACAGTGGTTCCAGTGGTAGTGATAACTTAAAGTCTCCTAATCTTCCGGAATGCTTAGCAATCTCCTGGTTCTGGGATGTTTCGTAATCTCCCAGTGTTCTGGAATACTTATCAGTCTTCTAGTGTTCTGGAATGCTTAGCTATCTACTGGTGTTCTGGAATGCTTAGCTATCTACTGGTGTTCTGCAATGCTTAGCTATCTACTGGTGTTCTGCAATGCTTAGCTATCTACTGGTGTTCTGGAATACTTATCAGTCTTCTAGTGTTCTGGAATGCTTAGCTATTTACTGGTGTTCTGGAATACGTATCAATCTTCTAGTGTTCTGGAATGCTTAGCTCTCTACTGGTGTTCTGGAATACTTAGCAACCTTCTTGTATTCTGACATACTTAGCAATCTTTTTGTTCTCCTTGCTTCACTGGTTTCTGTTTGATGCTCTTTATACTAGTACTGTTCAACCTATTATATGGAATGGGCCAATTATTTCTAGTACAGCGTGCTTGAGGGTAATGGAAACATAACATTGTCTTGATTGTGGAGTAAGGGAGCTTTCACTGTTAGTATAGGAAAGATTTCTCTATTGTAAGTTTGGGTTATGGGGTTCCCTACAAAAGAAAGGTGTTTATGAGGGTCGTTGACAATGTATTCTTCCTTGAGTTATTAACTATACAACTATTTTCCACAATCCTCAGTGAAAATGAATTGGCATGTTGGGTGCTTGTGTTTTGGTATGGTTGAATTTATTGGCGATTCATGGGCTTAATTAAGCAGTGTTATTAAGCAATTAATCACATTTTCTTTGCAGAATTTTTCACAATTACACTTTTTGTCCAAAATAAATTTTGAAATGTAGTGATATAGGGGCCCATCTATGATTGCTCAAGCTCAGGGTCGGACTGGGCTGCCGGGACACTGGGAAAAATCCCGGTGGGCCCCGCTTCTAGTGGGCCCCGGTGGCCCAGACCCGACCCTTACCAGCATTCCCCCTCCCGAACGCTCCTCCCCTGACATGTCAAATTTGCGCGCTCGGGGGAGGACGTTGGGTGGGGGATCCTGCCAGGGGGGTTGGGGGGGGCCCTGCGAGGGGGGGTTAGGGGACGCGCTTGGCTGGGGGCACCTGTAGGGCCCCTGGGATGGGAGCCCCGGTGGGCCCTTCACCCCCCAGTCCGACCCTGCTCAAGCTTTCATGTTCAGGCAGTCATAAAGGAAACCTTACGTGAATTTCTAGTCATGGGGTGTTGTGCCGACAAAGCTCAGCAATCTTTGTAAGTTTGCCTGAACAGGCTTTCGTGAAGAAGATTTTTTTTTTATGATTGCCCGAGCATGAAAGATTGAGCAGTCATGAATGGGCCGATGTGTAAATGAAATTAATAGATAAATTTCAGTCTGAAGGATTCTGGGGAGAAGGAGTTTTTGGTCGGGTAGAGGTTAAAAAGTTACTCAGGTGGGATACAAAGTGTATGGGCTATGGGGAGATGGAGTTTTTGGTCAGGGCAGAGGGTAAAGAGTTAATCAGGTGTGATAAAAAGTGTGTCGGCAATGGAGAGAAGGAGTATTTGGTCAGGACAAAGGGTAAATAAATGCTATGGTGGTTTACAAAGTGTTTGGAAGGTGGGGAGAAGGAGTATTTGGTCAGGATAGAGGGTAAATAGTTGCTCAAGTGGGATACAAAGTGTGTGGAATTTGGGAGAAGGAGTATTTGGTCAGGGCAGAGGGTAAAGAGTTTCTCAGGTGGGATACAAAGTGTGTGGGCGATGAGGAGAAGGAGTATTTGGTGGGATTAAAGGGTAGAGAGTTACTCAGGTGGGATACAAAGTGTGTGGGCGATGGGGAGAAGGAGTATTTGGTGGGATTAAAGGGTAGAGAGTTACTCAGGTGGGATACAAAGTGTGTGGGCGATGGGGAGAAGGAGTATTTGGTGGGATTAAAGGGTAGAGAGTTACTCAGGTGGGATACAAAGTGTGTGGGTGAAGGGGAGAAGGAGTATTTGGTGGGATTAAAGGGTAGAGAGTTACTCAGGTGGGATACAAAGTGTGTGGGTGATGGGGAGAAGGAGTATTTGGTGGGATTAAAGGGTAGAGAGTTACTCAGGTGGGATACAAAGTGTGTGGGCGATGAGGAGAAGGAGTATTTGGTGGGATTAAAGGGTAGAGAGTTACTCAGGTGGGATACAAAGTGTGTGGGCGATGAGGAGAAGGAGTATTTGGTGGGATTAAAGGGTAGAGAGTTACTCAGGTGGGATACAAAGTGTGTGGGCGATGGGGAGAAGGAGTTTTTGGTCAGGGCAGAGGGTAAAGAGTTAATCAGGTGTGATAAAAAGTGTGTGGGCAATGGAGAGAAGGAGTATTTGGTCAGGACAAAGGGTAAATAAATGCTATGGTGGTTTACAAAGTGTTTGGAAGGTGGGGAGAAGGAGTATTTGGTCAGGATAGAGGGTAAATAGTTGCTCAAGTGGGATACAAAGTGTGTGGAATTTGGGAGAACGAGTATTTGGTCAGGGCAGAGGGTAAAGAGTTTCTCAGGTGGGATACAAAGTGTGTGGGCGATGAGGAGAAGGAGTATTTGGTGGGATTAAAGGGTAGAGAGTTACTCAGGTGGGATACAAAGTGTGTGGGCGATGAGGAGAAGGAGTATTTGGTGGGATTAAAGGGTAGAGAGTTACTCAGGTGGGATACAAAGTGTGTGGGCGATGGGGAGAAGGAGTATTTGGTGGGATTAAAGGGTAGAGAGTTACTCAGGTGGGATACAAAGTGTGTGGGCGATGGGGAGAAGGAGTATTTGGTGGGATTAAAGGGTAGAGAGTTACTCAGGTGGGATACAAAGTGTGTGGGCGATGGGGAGAAGGAGTATTTGGTGGGATTAAAGGGTAGAGAGTTACTCAGGTGGGATACAAATTGTGTGGGCGATGGGGAGAAGGAGTATTTGGTGGGATTAAAGGGTAGAGAGTTACTCAGGTGGGATACAAAGTGTGTGGGTGATGGGGAGAAGGAGTATTTGGTCGGGCAGAGGGTAAATAGTTGCTCAGGTGGGATACAAAGGGGCTGATTTACTAAGACACGAATTCCGACCGAATTGGAAAAATTCCGATTGGAAAACGAACATTTTGCGACTTTTTCGTATTTTTTGCGATTTTTTCGGCGCCTTTACGACTTTTCGGAAATTATCGCGACTTTTTCGTTACCAATACGATTTGCGCGAAAAAACGCGAGTTTTTCGTAGCCATTCCGAAAGTTGCGATTTTTTCGTAGCGTTAAAACTTGCGCGAAAAGTTGCGCTTTTTTCGTAGCGTTAAAACTTAAAAGGCGCGATGTTTTGCGCAAGTTTTAACACTACGAAAAAATCGCAACTTTTTGCGCAAGTTTTAACGCTACGAAAAAATCGCAACTTTCGGAATGGCTATGAAAAACTCGCGTTTTTCCGCAAAAATCGTATTGGTAACGAAAAAGTCGCGATAATTTTCCGAAAAAATCGCAAAATACCGATCATTACGAAAAAAAAGGAAATCGAACGCATTCGGCCCGTTCGTGAGTAAGTAAATGGGCCCCAAAGTGTTTGTCTCCCCATCGAGAAATTATTAGTTTGGAAGAGGTTGTCCATTTTCTATCCCTGCAAACTGTTCACTTTATGTTCCATTTCATCAGAGCTCATATGAGGAGTCAGATGAATCACTCAAATAGGCCAACTATTTGGTCTATTTCATTATTTAAAGGTGAATGGAAATTGTAAAATGTCTATCACTTTGGAGCTGAATAGAAATTTGCCCTTTGCGCATGATTTAGAATCACAAGCAGTGCTGGGAATGGCGTTGGTTATAGAACGCAGAAAATGGCACCTGTGTAATTATCCAGCTTCCATGAAGAAGCCAGTTTGCTGTAGCTGCTACTATCACCTTGATATATAGAGTCCTTAGTCAGCATCTCAATAGCAGCAATGATCTAGGACTTCAAGCTTGTCACGGGTAGGGATGTAGCGAACCTCAAAAAAAAAGTTTGCAAATGCGTTCGCGAACTTACGCCAAAAAGCGCAAATATTCGCGAACTTTGTGAACCCCATAGATTTCAATGGGAAGGCGAACTTTAAAACCTAGAAAAGTCACTTCTGGCCAGAAAACTGATTTTAAAGTTGTTTAAAGGGTGCCACGACCTGGGCAGTGACATGCAGGAGGGGGATCAAGGGCAAAAATTTCTCTGAAAAATACGTTGTTGGCACAGCGTTGCGTAAAATCGCAAAGGCAGCTGGCAGACCTAGCGGAAATACGCTGCGTTTTTTGCTATTTCGTGCTATTACCACCATGGAAACTGGATTTGCTGAAAAACGCCATGTGTGGCTTGCGCGGCGTTTTTAGGCCGAGAAAAAACGCAGCGGAAAAACGCCACGCGAACCCAAATTGCGAACATATGCGAAAAGTTCGCGAACTTGCAAACACCCGATGTTCGCACAAATTAGTTCGCCGGCAAACAGTTCGCTACATCTCTAGTCACGGGGGCCCCCCATCTTGGTAAGTGTCTGCAACACTCATATGGTCAGTGCGCTCTGAGCAGAAAATGAAGATGGTACAAGGCTGATTATATAATTCTGATACAAATTGCACTGGTTTCTGAGCTGCCAATGTAGTAATTATCTGTAATAAAGAGCAAGGAAAGGCTTCTACTAAAGCCCTGAATATATTGTAGAGCCCCCTTGCCTGTAGCAGATCGCCCATTTTTTTTTTTTTTTTTAAATAATCCTCCCTTGTCCCAAAATGTGCCTTCAAATTTCCCTCTCTTTGCACTCTGTGGTGGGCGCCATGTTGGATTTTCCCCTGGCTCCCCCAGCATTGTCCCTGCACAACCAAAAAACACCCCCCCCACGACCTCACCCCCCCAACCTGCAGCGCCACACTCTCAAACCCCCCCCCCGCTCCCCCCAGCGCTAGCATGTTCGCTCTGTGCTTCTGATCGCTCCTCATTCTGTGTCCTCTGGGAAGGGGAGGGGGAGCACGCCTGCTTGTAACACTGGAAACAGCAATGCGCATGCGCCGCCTAAAGTGTCCTGGTCACATAGTCAATGCAGGAGCAATGCATTATGGGAATCCTCTTTACCCAGCTCAGCGTTTTTTCTCCGTGTTTGGCTTCAGATCTTCTGAACAGGTGAAATATGGGGAGACTTAAGGGCACTAATGAGACAACTGAAGGTATGCCTGCAGCTTGACATTAACTCTTTACTAGCCTTTCCTTCTCCTTTAATTGAAGGGACACTAAACCCTGCTGCACAGTGCTGCTCAACCAAACTTTACTCAGCTGTTGCTGGACTACAAATCCCAGAATCCTCCAATGAGAATCCCAGCTGATATGAGTAAATCTGGCTCCCTGTTGTTTGTTCCTGCAATTGGAGTTGGGAGCAATAAGCACAGTTTCCCACTGAACAAGTCTGTCCCTTTATCCCCATGTCTGATTCCTGTGCCATATAATGACGGGGAAAAAATGACAACATATGATAATGGCAAGATGCATGGCACAATGCTGGGAATCAGCATTCTCACTGGTCAATTCTCTTGCATCTTTAATTAAGATTTCAGTCAGTAGTATTCTTATTGGTGAATTGGTTTCCATGTGTAATTATGTTTTTCATCAACTTCTATAGAGCGTGGGCGCAGTGGGACAGCTTTACGGTTGCGTTTGGTGCCCCTTTAATATTCATTGTTATATTGTAACATTTATATTCCATATATACAGTATAATGTGAGTGGGTCCCTAAACTCAGGTAAGTGGCAGCAGCACAGAGTATGTGCAGTGAGTAGATGGGGGGTACTGGGGCATCTTTGGAGCAACAGATTTTCCCTGCTAAAGGGCTGTGGTTGCCTTGGGCTGGTACAGAGCCAGTTGTACATTATTTCTGCCCTACTTCTTTAGTTAGTTAGATTTTAGTTCTCCTTTAATCATCCTCTGCAGCAAAGTATAACCAGTATTTAACCGATACATACAAATACATCTACAAAAACCACATACAACTAGGGATGTAGCGAACCTCAAAAAAAAAAGTTTGCGAACGTTGCGAACCCCATAGACTTCAATGGGAAGGCGAACTTTAAAACCTAGAAAAGCCATTTCTGGCCAGAAAACTGATTTTAAAGTTGTTGAAAGGGTGCCACGACCTGGACAGTGACATGCAGGAGGGGGATCAAGGGCAAAAATTTCTCTGAAAAATACTTTGTTGACACAGCGTTGCGTAAAACCGCAAAGGCAGCTGGCAGACCTAGCGGAAATACGCGGCGTTTTTTGCTATTTCGCACTATTAGCACCATGGAAACGGGATTTGCTTACACCAGTACTAGGCTGAAAAAGGCCATGTGTGGCTTGTGCGGCGTTTTTGGGCCGAGAAAAAACGCAGCGGAAAAAAAAACGCAGCGAACCCAAATACTTCCGAACACCCGATGTTCGCGCGAATTAGTTTGCCGGCGAACAGTTCGCTATATCTCTACATACAACCTTGAAAACCCATGAAGAAGACTGGAAGCTATCAATTATATCCGTGGCATATTTCAGCATAGAAATAATAATAGACAAAGAGGAATTCTTATGACAGTTATATGTATGAGTATCAGATTCAATGGAAACCAATCATTTTGGGAAGGTCAGGCATTCATGGACAAACCCATAATTAAAAGAAAAATTCCTTGCTATTGATGTAGATAGGCACACTATATCTGTTTTGCGTGCAAGCTTGGTATATCCAACCCAGGGGGTCGGACAAGGGAACCCTGTACCTAATGCCAGCAAACAAGGCCCATGAACCTATTGACTGCTGGATACTCTACTAATAATCATAGCTAATTAAACAGTGCACAAGTGGAACCCTACAAATTACTCCAATCAATGATGATGCACAGTGCCTTAATAACAGTCAAGTAAGATTTCTACCTAAGTAGACTAAAGGCATGAAAAGAAGTTAAATATGTCATTATCGTCTTAAATATTCTAGGGATAAGCAACCCAAGAGAATTGAATATTTTCAAACGTAATCAGATTTTTTCATATCAGTTCAGATCCGTGAGCTCTTCGAAAGGCCAGTTATAAACAAAACTATGAATAATTTGTCTGCTTTGGGATCTTTTCCCCAGTTAGATATTGCTTTTAAAATCATGCATAATTATACATTTTTTCCATTAAAAGGCAACTAGCCTGTGATATATATGATCCTGCTTTCTATGTTTTTTCTCGGCACGGACATGAGTGTGCCTCCTTTTCTGTATAAAAATCATATAGATAGATTTTAGGGAATCAAAAATGCTGGCTATGTACCTGTACTTGATCCCAACTCAGATATAATTACCCCTTATTGGGGGCAGAACAGCCCTATTGGGTTTATTTAATGGTTATATGATTCCCTTTTCTCTGTAATAATAAAACAGTATCTGTACTTGATCCCAACTCAGATATAATTACCCCTTATTGGGGGCAGAACAGCCCTATTGGGTTTATTTCATGGTTAAATGATTCCCTTTTCTCTGTAATAATAAAACAGTACCTGTACTTGATCCCAACTAAGATATAATTACCCCTTATTGGGGCAGAACAGCCCTATTGGGTTTATTTCATGGTTAAATGATTCCCTTTTCTCTGTAATAATAAAACAGTACCTGTACTTGATCCCAACTAAGATATAATTACCCCTTATTGGGGGCAGAACAGCCCTATTGGGTTTATTTCATGGTTAAATGATTCCCTTTTCTCTGTAATAATAAAACAGTAACTGTACTTGATCCCAACTAAGATATAATTACCCCTTATTGGGGCAGAACAGCCCTATTGGGTTTATTTCATGGTTAAATGATTCCCTTTTCTCTGTAATAATAAAACAGTACCTGTACTTGATCCCAACTAAGATATAATTACCCCTTATTGGGGCAGAACAGCCCTATTGGGTTTATTTAATGGTTAAATAGTTACATAGTTACATAGTTACATAGGGTTGAAAAAAGACCATTGTCCATCAAGTTCAACCCATCCGAGTAAACCCAGCACACAACCTATACTAACCAATCTATACACTCACATACATAAACTATATATATACAACCAGTAATACTAACTGTAGATATTAGTATCACAATAGCCTTGGATATTCTGCTTGTTCAAAAACTCATCCAGGCCCCTCTTATAGGCATTAACAGAATCTGCCATTACCCCATCACTAGGAAGGGCATTCCCCAACCTCACTGCCCTCACCGTGAAAAACCACCTACGCTGCTTCAAATGGAAGCTCTGTTCCTCTAATCTATAGGGGTGACCTCTGGTGCGCTGATTGTTTTTATGGGAAAAAAGAACATCCCCCATCTGCCTATAATCCCCTCTAATGTACTTGTACAGAGTAATCATGTCCCCTCGCAAGCGCCTCTTTTCCAGAGAAAACAACCCCAACCTCGACAGTCTAACCTCATAGTTTAAATCTTCCATCCCCTTTACCAGTTTAGTTGCACGTCTCTGCACTCTCTCCAGCTCATTAATATCCTTCTTAAGGACTGGAGCCCAAAACTGCACTGCATACTCAAGGTGAGGCCTTACCAGGGACCTATAAAGCGGCAAAAATATGTTCTCATCCCTTGAGTCAATGCCCTTTTTTATACAAGACAGCACTTTATTTGCTGTAGTAGCCACAGAATGACACTGCCTGGAATTAGACAACTTGTGATCTACAAAAACCCCTAGATCCTTCTCCATTAAGGATTCCCCCAACACACTACCATTCAGTAGATAGTTTGCGTTTATATTATTCCTACCAAAGTGCATAACTTTGCACTTGTCAACATTGAACCTCATTTTCCAGTTTGCTGCCCAGTTTTCCAATTTTGTCAAATCGCTCTGCAAAGCGGCAGCATCCTGCATGGAACTTATAGTTTTGCACAATTTAGTGTCATCAGCAAAAATAGATGATTCCCTTCTCTCTGTAATAATAAAACAGTACCTGTACTTGATCCCAACTAAGATATAATTACCCCTTATTGGGGGCAGAACAGCCCTATTGGGTTTATTTCATGGTTAAATGATTCCCTTTTCTCTGTAATAATAAAACAGTACCTGTACTTGATCCCAACTAAGATATAATTACCCCTTATTGGGGGCAGAACAGCCCTATTGGGTTTATTTAATGGTTAAATGATTCCCTTTTCTCTGTAATAATAAAACAGTACCTGTACTTGATCCCAACTAAGATATAATTACCCCTTATTGGGGGCAGAACAGCCCTATTGGGTTTATTTCATGGTTAAATGATTCCCTTTTCTCTGTAAGTATAAAACAGTACCTGTACTTGATCCCAACTAAGATATAATTACCCCTTATTGGGGGCAGAACAGCCCTATTGGGTTTATTTCATGGTTAAATGATTCCCTTTTCTCTGTAATAATAAAACAGTACCTGTACTTGATCCCAACTAAGATATAATTACCCCTTATTGGGGGCAGAACAATCCTATTGGGTTTATTTCATAGTTGGTTTAGGGGAGCATTAGTGATGAGCGAATCTGCCCCAAAATTCACAAAACGGCTAAAAATCTGCAAAATGCGTCACCTATTTCAACTTTCAACACACAACAAATTTTTCTTTGGCAATTTTTCAAGGAAGTTTCATGAAACAATTCACTAATGGAATTTGCTAATGGAAATTTTCTTCAAATCCATGCTTGGCAAACACAATTTTTTTGTTCAAGATTTGTTCAAAATACAGACAAAACCACGAAAATCAGAATGTCAATAAATCTGCCCCTTGAAGTATGGTGATTTAAACTTTGGAAAGATCCCTTATATGGAATTTCCGGTTTTTACACTTTGTGGAGTTGACACCAGTTTTGCTGCGTTCCTAGTGGTCCCAAGCATTCTGGATAACAGGTCCCATACCAGTTTACATAATCTCCTTCATTTTTGTCTACTATGTTATGTAAAAAGAAATGTAAAAAGCAATAATAATATGTATGCCTCATACAATATTTGTATGTTTGTTAATTATAAAACCATTTACACGCAAAGTTTCCCAGGGGTTATTACATTATCAGGCTATGGGTACTGGCTTCAATGTTTGTCAGGGACTTCATTAATCATTTGAAATGTAGATCCTCTAGGGATGAAACCAGCTACAGATGTTCATAGAATGCCAAGTGATTCTGACGACTTAAAGAATCAATAACAATACCGGTGCTTCTGAACTGTCACAGCACCTGTCAACGGGGGCCTTCGGCACCCACGGGGGGGGGGCGTGTTGTCAGGATCAAGGAGGAAGTCCTTTTCCAACGAGTCCAGGCAAAGTACAGTTTCAGGGGAATCCAATAGAGAGGTCAGGTTCAGGCAAAGGTTCAATAAGGCAGGCAGCGTCCTTGCACCCACGTGGAGTCCTGGGAGCCGCCATCTTGGATCCTGCGCCGCACCGAGAAGGAGGACGCCGCCGATCACTCGTGGCGGGTAAGGAGCAGCGATCGCTCGTGATAGCACCACTGATGAATGTAAAATTGCCCATGTTTACTCAAAAGTTTGCATTTTTGTGATGATTTTAGGCAGGATTCAGGGTTTGGCAGAATAAAGTTGGAGGGGGCTAGTAAGGAGAAAACGCTATGGAACTGCACTGGAATCAGTGGGTGCTTTTCTCGCTCAAAATGCATTGAAATCAATGTGCATTTTTCTCATATTTTCTCACATTGGAGTCAGTAGGGTTGATTCACTAAAGTGCGATAAGCGTTATCGCATGCTTTTTTGCGTTAAAATTGAAGCAAAAAAACCAGCGCAATTCACTAAAGTATTGCGTGCGTTAAGATGCATATCGCGTGCACTAAATAACGCATGATTGCAAGGCATTAATTTAATGCATTGTGTTAATTCTCACATAGAAATAATACTAACGCATGATTCACACACACATAAGAAGCGTTAGACGCACAAAATATCGCAACAGTCTGTGTGAAAATGAACACCTACTTGGGGGAGACGGTACTTATAGAAAATTGTGGTTCGTGAGCTTTTGGCAACACAATATGGATTTTGCAGTGGGATTTATTCAAGTATGTGTTGGCCCCAGAGTGATGCAGCCGCCAGTTTGCAGGGAAATGGGCATTTGCAGAAAAGTAGTTTTACAAACGTAATGGTTACGTGTGTTAAATTGTGCGTTAAATCGTGCACTAATATAGCAAGCGGCGAAATATATCACACACAGCGGGAATTAACCCACGCGCGGAAAATAACACAAGAAAAACGCTCATCGCGACTTAAATAGCGCAAACAACATTGGGCCTGATTCACTAAAGGGCGATAAAAATTATCGCACGCTTTTTCGCGTTAAAAAACGCAAAATAATTTGCGCGCGATTCACCATAGTATTTTCGCATGCGGTATTTCTCGCACTAGTTTTACCGTTTTGCGTTAATTTCCGCACTGAAAAGAATACGATCGCATGATTCACTATAACTTTTGCGCGCTAAATATCGCATTCGGCTATGCGAAAATTAACACCTACTACAGGCAGGCGAAAAATTATAGAAAAGTACAGTAAATGATTTTTTGCAATAAAATATGGACTTACAGTGTTATTTATTCAAGTATGTGTTTCCCCTAGAGTGACGCAGCCGCCAGTTTGCAGGGAAATGTTCATTTTTAATACAGTAATTTTCTGCAAGTATTGGCGTGTATGGCTAACATGACGTGCGTTCATTTGCGCGACTTTTTCTATTTGGCTACAAGTGATGAAATGTTTCGCCAGGCATGGATTCGCAGCGAAGTTTTGGACGTGCGTTTTTTCGCGACGGATTTTTTCATGTGTTTCGCAAAACAATCCGCCAATGGCAAAACGCATGAAATATATTCACCGCACATCCAAAAATTGATACAAGTGTCAAAAAATAATAGTCACAGCAACAATTTTTTTGCCCGCACAACATTTTTGCCGTTTCGTGGATCTTTCGAAAGATTTGCTAATTTTTCACTAAAGATAACCAGAACACATTTGCTCATCACTAGCGGCTACTATTTATAAACATCTACTATTTATATGCTACCATTTATATGTGGCTACTATTTATATACATCATTTATATGCGGCAACAATTTTTATACACTATTTCTATGCTACCATTCATATGCGGCGATTATTCGCGTAATTTAGCGCATGTACCGGCAAATACCGCATTGAAATAGTCTTTTCGCGAGTTAAATAACGCATGCAATATCGCGCGTAAAAAAGCGCGAGTATGCTTATAGTGAATCGTGCGAAAAATCGCCAAAATTAAGAAGCGGTAAAAATTTTAGCGCACAATAAAAATAGCGCACGTTTTATCGCCCTTTAGTGAATCAGGCCCTATGCATGTAAAAGGTAGTTAGAATCTATGGGCCTGATTCACTAAAGGGCGATAAAACGTGCGCTATTCTTATTGTGCGCTAAAATTTTTACCGCCGCTTAATTTTGGCGATTTTTCGCACGATTCACTATAAGCATACTCGCGCTTTTTTACGCGCGATATTGCAAGCGTTATTTAACTCGCGAAAGACTATTTCAATGCGGTATTTGCCTGTACATGCGCTAAATTACGCGAATAATTGCCGAATATGAAAGGTAGCATAGAAATAGTGTATAAAAATTGTTGCCGCATATAAATGGTGTATATAAATATTAGCCACATATAAATGGTAGCATATAAATAGTAGATGCTTATAAATAGTAGCCACTAGTGATGAGCAAATGTGTTCTGGTTTCTTTAGTGAAAAATTAGCAAATCTTTCGAAAGATCCCCGAAACGGCAAAAATGTTGTGCGGGCAAAAAAATTGTTGCCCGTGACTATTATTTTTTGACACTTGTATCAATTTGTGGATGTGCGGTGAATTTTTGCGTGGCGAATCTTTTCATGCGTTTTGCCATTGGCGGATTGTTTTGCGAAACGCATGAAAAAATCCGCCGCGAAAAAATTCAACGCACGTCCAAAAATTTGCTGCGAATCCATGCCTGGCGAAACATTTCATCACTTGTAGCCAAATAGAAATAGTTGCGCAAATAAACGCACGCCATGTTAGCCATACACGCCAATACTTGCAGAAAATTACTGTATTAAAAATGAACATTTCGCTGCAAACTGGCGGCTGCGTCACTCTAGGGGAAACACAGACTTGAATAAATAACACTGTAAGTCCATATTTTATTGCAAAAAATCATTTACTGTACTTTTGTATAATTTTTCGCCTGCCTGTAGTAGGTGTTAATTTTCGTATAGCCGAATGCGATATTTAGCGCGCAAAAGTTATAGTGAATCATGCGATCGTATTCTTTTCAGCGCAGAAATTAACGCAAAACGGTAAAACTAGTGCGAGAAATACCCCATGCGAAAATGGCGATTTTTCGCACGCGATAATACTTTGGTGAATCGCGCGCAAGTTATTTTGCGTTTTTTAACGCGAAAAAGCGTGCAATAATTTTTATCGCCCTTTAGTGAATCAGGCCCTATGTGTCTTTTTACAAAAACAGGGCTTATAAGTTTCAAAGTTATGATCATAAAATTGACAAGCCACCATACCACATCAAGGTAAACCCCATATGGTGGTTCTAACTATTTACTTCTGGTTATATCTCATGACCAGGGCACTGGTTTTATTCACAGGGCTTAGCCCTCCCCTACCATTAGCTTATAGGAGAGAGATTGGTGAGACCAACACCCATTTTTAAAGGCATAAGACCACCAATTTTAGAGATGGGTGTGAGGGTGCTACAACCACATGAAAGTTTGGCCATTCTTGGGCCTTTGTGGTCTCGCCACAAATATGAGCCTGACCATGTATTATTAAAAGAGAACTAAAGGTATAACTGGAAGGGTGGCCAGGCCAGTGCTCCTGTTTGCTAAAAACTGCTTCGGATTCTTCCATCTGTCAGACCTACCAGAAGTTTTCCAACGCTTACTGGAGACAACAAGATGACAGTGTCACATAAGCAGCTCACACACACAAAACCCACCCGAGGTTTGAACAGGGGGAAGCGTGAGTGGAGAGAAGCCTGTGAGGCAAACAAAATGTAGTACCAAAGGGAGAGGCAAATCGTAGTCGACAGTTCCGGCTCAGAGGCAGGCAGCACAGGTTCAAATCCTAAGTCACGCAGCAAAATAGACTACGGTCGTTAACAAGCAATATAGCACGGATAGGCTTCAGGATTAACTACGATAACCAGGCACTGTTCCAACCTGCAAACTGCTTTAAGATTTTTTTATTTATAATTTTGGCGCTACTTTGTGATGCACCATGTAATGACGCTCCATGACACGGTGCCTGTTTGCAAGTGGACATCGTTGTGGCAATGCAAATGCCTGTTTACTAAGCAACACCGCTCAGGAGTGGGATAGGAGCACGCCAAGGGACATGAGTGGACATTTTCTGGTCCAGGCAGCACATGCGCTGTAGAGTGCCATGTTATAATGTTGTAAATCCTCCAAACACCCATGAAAGTTAATTGTGGGTCTGTTTTATGGGATTGGAAAATCTTATAGGCTCTAGTCAGGGTCAGGTTCTGTTGTTGCAAGTGTTACTGTTATGGGCTGTAGTATGAGGAAGCCCATAGACTGCTAGTACCAACCTTATAGGTGAAATAGAAGAGCCCTGGCAACCCCTGGTTTTCACCGACGCCCTTTTGGGGCCCCGGACTTTCTGCTGCAGGGAAGACAGGGATTCTAAACACTGCCAAGGTTGATATGAAAATGCAGTACAAAAGGGATCAGGCAGAGGCAACGAGTCAGGCAATGCTCAAAAGGCAGGCATGGAGTTTTCGCGCCAGAATGTGCGCCAACACGCGAAGAAGAGGACGAGCCCGGGGACTAGAGGGAAGAGCGCGCGCCAGTTTCCTAGCACTCGTAATACTCACATTATCAAAAACATGGGTAAATTCCATACAGTGGTCTGGTAAGATTTGCACCTCCGGTTATTTTTGGCTGTATTATCTTGGAAAAAGTATCTTCTGCCCAAAGTGTTGGCTTACTGGCTGTTCTCTCTGCTGTAGCTTTTGTATGGGAGAGATCTTCAAGGCCAACATCGATATAATAAAGGCATAAGTGCTTTTCTATGCAAGTTGTAGCAAGTTTATCATTTGGCTTGTGCCCTTTGTGATTACTGTTTGAAATCACCCCTTGCCATCCCTCCCATTGCTGGTGTATTATGGTGAGCGTAACTGTTAACTGATATCATCATATATTCATCATATATTAATAAGTGGTAATTGTTGTATTATTTTAGAAAAAGTTTTGGTTGTAGCAACTTAATCATTTGGCTTTTTTTTTGCCCAGAATGATTATTGTGTGAAATCGCCCCCTTGCCATCCCTCCCATGCTGGCTATAGGAATTGACTTAAAATGCCAGCACTGGCGATATTCACAAAATGTACAGGTTCTTTATTTATGTGTTTTATTCAAAGGCAAAGAAAACCAAGTCATTGGCCCTCCCACCCTCCCCACGCCAATAGATAGTTTTTCAGTTTTCTCATTTCTTGTCTTTAATGTCAGTTTTTTTTAGCCCCATTAAATAAAGTTTTCTTTCAAACAGTCTAAGGAATGTTAGTGGACCCTGGTTTTATCAATACTTCAAATAGTCCAAAAACAGGTTTGTGGTCCGATTGTCTCATAAGGGAACAAGAGCCATATTTGAGAACATGGATATCATCCTGATTCCGGCTCTTGTACATCACTCGATCAGTGTAGGAAGGCGTCCTCTGTTTCTTACTGGTGTCATAGTCATCGGATCCGATATTAAATCTATATGTGGGACGGAAATGGATTTCGCCTTCCTTAAATCCTTTGAATATAGAACCTTTAGTCACCTCTTCTGACAGCTGATCGTGCTGCAGGAGGGACCTCATATCATTTTCTGGAAGGTTCTCTAGGATGGAATCAACTTCACTCCGACTCTTGCTCAAGCGGAAATTGAAGTCCCCAAACCAGAAGACTTCGTCAAACCGGCTCGTCGCATCGTCGGGATCAGAGTAAATGGGGTTTGTGTCAGGAACATTTTTTGGGAGCTGCAGATCTTTGATTATTTTCTCATAATTCTGGATTCTTTGCTTTACTTTGGAATCTCCTGCCGCAAAGTGGGCGTTGATAAAAAGGAATGAGGTTCCAAAGAATGTAAATGAAGCAGCCACAGCCCCTTTGGTCTTAATCATTGGGAAGAATCTCGTAGTGACGGTTGCACATTCAACCTCAGAGCAGAACCCCACGAGATCTCGCCTGATAAACAGAGACAGGTACAGGACACCGTGAGCGGCTGAGTGGAGCAAGACATAACGATGCCCCAGTGTCAGCTTCAGACGGTATTCCCATTCTTGCCTGTAGGGGCAGCCTTCTTGCACTCCGATTACATACAGGTCTTGCGCAGACTCGGCGCCCAATGGAAATAGGAAATCATCCAGTCTCTCTGGAAGATCCTTTTTTTCATTCATATTCCAGGTGGCAATAAATATCCTCAGAGTTTTTTGTGGAAGATGTCGTTGCAGTTCCTCTTCTCCAAGTAAGCCTTGACCAACCAAGGGCCTCTCTTCTAGATGCCTCTTATGGCTGGTCTGGCTGGGAGAAACACCAGTAAGCTTTTTAGCAATGTTACTCCAACACCAGTCAATGGCGAATACAAAGATAAATACAAGGAGAGCAAAGAGATAAACTAACAAGCTCTCATCATTCTCCTCATCTTCATCATTCTCTATATCTTCATATTCTGGGTTTCCTTTGTGGAACTCCAGTGATGTGTGACGGGTATAAAGAAGGGCTGTGAATATCATTACTGATATTAGATGGGCCCAACCCGCCCCCCTTCTGTAGGGATGTCTCCAATAACGGCCAACAGTCCAGTTAATGGCAACTGCCAAGGAAAATACCATTAGGATAACTGAACCCAATGGGTAGATCTCTTCAATATCCGTATCTTTAACATTTCTAAATAATTCAAATTCTTCTGGTGTCAGGATGACTTTCTGGGTCAGTGATGATCGATCAGAGGAATGAAAACATTGTTCCAATAGGATAAGTAAAGCAATGAAAGGTGGAAAATTCATTGTTAAGGAAAGGTTGCTGAGCTCTAGTCAGCTGATGTTGTTCGAAGCAAGTCTCACTTCGAACTGAGCTCTGTGCCCAGTGTCGGCCTTATATAGCCTGTTGTTGCCATGGTAACTGCATACTAATGAGCTTGTGGTTACTTATCAGTGATGTCACAATGCAGTTGCTATGGCGACCACACAATAGAAGATAAGAAAACTGATCTTATCAGTGTTGCCATGGAGACCGCATAATAATGAGCTTTTGTTTACTTGTGGTTGCTATGGTGATCACACAATAGAGCTAAACAGCAAACTAACCCTAGTATTGTCTTTAACCCTTTCACTTCTAGAAGATTTGGGGCTGCTGGTACTTGTATTGCCAGTCAATTTTTGAACATATTGGGCCCGATTCACTAAAGTCCGAAATAAGGAGTGCTATTTATAGCATGCGTTAAAAATCTTATCACTTCTAATTTTTCGCTCGATTCACTAAAAGGACACTTGTCATAATTAAGAAGCGATGTTCTTGGCGTTATTTATCTTACAATGACATATTTTAATGAAAAAACTATGCGATAAGCGTTATAGGGGCCAATTCACTAAAGGTCAATAACGCTTATCGCATAGTACCGATTCATCAAAGTCATTTCGCATGTGTTAATCCGCATATCGCATGCACAAAAAAACCGCATTGCGTTAATTAGCGAATAGAAATAATACTAACGCATGATTCACAAACACATATGAAGCGTTAAACGTGCAAAATATCGTGTTAATCTGTGTGAATATTAACCCTACTTGGGGCAGGCGGTACTTAAAGAAAATTGCGGTTCGTGAGCTATTGGCAACACAACATGGAGTTTGCAGTCGTATTTTTTCAAGTATATATTGGCCCTAGAGTGATGCAGCCGCCAGTTTTCAGGGAAATGGTGGTTTTCAGAAAGTAATGGTTACGTGCGTAATATATTGCGCTCTGCAAGTGTCCTTTTAGTGAATCGAGTGAAAAATAAGAAGTGATAAGATTTTTAACGCATGCTATAAATAGCACTCCTTGGGCCTGATTCACTAAAGGGCGATAAAACGTGCGCTATTCTTATTGTGCGCTAAAATTTTTACCGCCGCTTAATTTTGGCGATTTTTCGCACGATTCACTATAAACATACTCGCGCTTTTTTACGCGCGATATTGCAAGCGTTATTTAACTCGCGAAAGACTATTTCAATGCGGTATTTGCCGGTACATGCGCTAAATCACGCGAATAATCGCCGAATATGAATGGTAGCATAGAATTAGTGTATAAAAATTGTTGCCGCATATAAATGGTGTATATAAATATTAGCCACATATAAATGGTAGCATATAAATAGTAGCCACTAGTGATGAGCAAATGTGTTCTGGTTTCTTTAGTGAAAAATTAGCAAATCTTTCGAAAGATCCCCGAAACGGCAAAAATGTTGTGTGGGCAAAAAAATTGTTGCCGTGACTATTATTTTTTGACACTTGTATCAATTTTTGGATGTGCGGTGAATTTTTGCGTGGCGAATTTTTTCATGCGTTTTGCCATTGGCAGATTGTTTTGAGAAATGCATGAAAAAATCCGCCGCGAAAAAAATTCAACGCACGTCCAAAAATTTGCTGCGAATCCATGCCTGGCGAAACATTTCATCACTTGTAGCCAAATAGAAATAGTTGCGCAAATAAACGCACGCCATGTTAGCCATACACGCCAATACTTGCAGAAAATTACTGTATTAAAAATGAACATTTCGCTGCAAACTGGCGGCTGCGTCACTCTGGGGGAAACACAGACTTGAATAAATAACACTGTAAGTCCATATTTTATTGCAAAAAATCATTTACTGTACTTTTGTATAATTTTTCGCCTGCCTGTAGTAGGTGTTAATTTTCGTATAGCCAAATGCGATATTTAGCGCGCAAAAGTTATAGTGAATCATGCGATCGTATTCTTTTCAGCGCGGAAATTAACGCAAAACGGTAAAACTAGTGCGAGAAATACCCCATGCGAAAATGGCGATTTTTCGCACGTGATAATACTATGGTGAATCGCGCGCAAGTTATTTTGCGTTTTTTAACGCGAAAAAGCGTGCGATAATTTTTATCGCCCTTTAGTGAATCAGGCCCCTTATTTCGGACTTTAGTGAATCGGGCCCATTGCGTCTTAATTAACGCAAGTATCCTATAGTGAATCGAGTGTTAAGCCGAAAAAAATAAGAAGCGATAACATTTTTACCACATGCTATAAATAGCGCTCGTTTTAACGCACTTTAGTGAATCAAACCCTAGTGGGTGTTTTTTCCTCATGCCATGTCCATTGAAGTGAATGGCCTTTTTATCATCCTTTTTGCATTGTACCATTTTTATTCTAGTGCGAAAAAACACAATTTTTATTTTCTGCAAAATGGAAATTCTACCACACATTTTTACACATTTTTTTACCCCTGCCAAAAAATTGTGTTCATAACATAGTAACATAGTAAGTTGGGTTAAAAAAAAGATGTCCATCACGTTCAACCATAATGCCTATATATAACCTGCCTAACTGCTCGTTGATCCAGAGGAAGGCAAAAAACCCCATCCTCCACCCAGCCTCTCTAATTTGCCATAGAGGAGGAAAAATATTTTGACACCCCAGGTGCATGACCTTACATACTGTATATCGGCATCTCGTCACTTAAGGTGGCCATACACGCACCGATATTATCGTACGAAACCTCGTTTCGTACGATAATCGGTGCGTGTATGGCATGTCGGCGAGTTGACCGATATCGCAGGAAGCTGCCGATATCGGACGACTCGCCGATCGGACAAGTTTGAAAATTTTGATCGGGCGCCATAGAAGGCGCCTGACCAAAATTCTCCCTTCAGAGCTGAATCGGCAGAAGGAGGTAAAAATCCTATTGTTTCTACCTCCTTACCTGCCGATTCAGCCCTGAATGGTGTGTGGCGGATCTTACGATGTTTCGTGCGACCGATGGTCGTACGAAACATCGTCAGATCGCCACGTGTATGGCCACCTTTAGCCCCGATCCTGTAGCCCGTTTCCTATCCATGTGCAAACAACTTCACTAAGACCAACAGACCTTAGTCTGGGGCACGGTATCAAATGCTTTGGCAAAATCCAAATAGATTATATCTACTGCCCCCCCCCCCCCCCCACTGTCCAGCTTCTTACTTACCTCATCATAAAAAGCAATTAAATTGGTCTGACATGACCTGTCCTTCATAAAGCCATGCTGATTACTGCTCATAATGCCATTCTCCACTACATAATTTTGAATGTGATCCCTTGACAAGTCTTTAAATAACTTGCCCACCATGGATGTCAAACTTACTGGCCTATATTTGCCAGGCTGAGATTGTAATTCATCCAATCAATAGAGATGTAGCGAACTGTTCACCGGCGAACAAATTCGCGCAAGCATCGGGTGATCGCGAACGCGCATGTTCGCGAACTTTCAGCGTATGTTCACAGTTTGGGTTCGCGCCGCGTTTTTCGCCGCGTTTTTTATCGTCGCAAAAGTATTGTACAATACGCCGCACAAGTCACACATGGTGTTTAGCGCGACATAGCAAAAAAGCCGCGTATTTTCGCTACAATAGCTTGCGTTTTTTGCACAACGCTGTGCCAACAAAGTATTTTTCAGAGAAGTTTTTGCCCTTGATCCCCCTCCTGCATGCCACTGTCCAGGTCGTGGCACCCTTTAAACAACTTTAAAATCAGTTTTCTGGCCAGAAATGGCTTTTCTAGGTTTTAAAGTTCGCCTTCCCATTGAAGTCTATGGGGTTCGCAAAGTTCGCGAATATTTGTGGGTTTTGGCGCAAGTTTGCGAACATGTTCGCAAACTTTTTTTTTTAGGTTCGCTACATCCCTACCAATCAATAGGTACCATACCAGACAGAAAGCTCTCTCAGTACCCAAGGGTGCTTTATGGGGGTTAGTCATAGGGGCCCATTTACTTACTCACGAACGGGCCGAATGCGTCCGATTGCGTTTTTTTCGTAATGATCGGTATTTTGCGATTTTTTCGGAAAATTATCGCGACTTTTTCGTTACCAATACGATTTTTGCGGAAAAACGCGACTTTTTCGTAGCCATTCCGAAAGTTGCGATTTTTTCGTAGCGTTAAAACTTGCGCAAAAAGTTGCGATTTTTTCGTAGTGTTAAAACTTGCGCAAAACGTTGCGCCTTTTAAGTTTTAACGCTACGAAAAAAGCGCAACTTTTCGCGCAAGTTTTAACGTATCGAAAAAATCGCAACTTTCGGAATGGCTACGACAAACTCGCGTTTTTTTGCGCAAATCGTATTGGTAACGAAAAAGTCGTGATAATTTCCGAAAAGTCGTAAAGGCGCCGAAAAAATACGAAAAAGTCGCAAAATGTTCGTTTTCCAATCGGAATTTTTCCAATTCGGATTCGAATTCGTGGGTTAGTAAATCAGCCCCTTAGCCTCTGCTACTATGTGCTCCTCATTTTCCATCTTTGCCTTTTGGATTGCAGTTTTACAACACTTGTTATATTCCTTAAATGCAGCTTCTGTCTCCTCTGATTTGTATTGCTTAAATTGCTCATCATCCCTAATATTAAAGGAACAGTAACAGCAAAAAATGAAAGAGCTTTAAAGTAATAAAAATATAATGCGCTGTTGCCCTGCACTGGTAAAACTGGTGTGTTTGCTACAGTAACACTACTATAATTTATATGATAAGCTGCTGTGTAGCCCCGGGGGCAGCCATTCAAGCTGGAAAAAAGGAGAAAAGGCACAGGTTACATAGCAGATAACAGATAAGTTCTGTAGAATACAATAGTGTTTTATCTGTTATCTGCTATGTGCCTGTGCCTTTTCTCCTTTGAATGGCTGCCTCCATGGCTACATAGCAGCTTATTTATATAAATTATAGTAGACTTTCTGAAGTAAACACACAACTTTTACCAGTGCAGGGCAGCAGCACATTATATTTGAGTTACTTTTATACACATTTTTTGGTGTTACTGTTCCTTTAAGCACCATGCCCAGAGTTGGACGTAGGGATAAAATACCAAAACCTCTACATAGACAATAGCTACTGTATGCTGGCATAGTAAATCAGAAGGTTATAGTAAGTCAGTGGAAAGATAAATCCTGGAAAACACCTCATACTGAGGAGATATAGATAACCATGGACCAAATTATATTAAACTGTACCCCCTACACAATAGAAGGGTGGTTGGAGCCTATGAAAATGTTTTGACTAGTGATGGGCGAAAAGTTTTGCCAGGCATGGATTCGCGGCGAATTTCCGCGTTTCGCCATTGGCGGATTGTTTCGCGAAACGGACGAAAAATTTCGCCACGGAAAAATTCGCAGCACGTCCAAAAATTGTCAAAAAAGAATAGTCGCGGGCGACGAAATAATAGCCGCGTGCGACGAAACAATAACCGTGCGACAAAACAATAGTCGTGGGCGACGAAACAATAGCCGCGCGACAAAATAATAGCTGCGCGACAAAATAATAGCCGCGTGCGACGAAACAATAGCCGTGTGACAAAACAATAGCCGCGGGCGACGAAACAATAGCCGCATGCGACAAAACAATAGTCGCGGGCGACGAAACAATAGCCGCATGCGACGAAACAATAGCCGTGCGACAAAACAATAGTCGCGGGCGACGAAACAATAGCCGCGCGACAAAATAATAGCCGCGTGCGACGAAACAATAGCCGTGCGACAAAACAATAGTCGCGGGCGACGAAACAATAGCCGCATGCGACGAAACAATAGCCGTGCGACAAAACAATAGCCGCGGGCGACGAAACAATAGCCGCGCGACAAAATAATAGCCGCGTGCGACAATTTTTTTTGTCGCACGACATTTTCGCCGTTTCGCGAACAGATTCACTCATCACTAGTTTTGACCAATCAGCACAAGACAGAGACAGCTCTGGCAAGGCTTTAACTTTAAGATAAGCCAGTAATACTGTCATACTGTGCAGAAGCTGGGGGTGGTGGGACATGAATTATGCACCTTTAATATTTCCATCATATATAGGGAAAATTAAACAGAATACATGGTGGCACTTAAAATATAAAGAGTGAGAGAAAACAGGTGTAATAAGAATAATGCACTTCAGCTGAGAAAAAAAATGCTCCGCAAGGCATTTCTGTGATTGAAGAATTACTAAATCCTTTATCCATATATATATATCTTGATATTTTGGGACAGGGATGGGATTAGGTACTCAAATAAGAAATTATTTCTAAGGATATAAATGGGGGTAATGTATAGATGCAATTATATATACAGTATATACTGTATATATATATATATATTTATATTTAGACAATCTAAATGATCCAAGAGTAATCACATAATGGACAGATTTATATGCAGTTTAATTTATATTAGAAAATAGTCTATTTTTAAACTCTGATGCTATAGACTAAAGTGTTTCGGCCACTGAAGTCGTGGGTAAATGTATCATTTTTAATGCCTAATTACTTGCGTGGCAGTGCAATTTTTAAGCATTGGTTAGACTGCAAATTTCCAGGTCGTCACCTTAATAGCTTTAATAAAAGAAAGAATGTGACAGGCAAGTAAGGGAATGGATAGGAATACAGGGACAATGTCATGGATATAAATTCTGATGATTTCACAATACATATAAAAGGTCACTATCCATAGGAGCACTAAGCCCTATCCATGTCTGGACTGGGAGCCAAAATAGGCCCTGGCATTTCAAATACACAGAGGCCCAAGAGCCACCCACCAGCCCAATAAATAGCCCCCCCACCGCACCCCCTACCCCCCCAACAGGGGCCCCACCCACTGCCTGAAGTCAGGGCCCAGAGGTGGGGCCCTGAGGGGAGTGACACCTGCGGGCAGGGAAGTGCCGACAGGGGTAGGGTCTAGGCCACCTGGGCCCACCAGGTTTTTTCCCGGTGTTCCAGTGGCCCAGTCCGACCCTGCTTGGACTCATTTATTAACATTGGGCAAATTTGCACCTGGGCAGTAACCCATAGCAACCAATCTGTGATGAGATTTTTTTCAGCCAGCTGCAGGTAGAACAATGAGAGCAAACTTGTAATTGGTTGACATGGGTTACTGCCCAGGTGCAAATTTGCCTAGTGTTTATAAATGACCCCCCAGTATGTATGGTGTTATAGTGCATGTAGGTATGTGAACATTTTGCCCTAAGTACAGCTCCACTTTATCTTGTAGTGACCTTTAAGAAAAACACTAGTGTACAGGTATAGGACCCGTTATCCAGAATGCTCGGGACCAAGGGTATTCCGGATAAGGGGTTTTTCCGTAATTTGGATCTTCATACCTTAAGTCTACTAAAAAATCAATAAAACATTAATTAAACCCAACAGGATTGTTTTGCCTCCAATAAGGATTAATTATCTCTTAATTGGGATCAATTACAAGGTACTGTTTTCTCACTACAGAGAAAAAGGAAATTCTTTTTAAAATTCTGAATGATTTGATTAAAATGGAGTCTATGGGAGACAGGCTTTCCGTAATTCGGAGCTTTCTGGATAACGGGTTTCCGGATAAGGGGTCCGATACCTGTACAGGTATAGGACCCGTTATCCAGAATGCTCGGGACCAAGGGTATTCCGGAAAAGGGGTCTTTCCATAATTTGGATCTCCATAACTTAAGTCTACTAAAAAATCAATAAAACATTAATTAAACCCAATAGGATTGTTTTGAATCCAATAAGGATTATTTATATCTTAGTTGGGATCAATTACAAGGTACTGTTTTATTACTACAGAGAAAAAGGAAATCAGTTTAAAAATTCTGAATTATTTGATTAAAATGGAGTCTATGGGAGACGGGCATTCCGTAATTTGGAGCTTTCTGGATAATGGGTTTCCGGATAAGGGATCCCATACCTGTATAGGCATATATTGCAAAATAAACAAGTATAAGCAGTTCTAATTCCTAACATATAAATAAAAAAACATCCTTTCATGCATGGGTGCTTCTATTTGGCCATGTAATTAATAACTGTAAACAGGTAACTTGATTATATCTGTTGGGCATCTCTCCCGGGGCACACACTTTCCATTGCCCTGCCCCTCTACCCCATCAGTTCCATAATAATAAGTTCTACACAATACGCAATGGTTGGTTCCTGTGGCCTGGGGGAACCAGCACATACAGAAGGAAGGTATGAGCGAGGCACTTGATACCTTTCCTACATTTGCACAAAAGCAATTATCCAAAGCTCAGAGAAGAATGTTCTGCGATCAGCAAGATGAGATGTTATAAGGTTACAGCGAGCTCTGTCCTCTATTTGCCAACTATTTATTGTGGAAATTCAGAAAGCTGGAAATCACTTGGGGTAGAAAAGATGAAATGTACTGCGCACGTAGCTATGTGTGATTCTGAGCAAACGGTTAGAATCCAAATAACAAGAAAGGGAGGGTTTTTTGTATCCTCCTACAAAGAAATACAAAGGCACATTATACCAAAGCGCAAGGAGTTAACTGTAGGGGTATGAGCAAGGCCTAGAGAAGGAACGGGAGTAAAGGTCCCCATACACGAGGCAATTTCACTCGTTGTGCGATGAACGATTATATCGTATGACGATCGGGTTTCCATAGGATAACCTGGGGGGGCCGTTTGGTTCCACAGCAATAAAACATCAGACAGTACATAGTAAATGAACAATTTTAATACCACGGGAGCACTTACCGGACAGTCAGTGTGTGCTCTACGTCCATGTCGGAACCCAGACGGCTAAATTCTCCAATAGCAAAAAAGATTTGTACGGAGCGAATCAACACTGCTGTTAAAAAATCTTTATCTTTATTTTTTAAATCTCTTTAAAAGCATATTGTGCACATACAAAAAAGACCACACGCTTGACGCGTTTCGTGGTAGCACACCACTTTCTCAAAAGCTGTATGGTACAACTTCCCAAAGAATGCCTTTTATTCACTCCCATTACTCCTCCCATATTAGGTTAACCCCTTACATACATGTATCAAAACAAAATAAGAACACTACCCAAACTAGAATACATAGATAAAAGTAATAATCAAGGGATAAATTTAGTCAATATCCACCTCTATCAGCTAATAGATTCATAAAGGATCTAACTATAATACAGGTATCGGACCCCTTATCTGGAAACCCGTTATCCAGAAAGCTCCGAATTACGGAATGCCCGTCTCCCATAGACTCCATTTTAATCAAACAATTCAAAATTTTAAAACGTATTTCCTTTTTCTATGTAGAAATAAAACAGTGCCTTGTAATTGATCCCAACTAAGATATAATCAATCCTTATTGGATGCAAAACAATCCTATTGGATTTAATTAATGTTTTAGTGATTTTTTAGTAGACTTAAGGTATTGAGATCCAAATTACGGAAAGACCCCTTATCTGGAATACCCTTGGTCCCGCGCATTCTGGATAACGGGTCCTATACCTGTAACAGAATTATAGAAAATATTTATAGAAAATATTTAATAGAAACAAGTTAGTTCCCACTCTCTATTCATACCTCTATAGTTCCTAATCGGTAGATCCAAAATGCTTCCCTACGTAAAAGTCTATTCTATCGGCAAACGATCGTATGACGATCGGGTTTCCATACGATAACCTGGGGGGAGCGTTTGGTTCCACAGCAATAAAACAATCAGACAGTACATAGTAACTGATAAGACCCACTTTGGAGATGTAACACCAGTAGAGGAGGAATTCAGGGATTAAACTATACCCCCGAACAATGTAGGTCTCTATAAAAAATATATTGCATAAAAAAACTCATATGTGAAACCCTGCTTCATCTAAATAAACCATTTTCATAAAAATATACTTTTTTAGTAGTATGTGCTATTGTTTAATCCTAAATAGAAAACTGACATTTTAAGAATTAAGGGCCGCCCCCTGGGATCATAGGATTCACTATACCTTCTTTATATATCTTGGGGGGGGCAGAAAAGTCTGAACGCACAAATTCCTGTTTTAGTGGGTTAGCTTTTTCTTCCACAGGAATCGATTTGTAAGTATTTATTGAAAAATAAATGGTTTCACTCTAATCTGTTTCTTCAAACAGTAGGAATAAATACTATTTTTATATGCTGAAATCCAGCTGCAAAACAGTTCTTCTCTTTCTGTATTATCTTACAACCTGGCAGGGGAGGAGGGACTAAAACACTGATGTTACAAATTGTAACAACTTTGCTACTTTGCAGAAACTACATAACCCACAATGCATTGCACTGTGACGTTCCTTTCCTTATTGACATCATGTGTGCAGGGGATTGTGGGATTGGGAGGAGGCAGGCTGAAGGCAGGCTGAGGACAGGCGACTACTGTTACATTTTATTTGAGTCACAAAGTAGTCAGCCAGATCAGCAGGGGAACAGGGGGCGGGGCTTAGGGAACCATATTATTACATTATAAATCATGAAAAGTCTGCTTACAATTATGTTTACATTTTTAAAAAGCTCAAGTTGTGTCTGGGTAAAGTTCCCCTTTAATATGAAACTTCCAGCACCCAGCAAAACAATACAAACATTCAACATAATTGCTAGAAACGTATTTTTATAATTGCAATATCGGAGAAAAATCACACCTGTTCCTGCTAAGCCCTTGGTAAGAACCTTCGGTAAGATCAGCACATTTCCCTGGATTAATTCATATAAGAAGCAATATATGTAGTTATTAAGCTTATCTTGCAATAATGAAATATAATGGGGTCTGGCTTTCCAATTAGATATAAGCAGAGTATCTTCTTTTTTTCCTTTCCCCAAGTATCTGACCTTTATGGAAAGATTAAAACAGAATTATTGTGGCAAATGTAAAGGACTAAGATTTTCTAATGCAAAGCAACAACTGGTTATTTTTCATCTTTTGCTCGTGTTAAATAGACATTGTGCACAGATACAAAGCTGGTAGATGACCAGGACGCCCGGAAACAATTGTGAGCGCTAGTGAGCAGGCCTGGTGGTGGGGTAGGAGTAATACAGTCTGCACTACAGCAGGAGTCTTTGGCTTCTAGAGGATGAGTTGTGCCAATCTGGGGAAACATTTTTTAGGGATTATAGTGGATAATAGATTAATTCTATGCAGAATCGGCCAGTGTTGTTTTATACACAATCTACCCAAAGCGGCCCTGGACACCATTAATCAATAAATGTGCAAGAACTAGATGCACAGACACTCTCAACTTTGTCACTGCCATTGCTAAAATGCCATGTACAAAATGGTTGTGCCAAATCTTCATGCACCTAGTGTGGGTACAGCATTGCGCCATAAGAGCCCTATATGTTATATCTGCCATTACTATTATTATCTCCCTTTGTAATGTTAAACCATTGGCATTATTTAATTGCACCCCAAAAGACTCCCTTACCCCTCATTATACACAGTGTAGGGCTGGTGCACCAGTTTATAGGGAGAAATATTGGCCCTGGTGCTGGTGGGTCCCACCCAATAGACCAGCAAAAGTGTGTGCGTTTGGGTTGCATTGGCAGCAGAGGATAGATTAGTCTGTTAGGGGTGATCATTGGCATCAGCCGGGAGGGGTTTGTGGTGGGGCCTGCAATGGGCCTGTGGGTCCCCAGCCTGACACCGATTACACAGGCAGCACTGTAGTCAAGGGGCAAACATAGGTTTTTGAGCTATATTATGCACTGCAAATAACTGCAGCTTTGCACCCTGCCCTGCATTTTGCAAAGGAGGTATCTGAGGGGATTTAAACACCCAAAAAACAGATTAAATTATCTCCCCCCCCCACATACACACACATAAGTGTATAAGTGCCATCATTCTCATCCTATTGAGTTTTCACTCTGTATAAAGAAATTGTATGTTTCATATATATATATATATATATATATACACATATATATTTACATTTCGACAGTCACAAAAATCAAAACCATAAATACCGACTTACATTGAAAGCCTGATGACATATTATATCAATCATATTATACATCAGTGCGGTTGAGTTTATTACATAAAGTAGGCCAGTCATTTCTCATAAAGCATATTGGAGGGCCGAATGAAATTAAAATGATAATGTCATACAGTGAAGTCTATGGAGCCTTGGTGAAGACTGGGGGCATAAAAATCCTTTGGAGGGCCACATCCAGCCTGCAGGCCAGCAGTTGGACAGCCATGTTATACGTTCAGGGTCGGACTGGGCCACCGGGACACCAGGAAAAATCCCGGTGGGCCCCGACCCTAGTGGGCCCTGGCGGCCCAGTCCGACCTTTGCCGGCGCTTCCCCTTCTGACTGTTCCTCCCCGACGCGTTCAATTTATATGCGATCAGGGAGGACGTCAGGTGGGGGCCCTGCAGAGGGGGTTGGGGGGCCCCAGGGGGGGTAGGGGACACAGCTGGCTGAGGCACCTGCAGGGCCCCTGGGGCGGGAGCCCCGGTGGACCCTCCACCCCCCAGTCCGACCCTGTATACGTTTGATGTTTCACTGATTATTCCCATGTTCCTTAACTTTTTGCCTATCATTCTGGCCTCTTATTGCCCTGGGGATTTGGAGTTCCTAATCTCTGCTAGTGACATCTGATTGGCCCTTAGTGCTTACATTTCAGGTGGTTGGGATATGGAAGGTCACTGATAAAAGGAAGCATTGAGTATGGTGTTGGCGCCATTTGGAAGCAACACTGACAACACGTCCATTTTCCCATGCATGATATACAAAGAAAATGTCATAAAACAAACAGAATACCTTGACTAATCCTTTGACATTTAGCCGATATCAGGTCAGATACCATAGTAATAATATTATTCATGAAATATCAAAGTCTATGTTTCCAGCTAAATACTTCCGTCCTGGAAATGGAACAAACCAGTGCACAAAAAGTATTTTGATTAGTGTACAGTCGTGTAGGAACGGAAAGCGGATATTTCTAGATACAAATGTATGCGTTCCCCCTGAAGGAACAATAAGCAAATAGCTGAGCTTTGAGAATGCTGCAGTACATGAAATAAAGAGATTGATGTCACACACTACAGTTAGCCTGAGATATAACAGTATATACTGTGTATATATATATTTGTGTGTGTTAATATGTGACTGTCAGTGTTGTGATACCAGTGTGCACAAATTTGAACTATCACTATATGTTATAGAATGTCCTATTCTTGGCAACTTTGCAACTGATCTTCATTATTTATTTCTTTTCTCCCAGCTCAAACCTATATGTATAATATACATATGGCCGTCCCCCCCCCCCTTCTTTTTGCCCTGTGTTAGTCAATGCAAATCCAGGAAGCTGGTGTTTGACCAAATTACTGTAAAACTACAACTCTCAGCATCCCCAGGTTCATTAGCTTTTCCTCATCCTTACGATGCTCCCCTACAACTGCTTATACATTGTGCTGTATATAGGGGAGCTGGGGGGGCCCATAAATACATGCAGGTATATACCCAAAGCAGTGCAGAATTTAATATGCAGAATACTGTGAGTTGCAGTTGAACAACATCTAAAGTTGCCCACCCCTGCTGTAAAGCCACACACACCGCATGTGACCGTGGTCTTAAAGAGACAGCTGCTTAATAAGATAAAGCTTGTATGTCAATAGCAAGATCAGGGACTCCACACACAACTACAATTCCCAGCAGCCCCCACAGGCAAAAAAAAAAATGATGGTAGGATCTAGATTTTGTTTAAGTCTAGGTTGGTTCTGGAAAGTTTCTCATTCTAACCACTGCCTGGTTACCAAGGTCAAAAAATGACCCTAGCAACCAGATAGCTGCTAAAATACCAAACTGGAGAGCTGCTGAAGAAAAACTGAGATAACTGCAAGAAATAAAAAATGAAAACCAGTTGCAAATTGTCTCAGACTATGAATGTGTATGCCATACTTAAAGTTAATTTAAAGGCACCATATGTACTGTGTGATTATACTAATTGGTATCTTTCTTATAGCGTAGGGGTCACTGAACAATGGCAAAGGCGGAGCGCAGGTTACAATAAAAAAACAAGCCCAAGATATTTCCATTACTTTGCATCCTGCCCTGCTATCGTGTTACATTAGCCTATGATAGTGCCCAGTATAGGCACGAAACGCGTAGGGCTTAAATGTACTATGATGTATTTCATTCTTTAATAAATAGCATATTTTAAGCAGCATATCTATGACAGTCCAGTTTTGTTTCCAGGCCAGATGAAGTTCTCCTATCAGTGCCCACGAGCACATTTCTTTGAATCCCATTCTGGAGCTGGATGAATACAGCAGTGCCAGGGATCACCAGAGCTGTATTCATGAGGTTGAGTTGGGTGAGAAACATAGGCACACCCCAACTTGGTTTACATACATATGTACTAATTAGGGGGCACCAGCAGCCACATGGTAAAAAGGAGCCTAGCATCACCCCTTAGTATGCACAGGCCTGCCTTGAGCCTACCAGAGCTGCTTTCCGTGTCACACCCCAAACTCAAGTGAATGAGCACTAAGGACAATAGTTATCTTACTCTTCATCCGGGGGTACGGGTAAATGACCCCTATATTCCTAATTGGGTGCTGCCATATTTTTGGTGAGAACTCAAAACCCACACATGAGCATGTGGTGCCCATGGATCTTCATTGGTTACAGAAAGAATGGCTGCTTCCTCTGTATAGTACTTATGGCAAGTATTGGCTGTAGACTTCATTTGGTTGTTTTTCTTATTGCTGTTGTTGGTGCTGTAAGTGAATATCAGGCCAACTATATTTATCTCTGCTAGTGTTAGTCATCATGGCCTCCAGTTGGGGTGCTTTGCCTCCTAGTAGTCTTTTGCACCCTTACTGCACCACCCAAAGATATTGTTGACTTTATTTAATCTCTCACGTATGTAGGCAGGGTTGTGCTTACATATGGCAGGTGCCCCCGCCTAACCCCCCCCCCCTCGCAGGGCCCCCCACCCGACGTCCTCCCCTGAGTGCGTACATTTAACGCAACAGGGGAGGAGCGGTCAGGCAGGGGGAGCGCCGGCAAGGGTCTGGGCCCAGTCCAACCCTGTATGTAAGATTGGACCTGGGTCATTTAAAGCACAAGGAAAGGACTAGTCTAGCATATCTAAGTCCATAGATATTAAGCCATAGGACAGGCGTACTTGAAGTGGCTCTGCAGTGCTGTAAAATGTCTTTTCTGTGTAACCGCTTAGCTGTCAAATCCCTCAGTTCAGAAAAACAATCGCAGAATAAATACAAAAAAAAAACCACAATGCACCTCTCCCACACCAAAAGCAAGACCGCGAATATGCGCAGTTTACGAAAGCAGTGCGCTCGCGAGCAAGGAATTTTCTATGCGAACAGGAGCGCACAGTGACCCTGAGAAATGAGGATGCGGCAGAAGAAAAAAAATTATGTAGGTGCAGTAGGTTTACAGCGGCCATTTTAAAGGAGACATATCATATAATAATGAAGAATGTACCAGTGAATTATACTCCTCTAGATATAGAAGGATTGTGCCTCAAATAGTTGTGTTTCAGACTGATTTATTGAGAAATTCCCCCCAAAACCCCACTAGTCCCGCCCATCTGTTCCACTTCCTGCTGGCTGAATTCTCTGGTTGTGCAGGGGGGCTGGCGGCTCTCAGTACACTGCACTGTAGGATAAGAACCAATCAGCAGCTAGGCTGACCTGATAGGAAACTGAAGCCTGTCTTTGCTTGTGTGAGTGCAGGGCTGTGATTGGCTCTCCCCCTCTTACTGTGCTTCTGGCTGGGACTGTTAGGACACGCCCACCCTTCATTTGAAACACGGACAGAGAACTGATAGGATCTATAGGCAGCGCCAATAAAGGGGCCATTGTTACAGATAGGATTAATGTTTAGCCCAAAGTGAAACCAGCACCGGATATTATTTATAATTGCCTACAGGATTAGGGGTTTTCCATTTATCCAATATGTCTCCTTTAACTGTGTTACAGAAGAAAAGATGGCGCACACGTAAGAGAGGTCTTACAGATGTGACCGTGGGTTAATATAAATGTAGAGATTCAGTACAGCAGGGGGTACGTTATTAAAAACTTGAAATATGTTGGAATGTGTTTACTTGTCCTTTAAATGGTGATGTAAGAAGTCTGTAGGGGCAGAGAGAATAGCCATTGGTGGCGTGATTGGAAAAGATGATGTGGTTTCTTTTTACCTTCTGACCATAAGAAAATGTAGTGGTAGGTAAAATGGTCCTTGTTGTAAATGTATTTCCTTGTGTTCCTTATGAACAGGGTCGGACTGGGCCGCCGGGACACCGGGAAAAATCCCGGTGGGCCCCAGCGGCCCAGTCCAACCTTTGCCAGCGCTCCCCCTACTGACTGTTCCTCCCCTGACGCATTCAATTTATACACGCTCGGGGAGAACGTCGGGTGGGGGCCCTACGGGGGGGGGGTAGGGAGGGTAGGGGACACGACTGGCGGGGGCACCTGCAGGGCCCCTGGGGCGAGAGCCCTGATGGGCCCTGCACCCCCCAGTCCGACCCTGCTTATGAAGCCTAATCCTTATCTTTCAGGCTGGAAACACTGGGGCTGATTCACTAAAGGTCGATAAAACGAGCGCTATTTATAGCTAAAAGGACACATGTCATAATTAAGATGCGATTAACTCACGATGAGCGTTTTTCTTGTGTTATTTCCCGCTGCGCGCGATAGATTTCGCCGCTTGCTATATTAGCGCACGATTTAGCGCACGTAACCATTACTTTCGGAAAACTATGACTTTGATGAATCGGGACTTAATTATCGCATTCTTTTTAACACAAAAATGTGATAAGCGTTATCGACCTTCAACAATCGGCCCCACTGTATCTGCTGCAAAATTTCACTGTCAAAAAAGTCGCGCAGTACCCGCCTTTTGCTACTTTTTTGGCAAAACAGGACAGATTCGCTCATCACTACTAGACACCATACTGTGTCCCTTAAGCCACAAAGGAAAAATAAAAAAAGAGATGAGAAGCTAATGAACAACCAAGCAGAGATTCAAGGGCCAAGGGGTATATTTATCCTGCTGTGTAAAAAGTGGAGTGAAACATTACCAGTGATGTTGCTCATAGCAGCCAATCAGATGCTTTGGTTTTCTAACTGTTGAAATCTAATTGCTGATTGGTTGCCCTGGGCAACATCACCGGTAATGCTTCACTCCACTTTTTACACAGCATGATAAATATACCCCTTAGTAAAGTCTCCTCTAGGCATATAAGGGGTAATGTAGTTACGCAGATTGCTCTAGTTCAGTAACCCATAAGAAATGATGATTATTCCATCTGCAACTGGGTTTTTGCATAAATGGTTCTTTAGTAAAGGTGTTTCGGTGCCATGCCTACATTGAGGTTTTTGTTAACCCTATTGCAACAATATCTCTGGCATTGTGCAGTGTGCCGCATCCAGTATACTAAGGGGGCATTGCTTGCTGTCACCCAGGCATGAAAAGCTGTATAATAAAAGTCAAACATGTGTAGCCCACTTTAACAAACGGTGCTGCTACTTGTGCCCTCTAGGCTTACGCTTGGCACTAACAGGAGTCCTGAGCCCCCGCTTACTATGGGGGTAACAGGGAGTCTTCACTCTAATGGCGTGCCTCCTCCCAGGGGTGATATAGTGGGACTATAACTCCCACCCTAGGACCTGATGTTATACTTTAGCCTTGCACAGGGACTCAACACAACTCCCGGTACCTTGCCCCTCCCTGGGGTAGCTGCTTACCGGCGGGTAGGTGATCCCTGGGGCAGGAAAGAGCCAGACACACGAGGATAGGATGAATCAGACGAGTGTCTTTATTTGGGCAGAACCTCTCCAGGAGTGGCATACATTCGACAGGGAATATACTCCTCAGCTTCCCCTTAAGAGTAACTCCCTCCTGTTGGGTAACCTACTGTACTTCCGCCAAATGATCCCTTCTTGGTGCTCCCCCGCCAGAGAGACCCTCCCTTAGGGCTCTTCCCGGTACTCTCGCCAGGCTGACCCACCTCCAGGACTCACCCCGGTACTCACGCCTAGGTACCCTCAGATTAGGACTCCTTCTAGCGGCGGCTTGATCCACCTACCTAGACACTGCAGATGTATTGCTGGGGGGTCTTAACCCCACTACCACTCCTGGAGGGGCAATATCCACCCAATCTAGCTTAGCACCTACATGTCACTCCTGGAGCGACCTATTACTGTAACTGACTATCTAATAACTGAGCCTGTTGCACTCCTCTACTCAGAGGCAGTTCCAGGCCTAAGACCCCACAGCACATGGCTGCATCCCTTTATATAACCTGCACACCACCCTGTGGCGGCTACCTGAACTACAGGGATACTCCCTGTTAACTACTAATAACCCAGACCATACCACATGTCCCAATTACCAGCACTACCCTGGGGCCTATACTAGGGGTGTCATCCTACTGGGCCCGTTTTTGTCAAACCCCTACACATGAAATCCAAATTCCTTTTTTTATTAACACATCCATATGCATTATAAAGGCATTTAAAAATCCCAGCTGTCAATCATATATTGCCTGCCAAAGGCATAGAGGCGGGGCAGACAATTACTTTCACTTTCCATTCGTAGATGTCCCTGCCCTCCTCACTTTCCCCTTCCCTCTTCACCATCTAATTCAGGTATCAGGTCCCCCATTCCGGCACATAAACAAGATTAGGGCATGCTACAAAGCTTTCCTTAATATCAAAATGGCGCCGGGCCTGCTTGCTATGGTTGTGTAATTCCAAGACTGAAGGAAACAAGATTTAAGTACTGTATTTTCCGGCGTATAAGACGACTTTTTAACCCAGAAAAATCTGGGTTAAAGTCGGGGGTCATCTTATACACCGGGTACTTGCTTGCAGGGCCCCCCCAGCGTCCGCCACCACCCCTCCCGCTCGCCTGATTCATCCGGCTTTAAAGGGAACGGCTTTATCCACCACCCCTCCCGCTCGCCTGATTCATCCGGCTTTAAAGGGAACGGCTTTATCCACCACCCCTCCCGCTCGCCTGCTGCTTCCTCCGGCTGCTTAGGTTGACGCAACCAATAAAATTAACCGCTGACCCCTTTAAAGCGTTACAGGCTCATTGGTGGTCAGCAGTTAATTTTATTGGTTGCGCCCTGTGCATACACATCACGTCAGCGCGCACGGGGCGCAACCTAAGCAGCTGGAGGAAGCAGCAGGCGAGCGGGAGGGGTGGTGGATGAAGCCATTACGTTTAAAGCCGGATGAATCAGGCGAGCGGGAGGGGTGGTGGAGGACACTTGGGGAAGCTGAAGTATGTGGGGGAGGATGTTGGGGGGGAGATGAAGTATGTGGGGGAGCTGAAGTATGTGGGGGAGGATGTTGGGGGGAGATGAAGTATGTGGGGGAGCTGAAGTATGTGGGGGAGGATGTTGGGGGGAGATGAAGTATGTGGGGGAGGATGTTGGGGGGAGCTGAAGTATGTGGGGGAGCTGAAGTATGTGGGGGAGGATGTTGGGGGGAGATGAAGTATGTGGGGGAGCTGAAGTATGTGGGGGAGCTGAAGTATGTGGGGGAGGATGTTGGGGGGAGATGAAGTATGTGGGGGAGGATGTTGGGGGGGAGATGAAGTATGTGGGGGAGCAGAAGTATGTGGGGGAGGATGTTGGGGGGAGATGAAGTATGTGGGGGAGCTGAAGTATGTGGGGGAGGATGTTGGGGGGAGATGAAGTATGCGGGGGAGGATGTTGGGGGGAGATGAAGTATGTGGGGGAGCTGAAGTATGTGGGGGAGGATGTTGGGGGGAGATGAAGTATGTGGGGGAGGATGTTGGGGGGAGATGAAGTATGTGGGGGAGGATGTTGGGGGGGAGATGAAGTATGTGGGGGAGCAGAAGTATGTGGGGGAGGATGTTGGGGGGAGATGAAGTATGTGGGGGAGCTGAAGTATGTGGGGGAGGATGTTGGGGGGAGATGAAGTATGTGGGGGAGCTGAAGTATGTGGGGGAGGATGTTGGGGGGAGATGAAGTATGTGGGGGAGCTGAAGTATGTGGGGGAGGATGTTGGGGGGAGATGAAGTATGTGGGGGAGCTAAAGTATGTGGGGGAGGATGTTGGGGGGAGATGAAGTATGTGGGGGAGCTGAAGTATGTGGGGGAGGATGTTGGGAGGAGCTAAAGTATGTGGGGGAGGATGTTGGGGGGAGCTGGAGCATGTTGGGGAGGACGCTAGGGGGAGCTGGATGATGTTGGGGAGGACAAGCTTTAGGACGCTGCAGGGGGGAGATTGAGGATATTTTAACTGCAAAGTTGGGGGTCGTCTTATACGCCCAGTCGTCTTGTATGCCGGAAAATACGGTAATTGATACAGTGTAAGGGACATTTTTTATGATTGACTAACCCGACAGAAATGAATTTGGAATTATTTCTTAAGGTGACAGGTCCCCTTTAACAATGATAAAGCACTTACTGACATCATTGAAGCCCTGCGCTCTGCTGCAGACTGCACCTACAGATTCCCATCTATGCCCAATATCATCTTTCCGCACTGAAACCGTTTTGCCTATTTCTCTGTTTTTAAATGACATTATTGGTGTTCTTATAAAAGTTTTCTATTTAAAAAAAAGCATTTAGCATGTCTAAAAGTCCATGAAGTACATTTTAGCGACGGTTTATTAAAGATTCCCAGCGTGCCGCGCTGTGCTCCCTATTATTTGCGTTAGAGAGTACAAAAGTTCAACTGCCGAGTTAACACCACTTTTATCTCACAAATTTCTTAATCAAAGTTTTTATCCTCCCATAGAATAGGCTCATTAGTAGCAATTATGTGGCGGAGAAAATTACCTGACAAATGGATTTGAGGCGGTTGCAGCTATTCAAGGTTCATCATCGTAATCAAACAGGCGATTGTTACCTTAAATGACTGAATCCTGAACTGTCGGACCAGGTATTGGACCTCTAAGGGACGAGCTACTTAGGTTGGAAATCACATTAAATAGTCATGAAGTCCCTACCTGCTGCTGAATACATTTGCACTTTAAACAAGCAGTAGGAGCAGCCAGATTCCTGATAATCAGTGGAAACTTTCTGTACTTGAGTCAGGGTATTAACATAGTGATTTAGGTTGAAAAAAAGACATGTAGGGGCCTATAGGGTTAACCTTCCCTATAGCTTTAAACCCTACACATAGTGATGGGCGAAATGTTTCGCCAGGCATGGATTTGTGGCGAATTTCCGCATTTCGCCATTGGCAGATTGTTTCCCGGAATGGATAAAAGAAATTTGCTGCAGAAAAATTCGCCGTGCGTCCAAAAATTGTTGCGGGTGTAAAAAGAATAGTCGCAGCATCAAAATAAATAGTCATGGCGTCAAACAAATAGTCGCGGCATCAAAATAAATAGTCGCAGCGTCAAAATAAATAGTCACAGCATCAAAATAAATAGTCGCGGCATCAAAATAAGTAGTCACGCCGTCAAAATTAATAGTCGCAGCGTCAAAATAATTAGTCGTGGCGTCAAAATAAATAGTCGTGGCGTCAAAATAAATAGTCGTGCATCAAAAGATAGTCGCAGCATCAAAATAAATAGTCGTGCATCAAAAGAATAGTCGCAGTGTCAAAATAAATAGTCGTGGCGTCAAAATAAATAGTTGTGGCATCAAAATAAATAGTCGTGGCGTCAAAATAAATAGTCGTGCATCAAAAGATAGTCACAGCGTCAAAATAAATAGTCGTGGCGTCAAAATAAATAGTCGTGCATCAAAAGAATAGTCACAGCGTCAAAATAAATAGTCGTGGCGTCAAAATAAATAGTCGTGCATCAAAAGAATAGTCGCAGCGTCAAAATAAATAGTCGTGGCGTCAAAATAAATAGTCGTGCATCAAAAGAATAGTCACAGCGTCAAAATAAATAGTTGTGGCGTCAAAATAAATAGTCGTGCATCAAAAGAATAGTCGCAGCGTCACAATAAATAGTCGTGGCGTCAAAATAAATAGTCGTGCATCAAAAGAATAGTCGCAGCATCAAAATAAATAGTCGTGGCGTCAAAATAAATAGTCGTGCATCAAAAGAATAGTCGTGCATCAAAAGAATAGTTGCAGCGTCAAAATAAATAGTCGTGGCGTCAAAATAAATAGTCGTGGATCAAAAGAATAGTCGCAGCGTCAAAATAAATAGTCATGGTGTCAAAATAAATAGTCGTGCATCAAAAGAATAGTCGCAGCGTCAAAATAAATAGTCGTGGCGGCAAAATAAACAGTCGCATGTCAAAAGTATAGTCATGGCGTTAAAAAAAATAGTTGCGGTGTCAAAATAAATGTGACAATTTTTTTTACGCGCAACATTTTCGCTGTTTCGCAAATTTTTCTGCGAAACAGGACAGATTCACTCATCACTACCTACACACCCTAGTTTTACCGTTACTCGGCAGATGCCCATGTATCTATTTGGGAGAATTCTCCTTTACAGGCTTTGCTGCCTTAGTGAAGGGCCCGCAGTAGCCACAGGGAATTCAGGCATAGTCTTCTCTCTGATTCAAATTGATTGTAGGGATCCGGAGCACTTAAGGATATAAATCTACTTAAACCAGTTGGTTCTCCTCAGTGGTGTACTGTTCTGATACTTGTACCTTTTGATACCTGCCATTTCATCTGCATTTGTGAGTATTGATGGCCATGCGTTGCCTTGATTGCCTTGGACAATAAACCAGTTCTGTTCGAGTTTGCTGCAAAAGAACTTCTGGTATCCATTCTTTTACATCATTATTACATCTGGTAGTGCGAGGTGTAGTGCAACAACACCCGCCATAATAATCATTCCACATAGCAAAGGCCCATCCCTTGAAATAGTTCAATGTACCCCATGCTCTAGTGAAGTTTAACCTATAACTACTTGGACTTGTCTGTATTACAGCCAAAAAGGTGTTACACACACACACACAAACATGAAGCTTATTTTTTGCCTAAATGATCCAGAGGAAGGTCATATACCCCATCTAAATCCCCAGACCAGTCCCTTAGAATTTACTAAGAGTTAATTTCAATAACCCTATAGTGTTTCCCTTGCTAGAAAGTCAACCAACCCATTCTAAAGGTGGCCATACACAGAAAGATTTTGAGCCCTTAAGACCAATTCGGCAGTTTTTTTTCTGCCCATGTATGGGGCCCCCCAATGGACCTCCCCGATCGATATCTGTCTGAAAATCAGCCAGGTGTGGAAAGGGCAGGTCTCCTTAAGCACCTCTTCCCCAGTATAAACAATCCCACCTTGCCCAGTCTTTCTTCATTACTGAGACTTTCCAACCTAGTTGCTACTTGGTGGACTTTCTCCATTAATGTCCCTTCTTATCTATAGAGATGTAGCGAACTGTTCGCCGGCGAACTAATTCGCGCGAACATCGGGTGTTCGCGTTCGCGAAAATTCGCGGACTTTTGCCGATGTTCGCCACTTTGGGTTCGCCGCGTTTTTTTTTGGCGCTGCGTTTTTTCGCCTTGGTTTTCCCGCCGCGTTTTTCCGCCGCGTTTTATCGCCTATGCATATACATAGGAATAGCTTGCGTTTTTTTTTTTTGGCGTTATTTTTTTGCGTTTTTTTTTTTTTTGCGTTATTTTTTTGCGTTTTTTTTTTTGGCGCTTTTTTTTGGCGTTTTTTTTACAAGTATTTTTCTGAGAAGTTTTTGCCCTTGATCCCCCTCCTGCATGCCACTGTCCAGGTCGTGGCACCCTTTAAACAACTTTAAAATCATTTTTCTGGCCAGAAATGGCTTTTCTAGGTTTTAAAGTTCGCCTTCCCATTGAAGTCTATGGGGTTCGCAAAGTTCGCGAATATTCGCGAGTTTTGGCGAAAGTCCGCGAACGGGTTCGCGAACATTTTTGCGCGGGTTCGCTACATCCCTACTTATCTATATATTCTAGATGGGGACCTTACATATTAGGATGGCCATTGGATTTCCACTGCCTCCTGAAGGTTCTTGGGGCTCCCAATCATTCTTTTGTGTTATATACATGACATTTTTTGCATGTAGCCACTCTAAGGGGCAGATTTATCAAAACACGAGTTCGTATCCCGAAAAATTTGTATTGGAAACAAAAAAATCGTATTAGTCATGATAATATCGTATTGGCGATCCGAAAGTCACAAAATTTTCGTACCGAACGATTGTAAACAGCAGCAAAACCGATACGTTTTTTTTCGCGCTGAAAACACAAAAAAGTCGAAAAAGGCATGCAAGGGCTGAAAAAGTTGCGCAGGGTACGACAAAGTTGCGGAAAATGCGATTGGTCTGATCGAACGAACGCTTAGAGCGTTCTTGGATAAGTAAATGTGCCCCTTAGTTCAACTTCAAGGCAAGACAGTCAGCTAAAATTGAGTTAGGATGCAAAGTGTGTATCATTTACATTATCCCCACTACATAGATGTTTAGTAAAAGGAAAATATTTAAAAAATATCTTATGATGAAGAAAGTGCCAACTTCACTGTAGTGACAGTCATGCTATATGTTCTCTTTAACCTCAGGGACTTAATATATCTGTTTAATGCATCTACTCATTTAAGCAGCTTTGAAACATCAATGCCATACTACTAAACAATATCTAATAACACCGTTATTTTCCTAATGTGGCTCCTAATGTGCATAGCAATAATGACGCCGAATGTCTGGTTATGGTTTATTAACTACATATACTGCATGTTCAACAGCTTTCATTATGTCCCTTGAGCATTGAGTGATTATGGATGTTAGGGAGTAGTTGTGTATAGACTGGCTTTGACAGCATTAATTCCATACGTTTGTCTTTTGATGACAAATTATTATTATCATTTCTCACATTCTGACTACATTGCATACAGATGATTCATTGTGTAGTGGAAGTCAGGAGACACAGAAGAATGAATTAAAAGATACACATGCAGGCTCTAACCTTGTTTATACTGTTTTTTCTATGGCCAGGTTGCCAAATGTGTTGATTTTTGCCCAAGTGGTATTTAAGTTGCACTAAACCAGATGCTTCACCCTTTGGCCAACAAGCAGAACTTGGTAATGACCATAGGGCTCATTTACAATAGCAGCTGGAAATACGGGCACGCTAAAATGGATGCAATTGTTGCGCGTATTGTCACTATTCATTAAAGGTACTTGGGTCTAACCTCACTCCTTGCACTTCCATGTATTTGCACAAAGCACCATTGTGTCCATCTAATCTTGTCAGGATTGGCTACTGGTGAGTGACCAGTAGGTTGGAGCCTATGTGCCGAGTCACCCCAGAAACACCCTTTAATGGCTGGATAGTGAGCGAAGGTCAAGTGGGGTGAAGCAAACAGATTTAATGAAAACCAAACAGAACAAAAGCAGAACAAAAATAAGGGGGAGTTTTACTAATCCACGAATCCGAATCCTGAAAGGGAAAAATTTGGATTGGAAACGAAAATTTCGCCGTCTTTTTGTCGCTGTCACGACTTTTTCGTATTTGTTGCAACTTTTTCGTCGCCATCACGATTTTTTCGTATTAAGCGATTGTAAACGGCGGAAAAACCAATCCGATTTTTTCGCGACGGCGACGAAAAAGTCACGGAAAATATACAAAAAAGTTGCGCCGGTGACGAAAAAGTCGCAGAACATACAAAAAAGTTGTGACGGCAACAAAAAAGTCGCAAAAATACCGATCATTACGAAAAAACGCATTCGGACGCCTTCGGACCGTTTGTGGATTAGTAAATCTCCCCCTAAGAGTCAATATACAGGCCTGTGATGAGGCAAAGATAAAAAAAGAGTCCGGTAACAGGCAAGTTGGTCAGAGCTGGCAGAAGACTAGCAACATCCGTAATGCAGGCCGAAGTCAGTGGCAGGCAGCAGTCAAACAAGGTCGAGTATACAGGCCGAAGGTTAAACCAGGGAATCCACAGAAGATGGGTATCAGGTGGGGTCAGGAGAACAGAAGCAAGGAACCAGGTAGGGAACGTAGGAATCAGGAATGACGGATAGGGATGTAGCGAACATCGCCAAAAATGTTCGCGGACCCGTTCGCGGACTTTCGGCAAAACTCGCGAATATTCGCGAACTTTGCGAACCCCATAGACTTCAATGGGAAGGCGAACTTTAAAAAATAGAAAAGCCATTTCTGCCCAGAAAACTGATTTTAAAGTTGTTTAAAGGGTGCCACGACCTGGACAGTGGCATGCAGGAGGGGGATCAAGCAAAAATTTCTCTGAAAAATACTTCGTAAAAAAAACGCAAAAAAAAAAAACGCAAAAAAATAACGCAAAAAAAAACCGCCAAAAAAAACCGCCAAAAAATAACGCCAAAAAAAAACGCAAGCTATTCCTATGTATATGCATAGGCGATAAAAACGAAGCGAAAAAACGCGGCGGAAACAGAAAGGCGAAAAAACGCGGCGCCAAAAAGAAACCACGGCGAACCCAAAGTGGCGAACATCGGCAAAAGTCCGCGAATTTGCTCGAACGCGAACACCCGATGTTCGCGCGAATTAGTTCGCCGGCGAACAGTTCGCTACATCTCTAATGACGGATAACAGGCTCAGGAACAGCAATGATCGAGCAACTATCTGTTATAAGGAGTCATCTTATATGACAAATGGGAGACAAATGGGAAACAGGCAGAGATGTTGATTGCACATGGGGGCAACTGACCAAGTCCTGCTTCAAGAGCCTCCTGTGGCTCAGTAGGTTGATGCAAACACAGTTCCGCATAAAGTCCAGAGTTTGATTCCCCATAGACCCTGACATATCTATCTCTTAAAGAACATGTAAAGTGTATTTTACTGGGGGGTGCCAAAATATTAGTAGAGTAAACTTGGAAGATCTACTGTACTGCCCACGTGCAGAATGCCAAGCGCCAAAGGATAGAAGATTGAAGAGTTCTTAGGTAGCTTTTCCATGGGCCGAGGCAGTTTTCTCCTAACAAACTTAGAGATCTACAGTATTTCACGGGGGGTTCCTAGCATTTTGGCATGATCTCACAAATGATCTGTAAAATTTATCAAACCCCACTTTTTGGGGGAGAATTTTGTGAACAATTATCTTTTCTCTCCTTGACAAGGCTGACCATGAGTTTTGAAACATCATCCTCCAAATGTCCCTATGCAGGCCCGGATTTGTGGAGAGGCCACAAAGGCCCGGGCTTAGGGCGGCAGAAGTTTAGGGGCGGCATGCCGCCCCGCCGCAAGAACATTTTTTAATTTTGCTCCCATACGGAGCAGTCGGGACCTCTCCCCACTGCTCCGTATGGGAGTTAAAAAGAGCGTTCGCGCATGCGCTGGCGCTTTGCGCATGCGCAATGGGGAGCTGGCGCTTTGTGCATGCGCACTGGGGGCGCGCTTGCGCATGCGCACCGGGGGCGCGTTTGCGCATGCGCACTGGGGTGCGCGTTCGCGCATGCGCATGGGGGACTCCCACAGGGGCGGCCTCGGGGCGCACCAAAGACAAATCCAGCCCTGTCCCTATGTGATTAAAACTATAGTTCAACTTATTAGGCAGAGATCATTTTAAGAAAATGACAAAATTAAAAATAAAATATTATCTCTATGGTTTGATGAACTTGTGGAAACCAGGTCATATTAGGAGACTGGCCAAGAAGGCAATTGGATGATTAGAAATCAGTCATTGTAACCATTAGACAACTTTAATGTGACAGTTAAGTAAAAAAAAATGGCATGAAATGAGATTGTCATTTTGATAATTCATAGCCCCACGGACATCAGTTCTGAAAAGTAAAATACATGTGAATCTACCGGGAACTTGAAGGCCGAATACTTGATAATAAGAAAATGTAATGATTATGGTTAGTGGTGGCCGAAGTTTTTCACCAGGCATGGATTCACTGGAAACTTCCGAATTTCGTCTTTGGCGAATTTTTTTTTTGCAAAACTGTCGCAAAAACCTTCTAATACCCAGTAGATCAAGTTGGTGAGCAAAAAGCCCCTTTAAAGTCAATGTGATATTTTAAAATTGTATTTTGTTACAATTGTTACAATCTGTAGAGCAGGAACCAAGGTACTGCTAAAAAGAATCTAACTCTTAAGCAGGAGAGCTCTGCTGGTCTTCACCAGTGCCCTTTTTGGGGGCCAGAAACTCTTAGGGGCCCATTTACTAACCATTGATTTTTTTTTTTAGTGCAAAAAGTGCTGTGACTTTTCCAAGATTTACTATGTGTCTAAATGGTTAAAAATCCGAACTGAATTTGAATCCTAATTAGGTTTTTCAAAGCAAAAATTTTCATCTTCCATGTTAATGTGACAAAAAAAAAAAAAATCACGTGATTTTTTGGATTCGGATTTGGTTTGGCCAGGACCGTATTTTCAGCTGAATCCGAATCCTGCTGACAAAGGCAGAATCTTGGCTGAATACCGAACCAAATGCTGGATTCGGAGCATCCCTACTTTTGTTGCAGCAACTTTGGCTTGCAACTTTTTTAGTAAATATTAGACCTTCGAGAAAAACGAGTTTAGTTGAATTTGAAAGTAAAAATAAATTATGGAAGTGCAGTCAAAATCAGAGAAAAGGTCAAGGCAGGCAGCCAAGGATCAAGGTCAGGATCAGGTACAGAGTCAATAACCAGCAACAACAGTATAAAGGCTTGGGCTGAGGTTTGAGAATTCATAGGCTTGGGCATAAGCCAAAATGCATATAAACAACCGCAAAAAATCCTCTGCACTCACCCATTATCAATATGTAGAAATAGGACATTAGGACATTTCTGTGCATTCAGCTACTAAGAAATGCCTTCCCTCCCCACCCCAAAAAGAGGGATTGTTTGTCCATACATTGCAATATACTTCAAGCTGGCCAACTACGTCAAAGTCATCCCTTCTGGCCAGTCCTACACTGACCTATATAAGTAATTTAAGATTAGTACTGAGCAAAGGGACTAAGTTTTACCTGCAACACTCTTGCTTATAAGGTTAAAACCCCCATATGGTTGCCCTTTTGTTTGCTCCATTGGGATTACCTGACTGTAGCTAGGAATAGTGGGGGCTACAACATGGAGCTGGCCACTGCTCCTGTATAAACAATAACACAAGAAAAAGGGAAAATTGTGCTCAACCACTAAATTGTAAACCATTAGGCGGGGGCGCAATGAGGCTGTGACCACAAAATACATATAAACAACCGCAAAAGGGATGACTTTGACGTAGTTGGCCAGCTTGAAGTATATTGCAATGTACGGACAAACAATCCCTCTTTTTGGGGTGGGGAGGGAAGGCATTTCTTAGTAGCTGAATGCACAGAAATGTCCTAATGTCCCATTTCTACATATTGATAATGGGTGAGTGCAGAGGATTTTTTGCGGTTCTTTATATGTATTTTGTGGTCACAGCCTCATTGCACCCCCACCTAATGGTTTACAATTTAGTGGTTGAGCACAACTTTCCCTTTTTCTTGTGTTATTGTTCATAAGCCAAAATGGGCAAATATTTCAAAAATGTGCCGCCATACAGTCATATGGCATTAATGGATACACAAAGGGACCTGGGGGCACCTCCCACTGCGCATAACAACAATATTATAAAACACTGAACAGATTTTGGCCTTGTGTATTTGCGTGTACAGTAGCTCTCTCTCTCTGTCTCTTGTTTTTCTTCTAAAGGTGCTCGCCTAAACCTAATTAAATGTGCTAATATGTTTTTCTTGGATCATTTCCATCATAGAGGAAAATAAGTTTAATATCTTAGAAAGCATGACAGTGTGGTTGTGTAATCGCATTTATCCAGTATTGCAACAGTGGCATCTGGAGACAAGAGAGGGGAAATACATATTATAACGGTAATTTTTATGTAAGGAGTTGTGGGAAGCAGTTCACTTGAGGATGCAGCTCACTTATCAAAACCTGTTTTTTTGCCATTTCTATAGAATTAGTTAATGCAATTGTAAGTGTAATTTACTTTGGACAATTCTTTCCACACCAAAATATTCAACAAGAGGAACAGGACGAAAATAGGTATAATTATGTATGTTTTAAATGAAATTGTTGTTATATGTGACTCGTATGGAGTCACAGAGGGAGGGGCACCCCTGGACGGGAGCCAGTCAGGGTCAGACTGGGGGGTGAAGGGCCCACCGGGGCTCCCATCCCAGGGACCCTGCAGGTTCCCCCAGCCAGGTGCGTCCCCTAAACCCCCTCGCAGGGCCCCCCACCTGACGTCCTCCTACAAACGCGTAAATTTGACGCATCAGGGGAGGAGCGGTCGGGAGGGGAAGCGCCGACAAGGGTCGGGTCTGAGCCGACGGGGCCCACTGGAGCCAGGGCCCACCGGGATTTTTCCCGGTGTCCCGGTGGCCCAGTCCGACCCTGGAGCCAGTGATGGGGGTATGAAGTGTAGGGCATAACTGGGGTTTGGCCTGGGGCCAAAGTGATGGAAGGGGCCTGGAGAAAGGGGCGTAAGTTATGGAGGAAAGCCGCACCTCAAAAGGAAAACAGGTGGGCCCCTCACTCCTGGTTATAATGGTTTTCAGCCTTCAGTGACTATTGGAGCTTACAAGAAAGTTAATTATTAAATATTACAGTATATAAATGTAATTGTTAGCATTGCCTTACACTAAACTGCTGTTTATATATGTTGATTGTTATTTAAGTAAATTTGTTAATAAACCAGCTGCAGCCATTTTCCCCTAAAGGGTGATCCACCAAAGCAGCGCTTAATAAGATCTCCAATAAGTGCATACAGGGCACAGACGTCTGAGTCGCTGTGAGCAGGTTTCTCTTCCATGTGAATGGGGAATGTGTAGGTATTGCTATTTACTTAGTACAAGCAAGGGGACTGACAATGGAATGCTGAACAACAGCAAATAAACTAAACTCTGTCTGATATTAAAGAAACAGAAGCCTAAAAATGAAGATCCCTAGAAATGCTTTATTTTAGATACTGAACTTTCCATACCAGCCAAAAGAATCAGCAGTCCTATAACAGAAATGATCCAGGACTTCAAAGATCAGCTTTGTGAATTTCATATAGTATATAGTATATATACTATCATTATTTCTTAGGGTGACAGGTCCCCTTTAACCAAGCTTTCCTCATAACTGAGACCTTTCATGCCGTTTATCAACTTTATTGGCTTCTTTAATTAGCTCTTATTCTTCCATTTTCTATTTTATTAATATTTTTAAGGACAGGAGATCTCCTCCGGGACTGGGTCTACTGCCAGTTTGCCAATGTGCAATGAGCGTGGGGTAGTACTCATATTGTTTTTGTTGACCCTCTTCTCCGCTTACAGAGCTAGTTTACTGTTTTTCTTTGAAATAAATATTGAAAAACATATACACTGATGTCTCAATTAATGTAATTTTATTGGTATTTATTTTGATTATTAAAACTTAGCAGTAGCTGCTGCATTTCCCACCCTAGGCTTATACTCGAGTCAATAAGTTTTTCCAGTTTTCTTAGGTAAAATTAGGTACCTCGGCTTATATTCGGATCGGCCTATACTCGAGTATATACAGTAATTGTTTAATTCTTTCTCCCCATATGCCAAGGAAGTCAAGGTTTGGACAAGTGATAGTGCTGAGCAGCATTTAACACAACCATTCCATAGAGAATCAGAGCAAAGTTGCCAATTCCGTAAAATTTACCCTAAAAACTTTTATTAAATGGGGATAATATTTAACTATTTGCAATCCTTCAGGTTACAACTGTTGCTAACCATCATCCTCTAGAGCCAAAAGACCAATATAAATGGCTGCAGTTAGTGATGAGCGAATCTGTCCCGTTTCGCTTTGCCGCAAAACGGCAAGAAAATTCACGAAAAATCTGCAAAACGTGTTTGTCGCACAACTTTTTTGTCACCCATGTTTTTTTTACCATGACCACGCCCATTTTGACACGATCACACCTATTTTGCAGCGACTGCAACTTTTTTTTTGCAGTACTTGGTAACTAGACACAATAAAATCCAGCTCATTTTTCAATGCATTTTCATTACCTAGCCATGGAAAATGAATGGTATATACCAGTGATCCCCAACCAGTGGCTCAGGGGCAACATGTTACTCCCCAACCCCTTGGATGTTGCTCCCAGTGGCCTCAAAGCAGGTGCTTATTTTTTAATTTTCTGGTTAGGAGGCAAGTTTTGATTGCATAAAAACCCAGTGTAATTGCCAAACAGAACCTTCTGTAGGCTTCCAGTCAATATAAGGGCAATTATAGCTCTCATGGACACCTCTGGGAACCTTATTCATGCTTGTGTGGCTCTCCAAAACTTTTTCCATTTGAATGTTGCTCTCGGGTATAAAAGGTTGGGGATCCCTGGTATATACACTTTTGTCATTCCTACTCAAAATTTTGTCAACAATCAAATTTAATGAAATTCTCTTCATTTTTTATAAATCTGCCCCATACTTATTCAGTTACAAAAAGGAACATTTACCCTTATTAAAAAATAAAGGCACCGAAAAAATGGTTTCACTTAAATCAAATTATTTATTTCAATAGAGGTTTTGTTCCTGGGTTTGCATCATATCATTGAAAACTTTAGATAATTATGGTTAGTGAACCGATGTATTACCAAGAGAAACAATTATTGCACATTCTGCTGTTCCTGCTGGGGCAAGTGTTATAGTGAAAATCCCTAATGGGTTAGTTAAAGGTAAATAAGCTAATGATCCCAAGCAAAGTTTTTTTTTCCGAGTAAGACAACACTATTATATAATTCTCAGGATGGTAATTTATGAAGTAATCTCATTAAATCTTATGGGATTAAATATTACCAAGGCTATAAAAAACTCCCTGAAGAAATTAAACCAACGGTGAGGTTGAAGATTCCTTGAGTTGAGACCATGAACCTGCGTAGGCAAACTGAAATGCCGAGCTCCATTAAGGGGGCTATGTTTTTAAAATTTGTATTTGTGTTATTTTTGTAAATGTAGAAAAAACTCGAATACCTTGAATTCGTATTTTACTAGGGATGCACCGAATCCTCTATTTTAGGATCTGGCCGAACCCCAAATCCTTTGCAAAAGATTCGGCCTAATACTGAGCCGAATCCTATTTTGCATCTGCAAATTAGGTCAAGAAAGGGTTAAAGAGAAAAATTTCTGAAAAATGTTCAGTTTCCACAAAAACAATCAGCGCACCAGAGGTCACCCCTATAGATTAGAGGAACGGAGCTTCCATTTGAAGCAGCGTAGGGGGTTCCTCACGGTGAGGGCAGTGAGGTTGGGGAATGCCCTTCCTAGTGATGGGGTAATGGCAGATTCTGTTAATGCCTATAAGAGGGGCCTGGATGAGTTCTTGAACAATCAGAATATCCAAGGCTATTGTGATACTAATATCTACAGTTAGTACTAGTTGTTGTATTTATAGTTTATGTATGTGAGTGTATAGATTGGTAAGCATAGGTTGTGTGCTGGGTTTACTCGGATGGGTTGAACTTGATGGACACTGGTCTTTTTTCAACCCTATGTAACTATGTAACTATGTATTTATGTGACAAAAAGTCACCTGATTTTATGGATTCGGATTGGATTTGGCCAGAGGCACGGATTTAGCCCATTCCAAACCCTGCTGAAGAAGGCAGAATCTTGGCCAAATCCCAAACCGAATCCTGGACTTGTTACATCCTTATATTTTACTTATCATTTTAATGAGTCGAAAAGCTAAAAAGAAATAAAAAAAAACTCGAATTGAGTATTTTGAAGTTTTGCCTAGGACAGCTCCAATTAACTTCTGCTTGACCTTGCAAGCTTCCAGATGCTGAAGTTTTACATTCAAGTTTTTTAGCATTTTTTTCACTTAATAAATATTTCATGTTTTTTAAACCATTATTCAAATGTGTGATTTTTTTAGACAATACAAACATTGATAAATAACTCCTAAATCAGTGATCCCCAACCAGTGGCTCGGGGACAACATGTTGCTCACCAACCCCTTGGATGTTGCTCTCAGTGCCCCCAAACCAGGGAGTTATTTTTGAATTCCTGACTTGGGGGCAAGTTTTGGTTGAATAAAAACAAGATTTCCTACCAAATAAAGCCCCTGTAAGCTGATAGGGTGCATAGAGGCTGCCTAATAGCCAATCACAGCCCTTATTTGGCTCCTTCATGAACTTTTATGGTGCTTGTGTTGCTCTCCAAGTCTTTTTACATTTGGCTGTGGCTCATGAGTAAGAAAGGTTGGGGATCCCTGCCCTAAATGTTCAAGTATGGTGAAATGTCTGGATGAAAGTCTGTGCTCTATGTCTGTTGAGTAACTAAAAATGCACCTAAAAGCAAAGTAGGGGTACTTTACAGCCCCCCTGACACAAGTGTAAGAGAACTAGAAGAGCCAAGAATGTGCCCCATTAAAAAAGCATTTGGATCCTGATTCTGGCTGTGCTCTGAAACTCAACCAAGTAATGTTACCTTTGCTTTTCAAAGTAATGATGCTCAGACAGTACTAAAGAAGGGGATACTTTCTTTAACTTTAGAAAATGTATAGAACATTGTATAAAGAAAAGCCAGTCGATGGCCTTAGATCTCTTTGAAGAGTAAATAGTTTTCTCAATTTCTGTTTCTGTTATTGGCAACTTTATTTCTTCTAAATACTTTTAAGATATCTTGGTATACAAATATTATTTAAAAAATCTAGAATAGATAGAGTAGGCAGAAGATTTCCATTACTTTCCAAGGACATTTCCATCCTTAAGGGCCAGATTCAATACAATGAAAAAACCTTTCTCAAGTTTTATCTCATGAAAACTCTAAGTCTATGGAGATATTGCAGCAGTCCCGATGCCGCCCCCTCTCTCCCGCTCCGCGCTTACAGCTTTAGTGTTGGAGGGGACCGCATCTCTTGTGCAGAGACTTCCATTAGAATGTACTGATGATCTGTATAATATATATTCACAGTTCTGTAGAGTGCAATAACAATGCCAAATTCTCTGTTGTAAAGTCTAGGGAATAAAGAAGAGTGCTATGGGTAACTCATCTAGATAAGGATATCACTGACTACTTCTCTCCTTCTTTAACAGACACAAAAATTTGGCAGTTGTGACATTTTGGTGCCTTTGTCATTCAGTTGCATACAATTAATCCTAATGACAACCAGTAGGATTAACGCAGTGCCGGGCCAAGCCGGTCAGGTGCCATAGGCAACCCAGCCAGCTTGGCTTGCACCCCCCCCCTCGTTTGTGCTCACTGGAGAGGTGTGATGCAGTGGGGGGAAAGGGCCTGGAAATAGGGGTAGGTGAAAGAAGAGGTACCTGCCTAGTCCCCCCTTACCATTGCACCCTTCTGCCTACCCCTAGCTCCAGCCATGCAAATAAATAAAGGCATCAGGGCATGTACAGTGATGCTCAACACCAATCTCTCCAATGTGGCTCTTATTCTCAAATATGCCAGTCTTAGCATGGGAGATGTACAGTGACCTTGTGTTTCTTTTGCCAAGTCCTACCACTTTGGTACGGTTTTGAAAAAAGGTAGACATCCCGGCACACACACACATACATATAGACTGACTTAAAGCATCAATGTATTGGGAATTTGTAGTTAATTACAGATCCAGAGGTCCCTAGAGCCTTCCATAACTGTATAAAGATGCCACAGAGAGTACGAATGAAGAGAAAACATTTTATTGTCTGATATCATTGGTTTTGGAGCACTGAGCTGTATCTCGACCTAGAGGTAAACTGGATTTTGTTTTATCCTTTCTGATACTATCAGTATGATGAGTAAACTTGGTGATTGACTGTAACTGTGTAATAATGGCAGATAGTTGCACAATAGGTATGCTTATAGTTTTATAGCCAAGAATTTGATTTTTGTGATCCTAGACTTGGTACTATGTGCTTTGTGGATAGGCCTTAAGTAGTGTAATTTTGCTCCCTTTAGAACTACATTACTTGCACCTATCGGACAGGTACTGTATATACTGTATGTACTGTATATACCTAATTTTACCTAAGAAAACTGGGAAAACTTATTGACTCGAGTATAAGCCTAGGATGGGAAATGAAGCAGCTACTGCTAAGTTTCAATACTCAACTTGATTGGTATCAACAATGTGTTCAATTTTAAATTAAGTAATTAATAATAATTAACAATATTCACCTGTATTGGCAATGCTGATCACATGATATGGATATACCTGATCAGTATTGCTAATACTGGTAAATAATGTACTTACGGTACATACTAATTATAGGTAACTATTGATTGATTGAAGTTAAACACACATAAGTTTAACTTCAATCAATTTTGATTAACTATAATTAGGATCTATAAATATCTAGGTATAATATATAGCCTAGATTTTGATTTTTAATTTCAAATGAAAGAATAAAAACAGTTGATAATAATAGCTGTAATAATAGTTGTAATAATAATTCAGCTGTCTCCAGTACCTTGAAACTGCAGGGGTGCACTATTAGTAGGGCTGGTGGGGCTGCTGATGCTGGTGGGAATGGGAATCGTTGGCAGGGGGTGCCAGGAGAGAAGCGTGCACGAAGAGGAGAGGGGGGGGTCGCATGACATCACTTCCGCCCAGGCGCGCTGAAGAGCGCACTATTAGAGGGCCTGGCAGGAAGTGTATTGGGGCTGGGACGATCGCCGGCACTGTCTTTTGCAGGTGACAGTTGAGTATAAGCCGAGAGTGAATTTTTCAGCACATTTTTGGTGCTGAAAAACTCGGCTTATACTCGAGTATATACGGTAAGTGAGGCATGTGAAGTTTACAGCCTGCTCCCTCTGGGTCAGTCAAAGAAATGCTATGTTTAATCTCAACCTTATAGCCTATTAGTTCACACCCAGCTGCTATCTAAAATGCAAAGTCTCTTCATTTCAGCTTTTATCTATTAATTCTTCAACAGGCCACAATTTGGAGCATGGAAAATTGAGCCTACAAACGTGACATACTGAGTCTGAGTTGTGTGGGAAAAAAAATCTGATCAACCGAACCCAACTCAACATCAACAGACTCAACATAAATAATCAAGTGATACAACTTCAATGGCGTCCGTCTACAAACCTGTCGTTCTTGCACAGAAAAAGCCGACAAGCATGCTGTTAAGAAGAATTGATTGCAAATTTTGTTCATGAAATTTATTTTCCCTATACTTTTGCTTTTAAAGTTCTGTAACTTATCATCTAAACCCAATAAAACCTTTTACATTCAACGAGATTATGGGCAACCACACCTATTGTGAAGCCTTCCATATTTTAGCATTTTCAGATACACCAGTAAATCATCTTCTTCTGTTTTGTATCTTCTTCTTCATCTACTGGACGGCAATTCTCGGAAATTTGACTTTAATTACATTGGTGTCCGTGGATTCTCGTCTACATACCCCGATGTACATTCTGCTCAGCAACCTTTCTTTTTTGGATATTTGTTTCATCACGGTCACAATTCCAAAAGCAACAGCCATTTTATTATCTGGGTATAATGATATATCATTTACGCACTGCTTCATCCAATTGTGTTTTTATATTTTCTTTGGTACTACTGAAACTATTATACTGTCCTCCATGGCGTATGATCGCTATGTTGTCATTTGTCACCCTCTACACTATAAAATAATTATAAATGGGGGGACATATGCCCTGATTGTGGTAGGTCCATGGATAATGGGTTGTGTGAACTCATTGTGTCTCGCCTTATTGGTGTCAAACCTGTCATTCTGTGGTGTGCACGATATAGAGGCCTTCTTCTGCAACATTAAATCTCTATATAAAATCTCCTGCAACAGCTCTGGATTCCAAACGGTAATTTATGTTGATGCATTGATAATTGGCCTCTTCCAGTTCATACTAACCTTGATGTCCTACACTAAGATAATTATGGTCACCTTGCGCATTAAGTCCTCGAGTGGTAGAATGAAATCCTTCTCTACATGTTCCTCCCACCTCACTAGCCTTGTTATTTTCTATGGGACTATGCTAGGTATGTACATAAGGCCTCCTTCAGAACACGCAGATGATCTGGATAATGTGTTTTCGGTTCTTAACAGCGCAATAATACCTATGTTAAACCCACTTGTGTATAGCCTAAGAAATCAAGAAGTAAAGAGTGCTATGGTTAAAATGATGCCTTTTAAGAACAAGTAGATAATATTTTGCATTTAAAACAATATTGCCTTGTTTAAGTAGTTAGATTTATTTTTGAAAAGGCAACTATGAACTTTTTAGATATCTTGAGGGGAGTGGAAATGTATTTGTACATTTACTATTGTTCGATTTTTTTTCATGATTTGCATTTTTTGCACCAAAATACGATATTGCCGCAGAAAAAAATGTGATTTTCTTTTTTCACGATTTATTATGCGACAAAACTGCAATAAAACTTAATATAAATATAAAAGCTGTTGAGATTATGTAGAAGTCAATGGCTAGTGTCCATTTTATAAATTTGCTTTGTGGTTTTGGAGGTTTTTTGACACTTGCATTTGCGTTTGCAAGTGCTTTTTCAGTTTAGATCTTTTAATAAATAACTAGACAAATGTGGTTTTAGTGAAAATAAGTTTAGTCGTGGTTTCAAAAAACTCTAAAACTATGAAAATGTTATGTAATAAATTATGAAAATCTGCCTCTTAATATAAAGTTATAAAATGAGTGCCAGACGACAAAAAAACACATTTGCCAGCTAGTAAATTTATTGCGGTATTCCTGCCCCATTACCTTTAAAAGAAACAATCATGATATCAGTAACTCTGTGTTGAGTACCTTTAAATAGTTTAATTCACGCAAACAAAATATAAAATGACCCTCTACACTAACCCTTAAATAACATTAAGACATTTTGTGCTAAACAATGTTAGGTACACAGGCTTATATATATATAAAAACATATATAATTATTATAATATACATATGATAATGGTTGAGTAAATGTCAGGTACCTGGTCGTCCGCCTAAGGTAGGCGCGTGTCCGATCGCCGGTGCACATTCTGGCGCCCGCGCGCTCCGTCGGCCGCGTGCGTCTCAACGCAGGCGTGCGTCCTGACGCCGGCGTGCGTTCTGACCCCGGCGTGCGTCCTGACGCCGGCGTGCGTCCCGCATGCGCATTGCGCTCAAAAGGACGCCAAAGGCCTACTAGCATTGCGAAGTGATCGTTTCCTTGTGAAAGACGCCAAGCTTGTTCCTGTTGATTGCCTATTTGATTCTCTGACCCGGCCTGACTCTCGATCCTGAAACCTGCTGCCTGTACCGACCTCTCGCCTGTCCGACCTCGCTTTTGCCTTCCGATTTTGTTTTGACGTTCCGGTTCGGCACTCCTGCCACTCCTCCACTTGGTTCAAGTCCTGTTCCATCCTCAGTGGCTGTGTTCCTTAGTGGGAGGTGTAGGAGAGGTCCTTCCTCTACAAGTTCTTCCAGTGACGCTTCCGACTAGTTCTGACAGTAAATGACTTTGGTTGAGTAGATGACTAATCTAAAATGACTAATCTTAAAATGCTATAATAGAGTATATAGATACTGTATAATAGAGTGTTTGTTAGAATTACCCAGTGAGTTAGCCATCAGGAGCCCATGTGCTGAGTAACTACCATACTGAGGCTTTATAAAAGATTTAATAAAGAAGCACAGGATTCAGCACATATATGTAAGGAACTGGCAGAAAACAAGTCCAAGTTCAGGGTCAAGGCAGGCAGCAAGGCAAACACAGTCTGTGAGGCAGGGAAAAGTCAAGGCAGGCAGCAATACAGCAGAATTCAAATATCAGGCCAAAGTCAAAACCAGGAAATCAGGAAGGTCAGTTACTAGTCATCTCCAATGATAATTGAATCAACAGAGCTAAAATGCTATATAAAACAGGGGAGAAAACATTCCCATTGTTAAAACTCTAATTAATAGTGCCATAATAATGCATGTACCGGAAGAGTACATCAAAATGCACCTCCCTAATGGGAAGCTTTCATGAACAAAAATGTAATATAAGCTTCATCATTTCTAAATGTGTGAAATGTGTCTGATAGAGCAATTGTATATATATATATATATATAACATCACATTTACCTTGATTTTCTCTATTCTGCAATATTTACACTTTTGCATAATGTTACACTATACTGTTTGATGTAGAGAAAAACAAGTGAAGAGACAAATGTTTATTCAATGATCTTCAGGTTGCCAAAGGTCAGTTGACCTATCATCTGAATTTGACATGGTTGACCTGGTTGATGCAAATTCTGCATTCACTTGGTATCTCTAATCAGGCTCTATCCTGACTCTCTTCTTACCTTTCTAAATGATCCTTCACTGTCTCTTATGCTAACAGAACCTCATTAGAGATGTAGCGAACCTCACAAAAAAAGTTGGCAAACCCGTTCGCAAACTTCTGCCAAAAAGTGCGAATTTTTGCGAACTTTGCGAACCCCATAGACTTCAATGAGAAGGCGAACTTTAAAACCTAGAAAAGCCATTTCTGGCCAGAAAACTGATTTTAAAGTTGTTTAAAGGGTGCCACGACCTGGACAGTGGCATGCAGGAGGGGGATCAAGGGCAAAAATTTTTCTGAAAAATACGTTGTTGACACAGCGTTGCGTTTTGTGCTGTAAAGGGCAGAAATCACACTACATTTCTAAACTTGTGTAATAAACTGCTTTAAAACGTCCAGCGTCTACATGCCAATCAAGTCGTGTAAAGGTTACAGCCGGTTCACACGCAAAGACAAAACGCGCAGTAGTGGATACGGAATATATTATTGCTGGTGGAAAAACATCGATCAGGTGATTTTATTGCAATGCAATGTCACTACTATGTGTAACGTATTGGGTTACAGCAGATGATCAGCAGGACAGCTGTCCCCAGCAGCTACATACAGAGCAGTAGAAAGTAGATTACTAGTCAGCAAAGCTACCTAAACTGTCCCTCAAACCCCTGCACAGCTCTCTCCCTACGCTAACTCATCAAGCACACACAGGCAGAATGTAAAATGGCTGCTGGGCTTCGGTTTATATATGGAAGGGAGTGGTCCGGGGGTGGTCCAGGAGGGAGAGCTGCCTGATTGGCTGCCATGTATTTGCTGGCTCTGGGGTGAGAGGTCAAAATTTGGCTCCAGCTAAGGCGAACCCAAAATTGCGAACATCGCTAAAAGTTTGCGAACTTGCGAACACCCGATTTTCGTGCGAATTAGTTCGCCGGCAAACAGTTCGCTACATCTCTAAACCTCATCTCCAGTTCCACTTAATTTAGGGGTACCGCAAAGCTCTGTACTTGGTATGTTGTTGTTCTCCCTGTACAGTTTGTCTTCAGGAGATCTCACCTACTCATTTGGCTTTAAATATCATCTGTATGCTGATGATATCCCAAAATATTTTTCAACCCCTTCATTAACAGTTGAAACTGAGGGGCAGATTTAAGTGTGAAATTAGAGCTCGCCTCAGAAAACTCACCTATTTTATATTAATTACTATGGGATTTTTATTAAATAGTAAACTGTAACTTGCACCCATTTATAAACATGTCTCTAAAAATACTATAGGAACGACTAAAAAGTGAGGGTTTTTTTCTGTGGTGCCCTTGTATCTCACACTTTGTTAAATCTGCCCCTGAGACTCAAATGTCAAATTACCTTCTAACAATCTCCAACTGGATGAACCAAAGCCACCTCAAACTGATCACCTAAGCCTTAGGTCTTTTCACCTAAGCATTAGGTCTTTCAACCTAAGCCTTGGGTCTTTCCACCTAAGCCTTGGGTCTTTCCACCTAAGCCTTGGGTCTTTCCACCTAAGCCTTGGGTCTTTCTACCTAAGGATTAGGTCTTTCCACCTAATGCTTGGGTCTTTCCACCTAAACCTTGGGTCTTTCCACCTAAGCATTAGGTCTTTCCACCTAAGCCTTGGGTCTTTCCACCTAAGCCTTGGGTCTTTCCACCTAAGCCTTGGGTCTTTCCACCTAAGCCATGGGTCTTTCCACCTAAGCTTTGGGTTTTTCCACCTAAGCATTAGGTCTTTCCACCTAAGCCTTGGGTCTTTCCACCTAAGCTTTGGGTTTTTCCACCTAAGCATTAGGTCTTTCCACCTAAGCCTTGGGTCTTTCCACCTAAGCCTTGGGTCTTTCCACCTAAGCCTTAGGTCTTTCTACCTAAGGATTAGGTCTTTCCACCTAATGCTTTGGTCTTTCCACCTAAGCATTAGGTCTATTCACCTAAGACCTTGGGTCTTTCCACCTAAGCATTAGGTCTTTCCACCTAAGCCTTGGGTCTTTCCACCTAAGCCTTGGGTCTTTCCACCTAAGCCATGGGTCTTTCCACCTAAGCCATGGGTCTTTCCACCTAAGCCTTGGGTTTTTCCACCTAAGCATTAAGTCTTTCCACCTAAGCCATGGGTCTTTCCACCTAAGCCTTAGGTTTTTCCACCTAAGCATTAGGTCTTTCCACCTAAGCCTTGGGTCTTTCCACCTAAGCCTTGGGTCTTTCAACCTAAGCATTAGGTCTTTCCACCTAAGCCTTGGGTCTTTCCACCTAAGCCTTGGGTCTTTCCACCTAAGCCATGGGTCTTTCCACCTAAGCCTTGGGTCTTTCCACCTAAGCCTTGGGTCTTTCCACCTAAGCCTTAGGTCTTTCCACCGAGTCTTTGGTAATTTTTTTTTTGTTTCTGTATGTAAATACATTTGACCAGCAGGGCTAGAACCAGCCTGTAGCATTAGAAAAGTACAACTCAAAGACAAATTCCAACTACAACTGGAACAGTCAAAAATGTGAGTGAGAAACCTCCATATAAAAAATGAACTGATTACATCACTTGCAAAGACCAAGCCCATAAATATAGTAAAGTATATCAATGGTGAAAATATGTTGTTTGAGAGTGTAGCTCCATAAAATATTTTAGTTACAGGGGAAAAACATTGCTAGATGATTTCTTTCTCTTACTACATACAATAGAAGAATTGTAGTAGTCCAGAAGGCATGGTTCCAGTAGATCATCAATGGCTGACAGAGGACACTTAAAAAATAAAGCAAAGTTAATGCTATCATCACATTTACGAATATCATTTATTGGCCTACGGTCAAAGGAAAAGTATAGAGAAGGTTCTTTCCATAATTTGGACTCTATGATGGGACCAGTCTAAGATTTGGTTAAGCATAGCTGCTAAATACTATGTAGCACAGTTTTGCAGAATTCTTTCCCATATAAAGTGGCACCTTTCTTTGTATACAAATATGGCTTACCAATATGGATGAAGCTGAAAAGCCATCATTGACAAAAGCTAGATGGCAGCAATGACTCTTTGTACAAATATGTGAAAATGTAGAAAATATGTACAAATATATTAAAATATGTAGAAGAGGTCATATGCCATATGGTCAGATATAGTACCATTTAACTACACATTTGAATAGCCAAACTGCACCAATCAGACAAAAATGTTCATGGGAGAGTCAACTGTATCGCTATATAACTCTATAGAGCAGCAGACCGAGGGTCCTATACTCATCTTAATAGAGGTCATAGGTAGTGATGGGCGAAATGTTTCACCAGGCATGGATTCGCGGAAAAATTTGCCGCATGTCCAAAAATTGTCGCCGGCATCAAAAAAGAATAGTCGCAGGTGTTAAAAGAATAGTCGCAGGCGTCAAAAGAATAGCCGCACGACGAAATAATAGCCGCGGGCGACAAAAGAATAGCCATGCGACAAAATAATAGCCGCGGGCGACAAAAGAATAGCCATGCGACAAAATAATAGCCGGGGGCGACAAAATTATAGCCGCGGGCCACAAAATTATAGCCGCGGGCCACAAAATTATAGCCGCGGGCCAAGAAATAATAGCCGCTGGTGACTAAATAATAGCCACTAAATAATTTGCTGCACGACATTTTCACCGTTTCAGAACACTTTCCCATAAAAAATACATATTCAGAAGCAGTTCCCAAAGTCATAAAAAAGAAAATTAACAAACTTATACTTCTAATTGTAGAATAATCAACTGTCCCCTAGAGGAAGAAGCCGTCTTGGGTGCAGGGAACATGATATAAAAAACCATTCTGTGCATCTACCCATGACATGGACATTTTTGTGTAATGATCAGATCATTCTGTTGATGAAGAATCAGAAGAGTTCAGAATAGATCCTTTACCCCAGTTTAGGATTGAGAACAAAGAAAGAGCATTATTTCATTCTTTATTATTTACTCTTGGATGTAATATCACTCAAAGGTAAGATCTATGGAAAACAGAACTATATTATAAAGCACCATATTTATGACAAAGGGATATCGGTAGTTAGCTGAGTATCAGTATGTGTTATAGAAGGACCCAATTCCAAAACATATAGGGGCATATTTATAATACTGAGTAAGCCAATATCACTGGTGATGTTGCCTATAGCAACCAATTTTGTTTTCTAACTTGTAGATCACCATTTAAATCTAATACCTGACTGGTTGCTATGGGCAATATCACTGCGGATGTTGGCTTACACGCTATAAAAAATATGGCCATTATTATCATGTTAACCTTACACAGATCCAGGAAATCTGGTTTAACAATCAAACTGTATTTTGTTGTAATTCACTTGGAATTAGTCAACTATTCTAAAGATGAATTGTATTTGCTTCCAAACCCAGAATAATACATGACTAAAGCTGGCCATACACGCACCGATAATGGGTTTCGTACGATATTCGGTGCGTGTATGGTATGTCGGCGAGTCGACCGATATATCGCAGGAGGCTGCTGATATCGGTCGACTCGCTGAAAAAGATTTTAAAGATTTTAAAAGATTTTGATCGGGCGCCATAGAAGACGCCTGAGCAAAATCTGCCGTCAGCGCTGAATCGGCAGAAGGAGGTAGAAATCCTATTGTTTCTACCTCCTTATCTGCTGTTTCAGCCTTGAACGGTGTGTGGCGGATCTGACGATGTTTCGTGCAACCGATGGTGCTAGGAAGACTTGTTAAAGATTGCTCCAGAAGTAACAGGCAATATAGTTAGTAGAGCAGCCAGAGGCTCTAACAAGGAGGCCAGGAAGGTTTAGTATCCTCCGGTGTCACCTAAGGGCTCTGGCACCTGCGACAAATCTCCCTGTTCGCGGGCGAATAATCTCCCCGAGTTGCCATCAGTTGCCATCCCACCGGTGAACATGTAAGTCACCGGTGGGATGGCACACGCGGCGGCGCGATTTCGGCAAATCGCCGAAAATGCCTCGCGAGGCAAATTTGGCGATTTGCCGAAATCACCTGCGCAGCGTGTACCATGCCACCGGCGACTTACATGCTCACCGGTGGGATGGTAGTTCGGGGAGATTAGTCGCCCGTGACAAGGGAGATTTGTCGCGGGCGACTAATCTCCCCGTGTGCCAGAGCCCTAAAGCAGTCAGGAACAGGAGATTCCTGGAGTAATATGGACTAGTTAACTAAACTGTGAGAAAAATTAGTTTATTAATCAATAAATAGTTGTGCCCAAGTTATTTGAGAGATCAAGTTATGTGTGTTAATTAAGTGTGGTTAACTCACATGTAACCCTGGTCCACTGGGAGTTGTAACTTGCCTGGCCAAATTCAAGGTAATCCATCTGGGGTAATTTCGAGTGTTCCTAAATAGTGTTATCTATAGAAGGAAATGGCTCTTTATGTCTTTTTAAGCTGGTTCTAAAATATATTTTTTCCCTAAAGCTCTGCTTTTCAAAACACTAAAGTCACCTGGTTCACCTTATTTTGCATTGTAGAATAGATCATGATCAACCAAACATATCCGGAAGCCTTCCATATTGTAGCATTTTCAGATACATCAGTAAACCATCTTTTCTTGTTTTTTACCTTTTTATTGAACTACTGCACTGCCATTCTGGGAAATGTACTTATAATGACATTAGTGTTTGCCGACCCGTGCCTACACAAGCCAATGTACATTCTTCTCACCAACCTTTCTTTTTTGGACATATGTTTCATCACAGTCTCTATTTCTCAAGCAATGGAGATTCTGCTAACGGGATATCGTTACATTTCATATGCACGGTGTTTCACCCAGCTGTACTTTTTTGTTTTCTTCGGAAGCACAGAAGCATTGATACTGTCCTCCATGGCGTATGATCGCTACGTTGCAATCTGCCACCCTCTGCAGTATCTCATGATTATGAATGGGAAGAAATACGCCCTGATTGTTGGAGGTCCTTGGATAATGGGGAGCGTGAACTCATTATTTCTTACTTCCGTAGCCTCAAAGTTATCATTCTGTGGTGAGCTTGATATAGACACTTTCTTCTGTAATGTTAAATCTTTGTGCAAAATCTCCTGCAATAGCTCTGGATTTCAAACAATAATATATGTAGATGCATTAATAATTGGTTTGTTCCAATCCATACTTAGCTTGATGTCCTACACTAAAATAATTACAGTGACCTTGCGCATCAAGTCCTCAAGTGGGAGACGTAAATCCTTCTCTACTTGTTCCTCCCACCTCAGCAGTCTTGTCATTTTCTATGGGACCGCACTATGTATGTACATAAGGCCTCCTTCAGAACACAAGGATGATTGGGACAATGTATTCTCAGTTCTGCACAGTGCTGTAACACCTATGTTAAACCCTCTTGTGTACAGTCTAAGAAATAAAGAAGTTAAGAGTGCTACGTTAAAAATTCTGGCCTTTTTGAGGAAAAGTAGCTGACATTCTGCCTTGGGTTCAGTTTAGGCTGATGCCACACGTGGCGTTTTTACGCTGCATTTTTTCTCATCCTAAAAACGCCGCACAAGCCACACAGCCCCTGACTATGGCGTTTTTCAGCCTAGTACTGGTGATGTAGCAAATCCCATTTTCCCATGGTGCTAATAGTGCGAAATAGTAAAAAACGCTGCATATTTCCGCTAGGTCTGGCAGCTGCCTTTGTGTATACATAGGAATAGGTTGCTGTGCAAATAACGGCGTATTTTTTTCAGCCTAGTACTAGTGACGTAGCAAATCCCGTTACCCATGGTGCTAATAGTGCGAAATAGTAAAAAACGCCGCATATTTCCGCTAGGTCTGGCAGCTGCCTTTGTGTATACATAGGAATAGGTTGCTGTGCAAATAACGGCGTATTTCAGCAAACGCTTGAAAAATCCGTGGTAAGGCGTTTTCTAGCGTATTTACGCATTGTGTGGTTTGCTTCGAGTCTTTTCAAGTTATTTCTACGGATGATGATATCGGGCATTTTTCAGCCGCTGAGAGAATTAGAAAATACGCAGCGTAAAAACGCCTCGTGTGGCATCAGCCTAAGTAATAAGACTACAAATTTTAATGGGAAATGGGAAAACAATTGCCTGGTGTGGTATAGGGGTTATTCTATGATTATTTCATAATGATTTATATCTAATCAAACCTTAGTTTTCAGGAAGAAGAGATCAGCAGATTTTATGACAGCTACTGTAAACTTAAGGGGGCACATTTACTAATCCACGAACGTCCGAAAAAGCGTCCGAATGCGTTTTTTTTCGTAATGATCGGTATTTTGTGACTTTTTCGCGAATTGTCTCGAATTTTTCGAGCTCAATACGAAAAAGTCGCGACAATTCGCGCAAGTCGTAACATCTATGGAAAAGTCGCAAAAAATACGAAAAAGTCGCAAAATGTTCGTTTTCCAATCCGAATTTTTCCCATTCGGATTCTGATTCGTGGATTAGTAAATCAGCCCCTAAGTGTTCTGCAGTATTGTGTATTGGGTCCACCTTTGCCTCCAAGTTGAGAAACATGTTGCTTTTGAGCCACTGGTTGGGGATCACTGGTTTAGACAATATAAGTCACAAGTTGGGATGTTTACTTTAGAGAAGAGGTGTTTAAGTGGAAATATGTATGTATGGGGAACTTATAATTAGAGATGTAGCGAACTGTTCGCCGGCGAACTAATTCGCACGAAAATCGGGTGTTCGCAAGTTCGCGAACTTTTAGCGATGTTCGCAATTTTGGGTTCTCCTTAGCTGGCGCCAAATTTTGACCTCTCACCCCAGAGCCAGCAGATACATGGCAGCCAATCAGGCAGCTCTCCCTCCTGGACCACCCCCAGACCACTCCCTTCCATATATAAACCGAAGCCCAGCAGCCATTTTACATTCTGCCTGTGTGTGCTTGATGAGTTAGCATAGGGAGAGAGCTGTGCAGGGGTTTGAGGGACAGTTTAGGCAGCTTTGCTGAGTCTGACTAGTAATCTTCTTTCTACTGCTCTGTATTAGCACATAGGGAGAGAGCTGTGCAGGGGTTTGAGGGACAGTTTAGGTAGCTTTGCTGAGTCTGACTAGTAATCTTCTTTCTACTGCTCTGTATGTAGCTGCTGTGGGCAGCTGTCCTGCTGATCTCATCTGCTGTAACCCAATAGTCCTTGTAAAAGCAGTTTATTACACAAGTTTAGAAATGTAGTGTGATTTCTGCCCTTTACAGCACAAAACGCAACGCTGTGTCAACAACGTATTTTTCAGAGAAATTTTTGCCCTTGATCCCCCTCCTGCATGCCACTGCCCAGGTCGTGGCACCCTTTAAACAACTTTAAAATCAGTTTTCTGGGCAGAAATGGCTTTTCTAGGTTTTAAAGTTCGCCTTCCCATTGAAGTCTATGGGGTTCACAAAGTTCGCACTTTTCGGCAGAAGTTCGCGAACGTGTTCGCGAACTTTTTTTGTGAGGTTCGCTACATCTCTACTTATAATAAACTTTATGTCCAAAGGACATAAGGGCATCCCATGAGATTAGAAAAAAGGACGCTGTATTTTAAGGTAGGGAAGAAGGAACTTGCAAAAAAAGATGTTGCACAGGAAACAAAAAGTTGCAAAAAACGTATTGAACTTCTTAATTATTTTTAACTACATTTTCCCAGCAGCCATGATCATCACAATACTGAGTGAGGCTGCATTAAAACTGAAAAAATCCATTTCCATGGGCTGCAGTAAGGCCCAAAACTAGGTCCCGTCTGGCGACAAATAAATATTAAAATGAATAATCAAAAAAACATGGGTCAGTATATTAAGGGGCACATTTACTAAGCAATTCTGAGAAATTTACGAATGGGTTTTTCGTCAGTACTCGATTTTTCCCAATATTGTTTCTCGAAACGTTTTTAGAAAATAACTCCTAAAATTTATTATTTATTAATGTTTAGTTAAGGCTGATGCCACACGTGGCGTTTTTCCACTGCGTTTTTTCTCGGCCTAAAAACGCCGCACAAGCCACACATGGCGTTTTTCAGCCTAGTACTGGTGACGTAAGCAAATCCCGTTTCCATGGTGCTAATAGTGCGAAATAGCAAAAAACGCTGTGTATTTCCGCTAGGTCTGGCAGCTGCCTTTGCGTATACATAGGAATAGCTTGCTTTGCAAATACCGGCTAAGGCATTTTCTAGCGTATTTCCGCATTGTGTGGTTTGCTTCGAGTCTTTTCAAGTTATTTCTATGGATGATGATATCGGGCGTTTTTCAGCCGCCGAGAGAATTAGAAAATACGCGGCGCAAAAACGCCGCGTGTGGCATCAGCCTAACTTGTTTTGGCAAAAACAATAGAATAGTCAGTGACAGCCTGTCCTTGACAGTTAATCACTCAATTGTTTTCTGTTTCACACATTTTCAAGGGGAAATTAATCCCATCATTGGTTTCTATTTCCCCCAGTTTCAAGTGAACCTTTAACACATTATTATTTTTCAAGAATGAGTGCCAATACTCCTAAAATGGCGGCTGGAGCAATTCCTGTTTGGGGAAAAATAGAGGATTCATGGGAATGAACATTCGTTTAAACTTGAATTTTTTGAGTTTTAACGATTTTTAAGTTTGAAAAATTTGCGATTTTCGAATGTATTCAATAAATGTGTCAATTAATTAAATCTATTGAACTTCTGGGAATTCTTCAGGTTTCTCCAGTTTGATATTTCATAAATCCACCCCCACAGTACTTTATAAAAGTCCAGTGTAATGAAGAAGAAGGCTGTTTTTTTTTTTTTTAAACTTTAATTTTAAACTAAATTCAGTTCTGGTGGCTAAAAAAAAGTGTGGGAAAGGTGTTGTAGTGAAATTATCTCTTTTCCGTTATCTCTGGAAGTCACTGAATAATCCAGATATTATCACCACCAATGTCAAAGCTGGGGAAGTGGAGTACCCCATTATATGGATTCCTGAGAAAACGTGTTCCCCCTCCCCCATTATCCCTCTGGTCACAAGGATCTAAAGGGAAACCCTACCGCAATGTGTTTTATTTAACCTCTTCACTGCTCTCCAGCAAACAAGTCTTCATCGTCACGACAAGGTTCATACGTTTTTAACTTTCATAGGATTTTCTGGTTGAACATATAATAACATATAATAATATATATAACATAGGTCTGCAAGATACCATTATAAGTGCTAATGGTGCATGGTGTAACCAAATGTAAGTGTTGTGCTTTTAGTCACCAATTTGCCCAACAAAATACTGTAGGTCATTACTCTGTTAATACAGTGAAGGGAGGGTTTCTTTTGTTCTAGTGACGTTAGGCCAGTGAATTCTTTGAGGGGTCATCTTGGCTGTGGTGTGTGTAGCCAGGATGGCTGTACTGAGCACAGTAGCATTGTATATGTCATGGGTGGCCATGTGGTATGTCTGTTCTAGGTACCTCTCTAGCACCTGCATTCAGCACTTACATGCACTTGTGTCAGTACAGGCCGGCAAGAAAGAATAAGCTCTCTCCTCTTGTCCTGCCCTCTCCTAAGGTGGAACGCAGGAGAACTCCACCGCAGGGGAACGCAGGGTGAAACACCCATGCAGTGTCGGACTGGCCTACCAGGATACCAGGAAAACTCCTGGTGTAATGGTGTCAGTGGGCCCCCTTGCTCCTGACCATTTGGCCTGCTTCATGGTCATTCCCTATTTCTAAATGAAAACAAAGAAGAGAAATAAATGGAAGAAAAGATGTTAGCATGTTAATAAAAGAGACTAGGAGAATAAAGAGGTTGGGTGAGGAAAGGAGAAAAAATAGTTTGGAGAGTGAGCCCAGGGTCTAAGGTTTTGTGGTGGGCCCCTGGGGTCCCAGTCCGACTCGGTGCCCATGTGTATGAGTCCTAACAAAAGATTTTATAAGGAAAATGCAGGAACAGCCAGAAAAACAATGTTCAGGTCCAGGCAATGGTCAGGGCAGGCTGCAATCAAAGAAGTCCATGAAACGAAAAGGTCAGAGTAAGCAGAAAATAATCAAGTCCATATAACAGGCCAAAGGCCGAAACTGGGGAGTCAGAACCAGAGGAACCAGGACTGGGCAGGAACAGGCTTACGGGACAGGATATTTGGACTGGATTTTCAGAAACAGAAACTCAGGAACAAGATACTCAGGGCAGATGAGCCAATGATCCAGCATAGGCTGTTGAAGGAGACCCTTATTGGGTTATTGCCTGGAGCTGGTTCTTGGGTGTGGGCCAGAGGAGCAAACACTAAACACCAGGTCCCTGGTTCTAAACCAGGAAGTTCCTGACTCTCTTGGAATTACAACATTAATTAAAAAAATTGTTCTGGAACAAACATTTAAAAGGTCTTTGTACATATTTTATTCCAATTGTTGTCTTAAATTGGCAAGAAATAGGTGCATTTTTATTTTACAAACATTTGCTCTATTTTTATTTAATGACTCTTTTATTTATGAAAAAGGAGATAATTAGATCTTCTGCAACAAAGCAAAACATCTCCAATTATAAAAATTATTTTAATTTCACAGCTCTATTCCCTACAGGTATAACCTGGGATCGGTGCATAGCTATAGCATAGTATAAAAGTAATTCTCTGCTCATGACTAAGGCAAATTATCGGTTTATTTTTTTTAAGACAAGGCAGAAGAATATTATTTACACATGGTGAGAATTCTTATTCTACACATACAGAGGCAACAGAACAGTATATTTGATATTTCATACTACAGGTATGGGACCCGTTATCCAGAATGCTTGGGACCTGGGGTTTTCCAGATAAGGGATCTTTCCATAATTCAGATCTCCTACATAAAGTCTGCTAAAAACATTATTTAAACAGTAATTAAACCCAATAGGGCTGTTCTGCCCCCAATAAGGGGTAATTATATCTTAGTTGGGATCAAGTACAGGTACTGTTTTATTATTACAGAGAAAAGGGAATCATTTAACCATGAAATAAACCCAATAGGGCTGTTCTGCCCCCAATAAGGGGTAATTATATCTTAGTTGGGATCAAGTACAGGTACTGTTTTATTATTACAGAGAAAAGGGAATCATTTAACCATTAAATAAACCCAATAGGGCTGTTCTGCCCCAATAAGGGGTAATTATATCTTAGTTGGGATCAAGTACAGGTACTGTTTTATTATTACAGAGAAAAGGGAATCATTTAACCATGAAATAAACCCAATAGGGCTGTTCTGCCCCAATAAGGGGTAATTATATCTTAGTTGGGATCAAGTACAGATACTGTTTTATTATTACAGAGAAAAGGGAATCATTTAACCATGAAATAAACCCAATAGGACTGTTCTGCCCCCAATAAGGGGTAATTATATCTTAGTTGGGATCAAGTACAGGTACTGTTTTATTATTACAGAGAAAAGGGAATCATTTAACCATGAAATAAACCCAATAGGGCTGTTCTGCCCCCAATAAGGGGTAATTATATCTTAGTTGGGATCAAGTATAGGTACTGTTTTATTATTACAGAGAAAAGGGAATCATTTAACCATGAAATAAACCCAATAGGGCTGTTCTGCCCCCAATAAGGGGTAATTATATCTTAGTTGGGATCAAGTACAGGTACTGTTTTATTATTACAGAGAAAAGGGAATCATTTAACCATTAAATAAACCCAATAGGACTGCCTAGGAATTATCTTGGACTCCCATCTGTCTTTTATACCGCACATCCCAACACTTGTTAATCTTGTCATATTCCTCTGCGCAACATTGTCCGAATACAACCTTACCTCAGATTAGATACAACTAAAACACTTAATCAGTCTCTTATTATTTCCCCCCTTGACTACTGCAAATTACACAACTTGAGCTCCCCTACATATTGCTTTTCACAACTCCAATCTATTCTAAATGCTGCTATTAGACTCATTCATCAAGGTGTCGAAAAAGCACAGTCCAAAGTCCCAAGTAGCACATAATAGTCCCAAACGCTCTGGAACATTAGAGGTAACCAGTTTATTACATTTAACAGTCCTATAGCACAAACTGTTGATACTTTAGTAGACTCTAATACAATTCTGAAATATTTAAAATTCAGGGTCTAAGGAGCTAATCATTCAAAAACCATATAAAATAAACAATTGAAACAAAATAAGCAATAGCTTAGAATAGTTAATTCTTTAGCACATTTTTATGGTGAATAACATGGTTTTTGTTCTACAGCAAATTACATTTTCAAATTGATGAATTGAATGGCATAATTACTGTAAGGAAGGCCCACCAGTGTGTAGCTGGCGTGGACCAATGGCGTTACTGAGTCTTACCAGCCTTTTACTTCAGCACCATTGCGTTGAGTCGAGTCCAAGCTGAGACACACAGACACCCGGAATTACATCATCAGGTGCTTATGCCACAACTTGCCATTAACACGGCCTATTGTCACTAATGCACACTGCCAGTTTATTTACATCCTCCTGTTGCTGGTAAATCTGCTTGAGGTTTTTGCTGATCTGTTCCTGGATTTGACATTTGCCTGTCTGACCCAGTTTGTACCTGCCCTGATCATCTGCCTGAATCAGGACTCTGAGACTGTTAACCTGTGCTGTTCTTTGCCTTGGACTTTACTTATTATTTACCTGTTGATACAGTGTGTGCCAAAAGTTACCTTCTTGTTAACCCTGGATAAGCCTTAAAGGAGAAGGAAAGGCTAATAAAGAGTTAATCTCAAGCTGCAGGCATACCTTCAGTTCTCTCAATAGTGCCCTTAAGTCTCCCCATATTTCTCCCATTCAGATGATCAGAAGCCAAACAGGAAGAAAAAACACTGAGCTGTGTAAAGAAAGTTCCCATAATGCCTCACTCCTGCACAGACACCGAGACCAATTGAACATGCTCAGTTAGTAAGACTATGAGTCAGCTTCCTGCTGATTGGCTCAAATCCACATTCCTAAGGGGGGGGGAGTGAGTTCTTAGCATTCTTGAGGGAGGGGGGAGCAGGAGAGAGCAGAGAGCTGCGTGTCTGTGGCACAGGAATTACAGACACAAGAAATCTTTTGACAGAAAAGTCATTACAGCGTTTCTGTGAGTGCTTATGGCTGTATTTACATAGACCTTTCTGATAAAGCTTACTTAGTTTTTACCTTTCCTATATATATTATATATATATATATATATATGTAAAACAATTGGATTAGTCTTTGCATGTGAAGGAATGAGTTCCTCATTTTCTATATAAAATAGAAATGTTATTTTATTATATCTCGCAACAAAGTTGAAAGTTTTATTACACAAACGCTCACTTGGCAGCGAGTCAATACTTTTACAGGACATGCAAACCCTTTATCTTAAGAAACGCCAGTGTGTGCAAAGTAAAAAAAAATCCGGGCTGTTTACCCCGTAGATAAGAAAAATCGGTTACGTTTGGCCAAACAGATTTGTAGCACTGGCCCTTCTGCAATGGTACAATGTGAAATGATTTTTGGCCGGGCCCTGCAACAAAATAACCTGACGAGATCATGAGCAACCACTCATATTTTGAGGCGTTCCATATTTTAGCATTTTCAGATACATCAGTAAATCATATTCTGTTGTTTTTTATCTTCTTTTTGATCTACTGTAGTGCAGTTGTGGGCAATGTAATAATAATCAGCTTGGTGTTGGCGGATTCTCGCTTACATACCCCCATGTACTTTCTACTCAGCAACCTTTCCTCTTTGGATGTTGGTTTCACCACAGTCACTATCCCCAAACTGATGGACATTTTATTAACCGGATATCACTCTATCTCATACAGCAATTGTTTCACCCAGCTGTACTTTTTTGTTCTCTTCGGAAGCACAGAAGCATTGATACTGTCCTCCATGGCGTATGATCGCTACGTTGCAATCTGCCACCCCCTGCAGTACCATGCAATTATGAGCGGGAAGAAATACTCCTTGATTGTGGGAGGCCCATGGATAATGGGGAGTGTGAACTCATTATTTGTTACTTTATTAGCCTCACAGTTATCATTCTGTGGCACGCACAATATCGATGCCTTCTTCTGTAATGTTAAAGCTTTATCCAAAATCTCCTGCAATAGCTCCGGGTTTCAAACAATAATATACATAGATACATTTATAATTGGTCTATTCCAACTCATGCTGATCTTCATATCCTACATTAAAATAATTACAGTGACCTTGGGCATCAGATCATCAGGCGCCAGAATGAAATTCTTCTCCACCTGTTCCTCCCACCTCACCACTCTGATTATTTTCTATGGGTCGGTGCTATGTATGTACGCCAGGCCGCCTTCGCAACACAGAGATAATCTGGACAACGTGTTCTCTGTTGTGTACAGCGCAATAACACCCATGTTGAACCCTCTTGTCTATAGTCTGAGAAATAACGATGTTACAAGTGCTTTGGAGAGTAGTCTAAAAAAGATTAAAAAAAAAGGTTTATGAAAACTGAAACCATTATTTTTTGTTCCGTGCCATTAGAAGTCGTTTAAACAGAAGGAATTCATAGACCTCATTCTACACACATGGCACTGCCTTTTAACCAGAAATGAGAAGCTTTCAAATTTGCTTTAGGAAATTATGGGAAAATAATGTCCCTGTAACCAGCTATGCATGCAGGACTACCGGCTGAATAGAACAGGTACAGCCGAATAATCCAGAACTATAAATCCATTATTACCTGAATTATAGGAAGGCTGTCTCCCATAGACTTCATTATAAGCAAATAATTAAACAGTACCTGTACTTGAGCCCAACTAAGATATAATTACCCCTTATTGGGGCAGAACAGCCCTATTGGGTTTATTTCATGGTTAAATGATTCCCTTTTCTCTGTAATAATAAAACAGTACCTGTACTTGATCCCAACTAAGATATAATTATCCCTTATTGGGGGCAGAACAGTCCTATTGAGTTTATTTCATGGTTAAATGATTCCCTTTTCTCTGTAATAATAAAACAGTACCTGTACTTGATCCCAACTAAGATATAATTACCCCTTATTGGGGCAGAACAATCCTATTGGGTTTATTTCATGTTTAAATGATTCCCTTTTCTCTGTAATAATAAAACAGTACCTGTACTTGATCCCAACTAAGATATAATTACCCCTTATTGGGGCAGAACAGCCCTATTGGGTTTATTTCATGGTTAAATGATTCCCTTTTCTCTGTAATAATAAAACAGTACCTGTACTTGATCCCAACTAAGATATAATTACCCCTTATTGGGGGCAGAACAGCCCTATTGGGTTTATTTCATGGTTAAATGATTCCCTTTTCTCTGTAATAATAAAACAGTACCTGTACTTGATCCCAACTAAGATATAATTACCCCTTATTGGGGGCAGAACAGCCCTATTGGGTTTATTTAATGGTTAAATGATTCCCTTTTCTCTGTAATAATAAAACAGTACCTGTACTTGATCCCAACTAAGATATAATTACCCCTTATTGGGGGCAGAACAGCCCTATTGGGTTTATTTCATGGTTAAATGATTCCCTTTTCTCTGTAATAATAAAACAGTACCTGTACTTGATCCCAACTAAGATATAATTACCCCTTATTGGGGGCAGAACAATCCTATTGAGTTTATTTAATGTTTAAATTATTTTTTTTTGCAGACTTAAGGTATGGAGATCCCTTATCTGGAAAACCCCAGGTCCTGAGCATTCTGGATAATAGATCCCATACCTGTAGCATAATGCATCCTGCATATATATAATATACCTGATACATAATGCATCTATATATATATATATATTTTTTTTTATTCTGATGCAAGAAAGTATTGGTATATATATATATACATACATGCATACATACAGTACATAGTTGTTAAGGCCCAGCACTCTCTTTTTAATAAAATTTCTTTATTTCATATACCCCTTGTGTCCAACATTTCATACCACAGTAGAATCTTTATCAAGAATAACAAATCTTTTACAAATCTTACATACCCATAGCCACTGTGAAAATGGTCCCAAAATGATTTCACACAACCAATCAATGACGCCTCAATACAATTCATTTTAATGTGCAAATCTCAAACATGTTAATGCAATACACTTATCTGTCCTTTAGGTGTCACTCACACGCCTATGGAGAAGTGACTGCATTTTACCATACTATAATACCACATTTTTTATAGTATAAAAACTTTCAGTATTAAATATTGCAATGAACACTTTTGCATTACGCATTATGGTGATCAAGTGTTAGAACGGACCATATATAAAAACATTTTCAATAAGAATTACAAAGTGTATATTTGTCATACATCACCAATGTACTTCAATTAAAGTCCAATAGATTAAAAGTTCCATTATTAAATAAAAACCCATCACCTTTGTATTGGGCACAATTTAAGACTATTCTGGAATAAAATGTAAATGTAATAACTTACAGATCTAACCACTAATCAAATAAAATGCAGTCACTTCTCCATAGGTGTGTGGGTGACACCTAGAGGACAAATTAGTGTATTGCACTTTAACATGTTTGTTATTTGCATGTTTAAATGAACTTTATTGAGGCATGAATTTTGGGGGCTAAAGTTCTCACTGCTTCTTACTGTATCTAATGTATTCTGGATGCTTCTACTTCTACCCTCCCCTGTAAAAGGTATTTAGGATATGGAGTTATTGTTTATAGTAGTCAATGTACCATTATTTACTGTATACTGTGTATATATCCTTATATTCTTTACTGTACAAGCTAATTAAGGCAATTAGCACATTGGGCAGTTTTTTTTACAGTGCATTTTAGCTGGCAGAGAATGGCCTAAAACCACATTAAATTATTGGAACAGTGTATATGCTTGTTTACCCACTCACTAAAATTCAGTAGCAGCAGTGCTATTAGCCCATGGAGGCCCTATCAGTTCAGGCAGAGGTGTCAGGAAGCCGCTATCTTGTTACCTCCCATTGTTCTGCTGATCGGCTGCTATGGGGGGGGGGAGTATCACCCCAACTTGCAGCGCAGCAGTAAAGTGTGCCTGAGTCTGAGCTTTCAGAAGGAGCCAGCGCTACACATTAGAACTGCTTTCAGATTACCTATCGTTTCTCCTACTCCCATGTAACTGGAGGAGTCCCAAGCCGGACTTGGATTTCTTACTATTGAGTGCTATTCTGATACCTACTGGGAGCTGCTATCTTGCTCCCTTCCCATTGTTCTGCTGATCGGCTGCTGGGAGAGGGGGATACCACTCCAACTTGCAGCGCAGCAGTAAAGTGTGCCTGAGTCTGAGCTTTCAGAAGGAGCCAGCGCTACACATTAGAACTGCTTTCAGATTACCTATTGTTTCTCCTACTCCCATGTAACTGGAGGAGTCCCAGGTGGGACTTGGATTTCTTACTATTGAGTGCTATTCTGATACCTACTGGGAGCTGCTATCTTGTTACCTTCCCATTGTTCAGCTGATCGGCTGCTGAGGGGGGGGGGAGTATCACCCCAACTTGCAGCGCAGCAGTAAAGTGTGCCTGAGTCTGAGCTTTCAGAAGGAGCCAGCGCTACACATTAGAATTGCTTTCAGATTACCTATCGTTTCTCCTACTCCCATGTAACTGGAGGAGTCCCAAGCCGGACTTGGATTTCTTACTATTGAGTGCTATTCTGATACCTACTGGGAGCTGCTATCTTGCTCCCTTCCCATTGTTCTGCTGATCGGCTGCTGGGAGGGGGGGATACCACTCCAACTTGCAGCGCAGCAGTAAAGTGTGCCTGAGTCTGAGCTTTCAGAAAGAGCCAGCGCTACACATTAGAACTGCTTTCAGATTACCTATTGTTTCTCCTACTCCCATGTAACTGGAGGAGTCCCAGGTGGGACTTGGATTTCTTACTATTGAGTGCTATTCTGATACCTACTGGGAGCTGCTATCTTGTTACCTTCCCATTGTTCTGCTGATCGGCTGCTGAGGGGGGGGGGGAGTATCACCCCAACTTGCAGCGCAGCAGTAAAGTGTGCCTGAGTCTGAGCTTTCAGAAGGAGCCAGCACTACACATTAGAACTGCTTTCAGATTACCTATTGTTTCTCCTACTCCCATGTAACTGGAGGAGTCCCAGGTGGGACTTGGATTTCTTACTATTGAGTGCTATTCTGATACCTACTGGGAGCTGCTACCTTGCTCCCTTCCCATTGTTCTGCCGATCGGGGGGGTATCACTCCAACTTGCAGCTCAGCAGTAAAGTGTGACTGAAGTTTACCGAGCACAGGTCATATGGCTGTAGCCACCTGGGAAAGTTACAAAATGGTTGCCACATTGCCACATCCTAGGGTTGGCTTTTTTCGGTGGACTTAACTCCGGGTGGGGGGGGGGGGGGGATGTGACATCACGTGGGCGGGCTGGTGATGTCATAGGGGTGGGGCTATGACATTGAGGCATAATCCTTTCCCAGACATATAGGCATCTATAACCTTCTTTCTAAAGGCCTCAGAGAGCTCTCACAATCGAAGCATGGTGATAACTGATGACAGAATTCCTAATACATCTCATACTGTTCTTGTTGTTTTACACAAAACGATTATCCTCACTGCAAAAACATTCCAGTAGAGCCAATTTTTTTTTTTTAAAGGTCATTTTTTTTATTCTATAACATACAATAAAACATCAGCACAAACAGCACTGGTTGTCACTGGTTAGGCATTAAAGTTATATGTATAAACAGCAGTTCTTTAAAATTATGCATCATAGCTTTGTACTGACTAAGTGGGGGGGGGGGAGCAAAGGCCCCAAGTCCTGATTCCCACCAGGGACTCGACATTTCATGGAATTTGGCTGAGGTTCCTCTGGCTTTTATCAGAGGGTTTACATTGTTGACCAGTTTAATCCATGAGTCTCTGCTGGGAGGAGATGGCCACATCCAGTTCATTACAGGGTCATCTAACACTCCTAAGAGACACGTGAAAGGGGGGACAACTTGTGGGGGATCCAGGGCCGAGGCTAGTGTATTCATCTCCTGGGACCAGAAGGTGTGGAAAGTGGGGCAGGCCCAGATTATATGGAAGAAGTTAACTGAGGGGGTCCCACACCTGCAGTTCTCAGTTGGACATTTCCCCCATAGCCTTTGCAATTTGTTCACCCTTTTATTTGCAGATTAACATTCTCCACCACAAGACAAATTACTCTCATTAGAATCACTATAATTAGTTTAATTTGATAGCTCTAATCCCTACGGGTATAATGTGTGACAGGTGCATGTCTGGCTGAAGGTATAAAAGTTCTTCTTCGTTCATGCACCAAGGCAATTTTTATTTTGACCATCAGAGCATTGGTAAGAATTCAGCCTCATTTTGGATCAATTTTTTAGCCATGGTGAGAATTTTTATTTTACATACAGAAGCAATAGAATAGTGTGCGCTACCAATTGAAGATTTCTGAAAACTATAATTTTTTTTTCAGAAATTTAAATCGGAACTACCTATCAGTGCATTTTATAAAAAAGATCAAAAAGTTGTTGAATGGCAATTACGTTCTGAAAGATATAAAACAAATGGCAATTAATAGTAACAGTAATGATCTGCTGTAGCTGTTGAGCATTGACCTTGAAGTCTAAATCACTGGGGGAAGCCAAATGTTTAGGAACCCCCCCAAAGGGAAGATTGAAAAAACAATGCTCTCCCGCATACACCCCGGCCGGTGCTGTTTCCCCCTAATAGGAACACCAGCCGAATGGGAACAAATCGGATTGGAAACGAAAATTGTGCGACTTTTTCAATAAAAATATACAATAAAGTCGTACCGGCGACGAAAAAGTCGCGCAAAATACGGAAAAAACGTGACAGCGACGAAAAAGTCGCAAAAATACCGATCAGTATGAAAAAAACGCATTCAGATGCTTTCGGACGTTCGTGGATTAGTAAATGTGCCCCTAAGTGTCCCAACATATTTATTAGAGTAGGGGTTTCCAACCTTTTTAACCCATGGGCAACATTGAAATTTAAAAAAATTGGGAAGCAATGCAAGCATTAAAAAAGTTCCTAGGAGGTGAGCAACAAGAGCTGTGATTGGTTATTTAATAGCCCAATGTGGACTGGCAGCCTACAGGAGGCTATTTTTTGGCAGTACACATGGGGGCTGATTTACTTACCCACGAACGAGTCGAATGGAGTCCGATTGCGTTTTTTTCGTAATGATCGGTACTTTGCGATTTTTTCGTATGTTTTGCGATTTTTTCGGATTCTTTACGAATTTTTCGGATCCAATACGATTTTTGCGTAAAAACGCGAGTTTTCCTATCCATTACGAAAGTTGCGTAAAAAGTTGCGCATTTTGCGTAGCGTTAAAACTTACGCGAAAAGTTGCGCATTTTTCGTAGCGTTAAAACTTAACGCTACGAAAAATGCGCAACTTTTCGCGTAAGTTTTAACGCTACGCAAAATGCGCAACTTTTTACGCAACTTTCGTAATGGATACGAAAAACTCGCGTTTTTACTCAAAAATCGTATTGGTAACGAAAAATTCGTACAGAATCCGAAAAAATCGCAAAACATACGAAAAAGTCGCAAAATGTTCGTTTTCAAGTCGGAACTTTTCCAATTCGGGTCGGATTCGTGGGTTAGTAAATCAGCCCCATGGTCTTTATGCCTCCATATTTTGTCTCCAAGCCAGACGTTTAAAAATGAAGGCCTACTTTGAGGCCACTGAGAGCAAAGTCAAAGGGGTTGGGGATCACTGCATTGGGGCTGTTGATTTGGAAATTAAACACTGTGTAAATTTACAGCAAACGTATTTTAAGGGGTCTGTTCGATAATCTCTCACTATTTTAGATGGGTTTTTTTGTAACTAGGTTTTTTTTTTCTTTAATATTTTTTATTTTGCAGTTAATATAACAATGTACAAAGGTGCACCTTTTGGGATTTCCCATGGTGCAGGGTTGATATGAAATATAAATCAAGTACCTATATGAAAACAAAAGTAAAAAGTAAAAGAAGGGTAAGGGGGGAGGGGGGAAGAGGAGAAAGGAAAAGGAAACGAAATGTGGGTATAACTTAAAGATAAAGTCTTGTGAATAGTCCTTTTATCGGTCGGTAAATTTTTTGTAGGCCTTAGGTTGGGGCCGTGATGTTAGGGATGTTGATTTCCAGGCTTTGGCTATTGTTTGTTTCGCTGCCGAAAAGAAATGGGTAGTTAGTAGTGATGGGCGAACTGTTTTGCCAGGCATGGATTCACGGCGAATATCCGCTTTTCGCCATTGGTGGATTGTTTTGCGAAACGGATGAAAAAATTCGCCTTTGGAAAATTTGTTGCGCGTTCAAAAATTGCCGTGGGTGGCAAAAGAATTGTCGCGGCATCAAAATAGATAGTCGCGGCGGCAGAATAAATAGTCATGGCATCAAAGAATAGTCGTGGCGTCAAAATAAATAGTCGCGCGTCAATAAATTAGTCGCACGTCAAAAGAATAGTTGCAGGCAACAAATTTTTTTTTCCGTGTAACATTTTCGCCGTTTCGCAAATTTTTCGATGTTTCGTTTCGGGACAGATTCGCTCATCACTAGTACAGGTATAGGACCCATTATCCAGAATGCTCGGGACCAAGTGTATTCCGGATAAGGGGTCTTTCCGTAATTTGGATCTCAACCCCTTAAGTCTGCTAAAAAATCAATAAAACAGTAATTAAACCCAATAGGATTGTTTTGCATCCAATAAGGATTATTTATATCTTAGTTGGGATCAAGTACAGGTACTGTTTTATTATTACAGAGAAAAGGGAATCATTTAACCATTAAATAAACCCAATAGGGCTGTTCTGCCCCAATAAGGGGTAATTATATCTTAGTTGGGATCAAGTACAGGTACTGTTTTATTATTACAGAGAAAAGGGAATCATTTAACCATGAAATAAACCCAATAGGGCTGTTCTGCCCCAATAAGGGGTAATTATATCTTAGTTGGGATCAAGTACAGGTACTGTTTTATTATTACAGAGAAAAGGGAATCATTTAACCATGAAATAAAACCAATAGGGCTGTTCTGCCCCCAATAAGGGGTAATTATATCTTAGTTGGGATCAAGTACAGGTACTGTTTTATTATTACAGAGAAAAGGGAATCATTTAACCATGAAATAAACCCAATAGGGCTGTTCTGCCCCCAATAAGGGGTAATTATATCTTAGTTGGGATCAAGTACAGGTACTGTTTTATTATTACAGAGAAAAGGGAATCATTTAACCATGAAATAAACCCAATAGGGCTGTTCTGCCCCAATAAGGGGTAATTATATCTTAGTTGGGATCAAGTACAGGTACTGTTTTATTATTACAGAGAAAAGGGAATCATTTAACCATGAAATAAACCCAATAGGGCTGTTCTGCCCCAATAAGGGGTAATTATATCTTAGTTGGGATCAAGTACAGGTACTGTTTTATTATTACAGAGAAAAGGGAATCATTTAACCATGAAATAAAACCAATAGGGCTGTTCTGCCCCCAATAAGGGGTAATTATATCTTAGTTGGGATCAAGTACAGGTACTGTTTTATTATTACAGAGAAAAGGGAATCATTTAACCATGAAATAAACCCAATAGGGCTGTTCTGCCCCCAATAAGGGGTAATTATATCTTAGTTGGGATCAAGTACAGGTACTGTTTTATTATTACAGAGAAAAGAGAATCATTTAACCATTAAATAAACCCAATAGGGCTGTTCTGCCCCCAATAAGGGGTAATTATATCTTAGTTGGGATCAAGTACAGGTACTGTTTTATTATTACAGAGAAAAGGGAATCATTTAACCATTAAATAAACCCAATAGGGCTGTTCTGCCCCCAATAAGGGGTGAATATATCTTAGTTGGGATCAATTACAAGGTACCGTTTTATTTCTACATAGAAAAAGGAAATCAGTTTTACAATTCTGAATTATTTGATTATAATGGAGTCTATGGGAGACGGGCTTTCCGTAATTCGGAGCTTTCTGGATAATGGGTTTCTGGATAAGGGGTCCGATACCTGTAGTTAGCTTTCTTAAATGTTTATTACCACCAGAAATATTTTTGTTCAATAGAGCTTCTGCCGGGTTCTTCCGAAGTGATAGGCCTGTGACGGCCGTGATCAAGGTGTAAATTCTTATGCAATAGTGAACTGCAATTGGGCAGTCCCACCAAGTATGTATGAAAGTGCCTTGTTGGTCACATGCTCGGAAACATAATGGTGATGCGGATGGGTACCGGTTGGATATTTTGGTAGGTACCAAATGCCATTGATGTAGGATCTTTTGAGAAGTTTCTTGTATCGGTACATTCATGGAACAAGTTACTGAATCTTTAAAAATGGCAAGTCAGGTAGCTTCATCAAAGCATAAATGTAACGTACTTTCCCAAGTTTGCACAAATTCCTTGATTGGAGTTAGATGGGTTAATGTGCTATATAAATAGGATAATGCTCCTTTGAATGTGGTAAGTTGGAGGCACAACCTGTCGAAAGCGGTAGGTGGAGGGAAATGTTTGCCTTTATGTAAGGATCTGATGTTGCTTGCGATCTGGTGATAGTGGAGCCATTCAGTATGTGGGGTTTTGTAGTTATCCCGAAGCCTTGGCCATGGCAAGAGTATATTAGAGCTGGTCAATGAATGTATAGTGCATAAGTTGGATTGTTCCCACCATTGAAATCTTGCCGGTGACAGGCCTGGTTTGAAGTCCACATTATTTATGAGATATGCAACAGGCTTATGTGGAGAGCAGAGTTTGTAGGAGCCTTTTGATCTGTCCCAAAGTGTTACCAGGTGAGTTACTACTGGATTGTTTTGTATCTGGGAAATGAAGTGGGTAGTCCAAAGTATGTTGATATTCGGTTGAGAGTTTTGTTCAATGACAGCCCATAGTGGCTTTTCTTCAGTCAAATGCCAGGGTATTAAATGGGTCAATTGAGCTGCAGTGAAATATCCTTTCAGGTTGGGGATGCTTAGTCCTCCTTTGTGCCGGTTTCGACGCTCTCTGTTAAAGTTAATTCGTGGTCTTTTCCCATTCCACACAAATTTAGTGAATGTTTTTTGTAATTTCTCTATATATCCTTTAGGAGGGGAGGTTGGGAGTGTACGAAATAGATAAAGTAACAAATGAAGAGCTGACATTTTTAATGCTGTTACTCTCCCGAGCCATGACAGTTTACGTTTTTCCCATGACTTCACCATATTTAAAAATTTTTATTCTATTTTGGGATAATTGTGCGTAGCTAAAGACTTATAATCGGCTGATAGTTGTACTCCTAAATATTTGATAGTTTTGGTTTGCCATTTAAGTTGAAAATTAATCTCCAGTAATGTTTAATGTGGGGCTGAAGATTTATGCTTAGAGCTTCTGATTTGGAAGGATTAATCTTTAGCCACGAAATTTGGGGGAAATTGGAGAGAGTATCGTATAAATATGGGAGAGAAGTCATGGGATTGGCCACTGTCATTATTATATCGTCGGCATACAATGTACATTTATATTCAGAGTCTCCTGCCATTATACCAGTGATCCTGTTGTTGAACCTTAGAGTTTGGGCTAGGGGCTCAATGGCTAAAGCAAACAGTAGGGGTGACAGGGGGCACCCCTGTCTGGTGCCTCTGCTTATGCTAAAAGCTTCTGAATAAAAACCCATATGGCTAACTTTAGCTATAGGAAAGTTTTATAGGGCCTTAACGACAGACAGGAAAGGAATAGGGAAACCATAGGCAATTAACACATGTTGTAAATAGTTCTATGAAATTGTATCGAATGCTTTTTCTAGGTCTAAAGATAGAAGCAATGGAGGGAACTTCCTTTGTTTTTGCTATGTGTATGAGATTTATAATCTTGCATATGTTATCTGTGACCTGTCTTTTTTGGATATATCCTGATTGGTCCTTATGTATGAGTTGTCCTAGAAACCTGTTTAGCCCGGTGGCTAGGGTTTTGGCTAGAAGTTTGATATCTAGGTTTAGTATCGATATAGGGCCAAAGTTTTTACCGCTGGTATGGTCTTTATCTGGTTTTGGTATTACTTTGTGTTTGTAGGTCATCTCTTTTGAAATGACCTGTGCCTCAATACTACATTGAACAATAAATGTAGCCAAGGAATTAGTTTAGGAGCAAACAATTTGTAGTATTTACACGAGAACCCGTCAGTTGTTTTATGGCTTGATTTCTTCTAGAGAAATTGGATCAGACATTAATGTTTTTTGCTGGGATGTTAGGAGGGGTAAATTTGTCTGTTTTAGGAATTTTCTAGGCGATTTGGGCTGGGGTCTTTGTGTTTCTGATATAGTGTCTGATAATAAGTAGCAAATTCTTGAGCAATACGCTTAGGATTTCCTGTCAGGGATCCGTCTTTCAGTCGGATTTGGGCGAAAGGGGATCTATTGAATTTATTTGATAGCTGTTGTGCCATCATTTTGTCAGCTTAATTAGCTTTTCTATTAAATTTTTGCTTTATCCATTGTAGTTTTATTATTTCTTTTTCTGTTAGTAATAGGTTGAGTTCTGTTCTTACTTTCTCGAGTTCTCGTTTTAGTTTAATGCCATTGGGGCGGATTTTAAGGTGGTTCTCTAATTCCTGAAGTTTGTTATTCAGTTGGTTTGTAGCTTTGGTTCCGTTTTTTCTTAGCATTTATATTTATTAAGATCCCTCGGATATATGCTTTATGTGCTGCCCATAGTGTTGGGTATTGTTATGAGCAAAGTAAGAGTCTAGTTCGGTCTCTATTTCTTTTTAAGTTGTGGATTAGAGAGAAGGGAATCATCTAGTCGCCATTTATTGCTTGATGGTTTATGGGCTAAGCTGGTGAGTGATAAGGTAATTATAGAGTGGTATCTTAGACTGTATCTTTGTTTGGGAAATTTGGGGGGAGATTTGTTTGTGGATCAGGAACATATCTATTCTGGAGTGGGAGTTAGGCGGTGAAGAAAAAAATGTAAAGTCTTTCTTGAAAGGATGTAGTTCCCTCCATGCATCCACTAGAGAGAACTTGTCTATTAGTTTAGCAAAATAATGTATATTTTTTTGCCTGCGTGTGAGCAGGGGACTTGGCTGCCGGTCTATGTTTGGATAGGCTACCTCGTTAAAGTCGCCTGCAAATATAAGGAGGCCTCTACGCCATTCCTCCAGGATAGAAAAAAATTCTTTATAGTATACTTCTTGATGGTCATTAGGACCATAAACTGTTGCCAATTTATAGGGGGATCTTGAATTTGTCCCACCTATATCAGGTATTTACCTTCTGGATCTAATTTTATATTGATGGTTTGGAAGTTTAATCTTTTATTGATGAATATGGCAACCCCTCTATGTTTTTTATTTGTAACTAGGTTTTTAACTACTGGATTACTCTTGAATACTAGCTGACTGAGCTTCAAAGTGGAAATAACCACTAAAAAAGAGATGTTTGATGCAGTTTGACCAGACACTACAACAAAATAACTTGATACATTTTTAAATGAATCATGATCATGGGCAACCACTCATATTTCGAAGCGTTCCATATCTTGGCATTTTCAGACACACCAGTAAATCCTCTTCTGATGTTCTTTGTTTTCTTTGTGATCTACTCGACTACAGTTGTGGGCAATGTAATAATAATCAGCTTGGTGTTGGCGGATTCTCGCTTACATACCCCCATGTACATTCTACTCAGCAACCTTTCCTCTTTGGATGTTGGTTTCACCACAGTCACTATCCCCAAACTGATGGACATTTTATTAACCGGATATCACTCTATCTCATACAGAAGCTGCCTCACCCAGCTGTACTTTTCTGTTTTCTTCGGAAGCACAGAAGCATTGATACTGTCCTCCATGGCGTATGATCGCTACGTTGCAATCTGCCACCCTCTACAGTATCTCATGATTATGAATGGGAAGAAATACGCCCTGATTGTTGGAGGTCCTTGGATAATGGGGAGTGTGAACTCATTATTTCTTACTTCAGTAGCCTCAAACTTATCATTCTGTGGCACACACGATATCGATGCCTTCTTCTGTAATGTTAAATCTTTGTCCAAAATCTCCTGCAATAGTTCTGGGTTTCAAACAATAATATACATAGATACATTTATAGTTATTCTATTCCAACTCATGCTGATCTTCATATCCTACATTAAAATAATTATAGTGACCTTGGGCATCAGATCATCAGGCGCCAGAATGAAATTGTTCTCCACCTGTTCCTCCCACCTCACCACTCTGATTATTTTCTATGGGTCGGTGCTATGTATGTACGCCAGGCCGCCTTCGGAAAACGCAGATGACTTGGACAACGTCTTTTCTGTTCTGCACACAGCAATAACACCCATGTTGAACCCTCTTGTCTATAGTCTGAGAAATAATGAAGTAAAGAGTGCTTTGGAAAAAATAAAGGAAAAATTCAAAAAAGTTTTATGACAACTGGAACCACAGTAAAAGAAAACTGTTCCGTACAATTTAAAGGCATACTAACCAATTCATTTTACTAGTAATAGGGAAGGCATACAAGACACAGTTTTGTATTTACTTGGCATTGGGATTGTAGGGGATAGGGTGGTACCACCAGTTTAGGTAGTAAATTTGTGAAAAAAACTGGGTAATGACAGTCCACCATCCTCTTTTTCAGCTGACAGCTCTTGCCGGGCAATCCTTGAGGTCTTATGGTTCCAAACTAATGGCATGATGAGACTATTGATTATTTAAAAAAAATGCTTTAAGTATACTGGTTAGGGCATTGTGGAAATGGCAAATAAGTTTAGGGGGTTATATAAGATTAAGCAAGTTGATTTGCCCCCAGAGGGACAGCGGTGGTTTCATCCAAACTTGTATTTCTGCAGAAAGTGCAACCAGTACAGGGTCTAGGTTTCCACTAAGAAAATGTGACAGTTTGGCATGTATGGTGACCCCCAGATATTACATTTTTGGGAACACACTGGAGGGGAATATTTGGGGGAAGAAATAGAGCTGCTTGGTTATCTATTGGGAAAATGAGTCCCAGTTTATCCTGAGGCCCGAGACAGGCAGCAGTGCTCTCCCTCACTGTCTGAAGGTCTTCTCTCAGCAGGAAAATGTCAATTTTATGGCCTCAAACTTCACAGTGGATGATGAGCGATTTTCAATAATCGGCCCAGGTAGGTCTATAAGCATAGGTTCCAAAGATGCCCGTTCTAGTTGTGGCAGAGGAGAAGGAAAGTCACATGCATCAGTGCATGCTTGGGTCGGCTGGCAGACAAGATGGAATGGGGGAATCGGAGCTGCTGAGGTTCCGATCATTCATATATCGACCATGGACATGCCTCAATAAACTAATTTTTAAAATACATTCTTATCCCTTGCCCTCCTCCTAGTTACATTGGTCATACTTACATACTAAGTAGACTAAAGCCATCACACTAGGCTAAGGGTAACTCAGAGTGGGCTGGAGATCTGCGTCAACTGTACTTCCAACCGATTGTATCTTTGTGCCACTCCCATGAGCAGGTTAATAGCTCCACCAGTAGAAGATTGTTAGAATCTGCCTTCTCTAGTGGTTAAAGAAGAACTATACCCCAAACACTGTAGGTTTCTAAAGTCCTGTTTCATCTAAATAAACCATTTTCATAAAAATGTACTTTTTTAATAGTATGTGCCATTGGGTAATCCTTAATAAAAAAATTGCCATTTTAAGTACTAAAGGCCGCCCCCTGGGATCATATGATTCACGGTGCGCACAAACAAACCAAGGGCACACATATATGCTAGGCCCCATCAGCCAATGAATGGACAAAGTTCTGTCTTTTATGCCCACACTACTTCCTGTTACAGTCAGAGCTGCATTATTTCCCGTCAGCTGATCTCTGAGGGAGCACACAGCCCATCGCTAAATGGCGGCTCAAGGGAAAAGATAAAAAGGGGCAATATCTACTGATATATTATACAGTATATTCCAGGTTGGTAGGAATCTTTAATAGGCTAATTAATATGCTGCAAACCATCTATTGGTTAAATATGCATTCTGGGGGTATAGTTTTCACATGATAGTGCTATTTCTAACATTAGAGAATGGTTCATTAAAGCAAAAAATATGGCCACTCCTACTCATTACGTGATATGTAGAGAAAGAACGTGTTGTTAATAAATGACAACAATGACAACAAATACCCTCATGCTTTACAAAGGAAATAAGTTGGAGACAACTTCTCCTTAGAACTTACAGTCTAGTGCAGGCATTTTCAAACTACGGCCCCCCAAGGTAATTTACCCCGCCCAAACTATGATCTGATGCAAGGACACAGCGGGGAGCTGGAGGAAGCAGTGGGGAGCAGGAGGAAGTATGGGGGAGCCAGAGGACACAGCGAGGAGCGGGAGGATTCATGGGGGAACCAGAGGCAGCAGCAGGGAGAGGGAGGATGCATGGGGAGTCAGTGGATGCAGGGGGAGCTGGAGGAAGCAGCAAGGAGTGGAAGGACGCCTGGGGGAGCTAGAGGACACAGCGGGGAGTGGGAGGATGCATGAGGAGTCGGTGGATGCAGGGGGGAGCCAGAGGAAGCAGTGAGGAGCAGGAGGATGCATGGGGGAGCCAGAGGACACAGCGAGGAGCAGGAGGATGCATGGGGGAGCCAGAGGACACAGCAAGGAGCGGGAGGATGCATGGGGAGTTGGTGGATGCAGGGGGAACTGGAGAAGCCGCGAGGAGTGGACAGATGCATGGGGGAGCCAGAGGACACAGCGTGGAGTGGGAGGATGCATGGGGAGTCGGTGGATGCAGGGGGGAGCCAGAGGAACCAGCGAAGAGCAGGAGGACGCATGGGGGAGCCAGAGGACACAGTGGGGAGGGGGAGGACGAATGGGGAGTCGGTGGACGCAGCGGCGAGTGGGAGGAAGCAGTGGGGAGTGGGCCATAGTATGAGGACACGGGGGGAGGACTTTAGTCCAGCCCCCAACAGTCTGAGGGACCATGAACTGGCCCCCTGCTTAAAAGTGTGAGGACCCCTGGTCTAGTGTATTTTTTTTTTATCTTTAGCGAAATAGTAAATGGAAACAAATGGTGGATGTGCATTACATTTGAATCATTTTTCCACTAATATCTACTCTGGGGAAAAAAATATAATAAACACCACAATCAAAAAGGTGCAATATGAACAAAACTTTGAAAACTTTTGTTCCTGGCTTTGTTCACCCTTTTATTTATAAATTAATCATTCTCCGCCACAAGACAAATAACTCTCATTAGAATCACTATAATAATCAGTTTAATGTAATAGCTCTATTCCCTACAGGTATAATTTGTGACAGGTGTATGTCTGGCTGAAGGTATAAAAGTTCTTGGTTCATGCACCAAGGCAATTTTTAATTTTTATTTTGACCATCAGAGCACTGGTTCAGCCTCGTTTTGGATCAATTTTTTATGCATGGTGAGAATTTTTATTTGAAATACAGATGCAATAGAATAGTGTGCGCTACCAACGATTTCTAAACATTTCAAAATCTTTGAAGAAGGAACGCTCGCCCGCATACACCCCAGCTAGTCCAGTTTTACACATTGGCAGCCTACAGGAGGCTCTGTTTGGCAGTACACCTGGTCTTTATGCCTCCAAATCTTGCCTCCAAGCCAGACATTTAAAAAAGACCTTCTATGAGGCCACTGGGAGCAACATCACAGGGGTTGGGGAGCAACATGTTGTTCTTGAGTCACTGCTTGGGGATCACTGCTATAGAGGCTGTTGACTTGGGAATTAAACAAAGGAATCAGACATAGGGAAAATGTAAGCAACACTGTGTAAATTTACCTTATCCAGAAACCCGATATCCAGAAAGGTCTGAATTACAGAAAGCCTGTCTCCCATAGACTCCATTTTAATCAAATAATTCAGATTTTTAAAAATTGATTTCCTTTTTCTCTGTAATAATAAAACAGTACCTGTACTTGATCCCAACTAAGATATAATTACCCCTTATTGGGGGCAGAACAGCCCTATTGGGTTTATTTCATGGTTAAATGATTCCCTTTTCTCTGTAATAATAAAACAGTACCTGTACTTGATCCCAACTAAGATATAATTACCCCTTATTGGGGCAGAACAGCCTTATTGGGTTTATTTAATGGTTAAATGATTCCCTTTTCTCTGTAATAATAAAACAGTACCTGTACTTGATCCCAACTAAGATATAATTACCCCTTATTGGGGGCAGAACAGCCCTATTGGGTTTATTTCATGGTTAAATGATCCCCTTTTCTCTGTAATAATAAAACAGTACCTGTACTTGATCCCAACTAAGATATAATTACCCCTTATTGGGGCAGAACAGCCCTATTGGGTTTATTTAATGGTTAAATTATTTCCTTTTCTCTGTAATAATAAAACAGTACCTGTACTTGATCCCAACTAAGATATAATTAATCCTTACTGGATGCAAAATAATCCTGTTGGCTTTAATTAATGTTTTATTGATTTTTAGTAGACTTAAGGTATGACGATCCAAATTACGGAAAGACCCCTTATTCGGAATAACCTTGGTTGATTACTTGCATTACAGGCGAATGTAACCAAAGTTGTAAGCTAAATAAAAGCTGATACAATAAACAAAGTAATGGATACAACATTCCAGGGTATTTAATTCCAGGAAGCTTTGAAAAAGTCATTCTGATTTGAGCCAGTTGGGTGACTAACTAAATGTCAAGAAAAATACAGCAAATCCATTTGATTTGACTTATTACTACACATATACTGTACCATGACTTGGATGGATGAGAACCTTCACAGACATAAATACATAGTTACATAGGGTGGAAAAAGACAAGAGTCCATCAAGTTCAACCCTTCGAAGTAAACCCAGCATACACAAGCTATACTGACCTATCTATACACTCACATACATAAACTATATATACAACCAGTAATACTAACTGTAGATATTAGTATCACAATAGCCTTGGATATTCTGCTTGTTCAAGAACTCATCCAGCCCCTCTTATAGGCATTAACAGAATCTGCCATTACCCCATCACTAGGAAGGGCATTCCCCAACCTCACTGCCCTCACCGTGAGGAACCCCCTACGCTGCTTCAAATGGAAGCTCCGTTCCTCTAATCTAAAGGGGGGACCTCTGGTGCGTTGATTGTTTTTATGGGAAAAAGAAACACCCCCCATCTGCCTATAATCCCCTCTAATGTACTTGTACAGAGTAATCATGTCCCCTCGCAAGCGCCTCTTTTCCAGAGAAAACAACCCCAACCTCGACAGTCTAACCTCATAGTTTAACCCTTCCATCCCCTTTACCAGTTTAGTTGCAGTCTCTGCACTCTCTCCAGCTCATTAATATCCTTCTTAAGGACTGGAGCCCAAAACTGCCCCCCATACTCAAGGTGAGGCCTTACCAGGGGCCTATAAAGAGGCAAAATTATGTTCTCATCCCTTGAGTCAATGCCCTTTTTTTATACAAGACAGCACTTTATTTGCTTTAGTAGCCACAGAATGACACTGCCTGGAATTAGACAACTTGTTATCTACAAAAATCCCAGATCCTTCTCCATTAAGGAAACCCCCAACACACTACCATTCAGTAGATAGTTCGTGTTTATATTATTTCTACCAAAATGCATAACTTTGCACTTTTCAACATTGAACCTAATTTTCGATTTTGCTGCCCAGTTTTCCAGTTTTGTCAAATCGCTCTGCAAAGCGGCAGCATCCTGCATGGAACTTATAGTTTTGCACAATTTAGTGTCATCAGCAAAAATAGAAACAGTACTCTCTATGCCCACCTCCAGGTCATTAATAAACAAGTTAAAAAGCAAAGGCCCAAGGACTGACCCCTGCGGTACTCCACTAACCACACTGGCCCAATTAGAAAATGTTCCATTTACCACCACTCTTTGTACTCTATCCTTCAGCCAGTTCTCTATCCAATTACAAATATTATGTTCTAGGCCAATATTCCTCATTTGTATCATTTACAATGTTGACTGGTAAATACTGAAGAAAAAAATACTTTTTTTCCCAGTGGCAGATTTAGACCAAACAAACTTTTATGATGATGACTCGGACAATGAGCAGTTTGACCAGACACCACAACAGAATAACTTGATACATTTTTAAATGAATGACAAGATCATGGGCAACCACTCATATTTCGAAGCGTTCCATATCTTGGCATTTTCAGACACATCAGTAAATCATCTTCTGATGTTCTTTGTTTTCTTTGTGATCTACTCGACTACAGTTGTGGGCAATGTAATAATAATCAGCTTGGTGTTGGCGGATTCTCGCTTACATACCCCCATGTACATTCTACTCAGCAACCTTTCCTCTTTGGATGTTGGTTTCACCACAGTCACTATCCCCAAACTGATGGACATTTTATTAACCGGATATCACTCTATCTCATACAGAAGCTGCCTCACCCAGCTGTACTTTTTTGTTTTCTTTGGAAGCACGGAAGCATTGATACTGTCCTCCATGGCGTATGATCGCTACGTTGCAATCTGCCACCCCCTGCAGTACCATGCAATTATGAGCGGGAAGAAATACGCCCTGATTGTTGGAGGCCCATGGATAATGGGGAGTGTGAACTCATTCTTTCTTACTTCAATGGCCTCAAAGTTATCATTCTGTGGTGCACGCAATATTGATGAGTTCTACTGCAATTTTAAAGCTTTGTCCAAAATCTCCTGCAATAGCTCTGGGTTTCAAACAATAATATACATAGATACATTTATAGTTATTCTATTCCAACTCATGCTGATCTTCATATCCTACATTAAAATAATTACAGTGACCTTGGGCATCAGATCATCTGGCGCCAGAATGAAATTCTTCTCCACCTGTTCCTCCCACCTCACCACTCTGATTATTTTCTATGGGTCGGTGCTATGTATGTACGCCAGGCCGCCTTCGCAACACGCAGATGACTTGGACAACGTCTTTTCTGTTCTGCACACAGCAATAACACCCATGTTGAACCCTCTTGTCTATAGTCTGAGAAATAACGATGTAAAGAGTGCTTTGGAAAAAATAAAGGAAAAATTAAAATGGTTATGAAAACTGTTCCGTATAATAAAGGCATACTAATCAATTTATTTTACTAGTAATAAGGAAGGTCAATTCTGCCTTGATTTTTAAGGTGAACATTTTATTTCTAAATTACTGATTACATAGAAAATAATTCTCTCTGCCATTTAAAATGTTATTCTTGAACCAACAAATGTATTTGTAGCTGTAATATTGGTGTGTAGGCGCCATCTCAGTGCATTGTGCCTGAGTCTGAGCTTTCAGCCAGCGCTACACATTAGAACTGCTTTCAGCTAACCTATTGTTTCTCCTACTCCCATGTAACTGGAGGAGTCCCAAGCCGGACTTGGATTTCTTACTATTGAGTGTTATTCTGATACCTACTGGGAGCTGCTATCTTGCTCCCTTCCCATTGTTCTGCTGATCGGCTGCTGGGAGTGAGGGGGGGGATTTCACTCCAACTTGCAGCGCAGCAGTAAAGTGTGCCTGAGTCTGAGCTTTCAGAAGGAGCCAGCGCTACACATTAGAACTGCTTTCAGCTAACCTATTGTTTCTCCTACTCCCATGTAACTGGAGGAGTCCCAAGCCGGACTTGGATTTCTTACTATTGAGTGCTATTCTGATACCTACTGGGAGCTGCTATCTTGCTCCCTTCACGTTGTTCTGCTGATCGGCTGCTGGGGGGGGGGGGGATATCACTCCAACTTGCAGCGCAGCAGTAAAGTGTGCCCGAGTCTGAGCTTTAGAAGGAGCCAGTGCTACACATTAGAACTGCTTTCAGCTAATCTATTGTTTCTCCTACTCCCATGTAACTGGAGGAGTCCCAAGCCGGACTTGGATTTCTTACTATTGAGTGCTATTCTGATACCTACTGGGAGCTGCTATCTTGCTCCCTTCCCATTGTTCTGCTGATCGGCTGCTGGGAGTGAGGGGGGGGATATCACTCCAACTTGCAGCGCAGCAGTAAAGTGTGCCTGAGTCTGAGCTTTCAGAAGGAGCCAGCACTACACATTAGAACTGCTTTCACCTAACCTATTGTTTCTCCTACTCCCATGTAACTGGAGGAGTCCCAAGCCGGACTTGGATTTCTTACTATCGAGTGCTATTCTGATACCTACTGCTTGCAAGAACCAAACATGGAGTAGCTTCATATTCCCTATTTGACTGAAGTTCAGCACAAGCCTTACATATTCAACTCAGGTTTAACGGTTACATTTAAAGAGATACTGACACCATAACTCAAACCCTATCATAACATTGTCTTTACATGCTGTTTATACTTTAGCCATAAAAGTATTTTTCCTATGCTTTAATATTAACTATCTGATCCTCCATGTTCATCTATAAGGGAGCTGCCATATTTGTGCAGCAGGAGTCCGTTAGCATTAGAAGCTGTAACTGACAAGTAACAATTACTTACAAAAACAACTCTATTAGCAATAAAACAATGAACATGACCTATAGGTAATTTTTAATGTACATTAATACTTTTGAGAAGTAGTTTTTAGTGTATCACTTTAAGGAGCCATACACTGATTTATTTCACACAGTACCCAACCAATTAGCCTTCGGGTCAAACTTACAGATATCACACAAAGGAACCTTACATGTTGCTCCGCAAGTGAGCAAAATTTCAGGCCGGCTTGGGCGGCATGCCAGCCCAGGCCTGGGCCTTGCCACAAATCCGGGCCTGACAAAAAATTTTTTTTATCAGTATGTGTATCGACAGCTTTAGATGTGTTGCACTCTTCCATTGCAGTTCTTGTCCCAACGCATGATGTCAGACAATAACCCACCAACTGGATCACACCCTAAATCCATCCATAGAGATTTCACACTCCGCAGATAGGCATGCAAAACCAAAAGGGAGCGTAGGAAAAACAGAGAACAAGAAAGTGGAAATAAGTGAGACCTTTCTCCCGATATGCCCACCTAAGGTAGGCGATATTGGAGTAATCCAATTACGAGAATAGGACCCGTCAGAGCGAGGAGCATCTCAATGAGCTGATAAAGTCCCTGACAGGAAAATCAAACCCACCAAATTTATGCCAGATATTGGTCGGTAGGCCTGTCAGGGGTGCCCATACATGGGCAGGTAAGCTGTTGAATCTATCTGAAGGACCCCGATCATCAGCACAAGGCTCTGCTATCGCAGGCTACTAACTGCTCCAAAATGCCCTGCCGGTGGAAAGCCCTTCGTTTCGCTTTGGTTTTCAGAAGTCGTGCAAAGTTGCCTGCCAGTGTATGGCCATCTTTAATGGTTGAATGAAAAAAAGTTATTCTTTCTTGCTTAGCTTTTAGCTCAAGTAAAGGATACTTTCCAATTCTTGTTTGCAAGTAAACCCATTCTATATTTTAAGAAAAGACACAAAAAAATCTCCATGATGGGCGTGGTTGCCATAAACTGCAGCCATGTTGTTTGGCTATAACAGGGGTGGGCAAATTTTTGGCTCAGGGCCACATTGACTTACGCCCAGGGCTGCCATCAGAAATCACGGGGCCTCTCAGCTCCCCCCCAGCATCCTCCAGCTCCACTCCCCAGCATCCTGCAGTTCCCCACCCCAGCATCCTTCAGCTCTCCCCCCCAGCTTCTCCTCAAAATCCTCCCACCAGCTCTCCCCAGCATCTTCCATCTCCCCCCCCCCCCCCCCCCCCAGCAACCTGTGGCTCCTTCCTCCAGCGACCCGCTGCTTCCTCCGTCCTTGGCTGCTTCTGTCCCCCAGCTCCCCGCTGCATTCTTTTATACAGCTGCGGCCCATGCGTGCTGACATCACGCGCACGCACCGGGCGCAACCTATCAGGGCCCGCCATTCTTTTAAGGGGGCCCGGAGTCGGTGGGCCGGATTAAAAAGGCCAACGGCACGAATGTGGCCCGCGGGCCTAGTTCGCCCACCCCTGGGCTATAAGCAAATTACTAACCAGCCAAAAATTATGTCAGAAACAAAGACAAGAAATTAGAACATACAGTAAGCGATGAAATATGCTATTCCACCAATGAGTCAAGTTCTTATAAAATTACATTTTGTAATTAACAGCTTAGCCTTGTTGGAATGACAGACATACCGACAACTTTAAGGCCTTATTCCATTGATGGAAGCATAGTTAAATGTGTTAGTTGATAAAATATGGTATATAAATATAAAATAACATTGAAAGTCTTAATTAATCAGCCCCTTAGTAATAGTATAGCCCCTTAGTAATGACTATAATTGGCAGTACAGAAATGGTCCTTTCTTTATTTCTAATGTGCATAGTGGAAAGCCTAGGCTCGACACCCTGTCTACAACGATGAGGAACAAGATTTATTTTTGAGTAATAAAACTGTTTATTATTCATAATAACCTAGAATATATTTAAGTGCAATATAGCAAGCAGATGCTTACACGACACTCTTTTTCCCTGTCACAAATTGCAGTTAAAAAAAGCCATTTCATTTTTATTTCAGATACAGTTTTAATGCGATGACAGAATAACAAAGACATATTTGGGCGACAGCGCTCTTGGGAAGTCCAGTTTGGTGAAAAAGCTGGTAAGCGACAGAGTTGTTTGTTTGAGCAAAGGAACGATCAGGGATGCTTGCCATTTTTTTTATGTTAAACTGAAATGAAAAATAGTAAAAAAAAAAAAAAAGTTAGGGCTTCTTGGTATGTATAACAAAAAACAATATCATGCAAAACAAATAAATACAATACTTTAATATTTCACACTGTATGTATAGTATGTATTGTTTCCTTTGGAAAGAGAAGTATAATTCTATAGTAAAAGGCACTGAATAAACTGAATGCATTTCAATTAGGCTTTAATCCTGCCCAAGGTACACTCTCTGAAGTTAGTAAGCCAACAGAAAGTTGAAATGTCATTGAAGTGCCACGTGGCACAATAAGTGGCAGCCATTTGTTCAAGTTATGTCATATAAACCTAAAAACACAAAGCTTAGCAACAACATTTTTTGAGTTACCAAGACTGCTTCTTTGTAGATATAGAGACTGACTTCGAAACTGGGTAAAATAGACAGACTGCACAAAATAAAAAAATGTTTTCAATATAGTTAGTTAGGCAAAAATGTAATCTATAAAGCTGGAGTGGATGGGTGTCTAACATAATGGCCAGAACACTACTTCCTCCTTTACAGCTCTCTGTTAGCAGTCAGTAGCCAATCAGTGACTTAAGGGACATATGGGACATAACTGTTCAGTTAGTTTGCATTTGAATCTGACCTAAATGCTCTGAACTGAACAGTTATGTCCCACGTGGGCCCCCCCTAAAGGAAAAGTAACACTAAAAATTTGTAACTAAAAAATCTATTCTACCCTCCCCCAATAATTGCCCTATCCTGAAAACTATTTGTTATTTATAATGCTTTAGAAGAAAATACCTGTAAAAAACTTGGCTTCTGGTCATTTCAACAAAGGTGATATGGCGATGCTGGGAAAGTTTCAGGGAATATGGCCATGCAGGAGAAAATATCGGGTGAAGTTTAACTATGCGGCGATCGACTGATCGAGTCTAGCCTGACTCCTTCCTATACAGAAGGAAGGCTAGACTCGATCAGTCGATCGCCGCATAGTTAAACTTCACCTGATACTTTCTCTTGCATGGCCATATTCCCTGAAACTTTCCCCGGCATCGCCACATCACCTTTGTTGACCGGAAGCCAAGTTTTTTACAGGTATTTTCTTCTAAAGCATTATAAATAACAAATAGTTTTCAGGATAGGGCAATTATTGGGGGAGGGTAGAATAGATTTTTTAGTTAAAAATTTTTAGCGTTACTTTTCCTCCCCTAAAGTCACTAACTAAGAGGTTAGCGAGCTGAAAGCAGGAAGCAGTGTTCTGGCCTTTCTAGATTACATTTTTGCCTAACTATATTACAAAAATATTTGATTTTGCGCAGACTATGTATTTTACCCAGTCTAATTTTTACACTGATCTATTCCTTTAACGCTCTAACTTGCAGTAGTATGGGCAAAAGTAAAGTATGATTGGTTGCTACTGGCCATTATTGAACATGAGACGTCTATAATAAATTACATCCTAAAAAAGAAAGTTCTCAACTAAGGGTAAAAAAGAGGCACAATGCAAAATGAAAATTCCTTACCTGTCAATGAGGGAGTCTCTCATGCTGGTGGCAATAGTACTAGGATGTGCGTCGCTCAGTTTAAATACACTTTCTATAACGGACAATTCTGTACTTGTGGTATCCAAGCCGCAAAACGCTGACCAGTCATTCACAACCATTCCTGCAGCGATCACTTCACTGCCGCGGTTTACAGTTCCCGTCTGTAATACAATCAATACAGTCATTACTAAAAATTTGAGGAGAGCAGCTAATCTTCCAATAAATAATATCTTTATTTTCTCAGCTAAGAACATCAAAACCTTAATGCTGTATGCGCTTCAGTTGCTACCACCCTTAGTCGTAGGCACACAGTCCAAACACAAAAGTATTTACGCCAAGTGTGGCATGGGTAAAAAAATTAACTATTTAATAACTCGCCTGTCTCCTCTTGCACTGCCTGTGCTCTCAGGCACAGCAAAATAAAAAGAGTTCTGAATACAAAGAGGGACTGAACTATAATTATTTTATTTCCTGTTTGCTTGCCTTCCTGTAGTCAAACAGCCCTGAATGTATAAATATTTCTTACAGAGTACCATGCCTTAAAAGGAACAAAAAAAACACAAAAATGTAACTGTATCAAAGTAATTAAACTTTTATACATTTACAATTCAAGCTGAAAAAAAAAATAGGCAAAGGTTACACAGCAGATAAACTCTGCAGAATACAATGGGGTTTTATCTGTTCTCTGCTATGTAATCTGTGCATTTTCTTCTTTTTCCAGCTTGAATGGCTGCCCCGGGGCTACACAGCAGGGTATTTATATAAACTATAGTAGGGTTTCTGTAGCAAACACCCCAGCTGTACCAGTGCAGGAATGGCTGCCCCCGGGGCTACACAGCGGGGTATTTATATAAACTATAGTAGGGTTTCTGTAGCAAACACCCCAGCTGTACCAGTGCAGGAATGGCTGCCCCCGGGGCTACACAGCAGGGTATTTATATAAACTATAGTAGGGTTTCTGTAGCAAACACCCCAGCTGTACCAGTGCAGGAATGGCTGCCCCCGGGGCTACACAGCGGGGTATTTATATAAACTATAGTAGGGTTTCTGTAGCAAACACCCCAGCTGTACCAGTGCAGGAATGGCTGCCCCCGGGGCTACACAGCAGGGTATTTATATAAACTATAGTAGGGTTTCTGTAGCAAACACCCCAGCTGTACCAGTGCAGGAATGGCTGCCCCCGGGGCTACACAGCAGGGTATTTATAGTAGGGTTTCTGTAGCAAACACCCCAGCTGTACCAGTGCAGGAATGGCTGCCCCCGGGGCTACACAGCAGGGTATTTATATAAACTATAGTAGGGTTTCTGTAGCAAACACCCCAGCTGTACCAGTGCAGGAATGGCTGCCCCCGGGGCTACACAGCAGGGTATTTATATAAACTATAGTAGGGTTTCTGTAGCAAACACCCCAGCTGTACCAGTGCAGGAATGGCTGCCCCTGGGGCTACACAGCGGGGTATTTATATAAACTATAGTAGGGTTTCTGTAGCAAACACCCCAGCTGTACCAGTACAGGAATGGCTGCCCCGGGGCGACACAGCGGGGTATTTATATAAACTATAGTAGGGTTTCTGTAGCAAACACCCCAGCTGTACCAGTGCAGGAATGGCTGCCGCCGGGGCTACACAGCAGGGTATTTATATAAACTATATTAGGGTTTCTGAAGCAGGCAGTCCAGTTTTACCAGGGCAGGGCAACAGTTAAAGTTAAAATATAATGTAAACACTTGTTTTTTGGTGTTACTGTTCCTTTAACAAACAAAAATGTCTGATTATCTGTAAATCCAGACACCTAAACATGGCTTACCACAAGAGGGACCTGTAGCAGAGAAGACAGTTCATCTTGATCCTCAATAGATGTTTTGGGATGCAGCAGGCCTCCTTGGTTACTGAAGGCACAGTAACTCCCTACAAGTACTTGATCGGCTATTGTCTGTCTAAAAACCTCAACTTTAAGGACGTCTGCCAAGATCTCTTCTGTCTCCTGTAAGAAATTACAATAAAGAAAAGATTTTATTTCTATATGAACACATCACTAACAGATTATTACATTTCAACATTGAGGCTAAATACCAAACAAAATACATTTCCAAACTGTAACCCTTATACATTATTGCCTGCTAAGACGGCACTGTTCATTTTATTGTCTATGCCAGGGGAGGGCAAACTACGGCCCGCGGGCCACATCCGGCCCGTCAGCCCTTTCAATCCGGCCCGCCGTCTCCGGCCCCGAGAAAAAAGTTTGCCAGCTAAACCCATGAGCTGGAGTACTTTTAAAAACGGTCAAGCAGGAAAATCATACTGTACCCTGTCAAGATCAGGATGCACAAGAGCCACGTAGTCATTACATGCAATAACATTGCCCAAGGCAGAGAGGCGCTCCTCTACTCTCTGAATTCGCACCGAGTCTGGTAAGCTGTTTCTGATGTGCTGAAGTTCTTGATCTGTTGTGTTGTTTGGAACCATGAGGCCGTGTCTGTTGCCTGTAACAATAAAGAATGTTCATAAAGAGGAATTCCTAGCCGAGTTTCAAATAGCATACAAAGAAAAAAAAACCAAATTCAAACATGAATTGTCTAAGCGGGGATTCAATCTTGTTCTTTAGTATCGTGTTCCATTTAGTAGTGACGGCTATCTTCATGGATACACCATTAATCAACTATTCTTCAATACATGTATGCTGGGAGTTTTAATTAAAGGGGAAATCCACCCAAACACATCTTAAGCTTTTTGAAAAGTAGACATAATTTCAAGCAACTTTGCAATATACATCCGTTAAAACATATGCAGCCATTTCATGATTTTGAATGGAATAATATGGTTTGGAACAGTTCCCTAAGCCCCACCCCCTGTTCCCCTGCTGATCTGGCTGGCTACTTTGTGACTCAAACTGTAACAGAAGTCGCCTGTCCTCAGCCTACATCCTCCAAGTCCCACAATTCCCTGCACACGTGATGTCAATAAGGAAAGGAACATCACAGTGCAATGCATTGTGGGTTTTGTAGTTCCTGCATGCTGTCTGTAAGCTGTGGAGAAATTGTTACAATTTGTAATGTCAGTGTTTTAGTCCCTTCTCCCCTGCCTGAATTTCAAAAGATGCAGAAAGAGAAGAACTTTTTGCAGCATATAAAAATGGTATTTATTCATAGTATTTAAAGAAACAGATTACAGTGATGGGTATATTAGGGGTTTCTGTGTTGTGTGGGGCTCTGACAAATTTTGATTTGGAAGCCAGAGTTCCCCTTTAAAGAACAGACAAAAGGTTTTATGCTAGATACTATGTTGAGGATACACATTCTTAGATTTTTAACATCTGCTTAGTTAAGTTCAGTTAGAACATCTTTCCAGGCACAAGAGACATAATTTCTACCAGATTATAAAAATAAGATAACACTGCAGGAGGGGCAAGAATGAAATGAAAATAAATGAATTTATCATCACCTGAAAACTTTTGGTTAACATGTGGTTAATTATATTATTATTTGTTTTTTTTAATCTACAGCTACTTTTTTGTTCCATTATTATTACACAGGGTTACTCTTGCGTTTTTCTATTATACCTCAGTTTTCCTGTGTACAGAAATAATAAGGCTGTATGGTTGTGCTATAAGAGAAAACATGTACTTTACACCACAGACTCTCTTTAAATGCAAAGGCAAGGCTAAAAATCAAAAGACTAGGAGAAGGAGGCTGATGTGTGGCGATCCAAACTGAGGAAAGATCTCTTATACGAAAAACTCCAGGTCCCGAGCATTCTGGATAATCGGTCCTATACCTGTAGTACCTTTCTATTTTACTACTAGCTTTCCTATTTTATGCTTTGTCTACAATAGCGTCACAGTAGTGCGTATCTCGGACAGATCTACTTAACATGGGAACCACAAGAATCACTAAATACTCACCAACGCACATCCTCCCGATTATTCTACAGCCAGCGATAGATGCATGTACAACAGGTATTGTCTCGGAAAGTTCTCCTTCAAACACACTGAAAAAATAAACATTGTAAACATTGGTAACTGAAAGTCAATAAATTAGTTCTGAAACCTTACTTAGATTGTAAACTCTATGGGGCAGGGACCTCCTTCCTATTGTGTCTTACTGTGGCACTTTATCTCTGTGTATTTCTACCTATTTATTGTATTATAACACTTGTCCTACCTGTGTGTAATTGTGTATACAGTTATAGGATCCGTTATCCGGAAACCCATTATCCTGAAAGCTCTGAAGTATGGAAAGCCTGTCTCCTATAGACTCCATTTTAATTAAATAATTCAGATTTGTAAAAAAGTATTTCCTTTTTCTTCGTAATAATAAAACAGTACCTTTTATTCGATACCAACTAAGGTATAATGGATCCTTATTGGGGGCAAAATAATACTATTGGGTTTAATTGTTTGTTTTTTTAGTAGACTTAAGGTGGCCATACACGAGCAGATCCGCTCGCTTGGCGATGTCGCCAAGCGAGCGGATCTTCACCCGATATCCCCACCTACGGGTGGGCGATATCGGGGAGCATTTAGGGAAAAAAAATAATAATTCGATCGTTTTATGTGGGCGGCAATGGGGCAGTCGGTTCGGGGACCGCATCAACGAGCCGATGCGGTCCCCGATCTGACCGGATTTTCTAACCTGGCCGATCGAGATCTGGCCAATTTCAGGCCAGATATCGGTCGGCCAGGCCGCTCTGCTCTCCCCATACACGGGCCGATTAGCTGCCGAATTGGTCCAAGGGACCGATATCGGCAGCTATAGTCGGCCCGTGTATGGGGACCTTTAAGGTATGGAGATCCAAATAATGGAAAGACCCCTTATCCGGAATACCCTTGGTCCCCAGCATTCTGCATAATGGGTCCTATACCTGCATTGTAAGATTGTACATTGCTGCGTATTCTTGTAGCGCTTTATAAATCAAGTTATACATACAGACATCAATCAGACATGCAGCCACAAGATCATCAAAGGGACAGGTTGATAAAACTAAGCCTGACCTGTAGAAGTTCTCCGATCCCCCAATGGCCACCAGGCAGTAGGTGTTGGTAAGCTTGGCAAAACAGCCAATTTCATTGTTGTTCTCAAAAGATGCACGGACTGCCATGTCTGCTTCTTAGAAATCACTGATGCACTGTGGGAGTCAAAAAAAAAAGAAGATATTAGCTTCTCATAACAACCCCCTTACCCAACTTGGCATATGACATTTGTATTGGGTTAATATATATATATATATATATATATATATATACACACCCATTAATATTATACAGCGCTGCAGAATATGTTGGTGCTTCATAATAATGCTGCTAGCAGCCATTTATAATGTGAGCACACCACAGGCACCATGCTTTCCCTACACTATAAAGGAGGCAAACCGCAAACAATAAACTATTCAAAGGTATAATATGTGGCTGGGTGGGACCAGACTGAAGGCCTATTAATGGGGCAGCGTGTCGCTTTATTATATGGAGATGACTCTGAAATAACAGAGGGATGACTGATATGCCAATGTTTCCAAATATCTGTTACACTGTAATGCAGTGTATTCATCACTTAAAGGCTCGTGCCTAGGAAAGCCCCACAATAAGAGAAAGCTGCAGATCAAGGCAGTCACACTCTCGTGTTTTAATCCAAGGGAAACGCAGTTTATAGACAGCGGCTTTGTTTTCTCTGCCTGTGTTTTAAGGTGACATTTTAAAACACCGCAGAAAATGTCAGCATTACATAAATGAAGGCTATTATTTCAGAACCAGAGTTTTGGGGTCTTATGGGGGGGGGCAAATGGCTTTTGGGTCTTATGGGGAGGGGGCAAATGGCTTTTGGGTCTTATGGGGAGGGGGCAAATGGCTTTTGGGTCTTATGGGGAGGGGGCAAATGGCTTTTGGGTCTTATGGGGAGGGGGCAAATGGCTTTTGTGTCTTATGGGGGGGCCAAATGGCTTTTGGGTCTTATGGGGGGGCCAAATGGCATTTGGGTCTTATGGGGAGGGGGCAAATGGCTTTTGGGTCTTATGGGGGGGGGGCAAATGGCTTTTGGGTCTTATGGGGAGGGGGCAAATGGCTTTTGGGTCTTATGGGGAGGGGGCAAATGGCTTTTGGGTCTTATGGGGAGGGGGCAAATGGCTTTTGGGTCTTATGGGGAGGGGGCAAATGGCTTTTGGGTCTTATGGGGAGGGGGCAAATGGCTTTTGGGTCTTATGGGGGGGCCAAATGGCTTTTGGGTCTTATGGGGAGGGGGCAAATGGCTTTTGGGTCTTATGGGGAGGGGGCAAATGGCTTTTGGGTCTTATGGGGAGGGGGCAAATGGCTTTTGGGTCTTATGGGGGGGCAAATGGCTTTTGGGTCTCATGGGTTATGGGGGGCAAAGGGCTTTTGGGTCTCATGGGTTATGGGGGGCAAAGGGCTTGTGGGTCTTATGGGGGGCCAAACGTTTTTGGGTCTTAAGGGAGGGTGGCTTTTGGGTGTTGAGGGGGGCCAAATGGGTTTAGGGGGGCCCAGTGTGTTTGAGGCCTTCTGGGGGCCCCACCTGAGCTGCACTTAGTCAGTGAGTTACACTTGGAGGGGAGGGAGTAGCAGTGGCTGAATGTTCTCACACAGCTTCTGACACAGGAGTTTCAGTCCCCGCAGAGGCGCACAGGGATTGGCTGGGGATACAACTTCTGTCAACTCGCAGCTCCCTGACAGCGGTGGGCCCGGCTAAACCCGATAAGTGCCCAACCGCCCCGCTTGTCGCTCCCGATTTCCTTGCCACGTTCCGCAACTTACCGATCCCGCAAACAGCCAAGCCAGACAACTCCCGGCAACTCCCGGCCCCGAACCTCGTGCGTTACACACAATCCCGAAGTTACAGGCTCCTCTCGCGAGATTGCGGCGTCACCGCTGCACGTAACGCCGTGACGCAAGAAGGTAGCCTTCTGGGAGGACGTACAGTGGTGGCGTAACTCTTCCTTTCGCTCTGGGGAGCTGCTAGTGGCAGCTGGTCTGGGAACAGTATTTTTTGGATATATATATATATAACAGTATATAACAGTATTTTTGGATATATATATATATATATAACAGTATATAACAGTATTTTTGGATAAATACTGTATATATATTAAAAAAAAAAATATATATATATATATATATATATATATTTTCACTTTGGTTGCTTTCTGGCACCTCAGCTCTTGAAAATTTCCCTAGAAGTCGTTTCTATTGTTTCCTGAGAGCTTCTACTTGTGCCAGGGAACTTTAAAAATAAATATTTTGCTGGTTGCCCACAATACCTCACTTTTTCAGAGCGTATTCTTCCAATTCGACCAAAAAATAGAGTTTTTCAACAAACTGTCATCTTTTTAGGTGCTTTGTATTTTGAGGGAGTATGTTCGTGCATATATAGGATGTAGAACAAAAACTAATTTAGAAGACGTCACTGGGTTAAAATGACCAATAGTAATTTAACTCTGTTTCCTGTGGTGCTAATGTGTGCAGGTTACGTGTCCGTTCCGCCTAGGTTTCCCATCTTTTTGGAAGGGCTGACCGGGTCAAAACCATCCAAGTTTCCAAATTGGGGAAACTGAGCAGAACTCTTAGGGGCCGATTCACTAAAGCACGTGTTCCAATTCTGAATGGAAAAAATTCAGATTGGATACGATAATATCTGAAGATCACGACTTTTTCGTCGCCGTCACGGCGTAAACGGCGGAAAACCTTTCCGACTTTGATCCTCCTGTGCATGATTTTGGAAGCCTCCCATAGGAATAAATGGCACTCTGCAGCTCCAACCCGGCCCAAGGAAAGTCTCCCATAGGGCTCAATGGCACTCTGCAGCTCCAACCTGGCCCAAGGAAAGTCTCCCATAGGGCTCAATGGCACTCTGCAGCTCCAACCCGGCCCAAGGAAAGTCTCCCATAGGGCTCAATGGCACTCTGCAGCTCCAACCCGGCCCAAGGAAAGTCTCCCATAGGGCTCAATGGCACTCTGCAGCTCCAACCTGGCCCAAGGAAAGTCTCCCATAGGGCTCAATGGCACTCTGCAGCTCCAACCCGGCCCAAGGAAAGTCTCCCATAGGACTCAATGGCACTCTGCAGCTCCAACCTTGCCCAAGGAAAGTCACCATACCGAAGCTTGAATGAATCCGAAACTTTCATACTTGGCGCGACAATACGAATTTGGATCTCCAACCTTTTTTACCTGTGAGCGACAGTTAAACATAAAAAAAAGATGAAGAGCAACACAACCATGCATAACGCTCCTGGGGGTGCCAAATAAGGGCTGTGATTGGTAACCTCTGTGTGGACTGGCAGTCTACAGGAGGTTCTGCTAGTACACTTGGTTTTTATGCAACCAAAATTTGCCTCCAGGCCAGGAATTCAAAAATAAACACCTGGTTTAAAGTCACTGAGAGCAACATTTAATGCAGGGGTCGGGAACCTTTTTGGCTGGGAGAGCCATAAACACCACATATTTTAAAATGTAATTCCGTGAGAGCCATACAATATGTTTGGCTGCGGGGCAAGGTAGGATGGGTCCCAAGGATGCCGGAAGCGGATGCAGAGGAGGGCGTGGCCTGCGCTCGGCGGATAGAAGACGTGTTCTAAGGCTTAGAGCACATCTTCTATCCGCCGAGTGCAGGGACAAGGTAGGGTGGGTCCCAAGGATGCCGGATGCGATGAGGAGGAGGGCTTGCCTGCGCTCGGCGGATAGAAGACATGTTCTAAGCCTTCTATCCACTGAGTGCAGGCCACGCCCCCAGTTATTTTTTTATTAAAGATTTGTCAGTGAGCCAGATGTAGCCATCAAAAGAGCCACATCTGGCTCCCGAGCCATAGGTTCCCTACCCCTGATTTAATGGGTTGATGAGAGTTTTGGCCTGTCTGACTGAATCTGAACAAACCTCATGTTCTGTGGGAGGGGAGGGAATAGCCATATCAGACAAGTGAGGCCAATTTTCTTTACCTTCCTATTAGGGATGCACCGAATCCATCCCGATGGATTCAGCCGAGTACCAAACCGAATCATAATTAACATATGGTAATTAGAACCTGGAAGGGGTAAAAAAATGTTTCCCCTAACATTTAACCCTTCCAAATCCTAATAACCATACTCTAATTTATGCTAATTAGGGTTCGAATTCGGTTCAGCCAGGGCTGTGGATTTGGCCGAATCCAAACCCTGCCGAAAAAGGCCAAATACTGGATTCGGTGCATCCCTACTTCTTATTTCAGCATATTTCTTAATGAAAATCCAGAACATAGATCAGATTTATACTTAAAATTGTAAAGAACAGGGTCCTCTTGATCTCCTGTACCTATTTGTATGCAATGTCATTTTGTAGTGTACACACTTGTATTGTACAGCACTCCCAAATATGGTGGCCAGTAAATGTAATAATTTATGGCAGCAGTTTGCTCACAAAGGTGGAAATGTATATATATATATATATTTTTTTTTTTTTTTTAAGAACTTATGGTGTATTTTTTAAAATTTAAGGTTCCACCGAGATTTGAACTCGGATCGCTGGATTCAGAGTCCAGAGTGCTAACCATTACACCATGGAACCTTGGTTTTGTTTGTTTAATTGCACTTTCTTCCAGTTTTATCACACAAGGCAGTTAATGAGAACTATCCATTGCTTTTTATTAATATCTAAGTACAAATATACTAAGAATTATAAAGTACTAATTATTTACAGAAAAGCAATTCAGTTCCTATGTTTTTTGGCTAATAGTAAGAAATAATAATACTCAAACCCACCACAAGATGTCCTGCAAGGGACCCATACAAACCTCATGCACAACGCAGTTCTATACAGATAAAGATGCATAGTACCAACGGAGTATATAGGCACAACTGTACCTAAGTTTCTTTTACTAACCTTGAGAAGCAGAAAATTAACACGAACCGTATCAGAATATGAAAAGTGAAAATATTACAGTTTGTATAAATTGAGACCATACAGCATGTGCAACATATAGAGCCAGATTTATCAAAGTCCAAATTTTGGATGATTAAAAGTACGATTGCAAAAAACTCGGATTGAAAATAAAAATTTCTTATGTGCGTTAATTGCGCAAAAAATCATATCGTGGTCGTACGAAAATATCATGGTACAATCCAAAAGTTACAAAATTTTCATATTCGAACAATTATATACGGCGAAAACCTTTCTGAACCTTTAGTGCATGATTTTGGAAGCCTCCCATAGGGCTCAATGGCACTCTGCAGCTCCAACCCGGCCCAAGGAAAGTCTCCCATAGGGCTCAATGGCACTCTGCAGCTCCAACCCGGCCCAAGGAAAGCCTCCCATAGGGCTCAATGGCACTCTGCAGCTCCAACCCGGCCCAAGGAAAGTCTCCCATAGGGCTCAATGGCACTCTGCAGCTCCAACCCGGCCCAAGGAAAGTCAAGATACCGAAGCTTGAATGAATAACAAAACTTTTGTACTCGTTTGTCGCACAAATTGATGCAAAGCATGAAAAAGTCGCGGAAATTAACGAAAATATCGCAGAAAATACGCAAAGTTCTATAAATTAGAAAAAATTAAAAAATTTTTGATTGTACACAATCGTGCTTTGATAAATGTTATTGTAAAGAGACCCATTGTGCTCATACACACAATGCTATAACATATTTCTTCTTCTGCTCGGACTCCGCCATCATTGTATCTGTATCAGTGGAGGCGATATTGACTTGTTATGAGGGTTTAGTTAAGTTGGCCATAGACTGGAAGTTATTGTCTCCAGAAACATCCACTCCTAACCAAGTCAGCTGATTATCAATTGGAGTATTAAACCAAAATGACAGCCTGCATGACTGGTATATGGTCCAAATATCATTTTGGTTGGCTGGGAAATTCCAGCGGGCAAGGCTTGCATAAAGCCAATGGGTCTGCACAGTTACTCCATGTGATGTGATCATAGGCCTTGTGTCAAAACAGTCTCATAAACCTGACTTGACGCAGCTCCTTGACAGCCAAATCAGACAAACCACAACTCCCACTTTGTTTTTTCACTGGCCAATAGCAATCTTGCCTACTGCATGTCTTACCTCACCGCCAACAGACAAGCTTAGGGCGATGGGCCCTACAGGACTGGACTGCATTTCCAGGTTCAGTGCACTATCCTGATTTCTGTTGGAAAAAGAATCGATTCCTATGATCTCATCAATGTTAATGTGAATTATTCTGTTTTTCTTTTAGCACCTGATAAAAATTCAATTTACACCAAAAAAAAGTAGTATTTATTGGATTAGCATTAACTTTTTATTGTAATCACTTGTGAACAGCCCTCCTATTCTATTTTTAGTCTTTAATTCTTGTTTGCTATAAATTAATATGTTTGATTAAGATAAGGATATATGCATTTTTTTTTGTTTCATAAGGGAATTTACATGTCATGGGATTTTACATGTGAATTGTAGAACACTGCACACAGGATTCTGCACGGATACGACATACAACATGGAGCTTACAGGAGCTTTCCTACTAATCCTACCCCAGGGATACAACTGCTCCTGGCAACACCTGCATCCTACCCCTCCTCCCTAGAGGCTACACTACATGCAGTTAGTATGGAAATTTTTATGTTTTACCTCCTAATTGCTTTAAAAAAAATGGTCCTTCGTTACCTTAGAGCTTACAGCATTATTTTGCACATTAATTTCTCTTAAAGGAGATGTCCACCCACTGCTAGTTTTTTCCTTGGTGCTCAAAGGTTCAGTACTTAATAAATATTAATATTGTAGTAAATTGCCCACACTTTTTTTTCAAACTACACACCTATCTGAGCTGCTGAAACTTGAACACCCTTCGGGGGTATTTCAAAACAAATCAGTTTGTCAGTTGGAATTTCATCATTTCACTTGTTCAAAGAGAAAACAGAACAATACACGTCTGACGCCAAACCTCAATTACCATACCTTTGATTGGTGCAAAGCAGTATGGATATTGGAAATAAATAATTGTTTGGCTGTTATAGGTTACTGTCAGGCTTATCAGGATCAAGCGTAGAGAAGGGGCTCACTAGCAGCTACTAAATGTGTCTGAAGATGGAACAGGATATGGAGCCCGAGAACGACATAACGGGGTAGGACAAGCCAAAGTCAGGTCCAGCAGGCAGCAGAAGTTTAAATAGGCAACAAGCAGCACTAAGTAACTAAGGAAAGACTAAGATAACCTAGCAACTTGCTACCGCAACAAAAATGGGCCTCACTTGCGTTCATAGCAGAATGCAGTGATGAGCCAATGCGTAGAAACATATGGATATAACTCGGAATTAAGTCGCAATTGATTTCAGAAGTCTGTCTTGGATAGGGAGACTGAATTGGGTTTATGACCGTCCTGCACCCAATACGCAGCTTTCCACACCAAAACTGCAGTTCCAGTAATGCCTACTTGATGGCGAGCGCCTCAATCAATGCTATGACTTATGAATGTGAAGCTATTACTATCCTTAATTTAGTACTTACATTTTCCGTAGAACTTTCCGGAGACTGTTCTTAGTATCAGTCCCTTTCCTGTGCACTAAAGCCAATTAATCTTCCTGTATGCATTTGAAGTGTGGGAGGAAAACAGACGTAGGGAGAACATACAAACTCTGTGGAGGTAGCGCTCTGATCAGAAACGAACTGAGGACCTATGACTGCAGAGGGGAAATGGCACTCTGATGTTCCTTTCCTTATTGACATCACATGTGCAGGGAATTGTGGGATTGGGAGGATGCAGGCTGAAGGCAGGCTGTGGACAGTCGATTACTGTTACATTTTATTTGAGTCTCAAAGTAGTCAGTCAGTTCAGCAGGGAGCGGGGCTTAGGGATTTCCAAACCACATTATTACATTAAAAATCATGAAACGTCTGCATATTTTTTAATTGATGTATATTGCAAAGTTACTTTTCAAAAAACGTAAGTTGTGTTTGGGTGGTATTCTCTTTTAAAAACATTTTTTTCCCGGTTTATGATTGTGGTTTGTTATATCTGTTTTACATCGATAGCATTGCAAGGGAAAGATCAACAATCTATTAACTCAGAAAGACTCGTGGCTTTTGTTGTCAACATTCCCGAGACACTTGCTTGGAGAAGGCGTAATAGACTTAAATATAAGGGTGAGTGAAAGAGAAAAGAAAGGGTTTATTGAAGCAGAAAATGCAAAGATAAACTTTGTACATTTACTTTAGAGAAAATAGAGAAGCATCATGTACAGTAGGCCTGTGTAACACAGAATAAATGAGAATATGACATGGCAGCATTGCTCAGACCGGAAACTTTTTAGCAGAGCATCTTGGGTAATTCAGAAAACTGTATTAGGACATAATTAAACATCATTCCAAGCCCTTGTGATTCGATTGCGTCACTTTAACACTACATTGAAAGATGTACACTTGTTTTTATTTAATTTGTTTAATGAAATAAGTTAAACTGACTTCACGCCCCAAACCAGTCAGACCAGTCGTGCTTTGTAAAGTATAGAATCTGCAGTTCCTGAACCTACAGTATATAAGCAACGAGTGCTTCTGGATATACACCTCAGTTACTTGCAACCCTATCTTTTAATACTATTTCTATTTAAAAAAAAAAAAAAAAAAAAGGTTCTGGAATTTACATAATGTTTGTAGTAAGCTAAATTCTACTTTAAACTAATCAGGGATAGCTATTGAATGTGATGGACTATTGTAGACTATTTTATATACCATAATAAACCTATGTTTGAATGTTGAGCTTGCCTGGGCCCATAACCATGCAATGTGTATAATGGCATTCTAACCTGATTGGATAAAGGTTTTAGTGCTTCCCATATACCAGCTCTTTGGAAGTCCTTTGCTACATTTTTGGGATGATACAACTAATCTGAGAAGTGATCAGCGGACTCTGCATCAAGGAATGGCGGCATATAACCTGACATTGGGCCCACTGTCACAGCAATTTGATATAGACAGTGCCAAATGATATAGCTTTGTGTATAGGCCCATGATGGAGACAAAAATGACCTGGATGGAAAAACGATTCTGTGATGGGAATTGTCCTTGGCTGGTGCCCACTAACCTACTGAGAGACCTTCTGGAAGGCCACTTCAACCCGGCTTGTTTACTTACTAAAAACTACAATACACTCATTTTGTTATATTTTGGAAAATGCTGAGCATCTAAGACAGACATGTTCCTAAAAATAAATGTTAGATAACGTCTAACATGACCATACTTTTGGAAGTCAAGTCAAGAAGTGGGATGTGACCTAATACAGTTCAAGATCAGTTGATAAACCCAGACAAGAAGATTGACTGATGGTAATTCCTTAATAATATTAATGTCGAATTTCTAAAGTTAAGGGGGGCAAAATGATTTTGCTGTGGGACCCAGTGGCTTCTAGTGATGCTACTGACTTTTGTATCTTATACAAACTAATGTCATCCCTAGGACATGACCAATGCGATATTTGTCTGAAAACACCTACATTTACATTTCCAGGCAGCTTCCATATAAGAAGCACTAGCTCAACTGCATGGTTTTGGGAACATGAGTGCTGCATTTTGAAAGAAATACTGTCATGGGAAAACACATCTGTTAATAGAGCTTCTCCAGCAGAATCCTGCGTTGAAATCCATGTTTCAAAAACATCACATTGGGCTAGCCATATTCTTCATTTCTCGGGGTGCCCAACCATGTGACCTGTGCTCTGATAAACTTCAGTCACACTTTACTGCTGCACTGCAAGTTGGAGTGAAATCCCCCCTCCCAGCTGACGATCAGCAGAACAATAGGAAGGGAGCAAGATAGCAGCTCCCAGTAGGTATCAGAATAGCACTCATTAGTAAGAAATCCAAGTCCAGCTTGGGACTCCTCCAGTTACATTGGGAGTAGGAGAAAAAATAGGTTACCTGAAAGCAGTTCTAATGTGTAGCGCTGGCTCCTTCTGAAAGCTCAGACTCAGGCACAATGCACTGAGATGGTGCTTATACATTAATATTACAGCTAAAAAATACATTTGTTGGTTCAAGAATAACCTTTTAAATGGTAGAGTGAATTATTTGCTATGTAAACAGTGTAATATAGGAATAAAAAGTACCCCATAAAAGTCATGACAGAATCCCTTTAAGTTGCCCTTTTCAAATTGGAACCTTGGTACTGTAGATAATGCCACATGTATATGAACGTTGCAGTAGCAGAACCTAACATTGTTTTGTTACCTTTTATTTAATAATTTGATTACTGAGTTTTGTTTAGAAAATATACAGCTTTATTTCTTTGTCTCTGTTATCAAACAAATCCAGTGTAAATCCATGCTCACAAACAATTTTTTATTTTATTATCTCAGTCACATTCTGTGAACCCCAAAAATATTGCAAAACAAAAAAATCTGTGAATCTGGTTTCAAAGATGTCTCAGCAGAGAAAGCTTTTTATGCACTCATAATGTCCAACATATATCTTGCAACAGTGTATAAGTTTCATCATATTTTTTTACCCTTAGTTTCTCTGATTGAGTAAAGGTTTTGGTGCTTACAATATACCAGCTCTTTGGAAGTTCTTTTCTATAATTCTCAGATGACTACAAATTTGAGACGTGATAACCGAACTCTCTGCATCAAGGAATGGCGGCATATAACCTGACACTGGGCCCACTGTCACAGCAATTTGATATAGACAGTGCCAAATGATATAGGTTTGTGTATAGGCCCATGATGAAAACAAGAATGGCCTTGATGTAAAAAGGATGATGGTAATTGTCCTAGGCTGGAGCCCACTAACCCACTTAGAGACCTTCTGATAAGCTACTTCGACCCTGGCTTGTTTACTAAAAATACACTCATTTTGGTAAAATTTGGTAAACTCTGATCATCTTAGGCTGACATGTCCTTAATAATAATGTCAGTATCACTAACATATAAGCTCAGTGTTACCAGTGGGTCTAGCACACTGAACTCTGCAGGCCAGAATAATCCTGGACAAAAGCGGGCCATCAAGTGAAACATGGGTCATTTTTAACAATATCTGACCAATATTATCCTGCAGAAGAGCACTCAGATACCATCTAACATGACCGCCAGGGCCGGATTTGTAAGCCGGGCGCCCCGAGGCCACCCCCTGTCTGTCGCCCCCCCCCAGCGCATGCGCGCACCCCCCCCCAATGCGACTGGTGATTACGCATGCGCAGGTCTTTTCAATTGCATACATAGCAGTGGGGAGAGGTCCCCATTGCTCCATATAAAAGAAAAACTTTAAATATTTTGGTGTGGCGGGGCGGCATGCCCCCCCCAAATTGTGCCGCCCTAGGCCCGAGCCTTTGTGGCCTTTCCACAAATCCAGGCCTGATGACCGTACTTTTGGAAGTCAAGTCAGTAATTGGGATGTGACTCAGTACGGTTCAAGATCAGTTGATAAACCCAGACAAGAAGATTTGCTGATGGTTATTCCTTAATAATATTAATGTCTGATTCCTAAAATTAAGGGGGGCAAAATAAATTTCCTATGGGGCCCAGTGGCTTCTAGCGATGCTGTTGACTTTCATTTAATAATTTGATTACTTTATTTTTTTAGAATCTATGTACAACTTTATTTTATTGCCTCTGTTATCAAACAAATCCAGAGTAAATCTGTGTTCACAATTTAATTGTCACATTCTGCGAACCCCAAAAATATTCTGAAAAAATAGTCTGTGAATCTGGTTTCTCCGCAGAGAAAGCTTTTTATGCACCCATAATGTCCATGCAACAATTTCCAGTGTTTATGTTTTAGCATATTTTTTTACCCTTAGTTTCTATTGGGTCTTTCAGTTCTTTAGCAGCTGGTAGGTAACAGATTTTATCCAGAGGTTGTATTGGCCCTGTCTCCGTGTAAAAGTTTTTGTGCAAAAATGATAAATTAGCATGAAAACAGATGACAGCTTACATTCTTGACGTTGTTTGTTATAACACAAAGCAAAATCATTTTCATATTTTTCATGTTTGTGGTCTATATTACGTCTGTGGTCTATCTATGCATGGTTAGAAGTCTTTATCTTGCATAGACTTGCACCTGTACTCCAAACAAAATGGGAAAATGATTTATTTTTCAAAGCGACTAAAAACCTTCTTTGCCATGTTATTATACTGTGTGATGAGTTCAAGTTTACTATGTCCAAGTGTCATTCGTTTGGAGGCAATAGCTGGTGTATCATGTTTCCCATTTGTCAGGATTTCGCCATCCTTCCTACTGTCCATGCCGACACCATTCAGAACCTTATTCAGAGCTATATCGCTTTTCATTCTGGGTGTCACCTTGTTTTCAGGTTGCAACGCCTTGTTCTGTAAGCCGCCAAACCTACCTATATATTGAGGACTGGGCGGTAGGTGGCTTTTGTCATTAAGAACAGGAGAAGACCTTGAGAGGGGTGACTTCTGCATAATGTGAAGATTTTTCATGTCGGGTTCAGGATCCGACTGTCTGCGTTCTGTTAAGTTTTCTACTATCGGCTTACTTTGATCATTTTCCTTTTTAATGACGTGACTGGAACCTATTACCCTCCCTTCGTGAATGATGGTGTTGGCCTGGTTCTTGGAAAATGGAGGGGTCTTGACGCTTGATTGACTGTCAGTGCTGGAGTCGCTGTTGGAAGGAGTTGAGTGCCCAAAAATGGGCAGAGGCAAGGGCGGGGTTTTTAAAGGTGCCCATCGGTTCCGTGAGATGCCTTGTATGAAAGACCTGTTTTCATTTTCCGAGTTATTAAAATAATCGACTTCCAGTGAATCCGCGTATAGACATCTGAATTCTCTGTCAAACTCTTCAACTATATTTCCTTTGAAGTAAGTAACCATGTTGCTGTGCACGTGACTTGAAAGCCAACTGAAACTGAAAAAAGAGAGAAAAATATTAAAGGCAAACTATACCCCCAGAATACTTAACCAACAGATAGTTTATTATATGTTAAGTGACCTATTAAAGAATTTTGCCAAACTGGAATATATATATCAGTAAATATTGTCCTTTTACATCCTTTCCCTTGAACCACCATTTAATGATGGGCTGTGTGCTCCCTCAGAGATCAGCTGACAGGAAGTAATACAGCTGTGCACTCCCCCAGAGATCACCTGACAGGAAATAATGCAGCTCTAACTGTAACAGAAAGTAGTGTGGAAGCAAAAGACAGAAATCTATCCATTAATTGGCTGATATGTCCTAGCATGTATGTGTGCCTTGGCTTCTTTGTGTGCACTGTGAATCCTATGATCCCAGGAGTAGGCCCTTTATTTTTAAAATGCCAATTTCACCAGGGCTGCCATAATGCAGCTCCCCTAGTGCCCACACTGCTGTAGAATGGCTAGCTACATTATATAAAGTCACACTGGACATTCTACTGACACACATGGGCCCAATAAATGGCCATTACTATGATGTATAATGTTTGCCTTTTGATTTGTTTCTATCAGATGTAGCTGACCCAAAAGAGATGCAAGTTTTATCCTTCAACATATACTGCTATAGTCTGCTATTGGCCAGTGGCTCAAGAGTCCCTTGTTTAAGTTGTCTAATATATGATTCATAATTTGAGTGTTTTTATATTACATTTTACTAAAGGTGACGGTTGCATTTTTTTAAGGTGACACATCATTTTTAAGGTGACACATCATTTTTTAGGCCTTGTGTTCTGTAAACAGTAGTTTTGATTGTCCCACATGAACAAGGTTCCCCCCTCTCCACTAGCACAGCAGACATCCTGTCATCTATCAGATGCCTTGAATTAAGGTGTCCATACAGGAGCAGATTTAAGCTGGACCCTTCAGACCAATTTGGCAACTTATCTGCCCATGTATGGGGCCCTCCAACGGGCCTATCCGACCGATATCTGTCGCTTGTTTTTCCCGTCAGATAGAGCACCACATATGTGCCTAATATATGCCCCATGTCCCAGTATCAGGTGACTGTGCACACAGGACAGACCTGACCTATGCCTGTACTTCTGACCCTTCAAGATATCACGCTATTAGACCAGTGTCTGTTACCAGTGTCAGCTTTCTCCTAAGTCTTTACTCTCTGGTCCATTTGGCCATTATGGTTGTGCCAGTTTTCAACCAGACAGTCTGTTTTTTACATAGTTTTTCTGGTTTAAAACTGGCTGTGCAGATATCAGAAGTTTGATCTCTAGTTTAGGGGCGTTTCGGTGGTAAGTGCTGCCTTAAGCAGGTTAGTGAATGCCGCCCCCTCTCTGCGAATAGTTTTTTTCACGTCCAAGCAGGTTGGGGGGGCTGCATCGCTTGTGCAAAAAAAACCTGAATTTTAGTTCTTGCTTTTACCAGGAGAGGCTTTTTACCGCCCCTGGTTGCTAGCAGGGTGCTGCTGCCTGAGGCATCATGGCAGCACCACCTCTGAACCAGATAGGAACCTGCTCTGATTAACACACATCATAAACTCACCCCAACATCACCGGTTTGTCCCTTAACATCATAATTTTGCCTAATTGTGTCACAGTCTTGGCCCCTTGTCCAGATGCTCTGCCCATAAAAAGGTGACAACCCTATTTGCCATGCAGAACTGTCAGTAGCACCCTAATAGTATTGCTCACTCAAGGCTGTGCAAGAGCTGAGCTTTGGATAGGCAAACCACACTTCCGGTGACACCAACAATGATGTTACAGAGGCTTGCCAACATGGCTACTGCATACCCTATCTTTGCAGATGCGGCAGTTTTCTCTGCAAGGGCCACAAATGGGGCTCCATCCTAAACATTACTGATGATAAACATTCATATCTCCTATATAACCTACAGCTTACCTGTACGATCCAGCAAACACATGTTCACAGTCCGTCATTAAAAATTTCTCCATGCACTGGCCAGTAAACTTCTTTCCTGATTTAGTACAATACGTGTCCCCGGTAACAGTCCGGATTTTCATATTCTGAAATCAATGAAATACAGTATATGTTAATGATTTTAATTCAGGCACATCTCCATTCTTATTGGGCACCGCAGGGATCACCTGGCACAGGTTGAGAATGATAGGAGCTAAAACACTGGAACACTTTAATAGCAGTGCTAATGTGGGAGAACTATTTTGCCCAATTCTAATCTGTTAAGAGGTTGGCACCTTAAGCCAAAAACATGGCAGCGAGGGACAATTATCCGTCTGACAGTTGGAGCACGGGTGCCTTGAGAAATAAAGGCCTTTGTGTCTGTAGGCAGCGCCTGTAGCAAAGCTAAATAATTCACAGCATAGGTGGGTCCCTTTTACTCTGCAGAGCAGGTTGCTCTTTAGCCATATGGAACCTGTGCCTTTTGTCACTTGTCCTTTTCAGTCCAGACATAAAGCGCACAAATAGCAACACCAACATCTCCTTATTACACACTGTTATAATAAAATCTTAAAATAGATTTTAAAACCTGTATTTATATTGTGTAAATATTATGTAAAAATATGCAGCTTATTTCGTAATTGCCAGAATACATTTTCCCACCCATCCTGAGTGGAGCAGCATTAAGGTGCCACTCTTTTAATCAGAGGGTTATTAGAAGTATCTGCTGTGTTTAGGGGGTCCAGATAAGGGTGACTTCCCAGAGCTTGGTGTATAGGGCCAGCAACTATTGGCAGGAAGAGTGTGGATAATAGGTGCAGTAGGACAAAACGTCGACAGTAGGGCAAGATGGCCACAGTAACACTTTATATGGGACAAAGTAATATATGTTTTGCCCCCTATAAGGGGTAATTATATTAGTTGGGATCAAGTACAGGTACTGTTTTATTATTACAGAGAAAAGGGAATCATTTAACCATTAAATAAACCCAATAGGGCTGTTCTGCCCCCAATAAGGGGTAATTATATCTTAGTTGGGATCAAGTACAGGTACTGTTTTATTATGACAGAGAAAGGGGAAATCATTTAACCATTAAATAAACCCAATAGGGCTGTTCTGCCCCCAATAAGGGGTAATTATATCTTAGTTGGGATCAAGTACAGGTACTGTTTTATTATTACAGAGAAAAGGGAATCATTTAACCATGAAATAAACCCAATAGGGCTGTTCTGCCCCCAATAAGGGGTAATTATATCTTAGTTGGGATCAAGTACAGGTACTGTTTTATTATTACAGAGAAAAGGGAATCATTTAACCATTAAATAAACCCAATAGGGCTGTTCTGCCCCCAATAAGGGGTAATTATATCTTAGTTGGGATCAAGTACAGGTACTGTTTTATTATTACAGAGAAAAGGGAATCATTTAACCATGAAATAAACCCAATAGGGCTGTTCTGCCCCCAATAAGGGGTAATTATATCTTAGTTGGGATCAAGTACAGGTACTGTTTTATTATTACAGAGAAAAGGGATCAGTTTGAAAATCCATCCATCGCCTGATAACCATATGGTTGTGTTGATGTGGTCCTTGTTTCGTAGTTTGATCCAGTTGTTGGTCTCTGGGCACAGCATAGTTCTTTTTTGGACAACTACTCTTATAATCTCAATTACCCAAAGTCTTTGTCTAACCATACCTTAAGGTCCCCATACACAAGCCGATTGTAGCTGCCGATATCGGTCCATTAGACCAATTCGGCAGCTTATCGGCCCGTGTAGGGGCACAAACGACGGGCCTGACCGACATCTGACCTGAAATCGGCCAGTTATAAATTGGGCAGGTTAAAAAATGTATTCGAACTGACTGTTACGGCGTTCTAATAGGCATTTACTATTACCGGCGTTCTAATTCGACCGAATTAGACTAAATTTACCCTATATCGCCCGCCTGTAGGTCGCCAAGTGAGCGGATCATAACGTGTATGGCCACCTTTAGTGGGTTAGACCGAGCGCTGGCGATTTCTTTCTGTGTTTTGTGTACAAATTGTAGCCAAATTTTGCTTCTAGCTGCTATGTAGCCTTAAATCAATGAATCACTTTCATGTGTGTACTAATGAGCTGGGGCTTAAAAGCTCCCTGCTTTTTCACTAGAGCCTTTTTGAGCTGAAGGTAGGTGCAGTGGGTCTTAATACTCAGTCACATTGCTTTCTGGGGGACTTTATTTTAATTGCATCACAGACTCAAAGTCATTAGACAGTGTAGGACTCACGTATAATGAGGGGCCTTGACGTGGCACGTGAGCTTACATATTTTGGCCAAAGTGTGGTACTAACACCTCATTTTTTGTAAAAATTATTTTTAAAGGCAAACTAAGTGCTGGAAAACTTTCTTCACCTTTAGTCATATCAGGTCACACTCCTTGTCCAAAAGGAATGGCCCTTGGTGTATCCTTGTAATGAGATTATGAACCTTCTGGAGGTTATGGGTGGGAAAAAGAAAGGATAGAGAAGCTGAAAGCAGTTGGGGTATTTTACAGAGCAGAACCTACAAATGGAAAATCATAAAGAAATAGCACAAAGTTCCGTCAGTATTTCATTAAGGAAAAATGAAGAAACAGTGTCAGGCATCTAACCATGCCTTATGAGCTCAGCGAAGCCACTTAATCACCCCTTAATGAGAGTACAGATGCTGTAGAGTCACACCCTGCAACAAATGACACCCCATGTGTCTCTAACAGAAAAGCTGCAAGGACTGTGTTATTAACTTACTGTTCCCCTAGAGTTAGTTGACGTCTTTATATGACATAGTTATGAACCCAAGTTTCTATTGTATTGCATAAGACTGGGATTAAAAAAAAAAGAAAAGTTTTGGTGCAGCAAAGTATCTGACAATAGAGAGACTTGGTATGTGCGTACTAAACACTGATACACCTAGAGCCCTTTTATATTCATGGGATGTTTGGATTTTCAAGTGAAGCTGAGGGACCTGCCAGTTGCTACCTACCTATGTAATTCTTTAGGTGGTTTCCTGCTTGATAGGTGTCCAACATTACAGGTAGGAAAAGGAAGGGCCATTAGTGAGTCAATAGGTGTGTGACTCGCCTGACCTTAGGCATAAATAACACAAGCCCTTGCAGGACACTCCTAATACCTTACAGCTTTTGTATCAGTCCATTGTTCCCTGTCTTTGAAGTGCTAATATGGCTCCTTAGATTGTTTTCCCAAGATCTGGTCACTATTTCAGCAAGCTTGTGGAATTGTACGGACAATGTCCATCCTCTATTCATGTCAACATGTAAGCTATGGGACGGTCACACCCAGTCTGTGTAATCACACACATCATTTCAGCACTGGTTTATATGTCCCTGAAGAAAGAAATATTTCTTTTACTGAAATGTTGCCTCCTTGTTTTACGTGCTAACAAACTTGTAAAGGGGAACCAAACCACCCACTACCCAGTCCACTGCCTTCACTTCAGGCCTGTCTACCCCCTCCCAAATGGCATCACTTGGCCACCCCAGCTCAGGTCTTCCACCTTTCTATGTAGCTCTTTGGGAAATACAGAGGATGGAAGCCACCATATCCGGTAATGTTTCAGTAGGTGCTTAGGCTTCCTGGTTGTTCCACAGAATTAACACATATACAGGTATGGGACCTGTTATCCAAATTTTTCGGTACCTGGGGTTTTCTGGATAAGGAGTCTTTCCGTAATTTGACTCAGCATACATTAGGTCTACTAAAAAATAAATTAAACATTAAATAAACCCAGTAAGATTGTTTTGCCCCCAATAAGGATTAATTATATCTTAGTTGGGATCAAGTACAGGTACTGTTTTATTATTACAGAGAAAAGGGAATCATTTAACCATGAAATAAACCCAATAGGGTTGTTCTGCCCCCAATAAGGGGTAATTATATCTTAGTTGGGATCAAGTACAGGTACTGTTTTATTATTACAGAGAAAAGGGAATCATTTAACCATGAAATAAACCCAATAGGGCTGTTCTGCCCCCAATAAGGGGTAATTATATCTTAGTTGGGATCAAGTACAGGTACTGTTTTATTATTACAGAGAAAAGGGAATCATTTAACCATGAAATAAACCCAATAGGGCTGTTCTGCCCCCAATAAGGGGTAATTATATCTTAGTTGGGATCAAGTACAGGTACTGTTTTATTATTACAGAGAAAAGGGAATCATTTAACCATGAAATAAACCCAATAGGGCTGTTCTGCCCCCAATAAGGGGTAATTATATCTTAGTTGGGATCAAGTACAGGTACTGTTTTATTATTACAGAGAAAAGGGAATCATTTAACCATTAAATAAACCCAATAGGGCTGTTCTGCCCCAATAAGGGGTAATTATATCTTAGTTGGGATCAAGTACAGGTACTGTTTTATTATTACAGAGAAAAGGGAATCATTTAACCATGAAATAAACCCAATAGGGCTGTTCTGCCCCCAATAAGGGGTAATTATATCTTAGTTGGGATCAAGTACAGGTACTGTTTTATTATTACAGAGAAAAGGGAATCATTTAACCATGAAATAAACCCAATAGGGCTGTTCTGCCCCCAATAAGGGGTAATTATATCTTAGTTGGGATCAAGTACAGGTACTGTTTTATTATTACAGAGAAAAGGGAATCATTTAACCATTAAATAAACCCAATAGGGCTGTTCTGCCCCCAATAAGGGGTAATTATATCTTAGTTGGGATCAAGTACAGGTACTGTTTTATTATTACAGAGAAAAGGGAATCATTTAACCATGAAATAAACCCAATAGGGCTGTTCTGCCCCCAATAAGGGGTAATTATATCTTAGTTGGGATCAAGTACAGGTACTGTTTTATTATTACAGAGAAAAGGGAATCATTTAGTCTTTTCATAATTTGGAACTTTCTAGATAACTGGTTTCCAGATAACAGATCCTATACCCATAGCTGAATTCTCTACCAGGGTGATGGGTAACTGTAATGGCTTAGAAGCACCACAAATAGTCAGAAATATCTATACAATATTTTGTGCCAAAAAAAAAAAAATATATAGTTCATCCACCACATCTGTAAGGTAATCCATAGCAACTAGTGATGAGTGATTTTTTTTGTGAAACTGCCTCAAAAATTCACAGTGACCCACCCATTTAAAGTGTAAGCTCTATGGGACAAGGACCACATGGCACTTAAAGGGGTGGGTGGTTCATCTTTAAGTTAACTTTTAGTATGTTATAGAATAGCTAATTCTAAGTAACTTTTCAACTGGTCTTCATTTTTCAGATGGGGGTCATTTACCCCAACATACAAAAATCTAATGCTCTATGAGGCTACAATTTTATTGTTATTGCTACGTCTTATTACTCATCTTTATTAAAGCCCTCTCCTTAGGGTTTCCACCTCTCCTAACTGGGAACTCCAGGCAGGGAGGTGGGCTGCGCCATCACGGGGGTGGGGCTATGACATGGCGATCCCCTATTTGTCAACCCTACCTCTCCTATTCATATTCCAGCCTCTCATTTTAATCAGTGCCTGGTTGCTAAAGTAATTCTGACCCTAGCAACCAGAAAGCTTGTGAAATTCCAAACTGTAGAGCTGTTGAATAACTTAAAACCCACAAATACAGGTATGGGATACCTTATCTGGAAACCCATTATTCAGAAAGCTCCGAATTATGGAATGCCTGTCTCCTATAGGCTCCATTTTAATCAAATAATTCAGAATTTTAAAACTTATTTACTTTTTCTCTGTAGTAATAAACCAGTACCACTGTCCCAACTTGATCCCAACTAAGATGTAAATAATCCTTATTGGATGCGAAACAATCCTATTGGGTTTAATTAATGTTTTATTGATTTTTTAGTAGACTTAAGGTATGGAGATCCAAATTACAGAAAGATCCCTTATCCGGAATACCCTTGGTCCCGAGCATTCTGTATAATGGGTTCTATACCTGTAATAAGAAATTAAAACCAGATGCTAATTATTACAGAAAAGCACTCTCTACATCAGTGATCCCCAACCAGCAGCTCAGGGGCAACATGCTGCTCCCCAACCCCTTGGATGTTGCTCTCAGTGCCCCCAAACCAGGGAGTTATTTTTGAATTTCTGACTTGGGGGCAAGTTTTTGTTGAATAAAAACAAGATTTCCTACCAAATAAAGCCCCCTGTAAGCTGATAGGGTGCATAGAGGCTGCCTAATAGCCAATCACAGCCCTTATTTGGCTCCTTCATGAACTTTTATGGTGCTTGTGTTGCTCCCCAAGTCTTTTTACATTTGACTGTGGCTCACGAGTAAGGTTGGGGATCCCTGCTCTACATCATGCTAAAAGTTAATCTGAAGGTGAACTTTAATCCTATGGCTCGTGTGTACTTTTCTATATTGTAAAATTGTACAATGCAGATGAGGGGAGTATGCAAGCAGCTGGTTGGCCTAGGTGTGGGGCATACAGAAATATGTAAAGGAGGCCACATAGACCAAATTTAGAATGACTAGTTATTAGTTTAGCAGAACGGATTTCCATGCATGTAGGTGTGTGCCTTTATTTAAACATATGACTTCTCACACCTCCCTAGATTAGATTTAATGCATATATCACACTGATTAGACATAAAGCACCACCGTCACTGGCACGTTTCTCAGGGCGGTGTAAATATACCTTCATATCCTGTATACCATATAGCCATTAACCTCCCTTTCCACTATATGATTCTATAATGGTGGCTGTTATCAGTAGATAATAACACCGTAAGGTTAATGTGTAACAGCAAGGATAAGTATATAGGGTTATCTACCTAGATTGCCTTTATTACTTATTTTAGATCTGCAGCTAAGGTGGCTCACCTTAGTTACATTTTAATATGTAATAGAATGGCCAATTCTAAGCAACTTTTCAATCAGTCTTCATTTTTTATAGTTTAATTATTTAGTTAAATTATTTGTCTCTTTTCAAGCTTTCAAATGGGGGTCACTGACCCCCAGCAGCCAAAAAACTATTGCTCTGTGAGGCTACAGGTTTATTGTTTCTTTTTATTACTTATCTTTCTATTCAGCCCATCTACTATTCATATATCAGTCTCTCGCTCAAATCACTCCCTGGTTACTAAAGGTCCCCATACACGGGCCGATAGAAGCTGCCGATATCGGTCCCTTGGACCGATTCGGCAGCTAATCGACCCGTGTATGGGCAGAAAGGAGCGGCCTGGCCGACCGATATCTGGCCTGAAATTGGCCAGATATTGATCGGCCAGGTTAGAAAATCCAGTCGGAACCGACTGCCCCATGGCCGCAAATGTAATCCGATCGTTTGGCTCCAGGGCCAAACGATCAGATTATTTTTTTTTAAAACCACATGCTACCCGATATCGCCCACCCGTAGGTGGGGATATCGGGTGAAGATCCGCTCGCTTGGCGACATCGCCAAGCGAGCGGATCTTATAGTGTATGGGGACCTTAAGGTAAACTGGACCCTAGCAACTAGTTTACTGCTGAAATTCCAAACTGGAGAGCTGCGGAACAAAAAGTAAAATAGTTAACAAAACTACCAATAATAAAAATGAAGACCAATTGCAAATAGTCTCAGAATAGCCCCTACGAGTGGCATTAAAAAGCAACAACAATTTAACTGCATTTGTAAATGAGCCCTGTTATATCTAAATGCATACAAACACTTAGGTGTTACTTTATTGTAATAATACCCTAGACAGTCTGTGCTACTTAGCGAGTCAATGACCCTGCCCAGATTCTTGTGTATTGCATGGTTACCTAGTAAAATAAAATAAAACTCAATTTCTGATGACCGACTCCCTATAAAACCCTTCATTTTGCTGAGTGACTTCATTTAAAGCTTATTGTGTCAACAGCGGTTTCCATGTAAAGCCCTATTAATTAAAATAAAAGACTGTATTTGCTTAGGGGTTATATAAGTGCAGATCATTTGTTCATGTTAATAATCACATTATCTGCCATAGGATCTCTCTGGGAGCTAGGTGTTCAGCCAAGGCACAGATAAGGTCACCCAGGCTGGGTCATTTGCTAAAGGGATTTTTGGTTGTTTTGGGCCAAACATGTTCTTAAGAACTTGTATAAGCCAAAGCATTTTAAAGGTCAGATATTTTTTCCAAGAAGTTATCCTACAGGCTGATTAAGCCATGTTTAATGTGTTGTTTCTTCCTGGAGATACAGCTTTAATTTGAAAGTGAGCTTAATGAGGGTCCCTTAGTTGGCAGATGGTGGCTCAATGTTATCTTGGATTTTAGCCACATCCTACACTCGGTACATGTGCCTAATCCACACCCAGACACAGTGTCAGACTGGGCTGCCGGTGTACCGGGAAAAAACCCGGTGGGCCCCGGCAGCCCAAATCCGATCCCCACCAGGGTGCTCCCGTGATCCACTATCTCTCTCCCCCCGACGCGCCGTAGGTAAGTGTCTTTTAGGAGCGTTTGGGGGAGGGGGTCAGATGGTGTTGGGGGCCTCTGTGGGGTCGGGGGTGGGGGGGTGCAGGGGCCCCTGAGGCAGAAGCCCCGGTGGGCCCTGCACCCCCAAGTCTGACCCTGCCCAGACACATGACACTGAACTCAAATGCTGAGAGTACTAAGGGTAGGGTTGCCTTTACATTTCCTCCTGCCTAAAGCCAGGCAGAGGGACAGGTGGTGACATCATAGGGTGAGACAGTGACATCACAGGGTGCAGCTATAATGCACGGTCAGTAATTGGCCAATATCCGCATCAATCTATGAAAGTCTGCCTGGTTTTCCAAATTAGGAAACCAGGCAGACAGTTTTGGCCCAGACAGCCCTTCCGAAAACTGGATTGCAAATCGAGAGCAACAGTTTGGAAAAGTTTCCAACTTTCCTCTTTCTATTATCCCTTCGTAATTTAATGTTTGAATGTCAGTCAGTCAGTCTGACATTTACCTTTAATGGCTTATCAAATTAACAGATGCAAAATCTGCTCTAGTTCTAGTAACCCCTAGCAATCAAGGAGCAGGTCTTGTGACCAATCAGAAACTAAAGGTCTAATGACTAATCAAAAAGCCAACATCTGACTAGTACATAACTAGACATTTGGAAGAATACTGTATAACTTCAAATGACATAGGCTTTGTTTCCATATTGAACAGGGTTGTGTATGCAGGGTTCACTTGGAAGGGCTGAACTTGATGGACTCTGCAAATCCCACCTATTGTACAGCGCTGCGGAATATGTTGGCGCTTTATAAATAAATGTTAATAATAATAATAAAATCAGAAAGGCAAGTAAAGATAACAAACGCCAAAGCCACAGGAATTCTTACTTCTAAGGAAGTTTTGTTGAACCCTAGCTTTTCATACATGTCGATAAAATGCCCAAGGTTCTGTTCATCAAGCAGGAGGTACACGGGCACTCGCCGTTTGTTGGCAGCTTCAACGAGATCACATAAAATATCCACGTCTGTGAATAGATCCATTACTACAGCAATGACCTGCAATACAGAGAGAGAGAGAAAGTGAGGGAGATGGTGGTATCTAGAGATTTCACTATAACTTGGGCTAGGATGTGTTACAGCTACAGTATCTGCTCCCATATTCCAGTTATCAGGTAGCCTGCCAAAGCTGTCTCCCAGCAGAACCCCTGGAACATTTTACATGTTCATCATGGGTGTATATGGCCACCATGGGTGTATGTGGCCACCAGTACTTTGGATTTATGGTGAGTACAGTTGTACTCACCATAAATCCAAAGTTCTGGTGGCCACATACACCCATGGTGGCCACATATCATACCATTTAAATGCTATGGCACCCATGGGAACTTTTTGCCTAAAAATGCCTTCCTTGGCAGTAAACGGCAATCATCATGGGTAAAACATTTGAATCCCGCAGTCATGCGAAAATACCTTTGAAGGCATTCTCACGCAATTATAAGATTCAGATGTTTTGCCTGCAGCGATTTCCATTCTCTGCCATGGAAAGGTATTTTCATTCAGCACATTGTTGCCCACAGGCGAACAATAAAGTGCCCCAAGTGCCATGACCCTGGCACAGAAATGTAAATAGAAGTCACTCCACTTCCGAGAAATTTTTAAGGTCCCCAAACATTGGCAAACTCTACCTCCAGGTAGATTAAACTTTGTTCTGGCAACACGTGTGTACACACACCATGGTACAACACAGAAAGGGACACAGAAACACTTAATCGTTAGGTAAAACTGTTAAGGTGGCCACACAGGGAGGATTTAAACAGCCGATTGGAACCCTTCAGAGTGATTTGGCAGCTTTGAATAGCCCACCCACCCAATATCTGGCCGAAAATTAGCCATATGTTGTTTGGGCAGGTTTGATTTTCCTATTGTTTGGCCAATACAAGCCACCTTATATAGGAATATCGGGGACAGATCTACTCGTCTGGCAGCTTCAACAAATGAGCGGATCTTATAATGTATGGGCATCTTTAGTTGTACGTCTTGGGCACAGAATGGTTGCATAAGGGGATGTTTGGCCTGTATTTCTTAATTTGGGTGTATATGGTATATTATGTGTACTGAATAATAATAATAATAATGCTGATGATATCTTTATGTTGTGCTTCCCGGTGTTTGCAGTACGTGTAATAGCTGGATGTTGAGAGTATGCCGGTCTATGTTTATGATCACGTGCAATGTGTGTTTGTGGTTAAGCCCATTCTTTTCCTTGACTGAGATTCATTGTTGTGGGCTGAACCATAAATGTAGTTTCCGTATCTCATATCAAATATTTATATGTACATTCCCCTCTCATTCACACTGCCTTAAAGATATTATCCCATTGTGATCTCCAGCAAAACAATTTGTGTCAATAGCTAAATATAAATTCTGTGGAACTGGGTGTTTATGTCATATCTCTGCTGTGCCCCAGGGAGCTTTACAGGAAACACATCCTGGTTCTGGTGAACTGAAAGCCCATGTATCCTTGGGCAAAGAAACTAGATTCCATCAGGTATCGCATCAGTCACGCGTCACGGATTTCACTCTGATTCATGCACGATATGGGAAGTGCAAGGGTTTTACCATAAACAAAGTGTGTCAGAGTCTCACGTGTAATTAGATGAGGCTACACTTTCCTTCCCATTTATGATATTTGGGTCAGGCTATTGCCAAGAATTGGTTTATATGTCTAATATGATTTATATGAGAAAAATGTGGCTGGGGAGTGTAACATATTGTTAATATTGTTAATGCCTATAAGAGGGGCCTAGATGAGTTCTTGAACAATCAGAATATCCAAGGCTATTGTGATACTAATATCTACAGTTAGTATTAGTGGCTGTATATATAGTTTATGTATGTGACTGTATAGATTGGTAGGTATAGGTTGTGTGTGCTGGATTTTCTTGGAAGGGTTGAACTTGATGGACTCTGGTCTTTTTTCAACCCTATGTAACTATAACTATGTAACTATTGTATTTGAATTCAGCGGCACAACTTGGTCGCTCTGGGCACCCCTACTGAAAAATCTTTTGAGGGGGCCCCCGGCATGACCAGTCCCTCCTCACCCCCCCCCCCCGCACTGTACTTCCCAGCCCGTCAGGCTATTGCCAAGAATTGGTTTATATGTCTAATATGATTTATATGAGAAAAATGTGGCTGGGGAGTGTAATATATTTTATTTGAATGAAGTGGCACAACTTGGTCGCTCTGGGCCCCACTACTGAAAAATCTTCTAAGCGGGCCCCTGGCATGACCAGTTCCTCCACACCCCCCCCCCCCCCCCACACTGTACTTCCCAGCCCGTCAGGCTATTGCCAAGAATTGGTTTATATGTCTAATATGATTTATATGAGAAAAATGTGGCTGGGGAGTGTAATATATTTTATTTGAATGAAGTGGCACAACTTGGTCGCTCTGGGCCCCACTACTGAAAAATCTTCTAAGCGGGCCCCTGGCATGACCAGTTCCTCCACAACCCCCCCCCCCCCCCCTTGCGTTGAACTTCCCAGCCCTGACCAGGCTGCTATATTTAAGTAGGAGAGGGACCGGGGAGGGTGAACTGTGGTACTGCAGATCCTGGGGTCTGGGCCATGACCATGGGGGTCTGCTGTATACATACTTACGCCACTGTTTGAATGAACACATGATTTATTTATTGCAGACGTTGATACTCATTCTAATGATACTGAATGACATGTTTAGAGGGTTGCCAAATGCAAAGTACATAGGGTACCTGAAGGCAGTGACCATAGAGTAGAGCAGTGATCCCCAACCAGTGGCTCGGGGCAACATGTTGCTCACCACTCCCTTTGATGTTGCTCCCAGTGGCGTCAAAGTAGGTGCCATTTTTACATTTTTGGCTTGGAGACTCCAAGCAGAACCTCCTGCAGCCCAGCAGCCCACATGGGGCTACCAAATAGCCAATCACAGTCCTTATTTGGCATCCCCAAATAACTTTTTTCATGCTTGTGAGGCTCACCAACACTTTCTGAGTGTGGCTGATGAGTAAAGGATGGGGATTCCTGGAGTTCAGTGTAAAGGCAGGACAATTAAAGAGGCTTAGAAGTGTAAAAAGAAATGGTCTGGGTCTGGATAAGTATAATACACCTTGATGTTGAAGTGGACCAGTTTGTTCTAGTTATATTGCCTATACATGGTGAAACTCTATAAAGTTCCCCTACAATTTCCCATAGAGATATGGGACCCTTACTAATGGTATTGTGCAAGTTGGACTGAGTCCTAATTGCTCATTAAAGGATGCACGTGAGGAAAGGGAAATATATTGACTGTTGCCTAATTTCTTAAATAGACATGTAGGGCTGTACCCGCCTTGCCTAATTGCTTTATTTGCTTTCTGCATTGACAGCCCAATTTCCCAATTTAATGGCCAACTAACGAAGGTTCCAGCCAAGAAATAGCATCAAGAAGGCTCGTTTACACAGGCAAGCTCTGTGTTCTTTGCCAGTTTTATCACTGTGCCTTAAACTGCTAGAAGGAGAAGAAAGGAGATTGGTCACCTGTAGCAAGCAAAGCAAACAAACATTTTTGCCACGTGGTAAAAGGAATTCCGAAGGAACTGGAATTAAAGGAGCCATTGAGGTCTTTCATGTATATTGTGCAAGTATAGGTCCTGATGGAAATCATGTAAGCTAAACCAATAATTGACAAGTACAGGTATAGGACCCATTATCCAGAATGCTCGGGACCAAGGGTATTCTGGATAAGGGATCTTTCCATAATTTGGATCTCCATACCTTAAGTCTACTAAAAAAATCAATAAAACATTAATTAAACCCAATTGGATTGTTTTGTGTCCAATAAGGATTAAATACAATTACAAGGTACTGTTTTATTACTACAGAGAAATAGGAAATCAGTTTTAAAATTCTGAATTATTTGATTCAAATGGAGTCTATGGGAGACCGCTTTCCGTAATTCGGAGCTTTCTGGATAACAGGTTTCCGGATAAGGGATCCCATACCTATATATTAAAACTAACTACATAGCAACTGGGCAGCCATGAGGGGGCCCCAGACGGTACAAACATAGCAGACCTAATCATGGGGTCCCTAAAGTACAGGTATGGAATCCCTTATCCGGAAACTTGTTATCCAGAAAGTTCCAAATTACGTAAAGGCCATCTCCCATTGACTCCAGTATAAGCAAATAATTCTAATTTTTAAAAATGATTTCCTTTTTTTCTGTGATAATAAAATAATACCTTCTACTTTATGCCAACTAAGATACAATTAATCCTTATGGGAAGCAGAACACTCCTATTGTGTTTATTTAATTTTTAAATTATTTTTTAGTAGACTTAGGGGCTGATTTACTTACCCACGAACGGGTCGAATGGAGTCCGATTGCGTTTTTTTCGTAATGATCGGTACTTTGCGATTTTTTTCGTATGTTTTGCGATTTTTTCGGATTCTTTACGAATTTTTCGGATCCAATACGATTTTTGCGTAAAAACGCGAGTTTTCCTATCCATTACGAAAGTTGCGTAAAAAGTTGCGCATTTTGCGTAGCGTTAAAACTTACGCGAAAAGTTGCGCATTTTTCGTAGCGTTAAGTTTTAACGCCACGAAAAATGCGCAACTTTTCGCGTAAGTTTTAACGCTACGCAAAATGCGCGACTTTTTACGCAACTTTCGTAATGGATACGAAAAACTCGCGTTTTTACGCAAAAATCGTATTGGATCCGAAAAATTCGTACAGAATCCGAAAAAATCGCAAAACATACGAAAAAGTCGCAAAATATTCGTTTTCAAGTCGGAACTTTTCCAATTCGGGTCGGATTCGTGGGTTAGTAAATCAGCCCCATAAGGTATGGAGATACCTTATCCGGAAAACCCCAGGTCCCGAGCATTCTGGATAATGGGTCCCATACCTGTACTGTCCAATATGGCAAGAAAGCCTCAATATGGCACACACGTGTGGGGATGCATTACAAAATGCATTTCAATAGTATCTCTTCATGCCACCAAGTCTTATGTCAACACGGCAAATAGCTTCAGGACCTGTCAGTAAGGGAACATACTTGTGGTTGCCAGTATTAACTGTCACCTAGGGAGAATGTATGGAAAGGGCAGATAGTTTTCTATAAAAGCTTCTATAAAAGTGTTTGGTGGGGGGACATTTTGGACAGGCCCATTTTACCTAAGACTGGTTCTGTAGGAGCATTTGGACTTGTGGCATAACCATGTCCCGCCCTGGGAAACAGTTTTACTGAGTATTAATCAACCTCATGATACAGTATCAGAAGGGGTGTCACCACTGGAGGGCTGCAAGTTTGATTGGCCTCATACAACCAGCTATAACAAGCCAATGCCTCTCCTTTCCAGTTATTGCTGAATAAGCATCTCCAAACATATTTTCCTGGTATTTGGCTGAGCATGCTGGGACTTGCTGTTCCACACCCCCACTTGCATTTGTACGTCAGAGCTGTTATGCATTTTTTAAAATTGCATTTTAATAGGGCTGAATGACAGTTTGCCTATAAGTGCTTTATCATATATATTTTATTGCCTTTGCTACCTTTCATATTTTTCTTTTGTCCTGTTTAGTTTATTGACTGCTGTCTCTGTACATCAATATAGACTTTCTTTTGGAGCACTCGCCCAGCACCTGATCTGGGAACTGGCACTTATATTGTTGTGTCACCCACTGTGACCTACAGCACTTATATTTGTGTCTGTTAATTACCCTCCCATATAGATTGTAAGCTCTACGGGGCAGGGACCTCCATCCTCTTGTGTCTTTGACTCTTAACTTATTGCAACTGTATCTTGTATTTATTTGTATTTATTGTAATACTTTGTACAGGTATGGGATCCCTTATCCGGAAACCCCTTATCCAGAAAGCTCCCATAGACTCCATTTTAATGAAATAATTCAGAATTTTAAAACTGATTTCCTTTTTCTCTGTAATAATAAAACAGTACCTTGTACTTGATCCCAACTAAGATATAATTACCCCTTATTGGGGCAGAACAGTCCTATTGGGTTTATTTAATGGTTAAATGATTCCCTTTTCTCTGTAATAATAAAACAGTACCTGTACTTGATCCCAACTAAGATATAATTACCCCTTATTGGGGGCAGAACAGCCCTATTGGGTTTATTTAATGGTTAAATGATTCCCTTTTCTCTGTAATAATAAAACAGTACCTGTACTTGATCCCAACTAAGATATAATTACCCCTTATTGGGGGCAGAACAGCCCTATTGGGTTTATTTCATGGTTAAATGATTCCCTTTTCTCTGTAATAATAAAACAGTACCTGTACTTGATCCCAACTAAGATATAATTACCCCTTATTGGGGGCAGAACAGCCCTATTGGGTTTATTTCATGGTTAAATGATTCCCTTTTCTCTGTAATAATAAAACAGTGCCTGTACTTGATCCCAACTAAGATATAATTACCCCTTATTGGGGGCAGAACAGCCCTATTGGGTTTATTTAATGGTTAAATGATTCCCTTTTCTCTGTAATAATAAAACAGTACCTGTAATTGATCCCAACTTAGATATAAATAATCCTTTTAGGATGCAAAACAATCCTATTGGTTTTAATTAATGTTTTTTTGATTTTTTAGTAGACTTAAGGTATCCGGAATACCCTTGGTCCTGAGCATTCTGGATAACAGGTCCTATACCTGTATTTATCTGTTATCTTAATAACCCCCTGTTTGTATTAATGTATTCTACTGTACAGCACTGCGTATATAAGTTTATAAATAAAGATATACATACATAACTACAGTGCCAGTCTGGAACATAAACCTATAAGCCAGTTTTTTAGTGGGCTTCCTGTAGTCCAGGGGTCCCCAACTTTTTTACCCTTAAGCCACATTCAAATGTCAAAAAGAGTTGGAGAGCAACACAAACATGCAAAAAGTGGTATGAGATATGGGCTGTTATTAGCTATTGGTAGCCCCATGTAGCCTGCCTGGCAGCCTACAGGAGGCTCTGTTTGGCAGTACACATACGTACACATGTTTTTATTTACAGCTAAAATTTGCCTTCAAGCCAAGAATTCAAAAATAAGCACCTGCTTTGAGGCCAAGGCCAAGTGAAGAATGTCCGGAGCAGAATGTCCCCTTGGCTGCAACTGAACCCAATACAAGTGTAAGGAGCAGTCATGGCATGCTGGCTTGGGCAGTTGGCCCCTCATTTTATAAGATACCCCATGTAACTTGGTGGGTACAATTTTCAAAAACACTGTAAAGGTATTTTGATATGACTTTTTGTTTTCCTTGCAAAATCCAGTTGATCCATGGCTCAAACCATGTAACAAGTCAAATCCCAGATAGTTCATGAGCCCTAAACATAGGGGCACATTTACTAATCCACGAATGTCCGAAAAGCGTCCGAATGCGTTTTTTTTCGTAATGATCGGTATTTTGCGACTTTTTCGCGCGCTCAATACGAAAAAGTCGCGACAATTCGCGAAAGTTGTAATGGCTATGAAAAAGTCGCGACAATTCACGAAATTTGTAATGGCTATGCAAAAGTCGAGAAAATTCACGAAAGTCATAATGGCTATGAAAAAGTCGCGACAATTCACGAAATTTGTAATGGCTATGAAAAAGTCGCGACAATTCGCGCAAGTCATAACGGCTACGAAAAAGTCACAATAAATACGAAAAAGTCGCAAAATGTTCGTTTTCCAATCCAAATTTTTCTCATTCGGATTCATGGATTAGTAAATCAGCCCCATAGTGTTTGCATATCTAAGCCTAAAAGTCAAGGAGACATTTGAACTTACTATTACATATAGGAAAAGTACAACCATAACAACAGATTCTATAGACAGTAGATGTATTGCAACTTCAGGCACATTTGCTGGCTGTTTGGCTAAGCATGCTGGGACTTGCTGTTCCACACCCATGTTTTTATGTGTCATTCAGTTCTGTGACAAATGGAATTTTAAAAAATGCAGTTGCTTTGCCTCAAGGTGCTATTTCTTTTCTTGCTTTTCAAACTTCTCTGCCTTCCAAGAAACTCTATTTGTTTACTATAGTCACTATACAACATACAAACATTACTCTTTGAACATAAGTGGCAGTTTATGAGTGTGGGGAACCCGGGGACCCTTGCATGATCTGCTTTGGTCAAGCCAAGGCCAAGTGCGGGAATATCAGGATGTCTGTAACTAAACAGACTGCCAGTTTTAGGAGGAGTCTTGGCATTCTTCAACTGTCATACTGTTTGTACAGTTGATCCTCATTCATGTGTTTTCCATATGACTTGGCAGATATGATTCTAAATACACTTTAAAATGTTTTTTTATTATTGCAAAACCAAATCTGGCTCAGACCATGCAATATGTCCACTAATAATGCGATATTTGAACCTAATATGCTTAGGGCAATTATTCATTTACAATGGAAACAGTTCAACCAGAACAGCACAAATCTATTAAAACTAAATATACACATGTTTTGTTGCTGTAGAATGCATATAAAATGGAATATATATGTAATTGTGAAGACACACAGAGCTACTTAGTAGCAGCAGCAGCAGAAAATGCCCTGCCATAGACAATACAGAGAACTGGTAAAACACACATAGAGACAGTTATCAGTAAATGATCAGCATTGTCTGTTTCTGTAGCCGTGACAAGTAGCTGCTACTAGTAGCTCTGTGTGTCTTCACCCTAAGGACTCTGGCACACGGGGAGATTAGTCGCCTGCGGCAAAACTCCCTGTTCGCGGGCGACTAATCTCCCCGAATTGCCATCCCACCGGCGACAATGTAAGTCACCGGTGGGATGGCACATGCTGCGCAGGCGATTTCGGCAAATCGGCGAAGTTGCCTCGTGAGGCATTTTCAGCGATTTGCCGAAATCGCGCCGCCGCGTGTGCTATCACACCAGCGACTTACATTGTCGCCGGTGGGATGGCAACTGATGGCAACTCGGGGAGATTAGTCACCCGCGAACAGGGAGATTTGTCACGGGCGACTAATCTCCCTGTGTGCCAGAGCCCTAAAGAGTAGTTTGTAAATAACCCCAATGACTTACTCTTTTTGCCATATTTATGTGCGACCGTATCAGTTCTTTGATCTCGTTGGATCTGTGCTTCTGGAAGAAAACTTGAACTTCTGTTTTCCTGGCTTTAGTGGCCAGAGGGATTTCGGGCCAGCCAAGTTCCAAGTCAGGCGCATCGAAGTCTGACATGAAAGGGAAATAGGTGCCAGATGTCAGCTCAGATGGACAGTGGTCTTCTGATATAGAGTTCGTCCCATCAAGGTCCTTCTCAGAAACAATACTGTGATTGGCTTTCCCATTGATAGCAACACTGTTGCAGATGAAGTCAATATCTAAGGTGGAAAGGAAAGGCAGTTCTTTTTCTTCCTGAAGCACCTGGAGATATGCTTTCTCCCCTCGTTCCACCAAGGCATCAGTGGCAAGACGAGCGGTTTCATTGTAATTAAAGACGAGGGGGGAGCTCTGCCTCCAGGGATTTTTAAGCTCTTCCACTCTGTTCTTCAGCTGCCCAGTCGTTCGGGCCACTCTTCTTGCTTCTGGATTTAACATAATTGTCAATATATCCACAAGCCCAGTGAGAGAATAGTCTTCTACTGTGTTCTTGGAGTCTCCACTGTCAGCTAAACCAGCTCAGAATCCCAGACTGAAAGCTCCCTAAGAGCACATATGCTCATGATCTCTACGCTTTCTGCTGAACTTCCTTATGCCTTAGAGATTCTATTAGGTCTGGGATAAAGCAGAGGAGTCAAGCCCTGCCTCCACCCCCACCTGTTGGATAGGTTTTGTCAACCTGTAGCCAGGGGAGGAGCTAGGAAGGCAACCTGCCGACTGAAAAGGTGTTTTTTCTCCTGACAATAGAATGTGCTTTGTATTAAGAAACACTTGCTTACAGTTATATTCCTCATACCCGGTATATATATTCTTCTACCCCTTGTTTACTAAAGTTGACCATTAACAACCAGTCCAATATTAGGTTTTATTTTTCTTGTAGTACAAAGCAGATCAGATAAGATCTGCAATTCTTATTCAATTATCTTTTTCTTAATTAAAATAGTAACATAGTAAGTACGTTTGAAAAAAGACACATGTCCAAGTTTCATCATGAACCTTAATGCCTATATACAGGTATGGGACCTGTAATCCAGAATGCTTGGGACCTGGGGTTTTCCGGATAAGGGAACTTTCCGTAATTTGGATCTTCGTAACTTGAAAAATCATTTAAATATTAAATAAACCTAATGGGCTTGTTTTGCCCCCAATAAGGGGTAATTATATCTTAGTTGGGATCAAGTACAGGTACTGATTTATTATTACAGAGAAAAGGGAATCATTTAACCATTAAATAAACCCAATAGGGCTGTTCTGCCCCAATAAGGGGTAATTATATCTTAGTTGGGATCAAATACAGGTACTGTTTTATTATTACAGAGAAAAGGGAATCATTTAACCATGAAATAAACCCAATAGGGCTGTTCTGCCCCAATAAGGGGTAATTATATCTTAGTTGGGATCAAGTACAGGTACTGATTTATTATTACAGAGAAAAGGGAATCATTTAACCATTAAATAAACCCAATAGGGCTGTTCTGCCCCAATAAGGGGTAATTATATCTTAGTTGGGATCAAGTACAGGTACTGATTTATTATTACAGAGAAAAGGGAATCATTTAACCATTAAATAAACCCAATAGGGCTGTTCTGCCCCAATAAGGGGTAATTATATCTTAGTTGGGATCAAGTACAGGTACTGATTTATTATTACAGAGAAAAGGGAATCATTTAACCATTAAATAAACCCAATAGGGCTGTTCTGCCCCCAATAAGGGGTAATTATATCTTAGTTGGGATCAAGTACAGGTACTGATTTATTATTACAGAGAAAAGGGAATCATTTAACCATTAAATAAACCCAATAGGGCTGTTCTGCCCCAATAAGGGGTAATTATATCTTAGTTGGGATCAAATACAGGTACTGTTTTATTATTACAGAGAAAAGGGAATCATTTAACCATGAAATAAACCCAATAGGGCTGTTCTGCCCCCAATAAGGGGTAATTATATCTTAGTTGGGATCAAGTACAGGTACTGTTTTATTATTACAGAGAAAAAGGAAATCAGTTTTAAAATTCTGAATTATTTGATTAAAGTGGAGTCTATGGGAGACAGGCTTTCTGTAACTCGGAGCTTTCTGGATAATGGGTTTTCAGTTTAAGGGATCCCATGCCTGTATTAGGTTTTATTTTTCTTATAGTGCAAAACAGATCAGATAAGATCTGCAATTCTTAATCAATTATCTTTTCCTTAATTTAAATAGTAACATAGTAAGTAAGTTTGAAAAAAGACACATGTCCAAGTTTCATCATCAACCTTAATGCCTATATATCCTGCCTAACTGCTAGTTAATAAAAATATAGCAGCTGCAACTCATTTTTGTATTGCACAATTAGCTAATAGCTAAGCTTTTGTATGGTGCTCCTATTGGATTCTAAAATCTAGAATGTTCTAAAACTCTTTCACAAGCCCAAAAGGAAAATTAGCCGTTTACCTGCAATGTAACATTGTCAGAATTTATGACTCTGATGGAGTTGGCCAGCTTGAATATATTGCAATATATGGAGAAACAATCCCTGTTTTGTTTAAAGGGAGGGTATTTTTTAGTAGCCTAAAGGGCAAATCAAACCAAAATATAATTTTTGGCCCAATAAAAGAAAACATAATTGTAAGCAACTTTGCAATATACATTAATTACAAATTTGTAATTTTTTTTAGTTATTTGTATGTATAACTGCTGTTAGAAGTAGTGTTTGTCTGTCCTTTTCTATTCTCTGCCCTATGGGCTCAACTAATTGAAACAATGTAACACAAGGGAGCAGCCTGACAGACCTGACTCGCAGGAGGAGACTGAGCTTTGCAACATTGTTTAACAAGTAACAACCAGGAGTTCAGCAAATGCTGCTTTCAATAGCAATTACATTTACACATAACTTATAAAGCACTAAAAATTTTCAATAAACTCACATTGGGAAGTTGCATGGAATTATGTTTTCTTTTATTAGGCAAAAATAATTTTTGGTGTTGACATGTCCTTTAATGCACAGAATAGTGGTGAGTATAACTTTCCCTTTTTTTCTATAGTTTATACAGGAGCAGTGGCCAGCTCCTTGTAGTTCCCTGTCAGTCCCTGTGTAAAATGTATAATGAAGCAGTAGAATTCTTAATAAATCAGATGAAAGTGAGTGTAGGACTGGCCAGACCGGGGGTGAGTGAGTGTAGGACTGGCCAGACCGGGGGTGAGTGAGTGTAGGACAGGCCAGACCGGGGGTGAGTGAGTGTAGGACAGGCCAGACCTGGGCTGAGTGAGTGTAGGACAGGCCAGACCGGGGGTGAGTGAGTGTAGGACAGGCCAGACCGGGGGTGAGTGAGTGTAGGACAGGCCAGACCGGGGGTGAGTGAGTGTAGGACAGGCCAGACCTGGGGTGAGTGAGTGCAGGACTGGCCAGACCAGGGGTGAGTGAGTGCAGGACTGGCCAGACCGGGGGTGAGTGAGTGTAGGACAGGCCAGACCGGGGGTGAGTGAGTGTAGGACTGGCCAGACCAGGGGTGAGTGAGTGTAGGACTGGCCAGACCGGGGGTGAGTGAGTGTAGGACTGGCCAGACCGGGGGTGAGTGAGTGTAGGACAGGCCAGACCTGGGGTGAGTGAGTGCAGGACTGGCCAGACCAGGGGTGAGTGAGTGTAGGACTGGCCAGACCGGGGGTGAGTGAGTGTAGGACTGGCCAGACCGGGGGTGAGTGAGTGGAGGACTGGCCAGACCGGGGGTGAGTGAGTGTAGGACTGGCCAGACCGGGGGTGAGTGAGTGCAGGACTGGCCAGACCGGGGGTGAGTGAGTGTAGGACTGGCCAGACCGGGGGTGAGTGAGTGCAGGACTGGCCAGACCGGGGGTGAGTGAGTGTAGGACTGGCCAGACCGGGGGTGAGTGAGTGCAGGACTGGCCAGACTGGGGGTGAGTGAGTGTAGGACTGGCCAGACCGGGGGTGAGTGAGTGTAGGACTGGCCAGACCGGGGGTGAGTGAGTGGAGGACTGGCCAGACCGGGGGTGAGTGAGTGTAGGACTGGCCAGACCGGGGGTGAGTGAGTGTAGGACTGGCCAGACCGGGGGTGAGTGAGTGTAGGACTGGCCAGACCGGGGGTGAGTGAGTGTAGGACTGGCCAGACCGGGGATGACTCTGACGTAGTTGGCCAGCTTGAAGTATATTGCAATATATGGAAAACAATCCCTGGGAGGGCATTGCTTGGTAGCTTAATGCACAGAATGTCTGTATGCCCTATATATATACATATTGATAACGGGTGAGTGCACAGGACCTATTGCCACAGCCATAAGATGCAACATTTTGCACCTGTTATCAGAGGTGTAAAAATTCGTAGCTATTAGTAAAGTACTTACATTACCTTCAGTTATGTGCATTTTAACTTGTGTAACAGCAACATGGTAAGGGAGCCAGTACTTACCATCTGGCCAAGATCAGTGTCGGGTACAGGGCACCCTCGGGCCAGACCATGATGCACTTTGGGCCAGAGTAGGTGCAGCTGGTAAAACTGATGGACATTAGTAGCTATGAGTGCCAGTAAGTCTATTTAATGGGCACAATTTTCTGGCCTTACACCTCTGCCTGTAAGTTTAATGTGGGCTATGGCAGGTAGCCCTGAGGCTTTGGATAGCCAGGAAACAAAAGTGTTCAGGAAACCCCAGATATAAATGAATATAATCTAATTGGAACAGGGCTTCCCAGACTATGGGGCCAGCCTCGGGTGTGTTACAACTGGATGAAAACAGGAGGTGGGGGCTTAATTAGACATTCTAGGTAGGACATGTCAATTGGGAATGAGTGTTGGCTGTGTAGTTACAGTAAGTTTATACACCCAGGGCAAATCTGTTGAAGGGCGACAGATCCATGAACAACTGAATTCTGGGTGTGCCCTGTTCTTAGACAGTATTGTGGCTCTTTTGCTTATTTTGGCACTCAGCGTATAGAGATGCGCACCCTTTCACTTAACCCAATGTTTATCTTTATAGACTACTGTGCAAATTTGTTTGTAGGAGACGTATATCCTTTGAAAAACAAATCTACATGCAGTAGAATTTTAGTATTTCTTTTTTTTTTCAACCCTATTTAAAATAAGCCTCTATTCTGTGTCAAAGATCCTTTCTTACCAGGGTGGGCATGTACCTATAACCATAGGCTGCTAGCTGTAGAGCAGGGGTGGGCAAACTTTTTGGCTCAGGGACCACAAATTTGACAGACGGGCCTCGCAGCTTTACGCTGTTTCCGCTCATCAGTCCCCAGACGCCAAGTCTCGCGTGATGAGACTTAAGTAGTCGGCGGGCCGGGTTTAAAAAGACCAACGGGCCGGACGTGGCCTGCAGCCTGGAGTTTGGCCACCCCTGCTGTAGAGAATGGAATACTAGCATTTTCCAAAACTGGTTTTGACTTAGCTGCTTAAAAATTACTGGGCCCCCACAGCAAAATCATTATAGGGTCTCCATAAACTTTGGGATTAAGACTTATCTTCCTGAAATTGCTTATAATTAGGACCCCACATGAGCCTTTATACCTCCAAGACCCCATAGAAGTTGCAGGTTATGCTTTATCTATAGTTATGTCCCTAAGATGAAGAGAATGAGAGAACCATGAATAAGAATGAGAGAACCATGCTGTTCTCCCTCAAAATATACACAAACAAACAAAAGCTTTACTAGAGAGTAAAGGTGGCCATACACTATAAGATCCACTCATTTGGCAAGGTTACCAAGGAAGCGGATCTTCTCCCGATATGCCCACCTACAGATCTCGGTTGTTGAGGTCCGTCGGTGGTGCCCATACACGGGCAGATAAGCTGCGGAAGCGGTCTAAAGGACGATATCGGCAGATAGAATCGCCCATGTATGGCCACCTTAAGAATGGGGCCTGGGCTAAACCATTTGTACCATAGGGGCCCTGAATGTCACACAGAAAAGAAAGAGGGATGGACCCATCTTTTCCTATAGTGCTGCACCTTGAGATTGTAAATGAGCCCTCGGGTGTTTTGTTCACCTCCCAGCAATATGATAATTGCAGGACTGGGGCTAATTGCCCTGTTTCACTGGGTCATTGGGAAGTGACTCACGGAGATCGATGGAGCCATGGTGCCATAAATATCTGCTACAAGTTTCAGGAAATGCTGGCTCACTACTCTTTATGAGCAGCACTTTGCACTCAGCATGCTATAGAGTTCTGAAGTAAAGTATTATTCCAAGTAGACACACTTCAACTATTCTGTACTTTTATTATGTTCATAGCTATAGTTTCAAATGAATGGCTTTGTATTGGATGGGGTGAAGCTTTGATGGCAGTCAGGGTAACAGTGAATGCTTATTTGCTCTTCTGGGTAACTGTTACAACATTTAACTTTATCATTTCACCTTATTATGAGCTTTTCAAAAAGTCTGTTTGGCGGGTGGGCGAACTCGGGAGAATCCAGTGTAATTCAATCGTTTGGCCCTGGAGCCAAACGATCGAATTATAACAGCGGGTATAGGCAAAGTCGGTCCGGGGACCACATCAACGAGCTGATGCGCCCCCTGATCCGACTAGATTTTCTAACCTGCCCGATCGAGATCTGGACGATTTCAGGATTTGCAGGCCCGTCGGGAGTTCCCATACACGGCCGATTAGCTGCCGAATCGGTCCAAGGGATCGATATCGGCAGCTACTATCGGCCCGTGTATGGGGACCTTAACATACACTAGGCAGGGTTGGACACAGTGAGGGGGAATGTAACCCCACTTGAGACACCAGGTGAGCGTAACAGCAATATCTGTAGGCAAGAAGCACAGCCGGAAATTACAAAGTCCACGCAGCAAACACCATAACCCATGGAACAAGTGAAAGGGTCAGGGCAGGCATTAAAGACTGAAGCAGTGGTCAGGGCAGGTAGAACCCCGTAACTGCAATGTACCGTATTTTTCGCCCTATAAGGCGCTCCGGAATATAAGACGCACCCAATTTTAAAGGAGGAAAATCTAGTATCCTTCAGCTTCCCCCAGGGCCCCCCCCCAAGTATCCTTCAGCGTCCCCCAGGGCCTCCAAGCATCCTCCAGCTCCCCCACGGCACCCCCAGCATCCTTCAGCTTTCCCCAGGGCCCCCCCCCCAAGTATCCTTCAGCGTCCCCCAGGGCCTCCAAGCATCCTCCAGCTCCCCCACGGCACCCCCAGCATTCTTCAGCTTTCCCCAGGGCCCCCCTCCCCAAGTATCCTTCAGCGTCCCCCAGGGCCTCCAAGCATCCTCCAGCTCCCCCACGGCACCCCCAGCATTCTTCAGCTTAAATACGGTAATTTAGCTTTAATGTGGACACCAATGCAATTTGGTGAAATTCAACAAAACTTTACATGTAAGAGAAACATTGCAAGTTTGCTTATCACTATTTGGGAGTGTTCTTAAGAACTTCAAATTACAGTTTAGATTCTGAAATGTATACATCTTAAAAATGGTTTTGAAACCAAGAATTAGGATTAAAGGAACAGTAACACCAAAAAATGAAAGTGTATAAAAGTAATTACAATATAATGTGCTGCTGCCCTGCATTGCTACAACTGGTGTGTTTGCCTCAGAAACCCTACTATAGTTTATATAAGTTAGCTGCTGTGTATTGGGCAGCCATTCCTGCACTGGTACAGCTGGGGTGTTTGCTACAGAAACCCTACTATAGTTTATATAAATACCCCGCTGTGTAGCCCCGGGGGCAGCCGTTCCTGCACTGGTACAGCTGGGGTGTTTGCTACAGAAACCCTACTATAGTTTATATAAATACCCCGCTGTGTAGCCCCGGGGGCAGCCGTTCCTGCACTGGTACAGCTGGGGTGTTTGCTACAGAAACCCTACTATAGTTTATATAAATACCCCGCTGTGTAGCCCCGGGGGCAGCCATTCCTGCACTGGTACAGCTGGGGTGTTTGCTACAGAAACCCTACTATAGTTTATATAAATACCCCGCTGTGTAGCCCCCGGGGCAGCCATTCCTGCACTGGTACAGCTGGGGTGTTTGCTACAGAAACCCTACTATAGTTTATATAAATACCCTGCTGTGTAGCCCCGGGGCAGCCATTCCTGCACTGGTACAGCTGGGGTGTTTGCTACAGAAACCCTACTATAGTTTATATAAATAACTCGCTGTGTAGCCCCGGGGGCAGCCATTCCTGCACTGGTACAGCTGGGGTGTTTGCTACAGAAACCCTACTATAGTTTATATAAATACCTCGCTGTGTAGCCCCGGGGGCAGCCATTCCTGCACTCGTACAGCTGGGGTGTTTGCTACAGAAACCCTACTATAGTTTATATAAATACCCCGCTGTGTAGCCCCGGGGGCAGCCGTTCCTGCACCGGTACAGCTGGGGTGTTTGCTACAGAAACCCTACTATAGTTTATATAAATACCCCGCTGTGTAGCCCCCGGGGCAGCCATTCCTGCACTGGTACAGCTGGGGTGTTTGCTACAGAAACCCTACTATAGTTTATATAAATACCTCGCTGTGTAGCCCCGGGGGCAGCCATTCCTGCACTGGTACAGCTGGGGTGTTTGCTACAGAAACCCTACTATAGTTTATATAAATACCTCGCTGTGTAGCCCCGGGGGCAGCCATTCCTGCACTCGTACAGCTGGGGTGTTTGCTACAGAAACCCTACTATAGTTTATATAAATACCCTGCTGTGTAGCCCCGGGGGCAGCCATTCCTGCACTCGTACAGCTGGGGTGTTTGCTACAGAAACCCTACTATAGTTTATATAAATACCCTGCTGTGTAGCCCCGGGGGCAGCCATTCCTGTACTCGTACAGCTGGGGTGTTTGCTACAGAAACCCTACTATAGTTTATATAAATACCCCGCTGTGTAGCCCCGGGGGCAGCCATTCCTGCACTGGTACAGCTGGGGTGTTTGCTACAGAAACCCTACTATAGTTTATATAAATACCCCGCTGTGTAGCCCCGGGACAGCCATTCCTGCACTGGTACAGCTGGGGTGTTTGCTACAGAAACCCTACTATAGTTTATATAAATACCCCGCTGTGTAGCCCCGGGGGCAGCCGTTCCTGCACCGGTACAGCTGGGGTGTTTGCTACAGAAACCCTACTATAGTTTATATAAATACCCCGCTGTGTAGCCCCGGGGGTAGCCATTCCTGCACTGGTACAGCTGGGGTGTTTGCTACAGAAACCCTACTATAGTTTATATAGACAAGCTGCTATGTAGCCCCGGGGGCAGCCATTCCTGCACTGGTACAGCTGGGGTGTTTGCTACAGAAACCCTACTATAGTTTATATAAATACCCCGCTGTGTAGCCCCGGCGGCAGCCATTCCTGCACTGGTACAGCTGGGGTGTTTGCTACAGAAACCCTACTATAGTTTATATAAATACCCCGCTGTGTAGCCCCGGGGGCAGCCATTCCTGCACTGGTACAGCTGGGGTGTTTGCTACAGAAACCCTACTATAGTTTATATAAATACCCTGCTGTGTAGCCCCGGGGGCAGCCATTCCTGCACTGGTACAGCTGGGGTGTTTGCTACAGAAACCCTACTATAGTTTATATAAATACCCTGCTGTGTAGCCCCGGGGGCAGCCATTCCTGCACTGGTACAGCTGGGGTGTTTGCTACAGAAACCCTACTATAGTTTATATAAATACCCTGCTGTGTAGCCCCGGGGGCAGCCATTCCTGCACTGGTACAGCTGGGGTGTTTGCTACAGAAACCCTACTATAGTTTATATAAATACCCCGCTGTGTAGCCCCGGGGGCAGCCATTCCTGCACTGGTACAGCTGGGGTGTTTGCTACAGAAACCCTACTATAGTTTATATAAATACCCTGCTGTGTAGCCCCGGGGGCAGCCATTCCTGCACTGGTACAGCTGGGGTGTTTGCTACAGAAACCCTACTATAATTTATATAAATAAGCTGCTGTGTAGCCATGGGGGCAGCCATTCAAAGGAGAAAAGGCGCAGGTTACTTAGCAGATAACAGATAAACCCCCATTATATGGGGCTTATCTACTAGTTATCTGCTATGTAACCTGTGCCTTTTCTCCTTTTCTCCTTGAATGGCTGCCCCCGGGGCTACACAGCAGCTTATTTATATAGTAGCTTTTCTGTAGCAAAAACACCAGTTTTTTGCAGAGCAACAGCACATTATATTTTAATTACTTTAAAACACTCTAATTTTTTGATGTTACTGTTCCTTTAAGTGTTTGGCTCTGTGTTTTAAACCTTAGAGATAGGTTAAAGCCTGCTCTGTAGTTTGCAAATAAACTGTCGAGAAGACAGTTCTATCATTGGCAGTAACCATGACTCATACTATAAATCTTAATGTTTTTCTGCTTCCTTGTATCGATACCTGTACATTTCATGGCAGTCATGTGATTGTATCTTGTTAGTTTCAGTGATTAAGGTCAGCAATCATCTGATGATGTATGACACATATGATTTGGATAAAGACTAAAACAAAGTATGATTTATGAAAGACCTATGCCAAGACTCCTCTACTGGATGGACTAATTCGATTATGGGAATTTTAATGTCTAGTCACCATTACAAAGTTGTACGAAAAAGGAAACAAATCACTTCCTATTAGGAAGGTGGAAGTCACTCCCGTTAGCTCATTAATTAAACAGTAACTCATTAATTGACAGGCTGAGAACCTATCTGCAAGGAAAGGCTTCTACTAGATTGTAAGCTCTTTTGGGCAGGGCTCTCTTCCCCTCTTGTATCGGTTATTGATTGCTTTATATGTTACTCTGTATGTCCAATGTATGTGACCCACTTATTGTACAGCGCTACGGGGTATGTTGGCGCTTTATAAATAAATGTTAATGTAATGTAATATAGCCCCTAATATATTGTAGAGCCCCCTTGCCTGTAGCAAATCGCCAACTTTATTTTTTAAAATAATGCTAACTTCTCCCAAAAATTACCTTCTAACTTTGCAGTAATTGCAGTTTGTCACGGCCGCCATCTTTGATTTCCCCTGCTCGCCCCCCCCCCCCTTCCACCAAACACAGGAAAGGTTGGTTGCAGTGCTATACCAAGGGTATAATAGTGATGCACGGGTCAGAAAAAGCACAAACCTCCCAACTCAAACCACCCGCTCGCACCCCCCCCCAGGAACAAACACCCCCTAGCTCGCATCCCGGTCACATTGTCAGTGCAGGAACTGAAGGTATGCCTGCAGCTTGAGATTAACTCTTTATTAGCCTTTCCTTCTCCTTTAAATGGCATCAGCCTATCCCTGTGCCTCCACCTGGCACCATTGGTTTGGCCTGAGTGCATTTCAGCACTGAAACCCGCTCCATGTGGGCACAGGGAAAGGCTGATGCCAGCAAAGCCTGCATTTATCATTTAGGTTGGGTTTAAAAAACCCTAAATGCCTAAGGCAGTGGCTTCCCCACTATGAGGCTGGGATTTTGGAGCAGTTGCTTGGGGGGCTCCCCTAGAAGGTCAGTTAAAGTGAAAACTGGGCAGAATGGCAATTTGTACTCCTAGATACCTGTAAGCCCAGCTTGAAGGTCAGTTAGAGTGAGATTGTGGGTAATTATGCATTTGCTGCCTAAATGTTCATGGAACTATGGCTGAATAACTAATACACCAGTGTTTTACTATTTCTGTACCCATTTCATTTGTTAAAGGAGAAAGAAAGGTAAAAACTAATTAAGCTTTATCAGAAAGGTCTATGTAAATACAGCCATAAGCACTTACAGAAACGCTGCACTGACTTCTCTGTCAAAAGATTTGTTGTCTGTTTTCCTCTGCCAGAGACATGCAGCTCTCTGCTCTCTCCCCTCTCCTGCTCCCCCTCCTTCAAGAATGCTAAGAACTCACTCCATCCCCTTAGGAATGTGGATCTGAGCCAATCAGCAGGAAGCTGACTCATAGTCTAACTAACTGAGCATGTACACTGGTCTTGCCCTTGGTGCAGGGCATTATGGGAACTTTCTTTACACAGCTCAGCATTTTTCCTTCCTGTTTGGCTTCTAATCATCTGAACAGGTGAAATATGGGGAGACTTAAGGGCACTATTGAGAGAACTGAAGGTATGCCTGCAGCTTGAGATTAACTCTTTATTAGCCTTTCCTTCTGCTTTAATGGGGCCCAAACCAAAGGTTGAACCTGTAACGTGGAAACTGACCAAAGGTTGGACCTTCAAGGTTCATTTAAGATACCAGATCATTTAAGATACCAGTACAGTGATAACAAGGGCATTATTGTCAGGTTTTTTTGGCCTTGTGTCCCTTGAGTCATGCAATAAGGACCTTCCATTGTTGAGGATTATAAATTCTGATCTAAACTATTTACCTGATATGGGCCAGCATCACACATTACATGAGCATTTAGGCCAAGCTGAGTTGGCTGAAAGTATTTTAGTACTTGTTAGATGCATGTCATCTCCTCACCATTACGGCCGAGTGATTGACGGGAAAAGAATTGCTCTAGCCGAGGCATGTCAAATATCAGGGATTAACAAATTTATTTTTCAGCACCTGCTTTGTAGTTAAAGAGGTTTTAGCTCTTGTCATGAATAGAAGCTAATTAAAACAGAGTGGCTAATGCTTTATTTCCAGGTTATTCAGTTTCAAATGTCTATGGTATATTTGCAGCAAAATCCAGCTTCTAGTGCTGTTCTGTTACATAGTTAATCTGGGATGAGTAAAGTCCATCCCCTCCAAATGGCCCTCCAGTGCATATATATATACTGTATATACACACACACACATACTTATACATACCTGTCCGTACCCTTTTATATAAAGTATATCTATACACCCGCCTATGCCCAAGCCCTACTTGAAGGCATTAATAGAATCTGCCATCAAAACACCCCCTGGTAGGGCATTCCCCAACCTCACTGCCTTCACCGTGAAGAACCATATTCATTGCCTCAAATGAAAGTTCATCTTCTCATGTCTAAAGGGGTGATTTTTATATCTCTATGTGATAAAGAAAAAAACAACTCCTACAATCTGCTGCAGAAAAAGTAACCATAAGAACGAAGTACAGGTATAGGACCTGTTATCCAGAATGTTTGGGTCCAAGGGTATTCCAGATAGGGGGGTTTTTAAGTATGGGGATCTCCATACCTTAAGTCTACTAAAAAAATCAATAAAACATTAATTAAACCCAATAGGATTGTTTTGCATCCAATAAGGATTATTTATATCTTAGTTGGGATCAAGTACAGGTACTGTTTTATTATTACAGAGAAAAGGGAATCATTTAACCATTAAATAAACCCAATAGGACTGTTCTGCCCCCAATAAGGGGTAATTATATCTTATTTGGGATCAATTACAAGGTACTATTTTATTATTACAGAGAAAAAGGAAATCAGTTTCAAAATTCTGAATTATTTGATTAAAATGGGCTTTCCGGGCTTTCCGTAATTCGGAGTTTTCTGGAAAATGGGTTTCCGGATAAGGGGTCCCATACCTGTATAAGAAATGAACACTTTTCCACTGAAAGCTTTCTATTCAAGGCAAAAAGGTTATACTTTTATAAGAAGCAATAAGATGCATTTTATAAGGAAGAACTGGGTAACCCCAGCCACAATTCAATTTATTTTCAGTTTTTGCGAAGTCTTTTATGTGACAGCCATGTACATAGTGTTATGAGGAAACAACATCCACCCACACACATTCATTCCCCAAGGCCATAAAGCCCTTTGCAATTAGGTGTGCATCATGAACAGATGCCTTTTCCCATGGCGTGCCTTTTGTTTTACCAAGTTTATTGCTTCCATTGCTCAAACTAAAACAAACTCACCAGACCCATTTGCACATTTTCACAGGTTATGTGTGTATACATTTTTTTTATAGAAAACAAAAATTGAGACTTTTGCAAGCACTGGGGGAAATCCCCATCATTGGGACAGAAAACCTCAAATCTAAAAGTCTTAAGACCTATCAATAGGTTGAGAAATAGCTAGAGATCGAGGGCAATGAGACCAACCCTTCTAGAGCCTATAGGGAAATTCTGTAGAGCCGGCCTATGGGATTGCTTGTTGAGACATTGGCTGGAATCCATGCAGTTACATGTTCCCTGGGCCAATCATTCACAAGTACTTTTTCTCTCTGTGTGGGACCTATAGCACAAACATCAATGGCTACGGTTTTCAAAGGATATTAATCTAGTACTTTTGGAAGCACAAGCCCCATGTTGTATTAAACTCTTTAGTTGCTGTCACTACACTCAGTCCTGGAGCTAAATACATGGGTGTGCATCATCAGAGAGATGCTGAAAGTGGAAAGTTGCTTTAGAAGTATTAAAGATGAAAGCTCTATTGCAACCTAGTTTCAAAGTGGAGCAGGGAAAACTTTAGTGCTGCCAATTGCTCGGAGCGTTCCCATTACTTAACTAGAGTTCCCAATATATATTAAATCCACGTTGAGTGTACATGGTTCCTCTCTTTCTAACCTTGCCGGGTCCTTTGCATGGTTAGCAACATAGTGAAACCGTTTCCACATGTACCGTATATACTTGAGTATAAGCCGATCCGAATATAAGCCGAGGTACCTAATTTTACCTAAGAAAACTGGAAAAACTTATTGACTCGAGTATAAGCCTAGGGTGGGAAATGCAGCAGCTACTGCTAAGTTTCATCAAAATAAATACCAATAAAATTACATTAAATGAGGCAACAGTGGGGTATATGGTTTTAAATATTTATTTCAAATAAAAACTGTAAACTAGCTCTGTAAGTGGAGGGTCAACAAAAACAATTGTTTTATCAACAATGATACCTTAAGAGTACTCAGCAACCAAGCTAAAACACAAAGAGTTACAATCCTTCAAAACTATATATAGTTTATATAGAAAATAAAGTGAAATGTCTAGTGCAGAATGGGACAGGTGAGAATAGTAGATGAAGATGAATTTGGGAGCGAGCCAGGGCACTGAAGGGTCTGGTTGCGGGGGGCCTAATTTGCACACAAAGGACAGAGGGTGCTAGTCTGGAGGGACCCGACTCAAGTATAAGCTAAAAATTGTAGTCAACGATTTTTTATCCCACCCAAAAGAGGCGCTATAGTGGGGGCAAAATTGCAAAAGGTAAATGCATTATACTTTGCACCTTCCTGCTCCCCTTATGGATCACTCTGCCAAGTTGTTCAAGTTGTGCTTGCTTAGAACATAAGGAACAAGGACAGCACAATCAGAGTTCCCACTGCATGTATGCCTATACCGACTCCATTTTGTACCCAGTGAATAACATACGTGTGAGAGCTGGAGTAGCTGAGGGGTGACCAAAACTGTATTACCCAATTCAAAAATATTAAGTATATATTATTTCACATTCTTTAGCTGCCATTTTCCTACTTCAGTACTAGAGTAGAGAGCGGAGCATAACAGGCATTACAAACCAAGGGTTTATTGCATGTTGCCACGACAGTAGGGCTTTTTGCAAATGCACCCAGTCTGCCTTTCTTCCCGCGCACTTTCTAAAGCAAGAAGTCCTTGCCTATTGTCTCCCAGTGCTCAGCTAATGCTTGTTCAACAAGAATTTCTTCTAACTCTCACTCCTTGTCTTCATTATTGTTATGCTACATTAAGGGTGGGGACTTGAAAAAAAAAAAAGGGAACATTTCAAAGGGTTAAAAACCATCTAATATTCTTTCTGACTTATTACCTGTTCTCAGGTCAAGATATATTTATCATACACTGTGTTGCGTACTGTAAATAGGGCAATTATATCAAAATGTAGTACAGGTATCGGACCCCTTATCCGGAAACCCGTTATCCAGAAAGCTCCGAATTACGGAAAGCCCGTCTCCCATAGACTCCATTATAATCAAATAATTCAGAATTGTAAAACTGATTTCCTTTTTCTATGTAGAAATAAATCGGTACCTTGGAATTGATCCCAACTAAGATATAAATAATCCTTATTGGATGCAAAACAATCCTATTGGGTTTAATTGATGTTTTATTGATTTTTTTAGTAGACTTAAGGTGTTGAGATCCAAATTACGGACAGACCCCTTATCCGGAATACCCTTGGTCCCGAGCATTCTGGATAATGGGTCCTATACCTGTATTAGAATGATAACGACAGCATTTGTTGGAGTTTCTTTTGGGTCTCAGCTCTTCATTAAGCTCCTATTTGCCTGCCATAGTGGTGTTTCAAACATTATGGGGGCCAATTACTAAAGCTCGCATTTTTTTTTTTTTTCTGTTTCAGATTTTTTAGCTCTAAAATTTCTAGAAATTTTTTTTGAGACTTACTGTGCGACAAAACAGCCAAAAGTCCGAAAATTGGCCAGCTGAAACCTTCCATTCCCTGGAGGATCCTTCTTTGCATCTAAACTTTAGAGGTTTTCGGATTTTTTACGCTGTTTTTTTGTGTAACAATACGAAAAAGTAGAGGTTTCGATGCAACAATTTAAAAAAAAAAATAGAGATTTTTCCCGCACAGACTTTCTCAGTTAAGACTTTTTAGTAAATGTCAAACTTTCGTGGAAATGAGTTTCATTGACCATATGTCTATGAAGATTCTCATTCATCCAGGTCATGATATACAACAGGGGTAGGGAACCTATGGGTCGGGAGCCAGATGTGGCTCTTTTGATGGCTGCATCTGGCTCGCTGCCAAATCTTTAATGAAAAAAATAATGGGGGGCGTGGCCTGCGCTCTGCGGATAGAAGACGTGTTCTAAGCCTTAGAACATGTTTTCTATGCGCCGAGCGCAGGCCACGCCCTCCTTCGCATCTCATCCAGCATCCTTGGCACCCACCCTACCTTACCCTTGCGCTCGGCTGATATAAGACATGTTCTAAGCCTTAGAACACGTCTTCTATCCACTGAGCGCAGGCCACGCCCTCCTTCGCATCTCATCCAGCATCCTTGGCACCCACCCTACCTTACCCTTGCACTCGGCTGATATAAGACATGTTCTAAGCCTTAGAACACGTCTTCTATCCGCTGAGCGCAGGCTACGCCCTCCTCCACATCGCATCCGGCATCCTTGGGACCCACCCTACCTTGCCCCACAGCATCCACGGCCAAACATATTGTATGGCTCTCCCGGAATTACATTTTAAAATACATATGTGTTTATGGCTCTCTCAGCCAAAAAGGTTCCCGACCCCTGATATACAGTATCTAGGAGAATTAAGTCTAAAACAACTGGACTTTTCTGAGTTTTTCTTGAAAACATTTCACTATTCATACGAGTGGCTTCTTCAACTCAAATGACTGGTAACTGAATTTTTAAAAAGAAAAATTTGAGCATTATTAGAGTTTTTGTAAATCTGCCCCTGTATAAACTTTGGGGTACACTTATCAAAATATGAGATTAAAGCTCACAGCAAAAGACTTCACCCACTTTCTATTCATTTCTATGGGATATTTAATAGCGCTAATATTGATATGAATGGGCTTATTAATCAGTTTTTGAGTTTGTGATTTGGAGAGTTTTTTTTTCTAATTTGAATTAACTTGAAGTTTTTTTTGTTTTTTTAAAGTTCATTAATATAAACTCTTTTGAATAAAAACAAAATCAAAGAAACTGTGAAAAACTCAAAAATCTCGAATTGCAAATATGGCCTGACTTTGCCTAAAACAACTCCCATTGACTTCTACATAAACTCACAAGTTTTTAGATGCCGAAGTTTTACATTGGAGTTTTTGAGTTTTTTTGCACTTAACAAGGTGTTACAGTTGTCATTGTTCCCTACTGCCTCCTTCTAATGTCTTTTACTTGTCCTACTGTTGCCAACTTGTCCTACTTTTACCTAACAATGCCATCCGTTACATCACCAGGTACCAGGTCTCCAAAGTGACAACTTTATTCCTCCAAGGACCTTGGATATTCCTCCTCCTTAGTAACCTCCTCAAATGAAGTGATCCCTAGCCAGTAGCTCAGGAGCCACATGTTGCTCCCCAACCCCTTGGATATTGCTCCCAGTGGCCTTAAAGAAAGTGCTCATTTTTGAATTCCTGGCTTGGAAGCATAAAAACCATGTGTACTGCCAAATAAAGTCTCCTGTAGGCTACCAGTCCACATAAGGGGCTACCAAACAGCCAATTAAAGCCCCTATTTGGCACCCCTGGGAACTATTTTTCATGCTTGTGTTGCTCCCCAACTTATTTTACATTTGAATGTGGTTCATGGGTAAAAAAGATTGGGGACCCCTGCTGTAGAGCTTCAGGTATTCCATTAAAACTCTCCCTTACGCCGAGCCTACATGCTATACTTTCAACATCTACTCCCATAATAACTGTGTTCAAATAATGAGGCTTTATTTCCTAATTACCAGCTGAGAACGTATTTCACCATCACAAACTTACCATACAGCAAGTCACGAAACCTGTCACGTAAGCTGGAACACTCAAGCGAAGTTATAGGTTGCTTGCATTTTGATGCGAATAGAAGGGCTAAGAACACCCTAAGGCAGGGGTGGGCAAACTACGGCCCGTGGGCCACATCCGGCCCCTTGGCCTTTTTAATCCGGCCCGCCGACGACGCCAAGTCTCATCACGCGAGACTTGGTGTCATTGGCGTGCCGGAATTAAAGAGACGAAGGGGGCGTAACGCTGGCCTGGCCCTGCCCGCCCTGGCCCGGTCCGGCCCGGGGGTAAGAAAATGTGGCCCGTGAGCCAAAAAGTTTGCCCACCCCTGCCCTAAGGAATATTTTCCATCCGAATGCACTTGGGAACCTTCCACGTTTGTTTTTGCTCCTGTTATGGCTAACTGGAAAGAAGGCACCACTGACAATTTGGCATTTTTGCAGTTGTACCTCTGTGCAAGAGGATTCCCACCGAGTAATGGGGACATGGAAACCCCTCTACCACAACCACTACAGTCAAATTACTGCGTTTGCTTCAAAATGTTAAGCAAGAGGATCAAGGAATGGTGGTGCCATGATGATGATGATGATGCAGGGGAGTTGCTATTTCTGGACTAAACAATGGCGTAATAGCAAAATAAAATAGATGTGGCAATTATTTCAGGACTGTGGAAGGAACGCCCTCAAAATACCCGGTGCTAAAAAATCAAGCACATCTGTAATCAAGTTTTTTGGAACAAGTTTTGTTAATTGGCATAGAGGCAGGCAGATTCCTTTGGAGTATAGAAGGATAATAGCAGTTTGAAGGCTTTAAAGGAGAAGTAAAGGCACAATCACTGTGGCAAAATCTTGGGCAGCCCTCTGTGATTGTTATTTCTTACCTTTTACCCCAGACTGGTGCTCCTGTTAGGAGAATACTGCACAAGCCTGGGGTATCTGGGAGAGAGCAATTCTCTTCCTTCTTCTGTCTTCGCGCCACTTGCAAATGCGCAATAGAGTGAAAAGCGGAACTGTAACAAGAAAGTCGCCATTTTCACCCTACAGTATCGCAGCTACCCCAGGCTGGTGGGGTTTTCTCTTAACGGGAGCTCCAACTTGGGATAAAAGGTAAGCGATTACAATCACTGGGGGGTGGTGCCTAATATTTGGCCACCCCCCCATTGATTTGTACCTTTCCTTCTCCTTTAACTTGTGCGACGACTGCAAAACAGTAAGTTTCCATTGCGTGGAAGTCCAACATTTTCCATTGTTTCAGCAAACATTTCAGGGAAAACAAACTGCAAGTATTTCACTCAGCATCTGTAAGAGGAACGAGGATGTCTGTCATATTAGTCTCAGGCAATATGTTACTCTGTTCAAACATATAAAGGAACACTCTTTTCAACAGTAGTCGCCTGTCCCTCAGCCTGCCTTCAACCTGCATCCTCCCAATCCCACAATTCCCTGCTGCACACGTGATGTCAATAAGGAAAGGAACGTCACAGTGCAATGCATTGTGGGTTATGTAGTCCCTGCATGCTGTCTGTAAGCTGTGGAGAAGTTGTTACAATTTGTAACATCAGTGTTTTAGTCCCTCCTCCCCTGCCAGGATTTCAAATGATGCAGAAAGAGAAGAACTGTTTTGCAGCTGGATTTCAGCATATAAAAATGGTATTTATTCATACTTTTTAAAGTAACAGATTACAGTGATTTATTATTATTTATTAGTGGTTTCTGTGTTGTGTGGGGTTTTTTTTTAACAAATTTCGGTTCAGAAGGCAGAGTTTCCCTTTAAACCAAAATGTGCTGTCTGACACCTTCCAGAAGGGCTTGAAGGAACATCATCTGTACTATAATGTCATGTCTATGCCTCTCACTGCATTCAGTACTCCATATTCTACATACCATCTTCCATACTGATGCTGTAAATCTATATGTCCAGCATACAACTTAGGGGCATGTTTACTAAGATTGGAGATAAATATCTCCAGTGATATTGCCCATAGCAACCAATCAGCAATAAGTTTTGAACAGTCACCTACAAGTTAGAAATCAAAGCAAAGACTGGCAACATCCCCAGTGATATTGATCTCCATTCTTAGTAAACACACTCCCAAAAACCAGGGGTGCAACCAGTGTCGGACTGGGACCTCAGGGGCCCACCAGAAAACCTTAGACCCTAGGCCCACTCTCCAAACTATTTTTCCTCCTTTCCTCACCCAACCTCTTTATTCTCCCAGTCTCTTTTATTTACATGCTAGCATCTATCCTTCCATCTAATTCTCCTGTTTCTTCCCATTCAGAAATAGGGAATGACCATGAAACAGGCAAAATGGTCAGGAGAAGAAGGGCCCACTGACACCTGGGCCCACCGGGAGTTTTCCTGGTATCCTGGTTGGCCAGTCCAACACTGGGTGCAACTACTGATTGTGTAATAGGTGTAGCACAATATAATATTATTGATTATTAGGTCATACTGGAGCCCAAATACTCCTCCATGGCACTGCCATGAGTAATATAGGTTCCTGGACACCTCCATTTTTTCAGTGCACAAAGGTCCACCCATTTGTCTCAAGTATGATAAAATACTAGGGTTCCAGTTAGTTCATATGCATCTCTACCTGTGTATAACCAGCAGGAGACTATGCTTGCCATCTAAGTGTAGTAATGTAAACGTGGACTCTTCCCACAGCAACAGAAGGGTTTCTAAACCAAAACATACCAAAGGATATAGGATAAAGATGAGAAAATCAGGACCCAATGCTACATTTTCCCCTCAACTCTATCTATATTCCAGTATTTATTCCCAGGTACAGCAGTGCATATGCACATTGAACCTTCTGGAGGCTGGTAAGAAGTATATACATGTTCAGTTGTATTGGTCATTGGTGATGGATGTTTGGCAGACCTTGGTGCAAGACAAGTCAAAAAATACTCTATAGTTACCAAATGGGCCACAGACCCCCTTGAGCAAGTGGGCAACTGCTTTGCGCCAGTGTGGATAGTACTTCCCATGTTGTATATTCAGAAGTCCATGTGGTGAGGAACCCTAAGGAACCACAGATGCTTTTCTCCTGCAAGCAACCCCGTTGGGATGTCTTCCATGATCAGTATAACTCACCACTCCCGCGCTCACCGTTCAACATTCCTATGATGACACTTAGCAGAAGGGCGCACCATGCATTGACATGACCCTGCTGCTCGGCAGCTATTTTTGCACTCTACTAATCGCACACAAGGGAAGGCACTTCCACAAAACACACACCTGGCTAACAAAGCCATTGCCCTTCATTGACCGAGAACAAAGACAAAGTTCTGGTTATGGCACATGAGAATGGCGGGATATTTTTTACTTATTGATTGTTGGTTCTGCCGCAGTGTGGGTTTTGGTGCCTTTTATAACAATGTTGTAAGACAGGTTCACACTGTTTAACACACTTTGCAATGTTTTTCTAAAGCAAACACATACTGTGCATTTTTGTGCATAATTATGCTTTTTAATTTGTGGGAAAGTGCTCAAAGAAATCTGTGTCACCGAAGGTATAAAAAAAGCATTATTTGGGGTGGGGTGGGAGCTTATGTTGAGCAGTCCAGAATGCTGCATGCTAACCTAGTGGCATTTCATTAGTAGGAACCCTGCACCTCTGGGAAGGCCAGTGTATTAGTGACATCAGATACGGGCAGGTTGGACACAGGTATATAAATACCCCAGCAAGCAAGCATTATTTATATACCCGCACCCAACCCATCACCAGAAGGGGTACGGCATGCAAGAGCATATATATAAATAAGTCAACAGAAGGCAGCTGGCTGGGTTGATAGTGGCATAGTAATTTCTTCTCTTAACCTTCAAAGCCCTCCATTCCTCTGCTCCTCACTACATCTCTTCCCTTGTGTCTCTGGCCGACTCCTTCGTTCCTCGCAGAGCAATCGTTTGGTTGCGCCCCCCACTACTACTGCTGTTTCCCACCTTAAACCTTTATGCCTTGCTGCCCCTTACATTGGGAATGCCCTCCCTGATTTCCTCCCTCTGTCTTTTTAAAACTAAACTTAAAGACTCCCTTTTGGAGCACTCACCCAGCACCTGATCTGGAAACTGGCACTTATGTTGTAGTGTCACCCACTGTGACCTACAGCACTTATATTGGCCTATTTGTGTCTGTAAGTTACCCTCCCATATAGATTGTAAGCTCTACGGGGCAGGGACCTCCATCCTCCTGTGTCTTTGACTCTTAACTTATTGCAACTGTAACTTGTATTTTTCTGTATTTATTGTTATACTTTGTATTTATCTATTATTATCTTAATAACCCCCTGTTTGTATTAATGTATTCTACTGTACAGCGCTGCGTACATAAGTAGCACTTTATAAATAAAGATATACATACATATACATTCATGGTAAGGTCATGGGTAGGATGGGCCATGGGTAGAGTTCAGCCACTTGCCACCAACAAAATATACGTTTTGCACATCACTACAGTATGCAGCTGGAGGCTACTGTATTCTTGTATCATCATGTTGCCCCTGAGCCACTGGTTGGGGATCACTGCTCTAGATCAACTAGCAGTTAGGCAGATTATATGTAGGCATAGAAGTTTGAACTTGATGGACAGGTGCCTTTTTTCAAGCTAACTTACTATGTTACAGAGCACATAGCAAATCAGTCATTTCGGAGCATGAATTTCTGGATACCACATCACATGCCTGGAGTCTCTGAGCACAAGATAGAATCTTTTCATATGCTTAGCAAAGCTGTGTAGCATCAGTCATATATGAATCATATGTTCTTAGCCCAGTGCTGATTTGTGCATCCAGTCGGGCACGCGTCTGTGACTGCTGCTTGTTCTGTGTGGTGAAGGACTGTTGCTGAACAGTCACTTAATTAAAATACTAACAGTTTCCTGCCTTGTGCCGATTTGCACATAACACACAGGGGTGGCATTTGGGGAGGGGGTGCGGAGAAGCCAAGGCCTAATCTTGGTGTGGAGACCAAGGCTCTATGGAGGTCACAGAGCTTAAGATGAGCACAGCCAACTGACTTGGGGCCCCAGTCTCACTAATACCAATTCATTCTGTTATAGGCTAAACAGTCTCACAAACAACTGCTTGGGTTTATTCTTTCTTGGAACTACCTAGATGCTATAGGTGGGTGGGTGATAATCACTCAAGTCATTTCATATCATTAGATTGAATTCACGTTCCTTAGCTGTGCAACAAACTGAAAAAATTGCCACATTTGTGTTTCTGTCCAGGTTTCCGGTTGGCCTAAGATTAACCTGGTACCTAGCAACACTCCTAGCTGTCCATACACAGTAAAATTCACTTGTTTGGTGAGGTCTCCAAACCAGCAATTCTTTCCCTCAATATGGCCAATATCGTTCTAATGTGATTGTTTGCCCCTAGGGAGTGCGGACTGCATCAATGAGCCCATGTGGTCCTTGATCCAACAGGAAAATCAAGCCTGCCTTTTCAACATCTGCCCAATTTTTGGCCAGATATTGGTCTGGTAGGACTGTCAGTGGAACCCATACAGTGGCAGATCAGCTTCTGAATCGGTCTGAAGGACCCAAATCAGCAGCTGAAATCTGCCCGTGTATGGCCACCTTAAGGTTTTCTCAGTAAAAGTGGCCATACACTGCCCGTGTTTGGGGAACCCCCAACAGGCCTACTAAAGCGATAGCTGTCCTAAAATTGGCAAGATGTCAATCGGGCTGGTTTGATTTTCATGTTGGAACAGTTTATTGTGCAGTCCTCGCTCCGACAGGTCCTATTGCCGTCTGACAGATCCTATTTCACAATTTTATTTCTAAACATCACTCACCAGATGCCTTGGTAGATGCCTTCTTTTGGTTTAGTTTTATTGCTACTGGGGCTCCTAGGCACTTTTTTGGGTGGGGGAAAGGGTTAGGGTGGGGGAGTGGTTGTGTGCTACACCAAGCAGACATTTATGGACTTGGATCAAGTGTGTTTGTTGTGGGAGGGGGTGGGAATAGAAGCCATCATGGACTTTGAAAGATGACTCTCTTCTCTTCTGTTGGGAGGGAATGGGTGGGTTTTGATGAAGGTTTATTACTTTTTAATGGACGGCCTCATCTGAACTATTATGTTATGTTTGTTAACTTTATGTTCGGTTTATATTTTCTTAAAAAAGAAAAATTCCTTTTTCACAAGGGCCAAATGATCGGATTATTTTGATATCACCCACCTTAAAAGGCATATCGGTGGAAAGATCGTTTGGTGACCTCACCAAATAAGCAGATCTTAACCCATAGTACCCAAATGTCTGCTTTCTAACAGCTGTAAATGCTACCAGCTGGTTAGTTGGGTAACTAGACCTTGGCTAAACCATACATATTGCCCTTAGAAAACTGCATTACCAGTTATAGGCAAACAATTTTGTTTTGTAACTCAAGTGTTATCTTGACAAACAACTTGGATGATGGTATTCTCAGTGAAATATCACTTATGGAAACATATTTTCTCGGATGCGTTCAGCAGATAATGGCTGCAAGAGGTCAGTAGCCACGGGGTTTAAGTCATTAGCCGTTCTAGATGACTTTGAAATGCACAGGGATTCGGACCATTTTTTTTTAATGACATATTTGTACAGTGATACCGCACCCCCATTATTTTTAGGCATGGGAAAAATACAAAATTTCCAAATGCAAATGATAACATTCCAGAATATAATTACAGGGATATATAGGGATCATGGCATTATAGGGATATTTCAGTTACACTATTTTTGTCTCTCTCCCTCCCGGTGTGCAATTTAAAGTGACCTGGGAACAAAATTGCATCCGATCCAAAAGACTGGTAAAGCGGTAGAGCCAGAAACATCTACTGTAGGTTAGAGTTTGTAAGTAAAACAATAAACTGCTCTTTATACCTTCAACTATTCTACTTGTAACGTTGGTGGTTCCCAGGTAGAGTCAAGACAGAGGCCACTAAGAGTTCATTATGAGTTCTACAGAATATGGTAGAGGTATGGGATCTGTTATCTGGAATTCTTGGGACCTTAGGTTTTAGGCATAAAGGGTTTTTTTTGTAAAAAATCATACCTTAAGTCTTAACATTAAACAAACCCAGTAGCCTAGTTTTGCCTCCAGTATGGATTTAGGCAGATTAGTGACCATCAAGTACAGGTATGGGATCCGTTATTCAAAAAACCCATTATCCAAAAAGTTCCGAATTACGTAAAGGTCATCTCCTATACACTCAATTTTAAGAAATAATTCAGATTTTTAAGAATGATTTGCTTTTTCTCTATAATAATTTGGAGTTTTCTGGATATTGGGTTTCTGGATAAAATATCTCATGCCTGTTGTTTGTAAATCTGAGAATAGAGGAACAAATGCAGAGTTTTTTAGTTGCAATTAAAAAGCATTGGGTTCCTTTATGGGAAGAACTTGATGTGTATCTTAGTGCTGGTTCTGTAGGACCCTTGTATCGCTCTTGTGCTTTGACTTTGGTTCTTTCCTGTATGGAGCCAACAGGCCTTTCTCTACTATGGAATTGGGGTGGTGGGAGAACGTAAATAAAGATTACATGGGCAATATTAGTGATACCATCACTTAAATGAACTTATGAGTATGACTAGCAGATTAAGTATAAGCGACAAGCAGAAAGAAAGTCCATGTAACTGGCTAGTGGCCAAAGGCAGGTTGCAGGCAGAAAGAGTCCATAGGGTTGATTCACTAAGGTGCGATAACACTTATCGCATGCTTTTTTGCGTTAAAATTGACGCGGAAAAAAACGCACGATTCGCTATAGTTTTGTCGCATGCATCAAGTCGCATATCGCGTGCGCAACCGAATGCATTAATTTTAACGCATTGCGTACATTAGCGAATGAAAAGAATACTAACGCATGATTCACAAACACTAAATATCGCATTTGTCTATTTGAAAATTAACCCCTACTTGGCGCAGGCGGTAATTATAGAAAAGTACAGTTAATGAGCTTTTGGCGACACAATATGGACTTTGCAGTGGGATTTATTCAAGTCTGTGCTGGCCCCAGAGTGATGCAGCCGCCAGTTTGCAGGGAAATTGTAATTTTCCGAACAGTAGTTTTACGAGCGTAATGGTGTGTATGGCTAACATGGCGTGTGTGCGACAAGTAGCGCGCATGTGTTAATTAGCACGTGTTGCGTTGAATACCGCACGAAAATAGTCTTCGTGACTTAAATAACACAAACAGCATCGCGTCTAAATTAACGCAAATATACTTTTAGTGAATCGCGCGATAAAACGCGAAACATTAGACGCGATAAAATTTTTAACGCATGCTATAAATAACGCACGTTTTAACGCACCTTAGTGAATCAACCTTCATATGTGGGCACTGGGTTGGGGCAGGCAGCAAAGAAGGAAAAGTGAGTGAGTATGATGGTGGGTGGATGTTAAGGCAGGCAGCAGGCAACAACAAGTCCAAGAATCAGACCAGGGGTCAGAACCAGGAGATCAAACAGTAATAATATCCGAATAGGGCAGGAATAGACTGACAAACCCGCCAGGAACTGTAGGACTAGAAAGGCTAGACCAGGGATCCCCAACCTGCATTACTTGTGAGCCACATTCTGTTGTAAAAAGAGTTAGGGAGCAACACAAACATCAAAAAAGGTCCTGGGGGTGCCAAATATGGGCTATGATTCAATAATGTTATTTATGCAACCAAAACTTGCCCCCAAGTCAGGAATTCAAAAATAACTACCTGGTTTGGGGGCACTGAGAGCAACATCCAAGGGGGTGGGGAGCAACATGTTGCCCCTGAGCCACTGGTTGGGGATCACTGGGCCTGACCATGAATAGCAGGTTCATTTAAGCCAGAAATGGAGGAAGAGGCAGACTTAAATAAGCCCTTGGTGACTGCATTACAGGCATCTGACCTTAATGAGCTTGGGGGTGGAAATTATGAAGCCAGAGGAGGTGGCAAATGTTTATCTGGCTACAAATGTCTACAGCGGCTCAGCAGGGACATGTTCCTGTAGATTAGCACACAGGACCGGGTTCAAGTCCTGACAATGTGGTTATCAATTAATAAAATCTCCTGCCACTCGGTATTAATACATCATTAATACTTTGATATACCATAGTCCAGCTCAGGACCTAGTGGCATCTGGATGGGATCTGAGATAGGGCTACATACAGACCTATAATATTGCTCTCTATCGCCCCCTAGTTAATGAGTTATTTACAAGTTGGGCATATGTGAACACAACGAGATTCCATTATTCTTTTTGTAGCAAACGAACAGTACTTCTTCCAATCTGATGTATTCCCTGTGTAACAGTGTATCTATGTATTGGGGGCTGACAGGCTTGAAATCATAATAATAGTCATAATAATCTTCAGCAGAAAAACCGGTCTGACCTGCCGTTTGCACAGATGGTCAGTATCCATATAAAGCAGCCGGAAGGCTATAATGCGTCTTATTGGTCAAGGAAACAGATTGCTTGAAAATATTTCCGTGGGTTGCAACACCGGACACTGAACTTGTCTTGTCTACACGTAATATACAAATGTGTCTCAGTGGCCAATCACGTGCCTGTACTATAATCAGGCCTGGTTTACACAAATCCATTTTTTTAGAGCTGATAGACTTGCTTTTTTTGTCTGAAGGTTTCTCTTCCGTGTGTTCTCCACAATGTCAGCCTCCAGGGTTTCTCCTTGTACCCAGTGGGTATGTTGTGCCCAAACCTGACATAAGGCATTACTAATAATAAACATATATAATGCACCAATAAGTACAACTGTGCAGTAAATAGAAGGGCAAATACTTAATATACTGTATACACAATGCCAAAGCGACTGCTAAGGGCCATAGGCCAGTATATTAGGACTGGGTATGGCTGTGGGTCTATTTTGAATCACAACTTGGGCATAAGTCCCCTACTATCCAAGATAGCAATAAATCATATAGGGGCCACAACTATTCATACCATCTATCTATTGTAGAAATTACATTATAGGGATTCCCACCATGGGACCACCCAGCATACCCACTGTATATCCCCCCCACCCTCATCCAAACACATCTACTATTCATCTATGTTCTATATTATTATATTTCTCCCAGTCATGCTGTGTTTCAAGCACCATGTTATGAAAAACCCAAATTAGATTTTCCTCCAGTTAAGACTATAGTTTCCAACTTTTTTTGTCGCTAATACTGGTCTTCAGGTTGGTGAGGCGGCCCGTGATGTTATTCGAGGGCGGAGCCATGATGTAAGGGGCGGGAAATGGGCAGCTGGGTGGGGGAAAGGTGGATGGGGCTGGAAAATGGGTGGGACAAAGGGCCGGACTGGGCAGGGAAATGGGCTGACTGGGCAGGGTTATAGGCAGAGCAGAGTTGAGTCCAAGTACATTGCCAACAAACTTGTAATACCGGTGCCAGCCCTAGCTGGGGATTTAATGGCTACGCCAGTCTAATACCGGGCAAGTGCCAACCCTAGTCAAGATGGTGATAATGCCCTTTGCTCATTTAATCCAGTCCATAATCATAGTCCATAGTCAACATCTCTCTCCTGTGTTACTATTATACAGAAGCCTGCAGTAATGTACTTTACCATAGTACGAATACAAATATAAATCCCCCTAAGAAGGCACAAAACAGAAAATATGCTGCAAAAAGCTTCTTACTCTTTAACATTGAAGTTGTGGCTGTGCTCAGTATTGGGGTTCCTTTGGGCTGGGTGCCTAAAACCAAAGCAATAAATTCTGCATTACAGTAGCACCCCTCTGTGTTGGCTTAAAAACAATCTACGGCTAACTGGATAAATGGGATCTGTTATCCAGAATGTTTAAGATATGGGGTTTTTCTGGATAAGGTGTCTTTCTGTAATTTGGATCTTCATACCTTAAGCCTACTAAAAATAATTTAAATATTAAATAAACCCAATAGGGCTGTTCTGCCCCCAATGAGGGGTAATTATATCTTAGTTGGGATCAAGTACAGGTACTGTTTTATTATTACAGAGAAAAGGGAATCATTTAACCATGAAATAAACCCAATAGGGCTGTTCTGCCCCCAATAAGGGGTAATTATATCTTAGTTGGCATCAAGTACAGGTACTGTTTTATTATTACAGAGAAAAGGGAATAATTTTTAAAAATGGGAGATGGCCTTTCCGTAATTTGGAGCTTTCTGAATAACAGATCCCTTACCTGTACAGCCACACATACAGAGATGGGAGAGAGATACTGTATAGTATGGACTGGTAACATAATAACATCACCTCTGCCATATGGGCTACATAAAGGAGAAAAAGGCCAAATTATTGTTCAGAATATACTTGGATACATGGATTTCTTGCAGGCATTGGTGCTCCACATTACCCGAAACCCCTTATCCATAAAACCCAGCACCCTAGCATTCTACAGAATAAACAGTGCCCATATATATACTGATTACAGCCATATATATATATTTTAACTGCTGTCTTTACGATATATTATATGGATTTACTGTTTATTGATAGAATATGATTTCATAAGACCATTAAGTACACAAGATAAGGAAGTCCCTGCTCCCAATCTCACACTTATTCCTGGTATAGAAGGTCAGGATGGGTAATTAGCAGGTATAGATACTGGGGGTTAATATTTGTGGAAAGTGAAACCTACATTGGAATCAGCAGCAGAACTAAAGGATCAAAAGAGCAGAGAAAATAAGTCAGTTCTGCATAATATGTTGCAGTAGTACATTTTGGCCACAAGAGGGAAACCTTTCTTCATTAACAAAATAACCATTCCAGGACCATTTATCTAGTTCTGAATGGATTTCTTTTATCAAGATATTTCATATTTTTCAGTGGTCATTCACTACCACACCAGAGTGTGCAATTTTAGACTCAATCACTTTGTCTTTTTCCCCTGCAATGCAGCATTTGTTACCAATAATTCCAGCATCATTACAGTTGGTGATTGCACTTACAATTAGGGTTGCCACATGTCTGGTTTTGACCCAGATAGCCTGGTTTTCATAAGGGCTGTCTGGGTCAAAACTGCCTGTCCGGTTTTCCCAATTTGGAAGCCCAGACCGGACTCCCTGAGATTGGCTAATCGCCGCGTCACAGCCCCACCCCTGTGACATCACTGCCCAACCCACATGGCATTACTACCCTGCCCAGTAATGTCAGGCCCCGCCCCCGGCCCATAGTTAAGGCAGCTATGCTGAAGCACAAACAGAGCATTTTACTTGTAACTGGGCCCGGCAGCAAAATACAGCCCAACATGTCAGAACCTATCATTGGGGATAACTTCTTATGTTCTGGTAGTGATCTTTAAAGGGGAACTAATCCTCCAAAGTGATTTTGCTTCTATGGTTTTCACTTATGGTGGAGGCTGCTGGGCACACTGGGTTTTTCCCGCTGGCCCAGTCTGACCCTGGGGATGTTGCACAGAACGACTGCCATAAAAGTCCCACTGTCAGTCTGTAATGAGGCTGAAACTTGTCATATACATTTTTTAATATTACAGGTGTGGGATCTTTTATCCAGAATGTTTGGCACCAGATAAGAGATAAGAAATGTTTCCAGATAAGAGGTCATTCTATAAGTCAGGGGTGGCCAAAACGTTGGTCACTGTCCACCAGTCGATCCCCCGTGGATTTCTGCGGAAGTGCGGCGCGTTTATTGGGTACGCATATGTACGCTGCGTCGTGTATGTACACCGGGAGGAGTCAAAAGTAGATCGCCGGGGGAAAAAGTCTGGGCACCCCTGCTATAAGTTAAAGCACCTTTTGTTATGGCTAATAAAGACATTTAACCATGAAATAAACCCAATAGGGCTGTTCTGCCCCCAATAAGGGGTAATTATATCTTAGTTGGGATCAAGTACAGGTACTGTTTTATTATTACAGAGAAAAGGGAATCATTTAACCATGAAATAAACCCAATAGGGCTGTTCTGCCCCCAATAAGGGGTAATTATATCTTAGTTGGGATCAAGTACAGATACTGTTTTATTATTACAGAGAAAAGGGAATCATTTAACCATTAAATAAACCCAATAAGGCTGTTCTGCCCCCAATAAGGGGCAATTATATCTTAGTTGGGATCAAGTACAGGTACTGTTTTATTATTACAGAGAAAAGGGAATCATTTAACCATTAAATAAACCCAATAGGATTGTTTTGTCACCAACATGGATTCATGCAGCTCAGTTACCATCAAGTACAAGCTACTGTTTTATTATTAGAAAAAAGGATGTAAATACAATAAGAATTATTTGCTCCAATAGAGACTCCTGATAACAGATCCCATGCCTGTGATTTAGTATCCCGTTAAGGCACAAGGTTTTCCTTGCAAGCTCCCAGAAGGCATACAGTAAAGCATGAGAGGAGCTGGAGCCAATCCAGGAGCCCGTCACAGGCCTAATGCTTCTCACATCACTCTGTTCATTTGCAGGGTGGGGCGCCCCATCGTTACCCAACAGCGCGGCTCTCTGGCACTGAATAAGCACATTTACATTCCCCGCTGTACCCACATGAAAATGACGGGGGCCATTAGCTTTATCTTTGCCTGAGGTGTTCTGTTTCCTCTGCCTTGAGTAATGGCAGTGTCCGTGGGTCTGTGAAACCATAGAAAAATGTGAGTATTGGAACAGCACAATGTTACTCACGTAACATGGGGAATAGGAACGGATGTGCCGGTATTTGCCCCTTCCTACAGGCACGCTCTGCCGGTGGCACGGAACAAAGGGTTAGATACAGTGTGGATAAGCACAGAAGGACAAAGAGCATCATCACCATATCTATCTATCATCTATCTATCTATCTATCTATCTATCTATCATCTATCTATCTATCTATCCATCATCTATCTATCATCTATCTATCATCTATCTATCTATCTATCTATCTATCTATCTATCTATCATCTATCTATCTATCTATCTATCTATCTATCATCTATCTATCTATCTATCTATCTATCATCTATCTATCTATCTATCTATCTATCATCTATCTATCTATCTATCTATCATCTATCATCTATCTATCTATCATCTATCTATCTGTCTGTCTATCTATCTGTCTGTCTATCTATCTATCTATCTATCTATCTATCTATCTATCATCTATCTATCTATCTATCTATCTATCATGTATCTATCATCTATCTATCTATCTATCTATCTATCATCTATCTATCTATCTATCTATCTGTCTGTCTATCTATCTATCTGTCTGTCTGTCTATCTATCTATCTATCTATCTATCTATCATCTATCTATCTATCTATCTATCTATCTATCTATCTATCTATCTATCATCTATCTATCTATCTATCATCTATCTATCTATCTATCTATCTATCATCTATCTATCATCTATCTATCTATCTATCATCTATCTATCTATCTATCTATCTATCTATCTATCTATCATCTATCTATCTATCTATCTATCTATCTATCTATCTATCTCTATCTATCTATCTATCTATCTATCATCTATCTATCAATTTGCCAATTGCCAATTTTCTTAGATTAGCTCTCTCTACATCAGGGATCCCCAACCTTTCTTACTCGGGAGCCACAGTCAAATGTAAAAAGACTTGGGGAGCAACACAAGCACCATAAAAGTTCATGGAGGAGCTAAATAAGGGCTGTGATTGGCTATTAGGGGCCTCTATGCACCCTATCAGCTTACAGGGGGCTTTATTTGGTAGGTTTTATTCAGCCGAAACTTGCCCCAAGTCAGGAATTCAAAAATAACTCCCTGGTTTGGGGGCACTGAGAGCAACATCCAAGGGGTTGGGGAGCAACATGTTGCCCCTGAGCCACTGGTTGGGGATCACTGTACTATAGTCATACTCAAAGTTGAGTTAAAAGTGAGCAACGCCTATAGGATCCCAAGTAAAGACAAAGATGTAGGAGGCAGATTATGACATGACTGAACAAAGCACCTTACAATAAGCTACTTTGCTTAGGGGGTTACGCTGGGTGTATACGTTGAGTGGGTTCATGAATAAGCATACACCAAAAATGTTTCAGCTTGCTCCAGATACATCATCTCGTCTACTCGACAAGAAGTGCTTATACCTGGAGGCCAGCCATGCAAAATGGCGGGGAGACATGTTTAAGTCCTGCCTAGACATGCCCGGTATTGAATGTTTTGTATGATGCCTAGGGGGCACTGCAACTATACTGTACCAAGCGGTCAGTTCCTCCCCTGTGAATCATGGAGATTCTCAGGTTTGTCCCATGTGGGACATTAGAGATCAAGAACACATAATGCAACTGTGTGTCCACAATGAAAAATGTTGTGTTAATGAAACATGTGATACTATAGTCATGCACCTATTAAAAAAATATTAAACTTATTATAAAGCATTGATACAAAGAAGTCTTAGATTGTAAGCTCTACGGGGCAGGGACCTCCTTCCTATTGTGTCTCATACCACATGGCACTTACTCCCTGTGTATTTATACTTATTTATTGTATTTATTATAACACTTGTCCCCCCTGTGTGTAATTGTGTTTATTGTAAGATTGTACAGCGCTGCGTACCCTTGTGGCACTTTATAAATAAAGTTATACATATATATGTCTATGCAGATCTTGGGTATGCTATATGTCTATATGCTATATGTCCATAATAATCTCTAGAAGAACCATATCCAAGCCCTGAGCTTCCAGTTGGACAGTCCTGCTATAATGAATAGATATGTTCTATATTCTAAATAAAAACCATGTTTGCCCAGGAGCAGTATCCCATAGCAACCAATCAGCAGGTAGAATTTACTGGTCACCTGTTGAAAAGCAAACATCTTATTGGTTACTGCTACTGGGCAAATATAGTGCCTTTTATAACATTTGGGGGCTAGAACTTTTCTTGGGTTTAAGAAAGCGCAGACCATCACTGCAAATAACACAAGATATCCAGCTGGGAATTGCATAAATACTGTCCAACCTGCATGTTGGGTGATTACCTTGGTAGTTAACAAACACCTTTGCCAATAGATTTATGATGTAAACCCTGGACTAATTATTGATTTGGGTTAAATCCAAATATATCCAGAAGGTTGAGCCCGCTATAGTACCTTGGTAGTGGGTAAGGACTGGAGATAAAAGAACTACTTGTTATTCAGTTGTATGCTGAGCCAATGGGAAAATATGGCTTTTTTTTTTTTTTCAAAACAGGACATGTAGCACTTCCCGGCCAGCTCTTTCCTTGTGGAGCACCTTACCTGGGGGGACATCTGCCATTGACTTCTACATGATCTCAACAGGTTTTATTTATAGGTGTATTTTTGCATCCGGTTTTGTCATATAATAAATCGCAAAAAAAAAACCTCTTTTTTGGTGTCAAAAAAACCCAAACCAAGGAAATCAAGCATTAGTAAATGGCTCTTTAATGTCTGTACAGCAGTTTGCTGTAGATATCCCCCTTCCCCAGCCCTACTTTCTCAGCTCCCTTTGCATTCTGTGGTCCAATAACTCTAAGATGATATTGAGGTCCTTCTTCCATTTCTGTAGAGCATTATTGGAGGTCAATCCTCCATCTTGCTACTGTCTTTTTTGGACATAAGTTTAGGTGGGTGCAGGTAATTCAGTTATCAAAGGTTGTTTCTAAATTCTAAACTACTCTACTAAAATTACTTAGTAGAGTAGTTGAGAAAGACAAACCAACAATTATCTAGGGATGCACCAAATCCAGGATTTGGCCAGGATTCAGCCTTTTCACAGGTTTCAGCCCAATCCAAGTGGCTAGCCAAACTGAATTCTTAAAATCATGAGACTTTTCGTAACACAATAAAGTTGAAAAATGTTTCTCTTCTGAATTCTGAACAGAATTAGGGTTGGGATTCTGTTCAGGATTCAGCCAAATCTTTCATGAAGGTTTTAGGATTTGTCTGAATCCCAAAATAGCTGATTCGGTGCATCCCAACAATTAACTGATATTATTGTCCATTGGGATCATTCCCCATGTACAGCTGCAGGTAGGGAAGCCTTTATTTGTGAAAGTCACCAATCATCAAAGCTGTAAGATTAATATTTATACAGGTATGGGACCTATAATCCAGAATGCTTGGGACCTGGGGTTTTCTGGATAAGGGATCTTTCCATAATTTGGATCTCCATTCCTTAAGTCTGCTAAATAATCATTATTATTGAATAAACCCAATAGGATTGTTCTGCCCCCAATAAGGGGTAATTATATCTTAGTTGGGATCAAGTACAGGTACTGTTTTATTATTACAGAGAAAAGGGAATCATTTAACCATGAAATAAACCCAATAGGGCTGTTCTGCCCCCAATAAGGGGTAATTATATCTTAGTTGGGATCAAGTACAGGTACTGTTTTATTATTACAGAGAAAAGGGAATCATTTAACCATGAAATAAACCCAATAGGGCTGTTCTGCCCCCAATAAGGGGTAATTATATCTTAGTTGGGATCAAGTACAGGTACTGTTTTATTATTACAGAGAAAAGGGAATCATTTAACCATGAAATAAACCCAATAGGGCTGTTCTGCCCCCAATAAGGGGTAATTATATCTTAGTTGGGATCAAGTACAGGTACTGTTTTATTATTACAGAGAAAAGGGAAGTCAGTTTTAAAATTCTAAATTATTTGATTAAAATGGAGTCTATGGGAGACGGGCTATCTGTAATTCGGAGCTTTCTGGATAACGGGTTTCCAGATAAGGGGTCCCATACCTGTACTACTGTACATGATCATTTTTCTTATAATCTCCCATGGACCTCCTATTCTGTTAAATCCCCTTATAAGAAGTTAAAATGAAGCCCCAAACTGGGGCATAAATGGCACTCTTCATAACATGGCCTTTATGGAGAATTATTGAAAAACTATGCAAGTTGGGATAATCTTCTGTATTTAGCACCAATGACTCTTTAAAACTGGACCTGTTAAGGAGCAGATACGAAGAGCAAATGTGAAGATTTCAGAGCTTCTTTTCACATAATATTTTACATTTTTGGAATATTATTTTAGAAGCACCTCAATTGACCTCCAGAAGATGCGGCATTGAAAACTGATAAAAAAAAAATCGTATCTTTGTATCGTCCTCCATCAAAGAGCGCCTTGTCGTTTCCCATTAATATTCCTTATAAAAAAAAAAAAACCCGTCCATTTGCGCCAGCTCGAGAGCTGTCATTTTCCCCTGTGCCAACCGCACGGAGCAATTTGCCCCCCGTTCCAACCTTAAATATAGATCCTGTTTTCACAAGGTTTAGCAGTTTTTTTTGCAACCATGATGTGGTTTTTGCACTAAGTTTAAAAATTCTTCCATATTTTTCCTTGAAGTTTGTCACCTTGGAGACAAACACCACGCAGGAAACGTCCAAAGGAAAAGAGATTGAAATGCGAAATCCAAAGTACAGCAACCGACTCGTTTAAGCCGTGTAAATTTATTGTTGTATTTCTTCAAAACGTCAAGAGGAGAAGAAGAAGAAAAAAAAAAAATGACGTTGGATAAGGACCTGGGAGAAAATAAATTACAAAATTTTTATATGAATTTAACTAAGCCAAGGCCCTTGCCATTAACTTTTCCATATATAATAGGAATGGCAAGATCCACATTGCTAAAGTTTATTTTGGTACCGGTAGACTTCTCTCCCATTAAAAAGAAATTAATCAGCAAATTCCTCCACAGCTAAGCCCCTCTCTATGTAAACAGAACCCAGCTGTAATGCATTACAAGGTGATATTGTCTCACGTAAGTGGTTTCTGTGGCCCTCACTTTGCAACAAAAGCATCTAAAGTAAACTGAGAAAGCTCTGTTTGCTTTGTAATGTTTTTATAGAAGTGGGATATACCTCACACTTATAAAGTTCCTTTATACGACTCATTTTATACGACGGTAAAGTGAGGAAGTTTGCCTTGAAAAACAGAAGGAACCAAATAGCTTTTTATTTTCTTCTTCGCCGGAGTGGAAATGGACCCCGTTTCGTCGAGTTCGCTGGAAAAAATTAAAAAAAAGCTGGCAGCTGGGAAATGTTCACAGAATGAGGTTCTTTATAATAACATGGAAGATGGAGAAGGGGTTTGTAGGCTTTGATAAGCTTCGGCCGCATAGCTTGAAAGGGACAAAACTAATGGGATATATTCAATAAAAATGGCGTTTTTTTTTTTGATTGGCTGGATGGAAAGTCTAGAGGTGTGTAGGAAACTATGATGTTATTATTTAATAGAGAACTAAAGCGGAATAAAAGAGGGATTAGGGTATATAATGCTGCGACTTAGACCTCATTTATAGGGCAATGTGCACAAAATACCCTGTTAGAATTTAGATGCCCAGTCTTTGGAGCACCAAGGGCTTCAAGGCAAAGGAGAGCCCTGTATTGTCAGTACAGTACTGCCCATTGCCCAACATCAGGGGTCCCCAACCTTTCTTACTCGAGAGCCACAGTCAAATATAAAAAGACTTGGGGAGCAACACAAGCACCATAAAAGTTCATGGAGGAGCCAAATAAGGGCTGTGATTGGCTATTAGGGGCCTCTATGCACCCTATCAGCTTACAGGGGCTTTATTTGGTAGGAAATCTTGTTTTTATTCAACCAAAACTTGCCCCCAAGTCAGGAATTCAAAAATAACTCCCTGGTTTGGGGGCACTGAGAGCAACATCCAAGGGGTTGGGGAGCAACATGTTGCCCCTGAGCCACTGGTTTGGGATCACTGGATTAAAGTAAGGCACAAATGAATACAAATATAAATAGGATAAAATGCAACCACAGGCTGCGGGAAGAATAAGTGGTATGTGGTGTCATATTACTAAAAAATTTGGTTGGAATTGTTACACCACAGACCATTTACAGCAGAGATCCCCAACCTTTTGTACCCGTGAGCCACACTCACATATAAAAAGAGTTGGAGAGCAACACAAGCATGAAAAATGTTCATGAGGGGGCCAAATAAGGGCTGTAATTGGCTGTTTGGAAGCTCCAATGTAGACTGGCAGCCTTAAAGAGGCTCTGTTTGGCAGTACACTTGGTTTTTATGCAACCAAAACTTGCCCCCAAGCCAGGAATTCAAAAATAATCCCCTGCTTTGAGGCCACTGGGAGCAACATCCAAGGGGTTGGGGAGCAACATGTTACTTACGAGCCACTGGTTGGGGATCACTGATTTATAGGGTCATGAAAAGTGCAAAAATGGGCACAAAGCTTTCTCGGGAAAATGGTTGTAAAACTGGAATTTGTGTTTTTGTCTAAAAATTCTATATTTTTGTATTACTGGTATAATAGGTACTAAAAGTACTGTAGAACCTACATTTTATATACATCAGCCCTAATTCAGGCAAACTGTGTTCATATTGATATAGAAATCTCAAAATATTTAGGAAATGTCTTTGGGGGCAGAGTTAATAAAGAGTGGAATTAAAGCTCACCACAGTAAAATTCCCCCACCCTTTATGTATCCCTATAGGATTTTTAAGGTGAATTTATCAAACTTTCATTGATAAATAGGTCTCTAAAAATCCCATAGGAATGAATGAGAGTGGGGAAATGTTACTGTGGTGAGCTCTAAATTCACTCTTTGATAAATCTGCCCCTCAGTCAGTAATTGCTCGTGAGCTAAAGCTCCTTATGAGCAAGAAGGTTTAGTCGTTGGCCAAAATATATACAGCTTATTGGCGTAGATCTAAATGATAAATCAGAGCTTGGAAAGATGATGATAAAAAAAATGATGATAAAATGTTTCATAGAATTCTCTCAGATTTTGATACATACAGTATTCCTTCCTCTCGACACCATTTTGTCACAATATACTAAGGCGGTAGTTCCCAACTGAGGCGCTGGCCCTTTAATGCTGGCCCATACTAAAGGTCAGTTAGATTCAGGATAAAGGCCAAACCAAAAAATCTGATTGTAGAAGATTCAGGGGCAAATTTAGTGAAATTCAAGAATATCACAGTAAAAAAACATTCTATTTTTTCAACTTTGAATTTTCGAAATTCACATTTCTAAAATGTATCATTCGGCAACTAAAATTTGGTGAATTTCTGTCCTTCGACATTCCCACTTTTTTTTGTCTTAAATATGGTGACCACCTTGAAAAACCATAGTGATCAAATTTAATTGGGTTAAAAACAGCTATTACAAATCTGTATTTTAGCCCAGCTCATTTAACATAGCTTTTCCTAATTCAGACTAATATAAGCAGATTTGCAACTATTCTTACTTTATGTGCATTTAAATAATTTGCCTTTTTTGCCAAACAAAAATGTTCTTGTACCAAAGATTATTCATCATTTATCAAAATATTGATAATTACATTGATTAGGATTATCCAATAACACAGGTATGGGATCCCTTATCCGGAAACCCGTTATCATGGTTAAATGATTCCCTTTTCTCTAAAATAATAAAACAGTACCTGTACTTGATCCCAACTAAGATATAATTACCCCTTATTGGGGGCAGAACAGCCCTATTGGGTTTATTTCATGGTTAAATGATTCCCTTTTCTCTGTAATAATAAAACAGTACCTGTACTTGATCCCAACTAAGATATAATTACCCCTTATTGGGGCAGAACAGCCCTATTGGGTTTATTTCATGGTTAAATGATTCCCTTTTCTCTGTAATAATAAAACAGTACCTGTACTTGATCCCAACTAAGATATAATTACCCCTTATTGGGGGCAGAACAGCCCTATTGGGTTTATTTAATGGTTAAATGATTCCTTTTTCTCTGTAATAATAAAACAGTACCTGTACTTGATCCCAACTAAGATATAATTACCCCTTATTGGGGGCAGAACAGCCCTATTGGGTTTATTTCATGGTTAAATGATTCCCTTTTCTCTGTATTAATAAAACAGTACCTGTACTTGATCCCAACTAAGATATAATTACCCCTTATTGGGGCAGAACAGCCCTATTGGGTTTATTTCATGGTTAAATGATTCCCTTTTCTCTGTAATAATAAAACAGTACCTGTACTTGATCCCAACTAAGATATAATTACCCCTTATTGGGGCAGAACAGCCCTATTGGGTTTATTTAATGGTTAAATGATTCCTTTTTCTCTGTAATAATAAAACAGTACCTGTACTTGATCCCAACTAAGATATAATTACCCCTTATTGGGGGCAGAACAGTCCTATTGGGTTTATTTAATGGTTAAATGATTCCCTTTTCTCTGTAATAATAAAACAGTACCTGTACTTGATCCCAACTAAGATATAATTACCCCTTATTGGGGGCAAAACAGCCCTATTGGGTTTATTTAATGGTTAAATGATTCCCTTTTCTCTGTAATAATAAAACAGTACCTGTACTTGATCCCAACTAAGATATAATTACCCCTTATTGGGGGCAGAACAGTCCTATTGGGTTTATTTAATGGTTAAATGATTCCCTTTTCTCTGTAATAATAAAACAGTACCTGTATGTAGGGGTTTACCAAATCTGGGCCCTTAGGATAGAGACCCCTGTGCGCAGACCCCTGGGTGGTGCTGGTCATGGGATAGTGGGTAGAGCTGGTATAGTTATAGTTAACAGGGAGGATCCCTGCAGTTTTGGGTAATGGCCACAGGGTGGTGCCTAGGCCCATATAAGGGGAAAGCAGCCATGTGCTGTAGGCCAGAGTTAAGGGAGAGCCTCTGAGAGCAGAGGTATTCTTCCCAAAGGTAGATTAGTAGGTTTCTTGTGTCAGGTCACTCTAGGAGTGAGATGTAGTTAGGGCACAGGTAAGAATGGGCAGAAATAGCCCCTCCAGGAGTGGTACAGGGATTAGAATCCCCCAGCAGTACATCAGCTGGAGTGTAGGGACCCAAGAGTCTAGGTAGGTGGTTAGGCTGCCGCTAGAAGGGGTACTACTCTGAGGGTACTTAGTCGTGAGTACCGGGGATGAGTCCTGGAGGTGGTCCGTCTTGGCGTGAGTACTGGGGAGAGCCCTTAGAGAGGGTCTCTTGGCGTAGAGTACCGGGGAGGACATCTATAAGGGATCATCCTGGCGGGAGTACCGATAAGTTACCCAACAGGGGTAGGTACTCTGAAGGAGTAAGGAAGGAGAGTGTCCCCTGCACTGTATTTGTATTGCCACTCCTGGAGAGGTCCTGCCTAATAAACAACCAACTGTTTCATCACAACTGTGTGTTCATCGTGTCTGCCTCAAGGAGCACCTACATACCAGTAAGTGAATGCCCCAGGGAGGGGATTCCCTTTGGGGGCTTGTGTGAGGTCTCAGGCAGCACTACACCAAAGTATCAAGTCCCAGGGAGGGAGTTGTAGTTCTCCCATAACAGAGCCCTGGGTGGAGGCACGCCATTTAACAGAGAAGTCCCTGCTTCCCCCATAGTAAGCGGGGCTCAGGACTCCTGGATGCGCCAAAACAGAGTAATTCAGCAGGTAGTGCCACAACCGCGTTATAAAGTGGGCTACATGTACTTGATCCCAACTAAGATATAATTACCCCTTATTGGGGGCAGAACAGGCCTATTGGGTTTATTTCATGGTTAAATGATTCCCTTTTCTCTGTAATAATAAAACAGTACCTGTACTTGATCCCAACTAAGATATAATTACCCCTTATTGGGGGCAGAACAGCCCTATTGGGTTTATTTAATGGTTAAATGATTCCCTTTTCTCTGTAATAATAAAACAGTACCTGTACTTGATCCCAACTAAGATATAATTACCCCTTATTGGGGGCAGAACAGTCCTATTGGGTTTATTTAATGGTTAAATGATTCCCTTTTCTCTGTAATAATAAAACAGTACCTGTACTTGATCCCAACTAAGATATAATTACCCCTTATTGGGGGCAGAACAGCCCTATTGGGTTTATTTAATGGTTAAATGATTCCCTTTTCTCTGTAATAATAAAACAGTACCTGTACTTGATCCCAACTAAGATATAATTACCCCTTATTGGGGCAGAACAGTCCTATTGGGTTTATTTAATGGTTAAATGATTCCCTTTTCTCTGTAATAATAAAACAGTACCTGTACTTGATCCCAACTAAGATATAATTACCCCTTATTGGGGGCAGAACAGCCCTATTGGGTTTATTTCATGGTTAAATGATTCCCTTTTCTCTGTAATAATAAAACAGTACCTGTACTTGATCCCAACTAAGATATAATTACCCCTTATTGGGGGCAGAACAGCCCTATTGGGTTTATTTCATGGTTAAATGATTCCCTTTTCTCTGTAATAATAAAACAGTACCTGGAAGGGAGAGATGGGATGGAAAAGGAAAGCAACCAATAAAATACAAAAATGCTGCTTTGTTTATAAACACTATGCACAATTCGCACACTTTCAACATCATCATGTCCGGCCAACCTTAAGCCTTGGCAAACAGAAAACACAAGGATAGAAGCTCAAAAATGTTTTTGGTCCAAAGAATATTCATCATTTATTAATATACTGATTTAACAGCTAAAAAGTTGCAGATTTTCAAACAATTGACACAATTTAGCAGAAGTAGGTCTAAAGCAGCGATCCCCAACCAGAGGCTCCTGGGCAACATGTTGCTCCCCAACCAATATTCCCACCAATTATTTTTGGCTATGTGCACAAAAAAATTCTTTTGTGCACACATTTTAAACCTGTGTGCCCTCAGGTCGGAATAAATACAAAATTTTGTGTTTTCTCACAAAATTCTTTTAGCGCTGGCCTGAAAATTTGTCTGTGCTGGCATGATAGCACAGCTTTGGAGGCATAAAAACCATGCACAGTGCCAAACAAAGCCTCTAGGAGGCTGCCAAGCCACACTGATCACGATTGGTAATCCAGAACAATTGCCAGGGTCCCGGTCATGGCTCACACTTCCGCCTATAACAGCCACCTTTGGCTTTGGGTGGAGCCTTCCGTTACTCGGGAGCCGCCAAGTCTTAAAGTGAGAGGACCAGAGCAAAGGTTCTGGGTGAGCAAGGAAACCAGATCGTTGAAGGACTGAGGGAGCTTACTAGAATCAGGGTCAGGCAGGTTGGGTCAAACCCAGAACGGTAGCGCAGTACAGAATTCAGATCCAGAAGTGAAGTCAAACAGGCAAAGGGGTCAATCCAGGAAGAATTCACTCAAAAGAGCTGATTCACTAAAGTGCGTTTTAACGTGCGCTATTTATAGCATGCGGTAAAAATTTTATCGCGTCTAAATTTCCGCGACTTAACGCACGATTCACTATAAGCATACTTGGGCTAATTTACGCGCGATATTGCATGCGTTATTTAACTCGCAAAGACTATTTTCGTTCGGTATTTGATGGTACATGCGCCCGCGTATAGTTGCCGCAAATAGATCGTCGCCGCATATGAATTGTCGCCACATATAAATAGTAGCTGCTTATAAATAGTAGCCACTAGTGATGAGCGAATCTGTTACGTTTATCTTTAGCGAAAAATTAGCAAAACGGCAAAAATGGCGTGCGGCCAAAAAAATTGTTGCCCGCGACTATTATTTTGTTGACGCCTGCGACAATTTTTGGACGTATGGTGAATTTATCTGCGGCAAATTTTTTCATGCGTTTTGCCATTGGCGGATAGTTTTGCAAAACGCATGAAAAAAATTGCCGCAGAAAAATTCGCTGCATGTACAAAAACTCACCGCAAATCCATGCCTGTCGAAACATTTCATCAATTGTAGCCGCATATAAATAGTTGCGCGAATACACGCACGCCATGTTAGCCATACTTTCGTAAAATTACTGTATTAAAAACGACCATTTCCCTGCAAACTGGCGGTTGCGTCACTCTAGGGGAAACACAGACTTGAATAAATCCCACTGCAAAGTCCATATTGTGTTGCCAAAAGCTCATTAACTGTACTTTTCTATAATTATCGCCTGCCCCAAGTAGGGGTTAATTTTTGCACAGACTAATGCGATATTTAGTGCGCCTAAGTGATTGTGAATCATACGTTAGTATTCTTTTCAGCGTGCTAACTAACACATGCGGCTGCGCGAAATTAACACATGTGATATGCAACAACACACGCGGTAATACTATAGTGAATCACGCGCTAATTGTCACGTCTATTTTAACGCAAAAAAACGTGCGATAAAATTTATTGCACTTTAGTGAATCAACCCTAAAGTCAGGATACAGGTGGGGTCAGAACCAGACAGACAGGACAAAAATGCGCACCCAGGAACTACCGTATATACTCAAGTATAAGCCGATCCGAATATAAGCCTAGGTACCTAATTTTACCTAAGACAACTGGAAAAACTTATTGACTCGAGTATAAGCCTAGGGTGGGAAATGCAGCAGCTACTGCTAAGTTTCAATAATCAAAATAAATACCAATAAAATTACATTAAATGAGTGGGGTATATGTTTTTCAATATTTATTTCAAAGAAGAACAGTAAACTAGCTCTGTATGTGGAGAAGAGGGTCAACAAAAACAATATGGTATCAACAATGATACCTTAAGAGTACTACCCCCTTAGCTCAATCAGCAACCAAGCTAAAACACAAAGAGTTAAAATCCTTCAAAACTATATATAGTTTATATAGAATATAAAGTGCAATATATAGTGCAGAATGGGACAGGTGAGGATGGAAGATGAACATGAATTTGGGAGCGGGCCGGGACACTGGAGGGTCTGGTTGCGGGTGGCCTAATTTGCACACAAAGGAGAGAGGGTGCTAGTCTGGAGGGACCCATGGCACCCGACTCGAGTATAAGCCGAGGGTGACTTTTTCAGCACATTTTGGGGACTGAAAAACTAGGCTTATACTCGAGTATATACAGTATATTGCATAGACTTATAATGGGCCGGGGAGAAACTGGGAGGCAGGGATTCATAGGCTAGATAAATAAAGATTCAAAACAGGTGTAAGAGCACCAGGAGCCATCATTCCTGCCCGGATAACTCAGGATATCATTGAAGGGAACCAGGAACCCAGCAGCCCTGCTCAAATAGGTGAGAGGCAAGGAAAGCAAGTCAGGAAGGATTTTTTTCCCCTCTACGGCAAATTAGAGAGGCTTCAGATGGGTTTTTTTTGCCTTCCTCTGGATCAACTAGTAGTTAGGCAGGTTATATATAGGCATTATGGTTGAACGTGATGGATGTATGTCTTTTTTCAACCTAACTTACTATGTTACTATGTTACACAGCAAGCAGTGGGATCCTGGTTCAAATCCAGGTAGGATGTTACAACTGGGCTGCCAAATAACCAATCACAGCCTTTATTAGTCACCCCCTAGGAGATTTTTTCATGCTTGCATTGCTCCCCAACTTTTCTATATTTAAATATTACTCACAGGTCAAAAAAGGTTGGGAACCCCTGGTCTAAAGCAACTGGACTTTCAGATTTTCTTGAAAACGTTTCACCACTCATCCGAGGGGCTTTTCCAAGAGAGCCCAGAACGTCCAGGTGCTTTAGACTTAATCCTACTAGATACTGTATATCATGAACTTGTTGAAAGATCTTCGTAGACATTTTTCAGCAAGATTTTTCAACAATAACTCTATTTTGCACACTATGAAGTAGAAGGCAGAAGGATAGAAGTTTAAGATTAATTGATGATCTAACACAGGGGTAGGGAACCTATGGCTCGGGAGCCAGATGTGGCTCTTTTGATGGCTGCATCTGCCTCGCTGCCACATCTTTAATAAAAACAATAATTGGGGGGCGTAGCCTGCGCTCGGCAGATAAAAGACATGTTCTAAGCCTTAGAACACGTCTCCTATCCACCGAGCGCAGGCCAACACCCTCCTCTGCATCGCATCTGACATCCTTGGGACCCACCCTACCTTGCCCCACAGCATCTGCAGCTAAACATATTGGAAGGCTAAACATATTGTATGGTATGGCTCTCACGGAATTACATTTTAAAATATGTCGTGTTTATGGCTCTCTCAGCCAAAAAGGTTCCCGACTAGTCACGAATCAGTGAGGCCGAAAATGTTGATCGTCAAAAAAAATTGTCGCCCGCGGCTATTCTTTTGTCGCGAGGCTATTCTTTTGTCGCCCACGGCTATTATTTTGTCGCGCGGCTATTCTTTTTTTTTTTTAAATTTTTTCATCCGCGGCAAATTTTTTCATCCGTTTCGCGAAACAATCCACCAATGGCGAAACGTGGAAATTCGCCGCGAATCCATGCCTGCCAAAACATTTCGCCCATCACTATTCCTGACCCCTGATCCAACATCTAAAATTTGCAGATCTTTTCAACCCTTTCTTCGGGGTTCCTTTATGTTGGAGGTGCAGCCCAATAGACAACAGTTTAAGCTACAAATGCTCAGTCAGATAACTTGCAATTGAGGAAAGGGATACGATGTGGTAGGAATTGACCAATGAAAGATGACACTGGGGCTCCAAGAAAACATTTTAGCAGACAGCCCACATTTGACTTCAGGATGTTCGCTTCTTCAGTGATTGTGTTTAATTTAAATTGTGCATTGCCACAGTAATTACCATTATTACGCAAGCTGTTTCATGCAGTAGAAGTGCTGGTATGCTGAGTACAGATGAACATGTTTATTGCTGCTGAGGTTGGAAGGTCTCCAAGATCAGTAAAAAAGCAAAAGCGCTGACATTGGTCTTTTGTGCACGATTGCACCTCATGCATTTATACCTTGGATAGGATGTACATATGCTTCTGAAACTTTTTCTTTTAGGGCGTCTGCTGGTTATCGGGGAAATGCTGTAAATGGAGAGAGGTCCCTTCAACTCCTCGTCCAATCTTCTCAGTCATTCTTTGATCCTTATGCCTCTTCAAAATACATGGAATCCCATACAAAGGGTTTCCTCAATAAAAGTCTTAAAAGACCTGTAGAGCAGTGGTCTCCGACCTTTTTTAGTTGGGATTAAGTACAGGTACTGTTTTATTATTAGAGAAAAGGGAATCATTTAACCATGAAATAAACCCAATAGGACTGTTCTGCCCCCAATAAGGGGTAATTATATCTTAGTTGGGATCAAGTACAGGTACTGTTTTATTATTACAGAGAAAAGGGAATCATTTAACCATGAAATAAACCCAATAGGGCTGTTCTGCCCCCAATAAGGGGTAATTATATCTTAGTTGGGATCAAGTACAGGTACTGTTTTATTATTACAGAGAAAAGGGAATCATTTAACCATGAAATAAACCCAATAGGGCTGTTCTGCCCCCAATAAGGGGTAATTATATCTTAGTTGGGATCAAGTACAGGTACTGTTTTATTATTACAGAGAAAAGGGAATCATTTAACCATGAAATAAACCCAATAGGGCTGTTCTGCCCCCAATAAGGGGTAATTATATCTTAGTTGGGATCAAGTACAGGTACTGTTTTATTATTACAGAGAAAAGGGAATCATTTAACCATGAAATAAACCTAATAGGACTGTTCTGGTCTCCAACCTTTTTTGCACCAAGACAATTTTTCCGAGGACCAGGGGTGGTGGATATAGACCTGAGCTTGTTTCCCTGCAACTAGATGCACCCAGCCCCCTCTGCTCTTCTTACTCCCACCTAAGTGGTGACATCCCCTGACACTTGGAGCTTTAACTACTTTGGTCCTTTTTGTGATTAGTAGAAAGCTTCCTGGGCTTCGCATAGCAGTTGTCACTTAGTTGGGATCACAGGTAATTAGGACCAGAGGTGGCCCAGTTTAGCACAGCCCATGGCCTGGCACTGGTCCCCGGCCCGGTGGTTGGAGACCCCTGCTGTAGAGCATTGTACGGAAATTGCATGTTGCAGAGCTTGTCCAGTGGATTAAGATGGGTGGGAGACATTTGAATAGTTATGCTCAGTGACGCTTCTTCCACTCCACGTCCTCTTGACTAAGGGGAGCCCTGAAGATACTGCCACCGGTGACTGTAGCTTCATGGTTCCCACAGGAAACTTGGTAACTTTGGTACAATCCAACCAGTGATACATGGAATCATATTCTGTAGATCTGAACAGGCAAGGGGAAGATGCTAAATCCTCATTTAGGAGAACAAATGAACAGTTACCTTCCAAATCTCACCCTAAGTTCCCTTAAAGCTGACTCCCCCATTAGCGGCTTTGTGTTACCCCCACCAACACCACCCATTTTGTCCCTGAGACTGAATTTAGGATTGTTCCAGAATAACATGTAAATAAGCAAAGCTTGACTGCATGAAGACCTGCTGGGGTATATTCACTAAAGGTGTAAAGTAAAAATTTGGAGTAATTTTGCTAAGGATGAAAATTCCCAGCAACATCGCCAATTTACTAAAACAAGAATACGTTTTGGACAATTATCTTTGCATTGGCATCATCACATTCACATCTCATCTCTAGGTGAGGTTTCTCCAGTGAATATTCCCAATTTACTAAGAGTACCAGAATGAATTTTTGCCAAGAGAAATTTCTCCAGATTGAGGCTGGCAGACTGCCATTATCTACGACACTTCTAATATCCAACATACGTCATTCCTTTGTGGGTAAATTCATTAGCGAATTTTCTCCACTACAATTCTATGGGGAAAATCACAGAATTTTTCACCAGGAGAAACACATTTCTCTGCTAAAAGAGTAGAGGAGTTTATGTCCAGGTGATATTTTTTGCCGAGCCCCTAACCCAGCGGTCCTCAAACTACGGCCCACGGGCCGGATCCGCCCCCCTAGGGGAATTTACCCGGCATCTTCACCTCTGGCAGTGGAGAGAGAGGACTCAGTGGGACGGGGGAGCTGAGAGGGAGGATGGAGGGCAGGTAGGACTTAGCGGGAATGAAGGGAGCGCCGGGGGGGAGGGGGGAAATGCGACCACATTTTGCCGCCACCGCGCGCGGGGGGGAGTTGTGCTGTTGATGGTGGTCCGGCCCCCCAACAGTCTGAGGTGCCCTTGATACGACCCCTTGGGTCAGAAGTTTGAGGACCCCTGCTCTAACCACTTAGGGCAGCGGTTCTCAACCTGTGGGTCGGGACCCCTTTGGGGGTCGAACAAGCCTTTCATAGGGGTCGCCTAAGACCATCGCAAAACACATATTTCCAATGGTCTTAGGAATAATTTTATGGTTGGGGGTCACCACAACATGAGGAACTGTATTAAAGGGTCACAGCATTAGGAAGGTTGAGAACCACTGACGTAGGGCATTGGGGCAACTAATACACATTAGAATAATGACTTTCTCTGCCTGTGGCATGCTGGGTAGGTGAGTCTCTGTACCTACTGATGGCTGAGGGTGAAATGCTACCTAATTTTGAAAATATACAGGCAAACTGGGTTCAAGCCAGAGAGAGAACATATCTACATGGACACGTCAAGACTGTTTAACATGAATATATATTTATTTTAGCATTTTACAAACAATAATGTAATGTAAGTAAAAGAGCTGGTAGCATTAGAGAAGGGAAGCCTCTAATGACTGTAAATATAACTATGACCCATGATAAACTTAGTTCCCGCAAACATTTGGTGGTGGAAAAGTAACAGGAATAGTCTCATGAGCTCCATTACCTTAAAAAGGCTGAGAGATACTTCCATGGTGCTAAAAGCGGATAAAGCACAGGTAGAATATACTGGAGATGCTCCATGAAAACAGACCAACTAATGGTCAGTTTACCAAAATCAACGTTCTCAAAAAATGCTGCAATATCCGAGGTGACTAGAAAAAAAAAACAGGAACACGTTCAGGCTAAAGGGGTCTTTCTCCAGGGTGTGGAATATAGAAGAACATTTGCCCTTCATTTCTATTCATAGTTTCCTGAACATTACACAACACTTTTATAAAATGTTTGAATGTTGGACTCTCCTATAGTCAGTGTGCTCTAGAACTAAACTTAACAAATGGAGTTCGAGAAATGACGCCCCCATCATGAACCAAAAACATAAATCGAAAACATTCAACCAGTAGCCATCTAGATATACTGTAGGTGACCTACAAGGGCTAGCACTATTGGACAGCTTTTGACCTCCAATGGATGCTGCTTGACATCAACAACAAATATAAGGCTTTTTATCATGGATATTTGGTGGCCAGCAGAATATCTCCAAGGCTTCGGGCCCAGGGGAAAGTCCCTTTCTGCTTTGCACAAAAAAACAACCTTCTTCTTTATCAGAAGCAACCTAAATACTAGTTTCCCCCCCCCCCCCCCCCCCCAAATTCTAAAAGATTATACATAATACAGGGTGAATTATACATAAAATGAGATTGAGGCTTCAGAATATTATATGTTTAATGACGTTTGGCACTTGGGACACAGATATAAAATAAGAAATGGGGGCATATTTATCAAAGGATGAAGACTAAGACAAGACTAACTGTATTGAACTTTTCAGCTATTAATAAATATACCCCAGCCCCTCATTGTGTGTGTCACATTTACATTAATTGTAGGCAGGAGACATTTTACACAAATATCTTTGTTTAGGCAAGTTTGGGAGAAGTATAAACATGGAAAAAGGCCCCCATATTGTTAGCACTGGTGTAAATGTTACCGACCAATCAGACACCTGTTTTTATTATTCTAACTGCCTTGGACTGATCAAAGCTCATTACTGACTGGGGCCCAGCTGCACATTTCCACCTGTGCTAGTAAATGAGGGCCATACATAAAGAAACTCTAGAGAATAGACAATTAAAAAAACCCACATTTTTACCAAACAGTCTTTCACATTTTGTTATATTCTGGATAAAAGAAAAGGAACAGAAATTTAGCTGTGAACATGAATTCGGCCAACTTCTTTAATCCAAGAATGGATGACTGGTTGTATTGCACAGTATAATTCAGCCCCCAATGGAACTAATGAGGGGGTAACGATTGTGTCAACGCTATCTGCATGTACAGCGACTCCCTGATTGTTTCTATGTAAACTAATTAACTCAGAAAACTCGTTCACATGCCGTATCATCTGACAAACACATAAACCGTGGTGGAGGACCCACGCATTTGGCTTCTCTCTTGGCATCCTACGGGGTTACTGTATGAAGTCCCCTCGGTTTGTTTAAAGACCTTCGTCGTTATAAGTCGGCGTTGAAGGTTTCATGATGCTTTGGGCATCTTTTTCCACCAGAGGGCGCCAGACTACTTCACCAGTCAACAGAAGGTCTTCTCCATCGAGAGTATCCAGGAACTGCACCTGAAATACAAAGCAGATTATTGCAATGGCTGGGTTATTGGCCAGGGCTGATGTTTAATAAGTCAGCCAGTTCAAATAATCAGTTATTCATCAAACAAATAATCAGACACAGTTCTGGCCGGTGCGGAGTTAAATGCAGCAATATAGAGTTTCCAGGAATAGCGGAACAGATTATCTAGTGGAAGTTGCGAGGCAGGTTAATGCACCGTGAATAGAGGCTGTATAACAGAAATTAAAGTACTTCTATACAGTAACGGGTCGTGGAGACAAGCATTAGCCTCATTATAACCGCAAACAAAAGAATGGAATACGTGTGAGACGGAGTTAACCCTTTGTCTACCCACAGATCAAGACCTTAAGGATCTGGGGTTTTACGGATAAGGGATCTTTCCATAGTTTGTATCTTCTTGCTTTAAGCATTTAAACATGAAATAAACCCAATAGGACTGCTCTGCCCCCAATAAGGGGTAATTATATCTTAGTTGGGATCAAGTACAGGTACTGTTTTATTATTACAGAGAAAAGGGAATCATTTAACCATGAAATAAACCCAATAGGGCTGTTCTGCCCCCAATAAGGGGTAATTATATCTTAGTTGGGATCAAGTACAGGTACTGTTTTATACTTACAGAGAAAAGGGAATCATTTAACCATTAAATAAACCCAATAGGGCTGTTCTGCCCCCAATAAGGGGTAATTATATCTTAGTTGGGATCAAGTACAGGTACTGTTTTATTATTACAGAGAAAAGGGAATCATTTAACCATTAAATAAACCCAATAGGGCTGTTCTGCCCCCAATAAGGGGTAATTATATCTTAGTTGGGATCAAGTACAGGTACTGTTTTATTATTACAGAGAAAAGGGAATCATTTAACCATTAAATAAACCCAATAGGGCTGTTCTGCCCCCAATAAGGGGTAATTATATCTTAGTTGGGATCAAGTACAGGTACTGTTTTATTATTACAGAGAAAAGGGAATCATTTAACCATTAAATAAACCCAATAGGGCTGTTCTGCCCCCAATAAGGGGTAATTATATCTTAGTTGGGATCAAGTACAGGTACTGTTTTATTATTACAGAGAAAAGGGAATCATTTAACCATTAAATAAACCCAATAGGGCTGTTCTGCCCCCAATAAGGGGTAATTATATCTTAGTTGGGATCAAGTACAGGTACTGTTTTATTATTACAGAGAAAAGGGAATCATTTAACCATTAAATAAACCCAATAGGGCTGTTCTGCCCCCAATAAGGGGTAATTATATCTTAGTTGGGATCAAGTACAGGTACTGTTTTATTATTACAGAGAAAAGGGAATCATTTAACCATTAAATAAACCCAATAGGGCTGTTCTGCCCCAATAAGGGGTAATTATATCTTAGTTGGGCTCAAGTACAGGTACTGTTTTATAATTACAGAGAAAAGGGAATCATTTAACCATTAAATAAACCCAATAGGATTGTTCTGCCCCCAATAAGGGGTAATTATATCTTAGTTGGGATCAAGTACAGGTACTGTTTTATTATTACAGAGAAAAGGGAATCATTTAACCATGAAATAAACCCAATAGGACTGTTCTGCCCCCAATAAGGGGTAATAAAGCTTATAAAGCTATGTATAATACTTTTTTATTTATAAAGCTAGGTATAATACTTTTTTCATCAAACCACTCTCTTCATAGCAGAATCCTATACTGGGCTAAACATTCACACAAAAATACACAGTATTAGTATATATATACGTGTATGTGTATATATAATAGTAGGCATGTCTCCCAGAATGCTCCATGGGACACAGCAGATGTGCAGGATAGATGGGGGGGTATTTACTCAGGCTGAAATAGCGAATACAGTCAAACTCCTGTGAGGGGCTGAGTGAGGAATTAGAAAGAAGAATTAGAAAATGGGGGATAAGCACGACAAAGTTTTTCTATAAAGTTTTTTGAGATTGCCAGTGAGCCAGTGGACCAGTCCGTTTGGGGTCTAAAGAATGATCTTTCATATACTGAGTGAACTGGAAAAATAGCTGTTTGTGGAAAACCTTGCTGTAAATAAAACACAGCAAATAGTAGTTACACTGCATGTTGCTGTTTATTCATTGCAACTTCTGCCATTTCTTTCTGACTTTACATTAGCTCCATGGTGTTAATGGTCAAAGCACATTAGGTGAGAACACCTCGGGGAGAGGGGGGCGCACCTACATAAATCCAACTGGAGACAATAGATGTTGCTAAAGATTAACCAGAAGGACCAGCCCTGAGACCTTGCACCACAACCAACCCACTGTCTATGCTTCTATTTCAGCGACTTCCTTGAGAGCCTTAAATGAATAGAACCTGACAAGGTCTCCGTGGTGTGACTACAAGTTCCACCAATGTATCGGTAATCAGCGCACAGCCTTTCCAGACTCAATGCATCTACCCCTGTGAAATGAATCTGCGTACCTCATATAGCAACTTCTAAATGCAAACAGGGGGAGCACTTTGGATTTAGAAATGACTACAAGTCACACTGGTGGCTTATGTCCCAATGTCTGTCTGTCAAACTTTGAATACTCTGCCACCTATAATAGATCCAAAGGCCCCGACCTACTATACAATAGTTTGTTTTTTAGATTTTATTATAATGTTCCCTTATGAACCTTAAAACACCTCTAGAACGTCATCACCAGGACCACATGATACCTGCCAAGCATCATATGATAGGACCTAACAATAACATTCTATGCCTACAACTTAAAATACTTCTGCACATCATATATTAGAACCTCAAAAGACATCCTACAGATCAAATGCCTAAAGGTGCCCATACATGTTGAGATTCGCTCGCTTGGCGAGATCACCAAGTGAGCGGATCTTCACCCGATATCCCCACCTACGGGTGGGCGATATCAGGGAGCGTGTAGGCTAATACGATCGAATTATAATGACGGGTATAGGGAAAGTCGATTCGGGGGCCAATGCGGTCCCCGATCCGACTAGATTTTCTAACCTGCCCGATCGAGATCTGCCCAATTTCAGGCCAGATATCGGTCGGGCAGGTCTGTCGGTAGTCCCCTTAGATGGGCCGATTAGCTGCCGAATCAATCTAAGGGACCGATAGTGGCAGCTAGAATCGGCCCGTGTATGGGGACCTTAACCCTAGCAATACCTCTGCCCAATCCCACACAGAACAGGATCCAGCATTGCTCCTATGAGCTGAAGCAACATCCTTTCAGCTTTGCGTGTAATAAACAAAGCTGTTGCTATGACCATTTTCTCTGTAATTTTTCCCAATAAGCCGTAAGTCATACTGTATAGTGATTTTCCCAGTGAGTTTACAACATTTAGTTTACAATTTAAATGTATTAGAAGTGGGTACATTTTTGCCAACTCCAGCTCCTACTCCAGGTGCCCAATATTGCTCCCGACCCCAACGCTCTGAAATCCACGTTATTAAACTGCAAGGTTACAACTTTCAGCACCTTCAGTTAGCCAAGGGTGCTAAGAGGGTGCCAAGAGAATTTGAAGCTGCAGGTTGGGCATCACTGATTTACTTAGCGTTGCTTTGTTGGGGGTGGGGGCTCTGCTTCCATCACTCCGTTGAGTCTCGTCTCTATCGCAAGCCCTGCTGCTTTCCATTCACCTTTGCTTTACCTGCCAAACATCACACTAGTGAGGATTTATATAAACAAACCTTGTCCCTGTAATATTTATTTTCTAGGAGATCTAAGCATTTTTCTTTGGAAAACAGGGTGTAGATCAAGACGTATGAAATCAAATTTTTAGTAGGTTTTGCTAATTTGTAGTCAACCTCACCAATCATTAGCATCAGGCCTCAAACAGTGAGCCTACAGAGTTCCCCTGCCAAGTCACCACTTTCCACTATACTGACATAGCCGAATATTGTTCAGCTTTTTCCACTTTTATGGATTTGGTTTCCTGGACCTTGACACTCTATACCAATGACTGTGTAACTGTGTAAAAATGGTTGATGAGCACATATAGCAACATACGCTTCAGCGCCATTCAATACATAGCGATATTTTGTTAACTGTAAGCGTTAAAGCAGGGGCCCTTGTTCCACTAAAATGGGGCTTCATATGATACAGAGCCTGCTGTGCATTAATATCAGTCATTGGTCTTATCGTCTTACATACATGTCATTTATAAAATATTCTTTCTTTTAGTTCTGGATCACAAATAATCATTTATCTTTCAGACACTTATACCCATACTGAACAGCACTCATTTTAATGCCACGTGGGCTCAGTGGTTAGCACTTTTACCTTGCAGTGCTGAGGCCCTATAGACATTATGACAATAGCCGTGGCAGTGGGATAGCAGGTATAGTAGGGAGAGATGGTGCCTATAGTAGCAGTGTGGGGATAATAGCCTCTGGGAAGGGACTGGGGCTGTGGGATAGCAGGTATAGTAGGGAGAGATGGTGCCTATAGTAGCAGTGGGGGGATAATAGCCTCTGGGAAGGGACTGGGGCTGTGGGATAGCAGGTATAGTAGGGAGAGATGGTGCCTATAGTAGCAGTGGGGGGATAATAGCCTCTGGGAAGGGACTGGGGCTGTGGGATAGCAGGTATAGTAGGGAGAGATGGTGCCTATAGTAGCAGTGGGGGGATAATAGCCTCTGGGAAGGGACTGGGGCTGTGGGATAGCAGGTATAGTAGGGAGAGATGGTGCCTATAGTAGCAGTGGGGGGATAATAGCCTCTGGGAAGGGACTGGGGCTGTGGGATAGCAGGTATAGTAGGGAGAGATGGTGCCTATAGTAGCAGTGGGGGGATAATAGCCTCTGGGAAGGGACTGGGGCTGTGGGATAGCAGGTATAGTAGGGAGAGATGGTGCCTATAGTAGCAGTGGGACAATAGCCTCTGGGAAGGGGCTGTGGGATAGCAGGTATAGTAGGGAGAGATGGTGCCTATAGTAGCAGTGGGGGATAATAGCCTCTGGGAAGGGACTGGGGCTGTGGGATAGCAGGTATAGTAGGGAGAGATGGTGCCTATAGTAGCAGTGGGGGGGATAATAGCCTCTGGGAAGGGATTGGGGCTGTGGGATAGCAGGTATAGTAGGGAGAGATGGTGCCTATAGTAGCAGTGGGGGGATAATAGCCTCTGGGAAGGGACTGGGGCTGTGGGATAGCAGGAATAGTAGGAGAGATGGTGCCTATAGTAGCAGTGGGGGATAATAGCCTCTGGGAAGGGACTGGGGCTGTGGGATAGCAGGTATAGTAGGGAGAGATGGTGCCTATAGTAGCAGTGGGGGGATAATAGCCTCTGGAAGGGACTGGGGCTGTGGGATAGCAGGTATAGTAGGGAGAGATGGTGCCTATAGTAGCAATGGGGTGGATAATAGCCTCTGGGAAGGGACTGTGGCTGTGGGATAGCAGGTATAGTAGGGAGAGATGGTGCCTATAGTAGCAGTGGGGGATAATAGCCTCTGGGAAGGGACTGGGGCTGTGGGATAGCAGGTATAGTAGGAGAGATGGTGCCTATAGTAGCAGTGGGGGGATAATAGCCTCTGGGAAGGGACTGGGCTGTGGGATAGCAGGTATAGTAGGGAGAGATGGTTGCCTATAGTAGCAGTGGGGATAATAGCCTCTGGGAAGGGACTGGGGCTGTGGGATAGCAGGTATAGTAGGGAGAGATGGTGCCTATAGTAGCAGTGGGGGGATAATAGCCTCTGGGAAGGGACTGGGGCTGTGGGATAGCAGGTATAGTAGGGAGAGATGGTGCCTATAGTAGCAGTGGGGGGATAATAGCCTCTGGGAAGGGACTGGGGCTGTGGGATAGCAGGTATAGTAGGGAGAGATGGTGCCTATAGTAGCAGTGGGGGGATAATAGCCTCTGGGAAGGGACTGGGGTTGTGGGATAGCAGGTATAGTAGGGAGAGATGGTGCCTATAGTAGCAGTGGGGGGATAATAGCCTCTGGGAAGGGACTGGGGCTGTGGGATAGCAGGTATAGTAGGGAGAGATGGTGCCTATAGTAGCAGTGGGATAATAGCCTCTGGGAAGGGACTGGGGCTGTGGGATACCAGGTATAGTAGGGAGAGATGGTGCCTATAGTAGCAGTGGGATAATAGCCTCTGGGAAGGGACTGTGGCTGTGGGATAGCAGGTATAGTAGGGAGAGATGGTGCCTATAGTAGCAGTGGGGGGATAATAGCCTCTGGGAAGGGACTGTGGCTAAAATGTCTATATTTCTCCCATTGTGACCAATTGGGGTTATGTTGCTGTCTATGGAAAATCATTCATCAACCCAGGCACTGAAGGGGAAAAACATGCAAACAAGCCGTAGCTAATGATTTTATGAGAAAATTGATTCTAAGGTCTGCATAATTGTACTGATTTGTTTTTGCACAGTCACTGCTTAACACAAGTGTAATTTAGCCACCATGCAAACAGTTACATTCAATTTGAACGTGTGTGGCTTCAAGAAGTGGCCCACCATGGTGCATGTACTACCGAGGGTAAAGGCTATTTTTATGTTTCTGTTTCTAAAAAGACTAAATAGCAATATTGGCCCTTATGCTGACAAAAAATTAAAACCTTAGATTGCCAGTATTTTTGTTCCAGGAGCCACTCCACCAATCAGAGCAATGTGCTTGGCGCTGAGGCTTCCATGGTACAAGAGGGTTAATGTCTACTCCCCAACTCCTCCAAACTGGTTATATCTTCACAAAATATCTCCCAGAATCCGTTTAAAGAGAATGCAGTCATTTGGGAAGGGGATTACGTAAGACACAGGTGTTTTGCAAAGCTACACAGTTCAGACCATGCAGAAAAATACATCATTAAACCCAACCATAGACGGACTTACAAAAAAAAAAATCACTTGAGATTAAACATTAAGGCATTTTTTTCGAACTGAAAGATTATTAAGCGTTTGTTTCCCTTTATGGGATTCGGTACGAGACTGATAACGGCAGAGACGTTGTGCTGAAAACCTTCATATTTGCTCTCCGAGCCGTAATGGAAAGTAGCACGCGATGATTCCCTTTGTCCCTGTATACCTCGCGGGTCCATGTGCAAGCAATAAAAAAGAATCAGCTTTGGACAGGACCATAATAGAAAATGCCCCTAGTGGGTAATTATACCACATGCCAGGTCTATGTGTAATGTGTCTGTGCAATACAAGACGCAGTCACCGAAGTCCAGGGCTCCAGATTCCCCCGCACAATGGCTCGCTCGGCCACCTGCTTCATATTAAAAGTGGATAAAATAAAGGCTTTATAATGTCTTTCATTATTTGCTACCAGAATTTGTTGCAGGTTTATCTGTTCCTTTAAGATGTTTTTTTCTTTAGGAATCTGGTTAAGAAATAAAAGTTTGAATGTCTCTACTAGCTGAGAGTCGAGAAGAGACAAGCAATGGGAAGATATATCCAGCCCTTAGACATTCACACATTCAGCATGGGTTTCACAAGTCATCTCTGGGCGTGGCTCCTTTATAAAGAGCAAAGAGTCCTGGTAAATGCTGTTACTGACATCCTGCTGTTTGGTGGACCTCTCACATACGCCTCAAATACACTACAGAGTCAAATATTTGTTAATAGCCCTTCTAATTATAGGCATTGGCTATTTAAACAGCACCACTGGCACAGATAACAGTACATCATACTAAGGCCTTCTTGACTATTACTTTCTTCCTACTTTGCAGCAACAGTTTGGGGAAGTCCCTGTCCTGTTTCAGCAGTATAATAACCCTCTCCAGAAAGGTCCACACTGAATAAGTTTCACCTTTACAGATGAACATGTGGGACGAACTTGCAAACCAGGCCCAATCACCAACATTAATGCCCAACCTTTTAAGTATGATGGAATCAAATCCCACCAACAACGTTCTAACACCTGGGGGCAAGCCTCCCCACAAGAGTACAGGGTAGATGCAGGTTTATCAGTAAAGAGAGGGCAACGTCATAGAACGTTGGTTTTGGAGATGTTGGACAGGCAGATGTCCCCATATTTATGGCCATAAGACTAGTATCTTAATGGAATCAAAACTCTCATAGAGATTACATCCAGTTTTCGGAACCCAGAAATCAACTTTATAAGCAAGCCATATCTTTAGACTTTATTTTGCTATATTTATATAATTACACTTGTACAAGCGGAGAAGGCTTAGGGCTGATGTATGGGATTCCCATATCATACTTGTTGCTATGCAGTGATTGAAAGCTTTTGGTATTCTTACCAATAGAATTATGTTTACTACTATTGTGTTTTTGTAATGATCTTGACTGCTTGTTTCTGTAATTGTAGACCGTTTGCCCCATGTTGGGGAATTTTGATTGAAAATTCACCATACTTATCACACTATCTATAAAAAAATATGAGTCCCAGCTTTGAAATATGGTAAGAAAGCATACAAGGACTAACCTTTACCATCTTAAAAAATGCCCTTATGTATACTTTTATTTTGGACACAGCCACACCAAAAAATAATATATTATTATTATGATATTAAACATATTTCTGTGGCATAGTGGATCAGAGCCAGTGGCTTTTACAGGACTTAAAAGTATCATTTGGCTTCCTTGTTATGCCTTACTCTGTATTCACTCTGTAGCTGCTACTTTTCCTATGGGAGGGCAAGACACCTGCTCAAGACAGGGGAGTCATTTTCATGCTATTTACCCCTGCATCACTATGGTGTGCCCCATAAACCCTTCTTAGTAATTGGCTACTTCTTGCCACGTCAGGGTGCATTTTCTATCTGCCACAAAGAGGAAAGTGCAGTAACAAGCAGCGGCCAGTCATCAGGAACTGTGCCAGTTACACTGGGCTTATGGCCAGAACGTTGCTGAACACATTAGTTCCCTGTTAATTAAAATTAATTCAACATTCCTCTCATTTAAAGACCTCGGCTTCTCACACACATATGTGGAAAAGTTTATCGGGTCGGGCTGCACTCAGACTTATTGAAGCACTGGATATGAGATAAGTCCCATAACCGTTATAGAAAATTACCCAACATCAACAATAAATTCATTTAATGAAAATCTACTTTCTACTAGAAGTACAAGCAAACAGTATGTATGCTAAAGGCATTCTCCCAACTTTGTGCCACTTGCCTTTTCATTCATCTTTAATATCCATTATAATATTCAACCACTGGATTTGTATGGAAGGAAGAGCAGAGAGGATATCAGCTTATCACAGGTTACAGGGGCATCAAAAGGCAGTCTAGTGTATCTGCCCACAGGAACAGGACCAGAAATCTGGTTTTCTTGTAATGCAGTTATGTGTGTTTTAGACTTTTGTGGGTTCTAGCACCCCTTGAGGTACATTTGCCCTGATGCCATCTTAATTTATACACAAGCTTATAGATTTATGAAAACATTGCTGTGGTTCTAAGAATACTCTTCAACCATATGTCTCCATGGGTGACCTTAATGCTGGGCTTCCATGAGTATATTGCACTGCAAATAAGCATTGTCTCCAAATCTCACCCTAACTGGCCTTCGTGTAGATCAGGGGTCCCCAACCATTCTTACTCGTGAGCCACAGCCAAATGTAAATTGACTTGGAGAGCAACACAAGCACCATAAAAGTTCATAGAGGTGCCAAATAAGGGCTGTGATTGGTTATTAGGCAGCCTCTATGCACCCTATCAGCTTACAGGGGGCTTTATTTGGTAGTAAATCTTGTTTTTATTCAACCAAAACTTGCCCCCAAGTCAGGAATTCAAAAATAACTCCCTGGTTTGGGGGCACTGAGAGCAACATGTTGCCCCTGAGCCACTGGTTGGGGATCACTGGTGTAGATCCTCCAGCAGACTTCATAGTTTTGAACCTCTACTGTGGTGGGAGTCGGGTTGGAACAAGTCTTTTGAAGGCCCAGTGGAAAATATACGTGTTGGCCCCATTCTTCACAATATATCAGAAAACACAATGATGTTGCATTCATTGGGACGTATATATAAAAATGTCCCAGTCCCACCAAACTGCTTGCACTGTGTATAGTTTAACATAAGCGGGAGCATAAATATCATAGCGGCAAATACAGTGCATTAATGAATTGTGTCATCCCACATACCAGTTTGTCGGTATAACAAAGCTCTATATTTTATGATGGCCACATGACAGTGTAAAGTACAGTGCCATAGTGGAGAATAACATGCAACACGTATCCGAAAACCTTGCACTACATTCGCAACTGAGCCTTCTTGTTTCCGCTGGTTGTCCAAACTATCCGTGCCTTGCTCTATCCCCAAGTTTTTGGAACAAACGTGAGGCTAATATTAGCACTACAGAAGTTAGATTTTACTGAATTAGAGATAAGAAGCCTTTACAGTAAAAAAACAATAAAAATATTAGAAATGAATTAATAAATAATAAAAAATGGCAATTGTTTTACCTGTTTCCGTACATATTCCACAATTAGTTCCAGCTTTCGGGGGTCATCACATTGTTTGTTGAATAGGTTCCTCCACAGGGCAGCAGCCAGAATTCGGTCATCAGATATAATTCCCTAAAACACACAGTGCTGACTTGATGAATGCAACTCAGCCACTAATCCTACAGTGCAGCGTACAACAACAGGCTGTGGCCCTATATATATTTGAGCTAACGTGCAAGGAATCCAAGTCCTAGACGTAAATATTGTATATTGCCCTTTGAAGTAAAAATACTTTGATAATAACAATATATAAGATGCCTGCTTTCATCAAACCAGTAAAAGCTTCTTGCTAATTGGTTGCTATGGGTTACTAGACCCGGAGCAAACACTGCACTTTTTATTACTTTGCCCTATTAGAGTATTAATATAACATACCTCGTCATAGCCGAATATTGCAGCGTAGAAAATCTCAGTCATAGATCTCATACTGTTCTTCAGGGTCACGGAATCAATCTAAAATGCAAAAGACAAACACTTCAGTTTATGGCCATATTGGCACTGGAAACAGAATTATACATTAAAAAAACATTGTAATTAAGGGGCACATTCATCAAAATACGAGTTTGAATCCCGAAATGGGTAAAATTTGGATTAAATACGATAATTTCTGATGATCGGAAATGTCACGCAAATGCTTCCGAAAAAATTGTAATAGTCATAATATCGTAATGGCGTTACGAAAGTCACAACATTTTTCTTATCCAAACGATTGTAAACGGCGGGAAACCTTTCTGACTTTGAACCTTCAGTGCATATTTTTTAAGCCTCCCATAGGGCTCAATGGCACTCTGCAGCTCCAACCTGGCCCAAGGAAAGTCTCCCATAGGGCTCAATGGCACTCTGCAGCTCCAACCCGGCCCAAGGAAAGCCTCCCATAGGGCTCAATGGCACTCTGCAGCTCCAACCCGGCCCAAGGAAAGTCTCCCATAGGGCTCAATGGCACTCTGCAGCTCCAACCCGGCCCAAGGAAAGTCTCCCATAGGGCTCAATGGCACTCTGCAGCTCCAACCCGGCCCAAGGAAAGTCTCCCATAGGGCTCAATGGCACTCTGCAGCTCCAACCCGGCCCAAGGAAAGTCTCCCATAGGGCTCAATGGCACTCTGCAGCTCCAACCCGGCCCAAGGAAAGTCTCCCATAGGGCTCAATGGCACTCTGCAGCTCCAACCTGGCCCAAGGAAAGTCTCCCATAGGGCTCAATGGCACTCTGCAGCTCCAACCTGGCCCAAGGAAAGTCTCCCATAGGGCTCAATGGCACTCTGCAGCTCCAACCCGGCCCAAGGAAAGTCTCCCATAGGGCTCAATGGCACTCTGCAGCTCCAACCCGGCCCAAGGAAAGTCTCCCATAGGGCTCAATGGCACTCTGCAGCTCCAACCTGGCCCAAGGAAAGTCTCCCATAGGGCTCAATGGCACTCTGCAGCTCCAACCTGGCCCAAGGAAAGCCTCCCATAGGGCTCAATGGCACTCTGCAGCTCCAACCTGGCCCAAGGAAAGTAACCATAACAAAGCTTGAATGAATCCAAAACTTTCGTACTCGTTGCGACAATATGATTTTGTCGCGTACAATTTGTCGCAAAGTACGAAAAAGTTGCACAAATTACGAAAAAAAATGGCAGAAAATACCAAATTTTTGTCTTCGGAATCAATCGTACTTTGATAAATGTGCCCCTAAATGTATATAATGATAATCTTTATATTTACTAGTAGTCTACAACCAAGATGAGCTCAATAAACAGAACAAAAAAAAAAAAAATACATATGTTATTATATTAAATATTATACACATTTCAGGTGATTCACAGGGGCAGTGGGGGTGAATTTGGGGTGTTACAGTTGGCAAACCAACAAACAGCTATAATAATTATAAATGGGTTTTATCAACACTCCTTTGACCAAAGTAGATGGACTTGTTCTGAGCGCAAAGGATATCAGCATCAGTATTTACTACACCCCTATACCCACTGGAACAGGAAACAATGGCTCTGTCGCTTACAAGTTTTACTATCACACACATTTGTTTTCTAATTGTGTACCTTTTAAAGACCTTTCATTTACTTTGGCATTATTTCTATATTTATGTTGACTAGAGCTGACACCATCTGGTGACACAAGCTTGAGGTGGCAAGGCCAGGAACAAGCAAACATGATACAATCTTGGATTACATTGGCATTGGAGTTCTTTATTGTCTACAACAGTGATCCCCAAACAGTGGCACAGGAGCAACATGTTACTCACCAACCCCTTGGATGTTGCTCCCAGTGGCCTCAAAGCAGGTGCTTATTTTTACATTCTTTGCTTGGAGGCAAGTTTTGGTTGCATAAAAACCAGATGTACTGCCAAACAGAACCTCCTGTAGGCTGCCAGTCCACATGGGGGCTACCAAATAGCCAATAACAGTACTTAGTTGGAAACCCAGGAACATGTTTTATGCTTGTGTTGCTCCCCAAGTCTTTTTACATTTTAATGTAGCTCACAGGTAAGAAAGGTTGGGGATCCCTGGTCTAGTCTTGGAATTTATCAACTTCTTCCCTTGAACTAAGATGTCTCCAAAATTATCCATTGACTTCATAAAGAGAATATGCTAAGAGAGGCCACAAGACTAGGACACCTTATTACCTATTACACTTTTAATTGTACTAATTCACATGGAGATGGGCACAATCTTAATTTACTACAAAACACTGACTATGATCAGATAAAGACCAAGAATTGTTATCATTAATGGGACACCAAATGTTGTTCTAGCAAGTTTGTATGAAGGGTATGCAAAGCAGCTTTAAAGGGGTTGTTCACCTTTCTATTATTTGTGTGGTTTTTTTTATTAACCTTTTGTTCAGCAACTCTCCAGCTTGGAGATTTCAGCAGTTAGATGGTTGCTAGGGTTCAAATTACCTTAGCAACCAGGCAGTGGTTTGAATGAAAGACTGATACATCTATAGGAGAGGACCTGAGAAAAATAAGTAATACAAAGTAACAATAGCAATAATATTGTAGCCTCACAGAGCAATAGTTTCTGGGATGCTGGGGACAGTGACCCCCATTTGAAAGTTGGAAAGTGTCAGATGAAGAAGCACATAAACAGAAAATATATAATGAAGACCAACTGAAAAGTTGCTTAGAGTTGACTATTCTATAACATACTAAAGGTTAACTCAAAGGTGAACCAGCCCTTTAGTATTTGATCCAAATCAAGAGATTCATCCGCACATAAAAGTCCTTTGGATACAAAGACAAGGTCTGTGTTTGGGACAGAGGCCTTTTGTACATACACTTTAAGCTCTGTGCAAAAGTTGGAAAATATAGATTATAAAGGAGAATTAATTCCTGAAAGGTGGTAATGGGCTGAAAAACAAAAGTTCAAAACACAGGTCTCAGCTGTAGCGGCGCCTTAGACAGTTCTCAGGAGGGCTTTACTAGGTAATAACTAGCCAACTTTGTTTGAGAAGGCAGACATAGCTTGGAAGTTCTTCTGTCTAGAGACACTTAAGAGCAGGTCGGCAGAGCAGAGGTCTGAGATGGAGACCTTGACTGGGCTGTCATCCAAATAGGGCCCTCAAAACAGCAGGGGGCCTTCTAAGCTCCCAATGACTAGCTGTGTCAATCAAAGCAGAGACGACTTGGTCTGTCCCTCTTGCTGTGAGAATGTAATCTTTGCTTTTTAGGAGAAAAAAAAATTACATAAAATTTAAACATTATAGGTGTATTGGGAAGGAAAGCTAAATAATGAAGTCATGGTTTTTTTTAGATGGCTTTCAATACATCTGGCTCCAATTCGCCATGAGGGAGGCCGCAGCTTTACCTTTTGCTATACTTGTGTTCTTTAATCTATTATGTGTCTGTACAAAGACCCCACTTCCACACCTTATAAATATAACTTATTTCAGTATGGCTGTTAGTATATTAGAATAGTGTGTAAATTAGATTTTTTTTGTTTCCATTTTGGTACCAGCATCTTGTGAATCAACATGTTTTAGAGCCAAGAACATTTTTTATAAGCCAGGATGTGTGTATATATATTATATATAATGGAAGACAAGAATTATATGCCTTTTTAACCCATGTTCTCAATGGGTCATTGATAAATATCAACTGGCTCCATCTACAGAAACCACTATTGTCTACCCATGAATTATTCTATTTGAAGAGAAAGTTTGTGGCTTAGCCCCATATACAGGAGGAGAAGCTTCCACTATAACAACCCTATTTTTGTCAACACCATATAGCTCTGTAGAACACCATGGTCAGGGCAAAATACCCAGGATGAACAGTGTAACCAATCAACCTGCAAGAATGGATTATAAGACTAAATAAGGAAGGGAGTTTGCTGAACTTCTTGTAAACTGTAGCACAGCTGGAACCTTGAAACTATGGCTCTTCCTCTACTCCTACTTAAACTGTACGAATACAAAAGTTGGGAGCCTCTGGCTGAATCACATATTTAGTTTTTGAAAGTGAAAAGGAGGAACTACTGTAGTAATCAGTGAGTTAGAAGAACTAAACTCTAAAAACAAATATGAATAAAAAAAAGTCATATATTATATAGTGCACCAACTGGAAGTTGCAGAATCTCTATACCAGTAATGATTCGAGCCTTCAAAGTTAAGCACAGGACGTCATCATTTTGTATTTTATTAGGAGTGTCAGTGGCACTGCACATGCTCAGTGTGCTCTGAGCAGCCGTTGGGAAGCTAAGCTTAGGGGAAAATCATCAAGTGGAAAATTAGGTGCTTTTGATATATGCAGGATAGTGTCTGTTTCTAAGCTAAGGTAAGTGACAGCAGCCCAGAACATGTGCTTTAAATCAATAGAAAAGATGACTGGGGGCATCTTTATGGATGCCGACCTTCCCTGCTAAGGAAAAATATTTGCTAATGATAATGCACAGTTACATTTTATTTTATGTATGTAACTTTTGTATCCAGCTAAGAGTCTTCTAACTGCTGTTGTGAGGATTTTTGTCCACTCTTTCTTGCAGATCACTACTACTAATGATCAGATCAACTACAGTATAAAGAACAGCAACTTTAGCAAGAATGCTGGGATTATCTTACTCAACTACTGGGGACAGTTAAGAAAACTGATAACAAGGAAAGGAGACATTGCCAAACATTTGATGATATACTTTTGGCTGAGCTTCAGCCTATCAGATAATCCAGATGGCTGTACACTAAGGAGCCCCAATGAGGCTGAAACTGGGTTAAAATTGGAGTCTGTAGCTACACTGGCTATGAGTTAAAACTTGGAAAGGAGACTTGCGTTCCTTTCCATATGTCCTGCTGTTTGTATACAAACAAAAGATGGTCTCCACAATCCCAAAGTAGAGTCACTTTGTAGGCTTAACAGGCCATACACACACACCGATATAATAGTACAATTCGGACCGTGCGTGGGCTCTGAATTATCATCCTGTCGCTTCTCTGCCTTTTGGCTAAGATCAAGTGTAGTATCGAAAGAGAAACACTTGGTCCTCTGGCCATTAGGATGGCAAGTGGAAGCTTGATGAAAGTGGAGGAGCTGTGTTCCCATAAGGGATAGTGCCTGTCTTATTTTTAGTCAGGGGCTTTGCAAATGCACCTTCTGCCTAATCATGCTTCACTTCCTTTGCCCCAGCCATTAGGCGGGTGGAAGTTTTTTCCATTTTTCTTTTGGAGCCTTACCAAGGCAATCAATGGCATTGCACCCGCACACTTCAGCACCTTTTTTGTGTTTGATTTGTGCACCCTGGATGGGTGTCATAGTCCTTTGGGCTTGACCCCAGGCCAAGAATTACACGGACTCCCCCTAGCTACAAGGCGAAGGGGGGCTTCGGCGAAGATGAACCTACCTGCCCATGCTGTTCGTTGGTGGGTGCCTTGGACACATGAGCATCGTAGCCCATGCCTTCAGGTAGGACTAACTGGCAATGATTCAATATCATCCTGTCGATTGGACAGGTTAGAAAATGTTGGTTAGATAAGGATAAAATCTGTGCATGTATTGTGTATCTGACTATATCCTTGGGGATTTCAAACGTAGTGGACACCAAGCGCTCCGGACTCCAGGGTCTCTCATAAAATCAAATCTTTATTGTTGCATTAAAAGAAGGAATGCGTTCCTTCTTTTAATGCAACAATAAAGATTTGATTTTATGAAAGACCCCGGAGTCCGGAGCGCTTGGTGTCCACTACGTTTGAAATCGGCTTTTTTTCCCCTTCAGCTACGGGTTCGGGGCCCTGAGCACCCGGACCAGCCAGGGATACTGGTGAGCTATTTTGACTTGTACTGACTATGCTTGACCATTGTGTTCCTTGAACAGCATTTGCGATACGTCCGGGGTTTTTACACCCGGACCTGATTGGTACGGATTGTATTTTGTGAATTGGAGCATTTATTATCATATGCAGAGAAATTTACATTCGTTTTTTGTTTTTGTTTTACTTTATATGATATATTATCTTACCTTTTTTCCTTATATCCTTGGGGAACCTACAATGCATTTCCGGATGTCACCAAGATTAGTGTCTGCCAACTACGTATTTCATGTTCAGAACATCCTCTGATTTGTTATGTTTTGGGGTTTATCCTACAATTTTCAGTTTGAATGTTAGTTTTAGATTGTTGCATATAAACATATAATTGATATCTGAATGTTCATCCGAAAAAGATTAAAATCTCAACGTGTATGGCCGCCTTAATATATGCTGGTCAGAAAGCCACAAAGGTGCCAAATAAGAGCAAAACCAGTCAACATTCGAGATCTGACAAGCAGTTCCTCTGGATAGGCTTTATAACTCACCGGTTAAGCTATGGTCTATAAGGCACTCCATGAAAATGGAAAAGTCAGAGGTAAAACTTGTACTCCTCAGCATTCTACTGTTTTGCATAAAAATGAGGGGAGAGCATTCTCAATCCCAGTGTGCTGCTCATGAATCCTTTTGGCTACAAATACTATAATTCATCTTTATAGAAACCCCCTGTTTGATCAGCGTAAAATATGAGCCTTCTAATGGAGTGACAGCAGTAGGTAGTAGATCAAGCAACAAGAAACCTGGACGCGTACAGTGGTATGGTACAACATTTACAAAAGATCTTCACATGGAAAGATGAAAACATACAATTTTACCCTCCAATGACATAGGAACTGCTGGCGCTAGGTGATTTCTAATCATACTCCTGTTGCTCTGGGCAATGAAGTGTGACGCAGCTTTATGAATTTCCTTCCTTAGGTAATATATAATATCTGGCCAAGATCTGAAAACAGAAGCACTTTCTATAGCTCTCTTTATATGGAGTGTATAGATTTGTTGCGCGTCATGATATATGGGAAATTTAAGACACTTTTGCTTTGTAGTTGCAGACACGCTTTGGCGAGCTTACAATTCCCTTCAAGTCCACTTGACAAAATCTATGAGCTTTCAAACCCTAAGTGCGTTATAAATTCTTTCACACAAACAGGACAGTTGCCCATTAACCCTTTTAAGTAGGTTTCATTACATGGTAACGTGTTTCCAGTCTTGTGGAACTCCGGCTGAAGAACTGAGAGGAGTTTTGCAGTAGATAAAAGGCCATATAACTGGTCTCCTTGCCTTAAGGTGGCCACACACGTGGCGATTTGCGATCTTTCGTGCGACCATAGTTCGCACGAAAGATCGTACAATCCGCCACTAACCTTCAGGGCTGAAACGGCAGATAAGGAGGTAGAAACAATAGGATTTCTACCTCCTTCTGCCGATGCAGCCCTGACGGCAGATTTTGCTCAGGCGCCTTCTATGGCGCCCGATCAAAATCTTTTAACCTGGCCGATCGGCGATATCCTCCTGCGATATCGGTCGACTTGCCGACTTGCTATACACGCACCGAATATCGTACGAAAGTTCTAGTTCTAGTGGTGAGGTTATCAATAGACTTTATGCAGCCCTCATCTGGCCTTGGAGAAAAGGACCCTCGCAACTCTTACCACTAGTGCATATGGAACAGTGAGATTGAGACAAGCGTTCTCTGTCTTTCGTTCTGCGTTACTCCCTTGACTACACAGGACATATTAAACCCAGCAATGAGCAATTGCCATTGACCTTTTAAGCCTGGGAGCTGAGGAAACATTCACTAAACTTCCCAAAGAACAACAAATGTGTAAGAAGAAGAACGTAATGCTGAACACTGCTTTATTCACATTCACTGATCCGCTCGTACAAACAATAACTCAATGAAATCTCCTCGAACCTGTACAAGGTAACGCCAGTCCAATCACTATACTCTTCTCCCACAGAAGCAATGTTGACACTATATGATTGTAGGGCTGGGCGATATACTGTTTAATACCGAATTCCGGTGTTTTGTTTTTTTTTTAACTATATTAATTTTTCAGATACAGCAATACCGGGGTGTCAGGGTACTCACCCGTGCGGCCCGGTCTCGCGCGCCTCCTTTCGCGTCCTGTTGCCCGCGGGATGTTGCGCACGCGCGTCCAGGTGCTCGTACGTCAAAGTGCTCGTACGTCAAAGCACACGTACATGTCAAAGCACCCGCGACGCGCTGATGGTGCCGGTTCTGCGCATGCGTGGGGGGTATTTAAAGCTATCAAACGCCTCCTCCTGTGCTATGTTGTCTGCGGCCTTGCCTGGGAAACTTAGCCTGCCTGATTTACCTTACGACTTTCTGTTGCCGATCCTTCACTTGCCTGATTTTCAATACTGCAGTAATTATTCTCTTATTTATTAGGAAATGGGGTTAACACCTAATCATGTATGGAAAAAAAAAAATACCGTCAAATACTGTGACACAGATATAATTTTGAAAAATACCGTGATATAAATTTTTGGTCATACCGCCCAGCTCTATATGATTGTTACCATTTAATCCAATAAAGACTGAAATGACCAGCAAAGCTACAGGGGGGGAATGATTAGAATTAATTTTAGAAATCTATTGCTTGTACGTCAAAAAGTAAAGTGTGAATATGGAGAGTTCTGTTTACTAGTAAAGTAATGGCGCCAAAGTCAACACCCAGACAAGAAGGAGGAATAGGAAATAGTGGCAAAAATTCAAATAATTTTTCATTAAAAGGTTACAATCCATATTTCCCCCATTTTAGGTATAAGCAGAGGAATGTCGATCACTTTTTAGTTAAGAAACTTGTTATAACACCATTATAACATTTTTCAAACATAAATAAAGGAAGAGTAGGGATAGGAAGACTTCATTTTTTTTAATGAGGAAGGCCTTTTCAGAGAGCTCAAAAACGCCAACTTTATCGATTAGATCACTTTGAACTAGAGTTGCAACATTTTTTTTTGTAAAAAAACTAAAGCTCCCTCAAAAAATAATTCTCCAAGAATTAAAGCAGTAAGGATCAGTACAAGGGGCAATTTAAAGCCTGGAAACTTACCTCTATAAATCACATTCCTTGTATTTTCAACTAATCGAGTTACTTCTAGGCCATAATCCTCAGGTATGTTAAAAAAAATCTCATACGGACCAGCATTTTGCCTCAGAATATTTTATTTTTTAATATTGCATGCCTGGTATTATTTAACAGGCAGAGAGTATTTTAAGGGCCCCCAGTGTCAACAAGCTTTTGGGAATAAGGAAATATTCTTTATATTTCTTAAAAATAAAGGTACAGGTATGGAATTAATTATCCAGAATGGGCCTGAGGTTTTCTGGATAAGGGGTATATTATATCTGTAATTTGTATCACCATACCTTAAGTCTACTACATACATTTATACACTGAAAAAAAGATTGTGTTAGGGACTTTATAATTAAGAAGCATTTGGGGAGTTTAAGGATAATAGACTGTCCAACTCTAGGCAGTGCCAATCAATGTCTACTAAAGTGAATAAAGTTTGCCTCTTAGATCCCTTACTTACAGATCCCTGGTAAGGCCTCACCTTGAGTATGGGGGGCAGTTTTGGGCTCCAGTCCTTAAGAAGGATATTAATGAGCTGGAGAGAGTGCAGAGACTGCAACTAAACTGGTAAAGGGGATGGAAGGGTTAAACTATGAGGTTAGACTGTCAGGGTTGGGGTTGTTTTGTCTGAAGAAATCCTGAGGGATATGATTACTCTATATAAGTTTATTAGAGGGGTGTATAAGGTGTATAATGAACACACATATGACACATGCCCTGTGCTAATAATATAAATATACATATATATATACACAGGTATAGGACCCTTTATCCAGAATGCTCGGGACCAAGGGTATTCCGGATAAGGGGTCTTTCCGTAATTTGGATCTCCATACCTTACATCTGCTAAAAAATCAATAAAACATTAATTTACCCCAATAGGATTGTTTTGCATCCAATAAGGATTAATTATATCTTAGTTGGGATCAATTACAAGGTACTGTTTTATTACTACAGAGAAAAAGGAAATCAGTTTTAAAATTCTGAATTATTTTATTAAAATGGAGTCTATTCGGAGCTTTCTGGATAACGGGTTTCCGGATAAGGGGTCCGATACCTGTTTATATATATATATATATATATATATATATATATATAATGAAGCATAATACAGTATATACAGTGACGTATAAAAGCATCACTCTATATATATATAATGTGAAAGCTGGGTACCTAGAACCAGAAGAACTGGAAGGTTCAGTTATCTTTGCTTCAGTTATGGTAGGGGTAGAACCATGGATGGCAACATAAGTCCAACAGATCCTGTGAGTAAATACAACAATACTGGATCCAAAAGATGGACTGTGTGCCCCCCAGGGGTCTAATTACTTATTTTTCTAGATAATATAATAGGTTTTTGTTTTCTTTTTATATTCCAAACATACAGGGATGGAAAATAATGCTGATACACATCCAAACAACTGCCAACACCACAATTTGACAGTATACCTGCAAAAGTCAAAAGGATTGAAGACAATGCCTTTAAAAAATGTAGCATATACAGTATATATATGTATATGTGCATGGTATAGATATGTACTGTACTGCTTTGTTAAAGGCATTGTTTGATATAACTACATAGATTCACTAAAAATGCATTGTGTATATAATAGTTGCCACATGTGTAGTTAATTGTCATGTGTGGATACAATGGTATACATACATATATACACAGGGGATTATTTGAAAGGATCAAACTTAAACTAGATTTTTGTATTTTTTCAAACAAAACTAACCATCAGTTACAAGGTACTGCTTTATTATTACAGAAAAAAAAGAAGAATAAAAAAAATGATTATTTGCTTAAAATGCGCTCTATGGGGAATGACATTCCCACATTTTGGATCTTTCTGAATAACAGGTTTCTGCATATTAGATCATACCTGTCAATGTTTATCAAGAAGAAGATATACCTAACTCCCGCTCTAGTTGTTTATATTACAGGGATGCACCGAATGCACTTTTTGGGTTCGTCCGGGACCGTGGATTCGGCCCCAACCAAATCCTTCAAAAAAAGCCTGGATTCGGCCCCAACCAAATCCTTCAAAAAAAGCCTGGATTCGGCCCGAATCTCGAACCAAATCCAGTGCATTCCTAGTATATTATGACCCAAAATTACATCAGAAAGTTAAAGATGCAAGGAGGGTAACGTCCCCCCCAGTTTACTGATACGCATCAATTCAACCTCAATTATTTAGCTTAATTTCAAATGCGTTGAGCTTTTACAGCCAAATCCAAGGTTATTCTAACATTCCACACTGCATAAAAGCAACATACGATTTAGAGTTGGTATTTCTTTCAAATCGGAGAAATACAATCCCTGAGCACCAACAAAGCAGGCATGGGAGAGCCTAACCCAAGCCCTTTGCTCCGACAACTCTCCTGCGACTTGCACAATTCACAAGAACTATTTGGCTATTATAATAAGCTTGTAATTAAATTTAAAATATACAGCCATCAATTTTCCATCATATAAAAGCAACGAGTGGATCGTTTACAATTTTTTTGAACTATAAACACCTGCGCAAGGGATCACGGTCCCACTGACATCTGGTTATTACAATTTTTTAATAAGCCCTTGATAAACTAACAAAGACACGTTGGAAGGTTTACATTATGATTGCAACTTATCTGTTGGTCCAATTATATTTTTTATGGAGCTCACAAACAATGATGTCATGTCTGACCAATGAGAGAGGATCTTTCCATCCCAGTTACAAGACATGTTTTTTCTCAGCGGAATACATTGTAAATTAGCATTACTTTGCTTTAATAAGGCAGACCAGGTTCCATGTCGCACACTCAATAAATTACCTCTCCGTTTTTAAATAAACAAATTCCGCGACTTGCGATATATTTGCTATGCTCTTTTTATGACACAGTAAAATTGTTACCTTGAGAATTGCTTAACACTTATTACAAAACGGGGCATCGGGCAAATGTAAAGAATCAGGGAAAATAAACATTGACTGCTTTAATTGAAGCACTTCGGGCCGTGTACCTGGAGTAAAAAAAAAAACCAACAGCTCGGAGAAAGGAAAATGAAGGCCCATATCGTGTTACTTAAATGTGTATGCTTTTTTTTCCCCGAGAGTTTTAAAATGTGGCATTAACCCCTTCAACGCTTGACGCTGTGTAGTCAATTGGTCCTTTTTTAACAGCTTGAGCAAATTGCTCTCAAAACATTATATATCAACAGTAGTGGGTCTTATGGGGGTTTGCTATTTACTTTGTGCAGATGTATAACAAACAGAACAAGGTGTAAGCTTGGTGTATTTGGCCGCTGTTGAAAAGGAGGTTACGCTTAATATTCCCACGACTCAATAAATGGGATGCTCGACATCCTGCGCTACTGAAATCTACGAGGCCCCGTAGGGATCGCGGGAGCAATTCTGTGGGTGCAAAGGTACAGTGATTTCAAATGTTGTGTCTCACATCATTCCAAACATAAAGGCAGATTTAGAAAAGTTTGGACGGGGGCATGCAGTTCTATGCTTTCCCCCCTTTTTACAATTTTCGGAGCAGAACATTTTGGGGTGCACCGACAATGTCAGGATTCTGTTGAATATCGAATCTACCACAAAAGAGTCAGCCAGTTTCTCAACCACTTTAAAATTTTGAATTGCTAAAATCAAGGGGTAAATCAGAATCAGTCACCTTTTGGTCCAAAGTTACATGAAAATGTAAAAAGTCATGTGACGATTAGAGTTTGGATTTGGTTCAGCCAGGTACTTGGATTTGGCCAAATGTGAATGCTGCCAAATGGGTGGCTGGCCTTTGGGTGGCTACACATCTAAAGACCTGGTCATTTGGCGAGGTCACCAAATGAGCAGATAATTTTCTGATTTGTTCCTCGGACCAGCAATCAGATCATGCATAGCTACATAGTTAAGTTGGGTTGAAAAAAGACCAAAGTCCATCAAGTTCAACCCTTCTAAGTGAACCCCAGTGCACATTTATAGACACACTCTTACCAAATTCTGTTCCCCCAATCTAAAGGGTGGGCCTCTGGTGAGTTGATCGTTTTTATGGGAAAAAAGAACACCCCCTATCTGCCTATAATCCCCTCTAATGTACTTGTACAGAGTAATCATGTCCCCTCGCAAGCGCCTCTTTTCCAGAGAAAACAACCCCAACCCTGACAGTCTAACCTCATAGTTTAACCCTTCCATCCCCTTTACCAGTTTAGTTGCAGTCTCTGCACTCTCTCCAGCTCATTAATATCCTTCTTAAGGACTGGAGCCCAAAACTGCCCCCCATACTCAAGGTGAGGCCTTACCAGGGACCTATAAAGAGGCAAAATTATGTTTTCAAATTTTTTTTTTTTACCCCTGAAGGAAGTTATTCTAGATTTCAGATCATTTAGTTATTTTCCTTGCTGGAACAATTGTTCAAAGTTTGCCCAGGAGCAGTAACCTATAGCAACCAATAAGAATTTTTTATTTTTTTTTAAAAAATAGGTGACATTTGGATATTTATGATGTGTGAAAAGAATGATGGTTCTGCCATTGTGTTTGCTTAGTGGACACAGTGGCATCCACGTGACATGTTAGCAGAACCGCAAATGCCAGTGTCAAGCTTTTCCTCCATGTATGCCTACAAACAGGCTGCCTCTGCTGGATTTTAGGTGAAGAAGCACAAGGAACATATATGATTAGTATGTAGAGGTGTGTGTATGGGTATAATCTTTTGTAAATGTTAGCTTTGTGGTCGCAAATATATTAAAGTTGCCCATGACGTAAAGAAATAGTTCAACATGAGCTCAATGAATAGGGCTTGGGCTGCTCTTCTGTTTTTTTGCTGTGGCCCTCGTAGTATTTGCTTAAGAGGAAACTTTGGCATGTGTCTTTTACTAAATGGCATTTAATTGCATAATAAACAACCTGAAATGTAATGTACGGATCATTTTGTGTAGTCAGACGTTACCTAGAGGGTTTTTTTTACTTTCCAATGGATTAACAAGAAGGTAGGAATTATTTTAGCAAAAGGTTAAACTTGGTAGACATGTGTCTTCACTTACTGTGTAACTACTCTGTAACTAGTTAATAATCAAAAAGAATCATGGTAAGAAAAATCTAACTACATAACCTGTCTTATTTCCGGCTCCAGGAGGTCACTCATTCTAATAACCAGATTGCATTTTCAGGTAAACCATAGAGAGAGGCAGAACAAAAAAGACCATTTAGATAAGATTATTGGAAAGTTTGTATTAAAAGATACTGAAAGGGTAATATAGGAATGCAAGTGTGATTGTGCTTACTCGTGTTTGTACTTGCACTTGAAGATGCCTGTAATTCCAGTGTTCTCACAGTGGGTTGCACCAAAAGCCACATCAGCCAAAAGAATCACCAGGGTCAGACTGGGCCATCGGGGCACCCAGGACCATTGTCTCCTCAGGATCTGAGGGGCCCCGGTGATCATTTTGCTTTGGCCAAAGCAGGAAGGATGCATGAAAGCTATGTAGGAGGAACCCGAGAGGGTATGGGGGGGGTATGCAATGAGTGTGGGTGATGGGCCCTTTAAGTTGGTGGCCCTGGTGAGGCTCGGACCCTCCAGTCCGACACAGAGAAATCACAATTATGTTTGTTTTGACGCACTGGTCGTAACTCAGCATAACGTTGGAATTCAGAAAGGATCACAGCATTGTCATTTGTGGGTAAAACTCACGGCGATTTGTGTCTGAAAACTGCACTGATAAGTGACCCTAAGATTCTGATCCATTATGTTCTCTTTCTTTTGATTTCTTATTCCCATGTCATATCAAGTCCTAGAGACATAGGTTTGTCAGTCCTGCCCTTTGGTTCTATGTGCTTAACTAACATGATACCTCTTCCAGTTAAACAATAATACATGATGGATTCTCAGCAATGTTCCAGTAATATGCTATGTTTGCACTGCCCACTGAAGCACATCATGTCTTCCCATCTCAAATTTAGCATGTTGTGCCTGGACATCTATTCAGTGTGTTTTCCATTACAGGACACATTTCTCCAGCCCTCTTCCTTCTAAATGTTGCCCTTCTTGACACCATTTATTAAAGGTACTTGCTCCAAGAATCCTGCAGTGTGTTGGGTACCCAAGGAGAAAAGGGTACCCTGTGGGTTGCAGGTAGGATTTTTGAATGCGGGTACCCTGCGGCTTGTGGGTCTTATCCATATTTCTTATCTTTTATTAACTATATTTTCTACATTTTCCTCCTTTAGCATTATTTTTTAAAAAACAACTTTTTTTCTACCCCTGCCCACTTCTGATAATGCCACTTCCAGTTTGAAGCAACAGCACTTCCTGTTTAATCGTAGATCAGGTTGCAGATAAGGTAAGTTGTGGCTTGGGTAGTGGGTCAAAGTGAGCAAAAATGCTGGTCTGGGCCGTGGGGCCAGGTTGGGTCTCAAAAATTTGTCTTGCACTTTTGCATAGTTGCGCCAAGTATCATTCTGTCCATCCTGCTACTTCTGCTGAATCGTGTACCAGTACTGACACTGTGGGTAACCAAGGAGCTACAGAACTTGGCCGTAAGTCTAGCAGACTTGTGCCCAAAGACTTATAATGAAAGCAGAGGAATACATAGGAGTATAGCAGTAAATGGTACAATGAAATGATACAATTACACAGTTTTTTCCACCTCTTATTTTTACTACTATTAATGCTATTACTATTGTTTCTTCTGTTCGAATCTGGTATTTTTATCTTCCCCCTCCCAAACTCCACAACAGGACTTTAATGAAACTTTGCAGCTAGATATAAAGAAAAGCTGTTCATGCAATGGAGCACTGAAATGTTAGAGAGCTGAAAGCGTTCAGTATTTAACAACTGGTCAGCATTTTCTAGAGCTGTCAGAGGTAATGCATGGAATGGAAATGCTCAGCTCAAGTGACTGCTAGTGCCATCAGGCAATGAATGAAGAGCTCCAACAGGAAATATAATGAATATTTATTAGTAAAAAAACAAAAATATCTATCCCTTTTAGATTCCTAGGTTCAATATTAATCTAAACTGTCATAAGAGAGAACAAGATTAAATCATGTTCCAGTTCTCTTTCAGCTGCAGGAAAAAACTGGTTATGATTTATAAAAATGTGCAGTTTTTGGACCCAAATCATTCTTTTTTTTTTTATATATAAAATGCAGTGTTTTCACCTAAAACTGCAGCATTGTTACGCCCATGGGGGCAGTTGTATCTGCCACAGTTGTGCCCAATGGTGCAAAACAGAAGCAACTACCGTATATACTCGAGTATAAGCCGATTCGAATATAAGCCGAGGTACCTAATTTTACCTAAGAAAACTGGAAAAACTTATTAACTTGAGTATAAGCCTAGGGTGGGAAATGCAGCAGCTTCTGCTAAGTTTCAATAATCAAAATAAAAACCAGTAAATTACATAAATTGAGGCATCAGTGGTATGTTTTTAAAATATTTATTTAAAAGAAAAACCGTAAACTAGCTCTGTAAGTGGAGAAGAGGGTCAAGAAAAACAATATGAGTACTACCCCATGCTCATTGTGCATTGGCGAACTGGCAGCAGACCCAGTCTCGGAGGACACGTAAGGGGGAATAAGTATTGCAACTGGGAGTGGGCCAGGGCACTGGAGGGTCTGGTTGCAGGTGGCCTAATTTGCACACAAAGGACAGAGGGTGCTAGTCTGGAGGGACCCATTGCACCCGACTCGAGTATAAGCCGAGGGTGACTTTTTCAGCACATTTTGGGTGCTGAAAAACTAGGCTTATACTCAAGTATATACAGTATGTTCTTGTTTATAAATGGGGGGTAAGTTGAGGCTAGCATTTTAAAAAGTGGGGACTGCGTCACAATGGATTATAATGAAATGAAGGAATTTTTTTGTGCCTAATGACCCAATCTGCTGTGGGACCCATGGAATTACCACCATGCTCGGGATGGCAGTAGCTCCAAGGCTCCCCAGTGTCAACAGGCAAACTTGCACATGATTCAGGAGTAGAATCAGGATAGACACAATGGTGTTTAAAGCAGGGCAATATTTGCATCCATTTTAGCACAATGGCACTGGCAGCTGCTTTTGTAAATGATCCATTATTTTAGTGGACTCTAGCTTAGGTAGGCTTTGATTCTTAAAGGAATACTGACATGGGAAAACAAGTTTTTTTCAAAAGGCATCAGTTAACAGAGCTTCTCCAGCAGAATCCTGCATTGTAATCTGTTTTTCAGCCGATCAGCAGAACAATGGGAAGGGAGCAAGATAGCAGCTCCCAGTAGGTATCAGAATAGCACTCAATAGTAAGAAATCCAAGTCTGGCTTGGGACTCCTCCAGTTACATGGGAGTAGGAGAAACAATAGGTTAGATGAAAGTTCTAATGTGTAGCCCTGGCTCCTTCTGAAAGCTCAGACTCTGAGATGGCACCTACACGATTCTAAATGTCAGAGTGAATTATTTGCTATGTAAACAGTGTAATTTAGAAATAAAATGTACACCATAAAAACCATGACAGTATCCCTTTAATGATGTCTTATGTGTCAGCACTTTGTAGATTTGGGCAAGTCACATAATCTCCTTGCACCTTAGGCATTAAGCTCTACGCAACAAGGTCATACACAGAGCTGAATACAATCGGTAGCACTTTCTAAGGCCAACGATGATGATAAAATTGATACTTATATGCTCAGACAGCGCAAAAGGCTATAAAAAATGATTCGCTATTTGGTAATGAAACAGGCCCATGCTGTGAAGAATAGGCTTTTATACTACACAGATGGTGAATAGTACAGTTTGTCCAGTTTTTCAGAGAACTTGTGTGATCGTGTTTTAAAGGTAACACAAAACCACGCTTCCTTTATTGCCAACGTAGACACTCTTGAAATCAGTGTTAAGATTGTGCTGTACATTTGAGAGCAGATGAAAAGAACACTTGGTTTTCAGCAGGTTGTGTGCCGCTAAAGCAGACCAATGGTTAAACATGCCCTTGCCAATGTTTTAAGAGTGCAGAAGGTTCCAAATTACAGATAAAATAAACAATGACAAGCCTGTGAAAACTTTGGGCTGCCATGTTCTCTGATCTTAACAAGGGTCTCTTTATTACTGTAACCTTTCAGAAGTGAATAAAAATTATTGCTTTGCCCTGGTTCTGCTCTCAAGCATTAGGAAGGAGGGAGGACGGCACTCAAAGAAGGGTGGAAAATAAGCTCCGCAGTAAAATGGTAGCAGTGTAAAGCATCGTTAAAAATGACATCCTACATCTTTCAGGGCATAAAAACCTCATCATTTGTTGTAGATGGATTTATGAAAAAAATAAAGAAAACCAAAATACAAACTTTAGGAAAAAAAAAAAAAACTGAACAAATGGTCCAAGATTGAAATTAACTCTACTTTTGTAAAGCTGGTTTTGCCAAAAATGACAGCATAGTGTAGGATTACCCTTCGCCCTGCCAACTTTCCTTAATCAAAACATGGTTCTTACTCTCAGCTTGCCCAGTGCCAGGCTGGGAGGGGGGGGGGGTCAAGTTATTTATCTGCAGTGCAATGAAGTCTTCTTTAAGTAAAGATCTTAGTGTGCCCTGGCCAAAAAATGGTGAAGATCACTTCAGTTTGACTATTAATTTGCAATAATTTGTTGTGCCTTCAATAATGCTGTCTGGATGCAATTTACGTTCAGACTCAAAGGGTCTTTCTTCCCGTAAAGAGCCACTAAGTTCCAAGTTACCTTGCTTTTGAAAAGGACTCAATTCCAGAACATAAATCTTAAAGGCTTCTACTGCTATATCATGGATCAGGCTAGACATTACTTTCAGTCCCATGATGCTTAAGATCCTTTCTACCAAACCTATCTACCATAGCTTTCTATATTTCCAATCTTAGACAAACATATAATTGGCGAAAGAAGCACTTCCACTCAGAATGCTCTGTAGGTGCCTACAAGACAATGGTTGATCAGTACGCTCTTGTTTATGATTGGTGATGTTACCAGTATCAAAAGGAGGCAAAATATTTATTAAGATATCGAGTTATGAGGACAACATGGAGACGTGAACCTACCTATTCATGGGCATCTCACCTGAAGTCCACTTATTTTTCTACATACCCTAACTCAGTGATACCCAACCAGTGGCTTGGAAGCAACATGTTGCCAACCCCTTTGATGTTGCTCCCAGTGGCCACAAAGTAGGTGCCATTTTTACATTTCTGGCTTGGAGACAAGTTTTGGAAGCCCAGAGACACAGTTTTACTCCAAGCAGAGCCTCCTGCAGGCCAGCAGTCACATGGGGCTACCAAATAGCCAATCACAGCCCTTATTTGGAATCCCCAAAGAACATTTTTCATGCTTGTGTGGCTCCCCAACACTTTTTACCTCGGAGTATGGCTCATGAGTAAATAAGGTTGGGGAACTCTGCTATAACTGCATGCAATTCAGTTGGAACAAAGAAAAGGGAGCTGTACTTGATACCTGGTCAATAGTAGATTTAGAGTAAAAAGTTCCCTTAACACCTATACAATTTGTTGGACCAAAGGCAATACCATGTTAATTGCTACAGTGGCAAGGTGCAAGTGCTTTTTGTACGGTGTATTGTACCTAGCACTGCAGCCACTCTATCATCATGTTGGTTGTGTTCATTGATAAACCCCAGTTTTTATATTATGGACTTCCACTTGAGCACTAGAGACAGGCAGATTAGTTAAAGGGGAACTCCACCCAACACACAAGTTAAGCTTTTTGAAAAGTAAACATAATTTCAATCAATTTATAGATTAATCAAAAAAATCTGGAGCAATTTAGCGGCACTCCTAATCCCACTGGAATATTAGGGGGAAACACTTCATTGAGGTTTAAAAAACATGCCGTTTTGTGTCCAAATTTTGTATTTTGGCTGCTGCATTCTATTTGCAAATTTAACTAGTAGAAGAAAAAAAAAAAGCAGACAGACCTCCAGTAAAGTCAGGTGTTGGTTTATACATTTACATTGCATGGTGGGACTGCAGTGAAGCACACTTTATTTTGACTACTAGCACATACAGTCACACCCTCTTCCCTCTCCAAATCAATAGGGTGCAGTGTTCCGTCTGTATGCATGTGTATATGCTTTCTTGTGCCGACGCCCTCTTTCATTTGACATGCAGCAAGATTCTCCAATGAGAATATCAGCTCTCTGTAGCTCATGTGTTTGTTGTTGAAGGGACTAAACTGCCTCCTTTTACAGCTAAATATATAAACACAACAGTGTCATGTTCGATACAAAACATGATTCTCACGTCTCGTTTTCAGAGAATGGAACATAAATGTGAGTTCACCACTAAGCAGTTTAGGTAACTGTAAGGCTAAACTATTAAATTACTTCTAATTATGGTTATCTATTTAGTTACAGTATAATGCCATGAAAAGTCAGTGCTAGGCTACAGGGTTATCTGGTAAAAATTCTGCCAAGGCTATACACTTGGTTGCTTAAGGGCAGCAATGTAATGTGCTTAAATGGAATGTACCCATATGAGCCCAGGCCAAAGAGATCAGACGTTGTTTTCACAGCTGTATTAACCTTAGACTCAAATATAATATATTTTTCAAAGTGTTTTGAAAAAGTTCTAACTTAATAATTAATTAAATCATTAATAAAATAATAGTATATTTTCTTTTTTTCCCTGTAAGTACACAAATGTGCTTGTTCAAGTAGATTTCCTTAAGAAACTATATATATATATATATATATATATATATATAGTGGCTTGCAAAAGTATTCGGCCCCCTTGAACTTTTCCACATTTTGTCACATTACAGCCACAAACATGAATCAATTTTATTGGAATTCCACGTGAAAGACCAATACAAAGTGGTGTACACGTGAGACGTGGAACGAAAATCATACATGATTCCAAACATTTTTTACAAATAAATAACTGCAAAGTGGGGTGTGCGTAATTATTCAGCCCCCTTTGGTCTGAGTGCAGTCAGTTGCCCATAGACACTGCCTGATGAGTGCTAATGACTTAATAGAGTGCACCTGTGTGTAATCTAATGTCAGTACAAATACAGCTGCTCTGTGACGGCCTCAGAGGTTGTCTAAGAGAATATAGGGAGCAACAACACCATGAAGTCCAAAGAACACACCAGACAGGTCAGGGATAAAGTTATTGAGAAATTTAAAGCAGGCTTAGGCTACAAAAAGATTTCCAAAGCCTTGAACATCCCACGGAGCACTGTTCAAGCGATCATTCAGAAATGGAAGGAGCATGGCACAACTGTAACCCTACCAAGGCATGGCCGTCCCGCTAAACTCACAGGCCGAACAAGGAGAGCGCTGACCAGAAATGCAGCCAAGAGGCCCATGGTGACTCTGGGGGAGCTGCAGAGATCTACAGCTCAGGTGGGGGAATCTGTCCATAGGACAACTATTAGTCGTGCACTGCACAAAGTTGGCCTTTATGGAAGAGTGGCAAGAAGAAAGCCATTGTTAACAGAAAACCATAAGAAGTCCCATTTGCAGTTTGCCACAAGCCATGTGGGGGACACAGCAAACATGTGGAAGAAGGTGCTCTGGTCAGATGAGACCAAAATGGAACTTTTTGGCCAAAATGCAAAACGCTATGTGTGGCGGAAAACTAACACTGCACATCACTCTGAACACACCATCCCCACTGTCAAATATGGTGGTGGCAGCATCATGCTCTGGGGGTGCTTCTCTTCAGCAGGGACAGGGAAGCTGGTCAGAGTTGATGGGAAGATGGATGGAGCCAAATACAGGGCAATCTTGGAAGAAAACCTCTTGGAGTCTGCAAAAGACTTGAGACTGGGGCGGAGGTTCACCTTCCAGCAGGACAACAACCCTAAACATAAAGCCAGGGCAACAATGGAATGGTTTAAACCAAAACATATCCATGTGTTAGAATGGCCCAGTCAAAGACCAGATCTAATCCAATCGAGAATCTGTGGCAAGATCTGAAAACTGCTGTTCACAAACGCTGTCCATCTAATCTGACTGAGCTGGAGCTGTTTTGCAAAGAAGAATGGGCAAGGATTTCAGTCTGTAGATGGGCAAAGCTGGTAGAGACATACCCTAAAAGACTGGCAGCTGGAATTGCAGCAAAAGGTGGTTCTACAAAGTATTGACTCAGGGGGCTGAATAATTACGCACACCCCACTTTGCAGTTGTTTCTTTATAAAAAATGTTTGGAATCATGTATGATTTTCCTTCCACTTCTCACGTGTACACCACTTTGTATTGGTCTTTCACGTGGAATTCCAATAAAATTGATTCATGTTTGTGGCTGTAATGCGACAAAATGTGGAAAAGTTCAAGGGGGCCGAATACTTTTGCAAGCCACTGTATATATATACACACACAGACACACACATACATGAGCGTATCTCATTAATTCTGCTAGGAGGCGTAAGGCGGTATTTTTGGCAAGCGTTTTTCGGCTTGCCGAAAATATACGCCATGTCTGACATCAGCCTTATAATGTCAAAGCATGTACCAGAGTGAGGGGCTACAGGCTGACCAGCTGGGTGTGATTAGCCTCGGGTGGCCAATCAGTTGGCCTTTAAACCCTACCTGTCAGTCTCTCAGGGCTCTGAGTGAGAGACACACAGGGAGCGAGAGGTCTGTGAACCAAACGTATAGAAGCTTATGTACCTGTTCATACTTTGTAACCAGGCCAGAGGTCTGTAAATCCTTTATGTTTTGTTGTATCCTGCTGAAGTAAGTTGTTCTTTCTTTCTGAAATGTTTTGCTTAAGAAAACTACCTTTTATTTTCCATGTATTGCTGTTGGCTGAATAAAAGATACTTTTTGCTTGCTGTCCTGGCATTTACTCTGTGTGGCCCTGCCATACTATCCCAGGAGCAAAAGCCAATATCCGTCTTCATCTGATTTCTACTGGAATACTGGAACTCCATCTTAGGTTATCTTGTCACTGCATCCGAGATTGATTTCATTCCTTTAAAGGAAAACTATACCCTAAACTATGTCGGTCTCTATAAAAATATATTAAATAAACAAGCACATATGTAAAACCCTGCTTCATCTAAATAAACCATTTTCATAAAAAATTACTTTTTAAGTAGTATGTGCCATTGGGTAATCCTAAATAGAAAACTGCCATTTTAAGAATTAAGGGCCGCCTCCTGGGATCATACGATTCACAGTGCACACAAACAAGCCAAGGCACACATACATGCTAGGCCACATCAGCCAATGAATGTCTTCCTGTTACAGTTAGAGCTGCATTATTTCTGGTCATGTGATCTCTGAGGGAGCACACAGCCCAGCACTAAATGGCAGCTCAAGGGAAAGGATGTAAAAGGGCAATGTTTACTGATATATATATTCCAGTTTGGTGAGATTATTTAATAGGTCACTTAATATAATTTAAACTATCTGTTGATGAAGTATTCATTCTGGGGGTATAGTTTTCCTTTAATTCTATGACGTCTGCTTTAGGCATTTACCATACATCCTATGGAAAGTGGTTACAGGTGGATAGAGGTGTACTGATCAGTCTGAAAACACACACTTACCACAGATACTGGAGGAACTCTGCCCCAACACAACTTAAGCTTTTTGAAAAGTAAACATAATTTCCAGGAACTTTGCTTTTCAGAAGGAACAGATTACTTTGATAGGTATATTAGGGATTTCTGTGTTGTGTGGGGCGGAAGCCAGAGTTCCCCTTTAATACATGTATTCATTGTTGTGTTTGCTATGAGCACTGGCACATGGAGTAATTGAAACACCTCGTTCTTACGTGACAACACACACTGCCAGTTCCCAAAAAAATCAAGCAGAATCTGTACTGATAAAAATCCAAAGACTACATTCCGGCAGCTCATTATTTAGGGCAAATCACGTTCGCATTGTAACAGCTCACGTATCACGATCAGGCTCAGACTACAATGTGATTTTAACACAATATCCGTTAAGACAAAAGGACTTACCCCCATGACTTTCCCACGCTGTTCAACATCTTCCCACATGGAATGCACTACGTATCTACACATGTACTTGCCAGCACGGCCTTCCTGCTTCATCCGGACCAAGCACATCCTAACAAAACAAATCAAGGGGGGTGAAATGGCTCGGAATGAAATGAATTGTTATTGTTCAGAGCATGACAAGACTGAGACTGGCAGGTTAATGACCACACATACAGGTTGGCGTCAAATAAAATCATCATAAATAATAGCAATTTCTGTTGGTGCCTTATTGATGTTGATGGTGCATGACTTATTTAAGGGAATATGGTGTATTTTCCCTTTAGAAACATATGCAAGCTTTAATCCACACCTTGTGCCTCAACCCTTTCTCCTTGTAGATTGTAAGCTCTTTTGGGCAGGGCTCTCTTCACCTCTTGTATTGGTTATTGGTTGCTTTATATGTTACTCTGTATGTCCAATGTATGAAACCCACTTATTGTACAGCGCTGCGGGATATGTTGGCGCTTTATAAATAAATGTTAATAATAATAATAATAATAATATAGTAAAAAGTCAAGTCTTCACAAAAACAGAATTTTGCTTATTAACTCTGAATGGCACATTAATTTTTGGGGGGCAAGTACATAGATGCTGTGTCATGCCCCCCAGCAATGGCAGATGTCCCTTCCCTTTCCTTGAGGATCCTTCTTTTGCTTAAAAACTTTAGAGGTTTCAGATTTTTTTACGCTGTTTTTTTGTGCAAGAATTCGAAATAGTCGAGTTTTGCAAATTTTTTAAATAAAATAAAATGAGAAATGTAAGAGCTTTAGTAAATCTGCCCCTTAGTTTTTGAGTAATGTACTAAATAAAAAACTTGTGGGCTCAAGAAACAAGAGGGGCATTATATTCGCCCCAGTTCATGGCAACCAATCAGCAATTAGCAGTCAAGTGCAGTTGAGAAAAAGCTGTTTATATTAATAGTTGCTATGTATTCATTGGAAGAGACCATTTTACTACAGAAACCTGGCAGTAGTTTATATCAAAGGGGATCTAGTAGTTGGTTATAAAACATAACTTTTTTATTCTTCTCTTGCTCCCCTTACATCGCCCCCAATATTACTATTTAGAGTCAAGTGACAAAGTGACAACATGTTTCCACTCCATGTATATGATACCTGTTGTTCATGTAACCCATACAAAGGTTGTGGGCAACATACTGAGTTAGATACAGACAAAACCACTTTTTTAGTCCAACTGTAGGATTAATTTGATAGGGTAGGAACCATGGATATGCATGCCAAAACGATACACATCGATTTAGCACTTCTACCTGACAACAAGCTTGAACAAAACAGTCTCTTTTATTGTATCAATGTTTTGGTGCATCTCACACCATCAGAATTATGTCCAGATAAAGGTGAAAATGAACCGAAATTTCTCTACAAGCCTAGAATGAGGCTGTTTGGTAGCCTTGGTCAACAATGGTATAAAGTATGGTTACCAAGCTCACACTCCTCCAAACTGAGGCTTATTTTTACTGTAATAAGTCTGGGGAATAAAGGACTCTTTTCCTTTTAATAAGTCTGTTCATTGGTGAGTGCCTACTGTTTTTTGTCTGTGGACTACCTCCTTAAGCTGTAGGTCTGGGGAATGAGCACCCTGACCTACGCTTCTACTGGTGAGCCATACACGTTCAGAGTTTAGTCTTCTTCCAACAAATGTTCGGATATCGGTTGTACATTTAAATGCAACGATCTGAAACTATGTTCAGACTGAAATTGTAGGATAAAGCCTTAAAAATAACAAACTGGAGAATGTTTTGAACATGAAAGAGTTGGCAGACACCAATCGTAGTGACTTTCTGGGAATGCATTGTAGGTCCCTCAAGAATATCGTCAGATACACAATACAGATTTTATCGTTATATTTCCATAATTTTCTAACCTGGCCGATTGACTAAACAACTGATCGCCATGGTATGAAATTAACGGGGCGATAATTCTGAGCCCACACACAGTCCAAAAATCTTACAAAAGTAGGTTTTGTTCAATTTTATCTGCGTGTATGGCCAGCTTAAACTATATTTTATATATTTGTAAGTAAGTACAGACTCACAGAAGCATTTCTAGTGCAGTGTCCCTGTCTTTATCTGATTGGCCTACCCCAACTGTTGACAGTGAGTACTTACGGTAAGTCTACATACTGCAACAACGACATTGTTAAGAGCAGCAGATAAGCTACACGACTTCAGACAGAAGTATGTTCAAGAAACTGTTACAACATAATTTCACTAACTGTATGTTAGACTAGGAAACCCAGCAAGTGCCCAAACCTATTACATCCCATGAGTTAAACACCCAACTTTGCTTTCATTTTTTCCCCTTAATGACATTTGCAATAACAGCTCTGAATCTGGAGATGGCGAGTTGACAAACAAACCTTTGTCCAAACTTGGCCCTATATAAAAGGGGATATCACGGACTTCTCTTTACAGTATACTTGTTAAAACACCAAATAAGACCCTTGAGTAAATGCCTGCCAGACATGAAGTTCCATTCTCTAAACAGTTTGAGGCAATATTGTCAGATTGAGAATAATCAGGCCTTGTGCGTTTTCATGTGGTTTCTCTAAACGAAGTCATGTCACTCTGCAAGTTGACTTCATGTCACTCTGCGAGTCTTTAACGTCGAGGAGAAGGTATATGCTTGATGTAGTGTTGCCTACCAATTTATCAGTAGAAACAGTGAGGTCATGGAATTCTTTATTTTTATTTGAAAATGTTGCCGTTTCCTTCTCTTTTTTCAACTGCACCTGCCATCTGGGGTTTAAAAGACACACGTTTTCTCAGTCAATAAAACTCGCCGCTCGAATCAGCGCTGTTCCTTATGCTGGTCCTGTAGAGCATTAAGAGTCTGACTCATCATTGTCAAACCACAAAGGTAACATTGGATTTCTGTTTACAAAATGTTAATAAACCTACTAGAATTCTGAGCTTAAACACTTTAGTAATATTTTCCGTAACAGAAATCATGTTTTTTTTCTCTTTTTTCACCTTTCTCCTTCAGAAACAGGCCAGTGTCATTCCCAATATGCAGCATTTTATCACATGGAACTGACAGGGAGTATATGATGATTCCTGTTGGATTTCAGGTGAGAAATGTGAGATCACTGAGGTCACTGAGTTAAACATCTCATCTGACAAACAAAAAAAAATGTAGACATGGAGAAACAGCAGGCTTAACTAATGCATCTGGTACACACGGCTACACCCTTCTTTCTACTACAATTAATGATGCGCCATGAACATTGTGCACACCAGATGCATCAATAAAGCCTACTCAATGTGTAAATGAAAAAAAAAAAAAAGACTTTTATTGGCGCCATGGGTATACCTTAGCATCTGTCTTGGCACACTATGAACTACAACTGACATCTGTGAGATACTGGCATAAGTGTTCTTTCTTATGGAAGAAAGAGATGTTTCAGTGGTTAAATCACTGGCTCATAGAGGTTAAATTCAGTTACTGAAGATGTCTCCTGTGTTCCCTTCTCCTGACCTCTGGAAGATGGAATTCCCTCAAGAACTTGGGGAACTAAGGGGTGTTGCTGAGCCAAATACTCAGGAGTATAATTATCTAATCACGAATGCTCAGAGCGTTTTTTCTGAAACAATTTTGTAGCTTGCACGACTATTTCGACAAAATTTGTGCGACAAAATCGTATTGTCGCGCCAAGTACGAAAGTTTCGGATTCATTCAAGCTTCGGTTTCGTGACTTTCCTTGGGCCCGGTTGGAGCTGCAGAGTGCCATTGAGCCCTATGGGAGACTTTCCTTGGGCCGGGTTGGAGCTGCAGAGTGCCATTGAGCCCTATGGGAGACTTTCCTTGGGCCAGGTTGGAGCTGCAGAGTGCCATTGAGCCCTATGGGAGACTTTCCTTGGGCCGGGTTGGAGCTGCAGAGTGCCATTGAGCCCTATGGGTGACTTTCCTTGGGCCAGGTTGGAGTTGCAGAGTGCCATTGAGCCCTATGGGAGACTTTCCTTGGGCCAGGTTGGAGCTGCAGAGTGCCATTGAGCCCTATGGGAGACTTTCCTTGGGCCAGGTTGGAGCTGCAGAGTGCCATTGAGCCCTATGGGAGACTTTCCTTGGGCCGGGTTGGAGCTGCAGAGTGCCATTAATTCCTATGGGAGGCTTCTAAAATCATGCACAGAAGGATCAAAGTCGGAAAGGTTTTCCCGCTGGTTACAATCGTTCAGAGCGCCAATACGATATTATCGTGATTATTCCGTTTTTTTCATAAGCATTTTCTTGATATTTGCAAACATCAGAAATTATTGTATCCAATCCGAATTATACCCATTTTGGGATTCAAACTCGTGATTTGATGAACAGACCCCTCAGTGTACCTACCATACCCGCTCTATGTAGAGTTAGTTGCACACTTGAAGAATAAAAGGAGAAGCAATTATTTATATAGCGTGACCATGGGACTCATTAAAGCATAGTTACTTAACAATAAGCTAGCTAGGCTTATTAGTCAAACAAAGATGAGAAATTCTCTGCATTCACCCATGTCAAGATATTTAAAACATTTTAGACATTCTGTGTATAAAGCTCCCCTTTTAGACAAAAACATGTTTTTTTGGCCATATTTTGCAACATATTACAGTTAGTATTACTGGTTGTGTATATATAGTTTATGTATGTGATAGTAAAGATTGACAAGTATAGGGTGTGGGTGCTAGGTTTACTTGGAAGGGTTGAACTTGATGGACTCTGGTCTTTTTTCAACCCTATGTAACTATATATATTCAAGCTGGCCAGTATGGCCAGTCTTACACCCACTTTTATCTAATTCATAAAACATTTTTGTTGGACACAACAGGGTTCCACTGACTGCTCCTGTGTAAACTACAGCAAATGGGTGCGATGAGGGTGTCTACAAAATCCATATCTACAAAGACAAGAGTTCCTCTGCACTAACCCATATCAATATAATTAGGATATTAAAGGAGAAGGAAAGGTAAAAACTAAGTAAGCTTTATCAGAAAGGTCTATGTAAATACAGCCATAAGCACTCATAGAAAAGCTGCACCGAGTCCTCTATCAAAAGAAACACAGGATTTCTTGTCTCCTTTTTTGTAAACATGTTCTTCGGAATCAGACTTCCTCTCTCAGAAAAATTCTTCATTCCCGGGGCCAGAGTCTGCGCAGCTCTCTCCTGCTCACCCATCCCATAAGAATTCATAAAACTCACTCCCCCCCACCCTTAGGAATGTGTGATCTGAGCTACCAACGGCTATAGCTGCAAGTAGGAAGCTACTTAAAAATGGCAGCTGCTATCTTAAACAAACAAAGAAAGTTTCTAGGGATCTTTACTCAGGTACATTAAAGCTTCCTGCAGAATAAATATAGTGTTCTAGGTGGCACTAATGTGGCAAATCTATTGGCAGTAATATGCCAAAATGACTTTCATTCTCCTTTAAGAGCTGTTCTAACATGGGCCACATTAAGAACTCCATTTCATATATACAAAATATATAAAGCTATTATAAATGCCATCCCCTTTAAACAAAACAGGATTTTTCTGCCTATTGATTGCAATATATTCATGGTGGCCAACTACGTCCAATTCATCTCTGTTGAGGCTAGTCCTACCCTCACTTTTATCTCAGTTTTAATCTTGGAAAACAAATTGCAAGTAAAACACAGTCCCTGTAAAAAAATGTGTTATGGAATAGGAAAATTCTTGATGAATCAGAACCCTTTAATACGGGGATGAAAAATGCACCAAGGAGTCCCAAACAAGTGCTACGATTGGGATATTTGGTAACGCCTGTGAGGACTGGAAGCCTACAGAAGGTTCTGTTTGTCAGTACACATGGTGTTTATGCAACCAAAACTTGCTTTTAAGACAAAAATTCAAAAATAAGCACCAACTTTGAGGCCACTAGGGGTTGGTGAGCAACACTTTGTTCCCAAGTTAACTGGTTGGAGAACATTGCTCTAATGGTTTCATGTTGAGCACAACTTTCTCTTTTGCTAGAGGTTGGTGTAGCCCTTACTAAACTGCTTTGTGCTTTCTAAGACCTCATAAGGAAACATTGCCATCAGTTTTTCATTTCCATTTTCCCATGCGCAAGTTCTCAATAAGATTTCCAAAGGAGGCTGGTGGATATACCTGGCCAGATAGCGTCAGATACAGCACAGCCTAAAATCCCTAATAGCGGGTAAAAATAGAACTGATGTCAAAAAATAGTTCCCAAGGAAATATATGTTTCTAAATACACTTCCACCAACAGGAACATGCATCAAGCTTGCCCATTTGTGGTTAATGCCACGTATCTGCTCAAGTGAATGATTATATGGATGGAAGAGTGCGCTCTGTATAAAACGCAGCATATACAAATGTTCACTCTTGTAAGTCCACCCAGTCTTCAAGGTCAAGTAACATTTCCAGACAACCCACCATAACCCCAGAAGCAGGATAAAGTCCTGCAAACCTTTTCTGCCTGAACATTCCATATCTGCGGCTATACAGAGGGGGATTCCAGACCTAAAGAAACCGTTTCATGGTCTGAGACATTAAATATACTCTAGAGTTTAAATAAGGCTCCATACATTTCTTCTCAAGGCAGCCTCAGCAATCAGTTCAATTTATGATGTGCTAGCTCTTGCCGGCATGTTAGCAAATGTTTGAATGTACTTTAGCAAAGGTTCCTGTTACACATTAAGAAATATACCTTCCTTCTCCTGCAACACACTGTGACCTTTTCAATAATGCTAGATTAAACAATATTTTTTTTTTTTGGCTATTTACTTCAGAGATGAAAAGGAAAAATATTGCTTAGGTGTTAAATATTTTCACAAGCAACAAATCTGCAATTTAGGAAAATTGCATGTGGATTCTTAAGGTGTAACATAAATATCGGAGCAATAACTCTTGAAATCCACTGAGAACGTGCAAGGAAAATCCCAACTGGGACGTGTAAGTTAAACCACTGTTAAGGAACTTAAAGCAGTAATATATCCTGCTATTTTCTGCATACTCCGTGGTTTAACAATGCTACCTGCAGCCCTAAGGATCCCTTGGTTTCTCAGACAGGGACTTTACGTTCAAGAGGACAGGCCAGGAGTGGGAAACTAGAGGGGCTGCTGTAAGATGCCATAGACCAGGGGTGGCCAATACGTCGATCACGGTCCACCAGTCAATCCCCAACGACTCCTGGTGGACCGCGATCAAGCTGGGGATGCGGAAATGCTGCGTGAATGCGTATGTACTCTGCGTCGCTTACATACGCATTCACGCCGCACTTCCGCGTCGTCAGTCGATCACGGAGGAAGAAAGTCTGGCCACCCCTGCCATAAGACAGTCACTATTTATCGGGCTGTTTGGGCCTCTGTGTACTGGAAATGCCAGGGCCTATTTTGAATCTCAGTCCAGACCTGCACGAGAAACACATTGCATCTTGAAGTTTCATAGCCCACTAGAACTTTATACTTCCACGGTGGGAGATCTAAGAAGAACCTACAGTTACTTCCCATACTAATCACAGCCAAAAGCGTCTAGACATCACCATTATTAAGACAAAGTAAAGATTGTCACAAATGTTTATTTGCAGTCCAATGCAATCCCTAATGCAAAGGGTTTCCCATTATTGCATGACTTCCCCCACTTAATGAAAATATTATCCATGGTGTATGTTAAAGGAGAACTAAAGCTTAACTAAAGAAGTAGGGCAGAAGTGTTGTACACTATGTTTCATGCTTCTGTACCAGCCCAAGGCAACCACAGATCTTTAGCAGGGAAGATCTGTGCTCCCAAAGATGCCCTAATAACCCCCCCCCATCTTCTTTTCTGCTTTGTGCTGCTGTCACTTACCTGAGCTTAGGGACGCACTCACATTAGGGTGAATACACACAGAGCTACTAGTAGCAGCTATTTTTTTTACATCTACTAAGCGCCAGAAAATACCCTCCCATAGACAATACTGAGAATTGCCTCTGCTAAAACACACACAGAGACAGTAAATGATCAGCATTGTCTATTTTAGTAGCCACGACAAGTAGCTGCTACTAGTAGTAGTGTGTCTTCACCCTTCTACTGTATATAGAATATAAATTTCAAAAGACAAAGCTGGCTAGTAATTAATACAGATGAGCAGTACATGGAAGCTCAGAAACCAGTGCAATTAGCATAAGATGTAAGATGTAATAATCAGCCCTGTAGCATCAGCTGATATGGCAGGCCAACCTCATTTTCTGCTCAACAGCTGCCCAGAGCACACAGACCATGTGAGTGTAGCAGACAATATCCAAGATGGGGAGCTCCGGTGACAGGTTTGAAGTTCTGGATCATGGCTGCTTCTGAGATGCTGAAACTTTAGGCTGGCACAGTATGTACAATATATAACATATAGCATTTTTAGCCATATTTGTTTTTAGGGTTTAGTTCTTCTTTAAAGCTTCTCTGAAGTACAACAAAGGAAGGTATCTTAAACTTCATGTGGCAGATAGCTCATCCAAAGTTGAAGGCAGCCACATGACATCTAAGGTATTATGCTTTTAGGTCAACAAATAACCAGATGAAGGTATTCTGAGCAATAACATGCAGTCAGGATAACATTCGGGAATAAGGCTTCTAAATATTATGCCCCCTGTCTTCTGCACTGACGGAAAAAAAGGGAAAGAAGGCTGCACTCCCTCACCAAAGGTAAACACAGTCCTTACGTTTGTAATTAAAAACATGAGTGGCTGCTGTGGGACTTAGTTAAAAGCCCCACACAACACAGACACCCCTAATATACCTGTTGCTGTAATCTTTTCCTTTAAAAGTATGAATAAATACTATTTTTATATGCTGAAATCCAGCTACAAACCATTCATTCTGTATTATTATAAATATTACCAGGGGAGGAGGGACTAAAACATTGATAGTACAAATTGTAACAACAACTCCACAGCTTACAAACAGCATGCAGGAACTACATAACCCACAATGCATTGCATGTTCCTTTCCTTATTCACATCACGTGTGCAGGGAATTGTGGGATTGGGAGGATGCAGGCTGAAGGCAGGCTGAGGACAGTGGCACCTTTTGCATTTTATTTGAGTCTAAAAGCAGTCAGCCAGGGGAACAGGGGGCGGGGCTTAGGGAACTGTTCCAAACCATATTATTACATTAAAAATCATGAAAAAGGCTGCATATTTTTTATTGAGGTATATTGCAAAGTTGCTTGAAATGTTTACTTTTCAAAAAGCTTAAGTTGTGTTTTGGTGGAGTTCCCCTTTAATCTAGTCTAGTTGGCTAAGTTTGGGAAAGTAACATAACATAGTAATATCCCCTGCAAGGAGGAAAGAGTGGTGGAATCTAAACAAGACAGCTGGATTAGGTGGATTACAGCCAATTACAGTATAACCAGTACAATTATCCACCTATTCACTAGCAACTGGTAACGCTAAAGTAGCTCTCCTGCTGCATTAACCTTGGTATAAATATCAACCAGCTCAAGATATAATGAATGCTTAGCAGAGGCAAAACAATTCTATTGGGTTTAATTAAAGCTTGTTTTTTTTTGTTTTTTTTTTAGACATAAGGCATAGAGATCCAAATTATAGAAAGATCCCTTATCTGGAAAATCCAAGGTCCAGAGCATTCTGGATAACAGGTGGCCCGTACTTAATATTTTACTTACCAGACATGAAGTTGTGTTACGAGGAACCAGGAGTTTAGCGTATCAGGTAGACTGCATTCTGTAATTAAAAAGACACAGATATACCTCTATAATACAAAATTATATGCAACTACACTTTACACATTAAACAGCCAAATAATTAGGAACTATATGCATTTAGTTTCTATGTTCACCTCTTGTCTGGTTTCCTCCTATAGTCAAAAACAACACTGGTATGTCCATTTTGAAGAACTGTATATGATATACACGTATGGGATCCCTTATCCAGAAACCCGTTATCCAGAAAGTTCTGAATTCTTCCATAGACTCCATTATAAGCAAATAATTTTTCTTAAATGTAATTATTTGTTAATTTTTAAAAATAATTTCCTTTTTCTCTGTAATAATAAAACAGTACCTGTACTTGATCCCAACTAAGATATAATTACCCCTTATTGGGGGCAGAACAATCCTACTGGGTTTATTTAATGGTTAAATGATTCCCTTTTCTCTGTAATAATAAAACAGTACCTGTACTTGATCCCAACTAAGATATAATTACCCCTTATTGGGGCAGAACAGTCCTATTGGGTTTATTTAATGGTTAAATGATTCCCTTTTCTCTGTAATAATAAAACAGTACCTGTACTTGATCCCAACTAAGATATAATTACCCCTTATTGGGGCAGAACAGCCCTATTGGGTTTATTTCATGGTTAAATGATTCCCTTTTCTCTGTAATAATAAAACAGTACCTGTACTTGATCCCAACTAAGATATAATTACCCCTTATTGGGGGCAAAACAATCCTATTGGGTTTATTTCATGGTTAAATGATTCCCTTTTCTCTGTAATAATAAAACAGTACCTGTACTTGATCCCAACTAAGATATAATTACCCCTTATTGGGGGCAAAACAATCCTATTGGGTTTATTTCATGGTTAAATGATTCCCTTTTCTCTGTAATAATAAAACAGTACCTGTACTTGATCCCAACTAAGATATAATTACCCCTTATTGGGGCAGAACAGCCCTATTGGGTTTATTTCATGGTTAAATGATTCCCTTTTCTCTGTAATAATAAAACAGTACCTGTACTTGATCCCAACTAAGATATAATTACCCCTTATTGGGGGCAGAACAATCATATTGGGTTTCCAACTCCCCCCCAAAAAAAGTGCAGTACTACGTGGACCTAGGCAGATGATATATTTTTTATCAGAGCTGTCAACCCCCCCCCCCCACCATATTTTCGTGAGTTACCCTATATTTGCACCTCTCCCCCGGCCTCCCGGCTCCCCATGGCTTACATCCTATTTCACTTACAGTAAGGGATGGAAAATTCTGGAGACGTGTGTGTGTGTGTGTGTGTGTGTGTGTGTATATATATATATATATACACAAAAAAGTCCACTTAATAAATTGCTTGACTTGATAGTAACTGCATAAATCCATATTGGTGGCAAAATAATCCTATTTGGTTCATTTCATGTTTACTATAAAACATTTACTATAAAATATTAATACACATTAAGGTGATCCTAATTATGCTCTTGTACCTAAGGACAGAATCCCATAAAACAACCATCATGCCTGTCCCACATTTTGAGCTATGCTAAAGAACATACTTACTTTCAAAAAATTCATCGTAATCTATTCTTTCCACGCAGCAAGTATACATGCGCAAGGCAGCAATTTTGATTTTCTGCAAGCAAGACAAAAATAGATTAACTAGGGTTATGTTTCTTATCTATAAACAAGACAAAAATAGAGTTAGATTAGTATACATACACTATACAGCGTGTCATGATACAGGCCTGTAAAAGTTATTAATAACAAAGCAGTCCAATGTATTCATTCGGTCAGTACCAGAAACAGATATGGATACCAGAAACAGATACCTAACAGGCCTCTGTTTACTAAAGGTCTGGAATCAGCCATGTTATAAGGCCAGACCCGCCTATACTCCGCCCATTTCCTTGCCCCATGTGACACCCCCACCTGCTCCCTGACAGAAAGGCTGGTATAATATTAAGAAAAAAAAAGGGGGGGGGGGGGGCAACCATACCTGTGATTCCCTGGCCGACCAGGTTGCCTAGGGTGCCCAATCTGTTTGGCCCACCCCTGCATACCTAAAACTAGGTATAGGTTTAATTCAATATTGCCTGTCAAACGAGTCCAAACATGACTGGCTTTGGGTAGCCGGTTTATCAGATGGGAATATCTGGGAAGAGGCAGGTCACACAGAGATGTTTAGCATGTATGGAATTACCAATGAATATAATATACATTTCCTATGTTCCTGTAGGGAGTTATAGTCATTATATTCTTGGTCCAGTCCAGGACCAACTCATGCTCATGCTGTATCCTGCTAGGCCCCTCCCCCTTGCATCCCTGTAGGAGGGTGGAGTGTCCAGCTACCTTATGTCCATGCAAACTGTGAAAAATAGTCAGATTTACTTTGGGGTCAATTACATTAACCCTTTAGCTACTAGAGTGTTGGCATCTCTCATTGCCAGTGTGAAGCAGAAGAAGAGTAGTGGCAGAAAATTTTTGTGTGAGGTTTGTGTAGGGTTGCACCGAATTTGGTTCAGGATTTAGGCCGAATCCAGCCTTTTTTGTCTGAACCGAACCCTAATTAGCATAAATTAGCATATGCTAATTAGCCTTTGGAAAGGGTTATGTTTCAGGGGGAAAAAATTTTTCGCCGTGCGCGCCAACTTTTGCCCCTTCCCAGTCCCACGATTCTGGATTCGTCAGAATCCGTCAGGGTGGGTTTGGCCAAACCCAAAAAAGTGGGTTTAGTACATCCCTAGTTTTATAGGTGTTGGTTGAGCTTTGGGGTACTATTTTGCTAGTCTAGCCTGTGTGCAAGGTGTGTGAGAGACCCTTTATAGCCACACCCTTTTATAGCAAACGACCCTTTATAGCCACGTCTAGTCATATGTGGCTGGAAGTGCCGTAATCATGACACAGTGGCTTTAAAGGAACAGTAACACCAAAAAATGTATAAAAGTAACTAAAATATAATGTGCTGCTGCCCTGCACTGGTAAAAGTTGTGTGTTTACTTCAGAAAGTCTACTATAATTTATATAAACTGCTGTGTAGCCATGGAGGCAGCCATTCAAAGGAGAAAAGGCACAGGCACATAGCAGATAACAGATAAAACACTATTGTATTCTACAGAACTTATCTGTTATCTGCTAAATAACCTGTGCCTTTTCTCCTTTTTTCCCAGCTTGAATGGCTGCCCCCGTGGCTACACAGCAGCTTATTATATAAATTATAGTAGTGTTACTGTAGCAAACACACCAGTTTTACCAGTGCAGGGCAACAGCGCATTATATTTTTATTACTTTAAAGCTCTTTCATTTTTTGGTGTTACTGTTCCTTTAAGGAGTTTCACCAACCCCCTTTGGGCAAAATTATGGGTCACCCTCAAAACAAAAATTGGGGGGTCACCCGCAGTCACCCTACAGAGGGACCTGGCCCCCCCTCTCAGGTGCAGGGTCTGCTTCCTATTATAATTAGTGAAACCCATTGATGCACTGAGAGCGTCTCCAAGGTACTACGACCCCATGGAACACCTTGCGTTCAGCAAGCGAAGTCTTCAAAATTCAGACTCATTATGTAAATTTGGAAGTGTTTAAAGGAAAGTTCTTCCGAAGGATCTAAAGGTAGCAAAATACACAAAAAGTGTGATTCAACGCACCCAAAATGGCAAAATCTGGGACTAACGTTTTCATTAAATCACTTAACCTTTATTTAAAAGGAGTTAAAATGTCAGCATTTAGAACATGCCAGATGCCACAAACCCACAAGGAACAGATGTCCTACAGTTTGCACACTAAATACTTCATAGAGCGCTTATTTTCTTCTTTTCAAATAAAAATTATTAATTTTTTTCTAAAAAAAAAAAAAAAAAAATTGGCTCCACTTTCCACTTACTGATGTGCATTAAGATTTTTTTTTTTGCCCTAAAATTAAGTTAAGCTGAAACTATTAAAGTAAATGGAAAATGAAGGCCATATTTAATTTTCCACTTGTTAAACCCGTTAACATAAATTCTCATTAAATTCTTCTAAGACTAACTTAGGATATATACTGATTTTTCACAACTTCTTATTTACAGAGCCCCTTATTAAAAGCATAACTGTTAGGTCAGCGATGAGTTTAATTCATCTTTGCAGTACCACTATCCAAATAAAGGGGGCAACCTGGTCAGGGTATTTTAGGTGTTGGGTTTTAAAAGGGATAAACAACAACCCGCCCAGTTACGTCAATCAGGTAAAACCTCAAGTTGGCCGCCCATGCAAAGATCTGCCAGTTTAGGCCCGGCTTAATGTGTCAGCACTACATAACAAACTGATAATCATATTTTTGAAATGGTGGTAAAGCCTATATGTACTATATGGCCAAAAGTAACCAGGCACCCCTTACTGGAACTGGCCATTGAAGCTACAACCATCATTTCTGGCTCGTTTTCGAAGTGCAAGATTGGCCTGCACAAAGTCCTGACCTCAACCCAACTGAACACCTGCGCCATGAATTGGAATGCTCATGCAAGCCAAGCCTAATTGTCTAACAAGTATCAAATATAAACCAAAGAAAACCCAACCAACACTGTTCTAGCATCTAGTAGAAAGACTTCCCAGAAGAGTAGAGAATGTTATAGCAACAAAGGTAGGACCAACTTCACATTAATTCCCTTGGTAATATTCATCCATCCCATCCATCCTTTATACCCCCCTTATCTGGACACTCCCTCTAAAGCATATATGTCAAACACAAGGCCCGGGGGCCAAATCCGGCCCACCTGGCTGTTTTATGTGGCCCTTGTTGAGTGTGTCTGACCATCCAGCCTGATCAATTTCCATTTTCCTCAGATAGTAACTAAGACTAAGGGGTATATTTATCATGCTGTGTAAAACGTGAAGTGCATTACCAGTAATGTTGCCCAAGGCATCCAATCAGTAATCAGATTTCAACATCGATGAGCTATGAGCAACATCACAGGTAATGTCTTACTCCACTTTTTACATGTTGTGATAAATATACCCCTTAGTATCTTACTAAGTATATTAATAACAATTTGGCCCGCGACTTAGCCTGTGTTTTAGATTTCGGCCCTTCATGTGATTGAGTTTGACACCCCAAGTGTTTACTGATCCACTATATGCATCTCACCCATTTGTTGTACTTCAGAGGTCCAGTAAAACCCATCGCTTCAATTATTTTAGTAAAAGTTGAAACTTCTTCCTCTGATGGCTGAAGCTTGTCTTTTGTTGTCTGGTTCTATATGAAGGAAAACAGACTTGAATTGAGCAAACACTAACGAATTTGGCAATTAAGGATATCAATGACTAAGTCATACAGTAAAATTGCAAAATTGAGTGATATAACATGTTAACGTCAAACCCTCAATATGGCATACCCACTGCTTAAACAGAGATGTCCAACCTGTGATGCAGCAGTCAAGCTAAGGGACACTGGGAGCTGTAGAACTTGAGGAACACATGTTGGGCATCTCTTACACAAATTGTATTGCAAACATGTTTTTAAAATTTATACAAAAAGAAGAAGCACATTTCTGGTCAAGATGCACCCTACTAAGATTGAAGGTCCAAGGGTCATGGTCCTTTTCCTATACACTAAAATATGGCAGACATCGGGACTAGAACTAGGGGTAGGCAGCAGAGGCACGTGCCTAGGGCACAACTGAGGATGGGGTGCTAGGTTCTTAAACACAAGCCTCTGCTGCCTTCTCTAACTCTGGATGTACAACATTAAGTAGGTTACTGGCAGAGGGGAGGGGGGGAGGGAATGAAACACATGTGCAGTATGAAGCAAGGAGGGAAAGGAAGGGAGAATACCTTTTTAGAGATGGCTGCCTGTTCTAGAAAATGTGAAGTAAGTGTGACTGAGTAAATATTTGATTAGATGAGCCAAAAGTGTGGCATTTTTACTAAACAATAGGAGGACTATGGGCAGTATGCTTTTTAAATTTTGACTTGCATTCTCCTTTAAGTCTTTTGTTTTTAAATCCCCTAAAAAACCTTCCTCCTTTCATGCAGATTTATTTTGTTTCTCTATTAAATTGCAGCTCTTTTACTCACTGCCTTGTCTAGCGTAAGGTTCTGCCCCCTTTTGCTTCCTGAGCACTCTTTTTATCTTCAACTAGGCACCTAGAGGTGCCTACTGGGCATGCTCACTGCCTCTGCTCCAATTAAAATTAATCAGGCGTGCCCAGTAGGTACCTCTTTGAGGTTATTATAGTTGGAGAGACAAGGAGTGCCAAAAGGGAGAAAGGTATGTTATTGTGGGGGCTGCATAGACTCATTTTAGAGATTTCAAAAACAAACAAACAAAAAATGTTTACTTATTCTTTAACCATACTACCCAGATGGTCAAACAATAAAGTGTTTTAGCCTACACCAGAGCAATCTGACTTATACTATACAAATATAACATTTGTGCCTCTAGGTAAGTAGGAGGCTGAGCACCCAGCAGGACCCATGACTACAGCAGCCAACTACGGAATCCATTAGCCATGCTTTATAAAGATGTTCTCCTCCTTGATGTAGCCATTTTGTGCATGTAAAGAAATGGGTTTTGTGTGAAGGCTCACGTTACACGTGTAAAAGTTTCCATTTCGCAGGTGGGGGAAATGTTCTCCCTGCATTTCTTCTTAAACTGTCAAATATATTAAGAACTGATTTCAAAGAGTCTGTTTTAACATTTTCACACCGTAATGTTCTGTGACAGCAGGAAAGAAGGAGAAATCAGTGCAGGTAAAGCTGAGGGCTCCAACTGGTTGGAAAATAACAGACTGCTTCATTCTGTGTATGTTAAAGTGTTATGGTCTATTTGCATTAAGGCAGGGTCCAGAAGTTTGTTCCGCTGCTGCTGCTGTCAACAACAACCCATTCTATACCCCTGCCTTCAACAGGTCTGACATACATGACCTATAATTATTTTCAGGCCTCCTAGACTTGTGATTGGTCACTGCTTAGCAACCAAGTCAGGCATTGCTGGCAAATAAAGGCAGAAAGCCAGGGGTCCATGTGGTGGTTGGCCATTTGTACATTTCTTTATTTCAATGCCCATTCCAAAAGTTAAAGGAAAAGGAAGGCATTTTGGCATTTTATAGCCAATAGAAAGTTACAATAGCGCAAGCCAGAACACTATATTTATTTTGCTGAATGCTTTACCATACCTGAGTAAACAGCCATAGATGTCCCCTCTGTCTGTTTTAAGCAGCTGCCATTATACCTTGGTCTGACTTCACTTCCCTGCCTGCACACTGCTTCTGGTACAGCTCTAAGCTCAGATTACACAGCAGCGATGGAAGGGGGAGAGCGGACCAATGGGAGGGGGAGAAAACTGAGCACACTGGTGTCGTGGCCTGAAGGATTTGTTTGAGAGCAGGATGTCTGACATAGTCTTCCCTGCCTGCACACTGCTTCTGGTATAGCTCTAAGCTCAGATTACACATCAGAGATGGGAAGGGGAGAGAGGAGAGATGGGAGGGGGAGAAAACTGAGCAGACTCGTGTCATGCCCTGAAGGATTTGTTTGAGAGCAGGAAGTCTGACATAGAAGATCATGTATTCAAAATAAAAGAAAAGTGGTGTTTCTTTTCAGTGAGGACTCAGAGCAGCAGTTCTGTAAATGCTTGTAACTGTATTCACATAGACCTTTCTGATAAAGCATACTTGGTTTTTACCTTTCCTTCTCCTTAGCATATATTATAGATGCATAATACCCTGCACTGACAACAAAATGGCTTATATAAGCAAACCAGACATTCAGTCCAAAATCATCCTTACCGTGTGAGTGACGTGCAGTGGTCTCCATATCTGTGATGCTACTGCAGGGGTTCTGTGTACAGGCCCACTCAATACTTCTCTCAGATCGCCCTTAGAATGACTCAGATGCTAAAAAAAACACACAAGCATAACATTTCACAACATTTATATAATTTCCTTTTTTAATGGGAAGAACAAGTCTACAGTTAGCTTCAAGAAGGGGTTGGATGGATTTTTAGCAAGTGAGGGAATACAGGGGTAGGGGAGATAGCTCTCAGTACAAGTGAGGGAATACAGGGGTAGGGGAGATAGCTCTCAGTACAAGTGAGGGAATACAGGGGTAGGGGAGATAGCTCTCAGTACAAGTGAGGGAATACAGGGGTAGGGGAGATAGCTCTCAGTACAAGGGAGGGAATACAGGGGTAGGGGAGATAGCTCTCAGTACAAGTGAGGGAATACAGGGGTAGGGGAGATAGCTCTCAGTACAAGTGAGGGAATACAGGGGTAGGGGAGATAGCTCTCAGTACAAGTGAGGGAATACAGGGGTAGGGGGGATAGCTCTCAGTACAAGTTGATCCAGGGACTGGTCCGATTGCCATCTTGGAGTCAGGAAGGAATTTTTCCCCTCTGCGGAAAATTAGAGAGGCTTCAGATGGGGTTTTTTGCCTTCCTCTGGATCAACTAGCAGTTAGGCAGGTTATATATAGGCATTATGGTTGAATTTACTATGTTACTATGTTACAGATGGAACATTAGAGCTCTGGCACACACTGTATAAAGGTGGCCATACACGGTAAGATTCGCTTGTTTGTCAAGGTTGCCAAACGAGCGAATCTTGCACCCAATATGCCCACCTTGGGTCAGTGATATCTTATTAATGCAATCGTTTGGCCCTAGGGCCATACTAGATGTCCGTCAAGTTGGTCACTGTTTTTATGTCTCTTTTTCTTTGCTGCCCTATTGGTAGTCCATGAAAGTCCCTAGACCTAGAACCAATGTCCATACCTCAAAATAACCTAAATTCTAGGGACCATGTCCCAATTAAAGGTACCGTAGTATTATATTAAGTGGTTGGCACTGAGCAAATCCAATAATATCATCATTTTTACTACGAAGGTCACTTCCTTTTCAAGGTGAGCCTTTGCAATCTGTAGGAAGACTATACGAGATATACAGCTGGGTGTCTGTTGTGGCGAAATGGAGGTTATAAGGAACAAGGCACCGGGAGAATAGCAGGAAAAGGTTAACTACATTACTCATGTTGCCCTCTTTCTAAAACTATGAAGATAGCACAAACCAAGTGTAATTCACAGCAAATAATCAGTAGTAAGGCTTTTACTGGTCTAGGAAATGTATAAATAATGATAGTCTGATTGGTTGCTGTGGGACACATGTCTCCTGCAAAGCAAGATACAGAACAAGACAAACCACTTTAATTTCTTTGACAAAGTTCCTGGGGCTCATGAACCAGAACTTCCTGATCCTTTTCATGAACCTGGTGTATAAGGCTGAAAAAATGCTATCAGGAATGAAGGAATGAACTCCGGCTTCCAAACCAACATTTGTTAAAGAGCCCCACACAACACAGACACCCCATGTATATCAAAAACACTGTAACCTGTTCCTTTAAAAAGTATAGTGAAATACCATTTCTATATGCTGAAATCCAGCTGCAAAACAGTTCTTTTCTTTCTGCATCATTTGAAAGCCTGGCAGGGGAGGAGGGACTAAAACACTGATGTTACAAATTGTAACAACGTCTCCACAGCTTACAGACAGCATGCAAGTACTACATAACCCACAATGCATTGCACTGCAATGTTACTTTCTTTAGTGACATCACGTGTGCAGCAGGGAATTGTGGGATTGGGAGGATGCAGGCTGAAGGCAGGCTGAAGACAGTTGACTGCTGTTACATTTTCGTCTCAAAGTAGTCAGCCAGATCAGCAGGGTAACAGGGGGCGGGGCTTAGGGAACTGTTCCAAACCATATTATTACATTAAAAATCATGAAAAGGCTGCATATTTTTTAATTGATGTATTTTGCAGTTACTTGAAATTATGTTTATACCGTGTCTATATACCCATGTGCAGACTGTGGTTATTCATACATGCTAAAATGATTGTAGCCACATTCTATACCTAATTCAAAACCCATCTTTTTCCAATCTCTTGACTGAAACATATGCAGTCCCTTTGCCCCTCCCCTATAGCCATAACACAATTTGTACTACATGTCACTATTTCATATCAGCCAAACCAAAGTAATACCAAAGTGTGCCACCGGGTGATGCCATTCTGGAACACTGCTATTTTAAAGGGGATGTAAACCCAATCATAACACTGTCCCACAGCGCCCCCTAGTTTTGCTCTAGAAGTTTTCAAAACCGGTAATTACAGATGCAAGAAAATTCAACAAGCATTCTACTAACTAAAAAATGTATTAGTGGAAGAGAAAAGACTGATTCCCAGAACTATGCCTGACATCTTGCTATTATCTTACATATAGAGATAATGTCATTTTTTCCTCATTATATGGCAAAGGAATCAGACATGGGGATAAAGGGACAGACTTGATCATTGTTGGGAAACTGTGCTTAAAGCTCCCAACTCCAATTGCAGGAACAGAGAACAGGGAGCCAGATTTACACAGATCAGCTGGGATTCTCATTGGAGGATTTTTTGCATTTGAATGCAGCCAACAGCTGAGTAAAGTTTGGTTGAGCAGTGCAGTGCACCAGGGTTTAGTGCCCCTAAACGGGCACATTTCCATTGTAAATGGCCCCAAATGATCTGGGACTGATCAGAACCTGGAGCTTGATTTATCACTTTTCTCCCAATTCTACAAAAGTTCGATCATGTTTAATACGATACCAACATTATGAGGGTCGTTTACAAAGGCAGCCATAAGTGGTGACGCTAAAATGGATGAAATTTTGCATGTGTTGACACTTATTATTACTTACCTTCAAACATACTCTATCCATTTCCAAATCATTGCTCTATGATGCCATTGCAACCTTTGAATCATGTGCAAGTGCACCTATAGATGTTGGGGCACCCTGTAGTAAAAGCCACCCTGAACGTTGCAGTAGTTCTAGAGTTCCCTCGGAGAGCTGCAGACTTGCATAAAAAGAGTCACAAGTTAATGCTATTTGAAAGCCATCTCCACTAGGGTGGCACTGGACCAAACAGCAGAAGCAGGGCCGCCATCAAGGGGGCACAGGGGGGACAGTTGTCCTGGGCACGGATGATCATCACTTTAAAGGGGGCCCAGCAGTGATAATGTTTTTAAACTCAGGACCCCTTTAAAGAATTATGGGCCCTGTCATTGGTGGTCAGCGGGTAATCCGATTGGTTGCGCCCCGTGCGTATGTGTGACGTCAATACACACGGGGCGCAACCGTATAAAATAATGGATGCAGCAGGGAGCCAGGGGACATAGCAAGAGGTCGCAGCCGGAGGAAGCAGGTGGACGCCTGAGTTGGCACCAATTTAAAACGTAACCCCTGGGCTATCAATGTTTTAGAGGGGCCCTGGCTACCAATGTCTGTGTGTCCTGTACTGATAGGAGGAGTCATTAGGGGAGGGGCCATTGGGAGGCAGGGTGTGGGAGGAGTCCAGAAAATGTTTTTGTGAGGGGCCCCATGATTTCTGATGGCAGAAGTGACGTCGCACACATGGGTGCAAGTAATGTCACCCAATGCACCAGATCCCTGGAACCTCCCCACCCAAGCTCCAAATGCCAGATTTTTACAGGTAGGTCTGGCAAAGGCAGGGGAACGGTTTTTATTTTTTTCATTTTTTAATTATATACTGTAGGCACCCAAGGCTGCCACCCTAGGCACAAGGCCCTTAGGTGCCTATATATCTATATATATTTATATCTATATGAATACCGCCCTGGTCCCCACCCTTAAAATATAAGCCACAACTTCCATATGATTTGTATGAGCATAATTAGACGCAAGACTGATGTAGGTGCAACTTCCTGGCCCCAATTATGCTGACATTCTGCATTGTGGGTAAATAACATGCAGATTTATGTCTAAATATTGCACAGCGTTCATTAATGACCCTTTATGGCTTTAACGTGGAATTGTAGCTTTTCTCTGCAAACGCTTAGATATCCATACTTCAGTAGGGGACCTTTGGTACGGGACTGCCAAACAATCACTTTTTGTACAACTGAGGAGACGTGAACAGCGAATTCCAATCAACTAGCAAAAGTATCCTGTGAACCAAAGGCCTTGTGCATTTAGGCTCCGCTATGCAGCTTTGCATCTCTGAAGCCAGATTTCTTTACTGTCTGTGGTTTGCCTATAGAAGAGAATGTCTCCAAAAGGAATAGCAGGGAGCTGATCCCACAATAGAAGACTGTTCCGCTGCTATGTACCGTGTTCGGGCACTTGCCAGTAAAACTTCCAGTATCAAAACAATCTCTGTGGGTACCAAGGCTCTCACTACACAGCAACCCATGATATATAGGTCATCGTCTTCCTTCTGGGCCGCTGGCGCCGGGCCTTCCTGTGTCATAGCGCTGGCAGCGACGCTTCTCGCCATGCCGCGTGCTTTCCACGGTTATATGCCTTTTCTGCATTACACTCCTGCACTTTTGGAGATATTTGACATTACTAACATAGGATAATTCTATAAACAACGGCATTGGAATTTCCTCTAAAATAATTTCAATGCTGAGATTTTGCAGCTGACTTTACAGTGATTTATGAAACATATTTCTTACTATTTATGTACTTTTGCCTGATTAAGTGTCATTTGAAAAACATCTGGGGATCATTGAGGTATTATGCCACGAACAGACTTCCACTAGGATCTTAGTTAGTGTTGGATAATAAACACAGCTGTGGATCTTTATGCCATTCCCCCATGCTTTCATTTGTACCAGAACATATGTAAGTAAAGTGCTTGAAATGTCAGATTTATGAAGATGTTGGAGACATAATGAAAACGGCCAGTTAATAACTGTATAATCATCTGTGCAATTGTAGGGTTAAAATGACAGTCTGTACCCCCAATGTGTCCTGGCCATGTCCAGCTACACCCATATCAGCCCCCTGCCCACTTTGCAGTAAGTCCTGTTCATGTTAGAGTACAAAATCGTGACTGTCCCAACTAAACCAGGATCAGTAGGAGTTATAGATAATGTAAAAAAGCTCCAGGTATAGGATCCAATATATGGAAACCTGTTATCCAGAACGCTCCCATAGACTCCACTGTAATCAAAAAAATCACATTTTTAAAAATGATTTCCTTTTTCTCTGTAATAATAAAACAGTACCTGTACTTGATCCCAACTAAGATATAATTACCCCTTATTGGGGGCAGAACAGCCCTATTGGGTTTATTTCATGTTTAAATGATTTCCTTTTCTCTGTAATAATAAAACAGTACCTGTACTTGATCCCAACTAAGATATAATTATCCCTTATTGGGGGCAGAACAGCCCTATTGGGTTTATTTAATGGTTAAATTATTCCCTTTTCTCTGTAATAATAAAACAGTACCTGTACTTGATCCCAACTAAGATATAATTACCCCTTATTGGGACAGAACAGCCCTATTGGGTTTATTTCATGGTTAAATGATTCCCTTTTCTCTGTAATAATAAAACAGTACCTGTACTTGATCCCAACTAAGATATAATTACCCCTTATTGGAGGCAAAACAATCCTATTGGATTTATGTAATGTTTAAATGATTTTTAGCAGACTTAAGGTAGAGAGATCCAAAGTACAGAAAAAACCCTTATCCAGGTACTGAGCATTCTGGATCACAGGTCTATACTTGTATAAACTTTACACCAGCTCTAGTATTTATAGCAACCAATCAGAAGGTAACATTTGCAGACCACCTTCTTAAACCAAACTTGCCATTGGTTGATAGGGATTGCTAAAAGGGTTAGTTAACTGATTTACTTACAGGGAAACTATTTTAAAAATGAAAAATGAATATAAAGTTCATCTCACTGAAATAAGAAACTTTCTAAACATAGTCAATTAAAAATTCAGCATCATTTCTGAGATAACCAAGTTAATCTTCGAGTGCAGATTTTGATTGACAGGTAGGTTGAATACATCACTTTAGGGGGTGTGCCCTTTACTAGCAGATGTGTTAGAACTATCTCAAATAACTGACTACAGCACAAACAAAATCTAACATATTAACTGACTCTGGCACAAATCCTGAATGTAGATAGAGAATATTTCTGATGCTTTTAAAAGAGTGAGCTCTAATGCATTGTCTAGGCAAATGGAGCACCCCCCACAAAGGATATATTAGACCTGTCAATCAAAATCTGACTCCAACTCCTGCAGAAAGTAGGAATGAAGAAAGACATATTGCTGAGAGAGATAGTGCAGAGTAACTTTATTGATTTAGAAACAGTAAATAATATTTAGCTGAAGTACAGAAAGTTTTGCATTTTAGTACTGGGGGTCATTTATAAACACTGGCCAAATTGGCACCTGGGCAGTAACCCATAGCAAATAATCATTAGATTTTTTTTCAGCCAGCCGCAGGTAGAACAAAGAAAGTAAACTTCTGATTACTTGTCATGGGTTACTGCCCAGGTGCAAATTTGCCCAGTGTTAAAAAAATCACACCCAGTGAGATGAGCCTTATTTTAAATATTCAATTTATGCATTAGTTCCCCTTTAAATCTCACTTGATCTGTTTTAAATGTGTTTACAGTTTACGTGATACCAAAAAGGTCAGGCTACCCTGACAAAGCTTTCTATCTATGATGCCAGTTCCTGCATGCTGTCTGTAAGCTGTGGAGAACAATTTGTAACATGAATGTTTAGTCCCTCCTCCCCCGCCAGAATTTCAAATGATGCAGAAAGAACTACTTTGCAGATGGATTTTTGCATATAAAAATGGTATTTATTCATACTTTTTTTAAGGAACAGATTACAGTAAAAAGTATATTAGGGGTTTCTGTCAGAGTTCCCCTTTAAAGCAGCCATTTTGAAATCAGACAAAAACAAGTGAGGGTCATTTATCAACACTGGACAAATTTGCCCATGGGCAGTAACCCATAGCAACCAATCAAATTGCTGCACTCATTGTTCTACCTGCAGCTGGCTAAAAAAAAGCCAATCGTTGATTGGTTGCTATGGGTTACTGCCCAAGGGCAAATTTGCCCAGTGTTGATGAACTGATGTGAAATATAGGAGGATGATTACAATAAATAAACAGCATACCCCCAAATAGCTACAGTCTGGATAATATACAAACCAGCACAAGCTACTTTCCCCCACGTTTATGAAAATAAGGTTTTTCTTAGGATTTCATTTTTAGAAACCTCACTTAAAGATCGTGGTATCTATGATGTTTAAGGAATATTACAGTGGAAAAATGACTGACCTTTAAATGGCAAATATTTTGTTCAGTTTCTGCTGCTAAGTAACCAACGTCACAGTTAATACTTGCAGTTTTCAGTAATCGCCCATGCAGTAATCTCCTTTTAGGAACAGCAAGTGCCGTGTTTTATATTTATAGGCAAAATATGGGTATATATCGTCACTAGTGACTAGTAGTAAAGGGGAACTAAAGCCCCAAAAATAATCTTTGCATTGTAATAGAGCTGCTTTACAAGTCTGGTGGTGTCACTCATACATAGCAGACAGTCCATTTAGTAGGTTTTCCACTATCTGTCTGGTTGTTGCTAGGGTTGCCACCTTTTTTTCTCTAGAATACAGGACTTCGGGTTTGGGGGGGCGGACAGTGACATCACTTGGGGGGGGTGATGACATCACAGGGTTGGGAAATAGGCAGTACCCTGTAGTCGAAGAGATGAGGAGCGCTGAATAGGAAGAGGGGACGGGGCTTCATGCTGTACCAGGAAGAAGAGGAAAGGAGCTGGACATTTCAACTTATAAATTAGAAACTAGATCAGACTTGAATGCAGGGACTAAAAGGGTTTACTTCTTCTTTAAAGGAACAGTAACACCAAAAAATGAAAGTGTATAAAAGTAATTACAATATTATGTACTGTTGCCCTGCACTGGTACAACTGGTGTGTTTGCCTCAAAAAGACTACTATAGTTTATATAAGTAAGCTGCTGTGTAGCCATGGGGGCAGCCATTCAAAGGAGAAAAGACACAGGTTACTTAGCAGATAACAGATAAACCTCCATTATATGGGGCTTATCTACTAGTTATCTGCTATGTAACCTGTGCCTTTTCTCCTTTCTTCCAGCTTGAATGGCTGCCCCCATGGCTACACAGCAGCTTATTTATATAAACTATAGTGGTCTTTCTGAGGCAAACACACCAGTTGTAGCAATGCAGGGCAACAGTATATTATATTGTAATTACTTTTATACACTTTCATTTTTTGGTATTACTGTTCCTTTAAGAATACAGGGAAGACACAAGTATTTGTGTGCTAGACATGCAACCATCTGAACAACAGACAGCATACACACTTACCTGGCCTGTGCTGTACCGTGCTGCCCTGCAATGTATGGGCACAAAGCTGCTCTGGGGTAATGCACTGCATGCTGCTATCGGTGTGTTTATTCTCATCTGAAGGGTGTAAGAAAACAGACAGGAAACAGATTACTAATAAATCATTTCACATTGTTTGGTAAGGCTGGAACAAATGCACTGAACTAAAATAGTTACAATAGAACATTCTCCAAAAGCTATTCCAATTTTTTAGTGAATTATTAGAAACATTTATTGAGAATTTTTTTTTTGAAAAACTGCCCTAAATACAGGCAAGGGACCTGTTATCCAGAATGCTTGAGACCTTAATCCTACTAAAAAATAATTGAAACATTAATCAAACCCATTAGAACTGTTTTGGCTCCATTAAGGATCTATTATAGCTTAGTTACCATTAATACTGTTTTATTATTACATTATTACTTCAGAGAAAAAGAAAAATACTTTTTAAAATTACAATTATTTTCTTATAATGGAGTCTATGGGAGATGGGTCTTCCCATAATTTGGAACTTTCTGGATAACGGGTTTCTGGATATACTTGTATATGATATATCATTCCTATTTCTTGGGTGAATATGATCATCTATGCCATTCACATAAGTATAGACCCTACAGTGCCAAGTAAGAAAAAACAGTATGGATTAAAACAGCTGATCTCCATATATCTATATAATATATTGCTCACATAAGGGTCCCTATGGCAAAACAGTCTAATACCCACAATTTCTATTAAATATATATGTCTGATTGGTGGCCTATCAATTTCAGAATTGCCAAGTGCCCAGGGACCGAACTTGCTTTTGAAATTTAGAAACTTGGTTTCTAAATGTGACCAACTGCATCGAACGTAACTATTGGACTATAACTGCATAGTCTTGGGAAACACAAATGCACTGTTATAGATAGAACCATTAAACTTGGAATATCTGCTAGGTGAGGCAATTTATGACCCCATAAGGCTCAATGCTCAAATGGAACCAAGGCTCAGTGACAGTGTCCAAATTTATGGCCACCCTAAAGGTGGCCATACACGTAGCAATTTCGATCTTTTGTGCGCCCATTGGTCACACGAAAGATCGTTCCCACCCTCCACTGACTTTCAGGGCTGAATCTTCAGATATGGAGGAAGAAACAATAGGAATTCTACCTTCTTCTGCTGATTCAGCCCTGAACGTAGATTTTGCTTGGGCTCCTTCAATGGCGCCCAATCAAAATCTTTTAATCTGGCCGATCGACGAGTTGACTGATATCCGCAGCCTTTTGTGATATCGGTCGCCTCATTGAGCCGCCATACACGCACCGAATATCGTACAAAACAAGGTTTCGTACGATATTATTGGTGCATGTATGGCCAGCTTAAGGACAATTCAGGACAGATATCTGTCCAATTTTATCAAGCAGATTTGAAAACTTTGTTGGGCAAGGTACTGGGCCCCACAGGAAAATGTATAAGGCACAAACACTCAAATCTTTGAGAAACATGAAACAGCAGCACATTCATGGGGCCCTACAGCAGCCACTGGGCCTGGTGTTTCTTGGGATATACCATAAATGTGCATATAATTATAATGGTGACACAGTTAGGTAGCCATGTCACACATAAAAGAAAGGATCATCGTCTGAGTTTGTCTTCAATGGGTTGTGTAAGCAGCCCTTTCCCCTGCAAGCTGACCAAGTACCAACCCTACGGCAAAAAGCCACGCACCTGGAACGCGTCCATTTTAGAAATAAATCGACTGCAGCAAAAATGATGAGGATTTAATGTTGTTTCACACTGTTGCTTTCAAAAAAATGTTATTCTGAAGACTGAAATGGGACAACACCTTTAAACAGGTTAATCTGGAAACTTTACGCGTAGTAAAGCCCGACTATACCTATTATTGATGGCATTTCTCATGGTACATTTCAGGTATGAAAAAAAAAAAGTAAATAGCATTTAAATGAACCGAGGAGCCTGTTTTTATTTAAATGATGTATGGACTTGCCATTATAAAGACAGTCTGAAACATGTACTAAGCAAGGAAAGCAGCTGCCTGCTGCCCCTAAAGCCGTAGTACTATATCGGCCATACAAGCCACAGTTAGATGGGTTTGGGTTTGCTGCTTAGCCTATTACAGTGCTGGTCAGTGTAGTGACTAAGAAACTAGCAAAGAAAAAACATATATATACTGGTATTAATGGGGATAAAAGCCCAATGGTTTAGTCATGCCAGCATAATGGACATGCTGAAAAACAACCCAAAAGAAGATATAAGTGTACTTAAAGGAACAGTAACACCAAAAAATTAAAGTGTATAAAAATAATTAATATATTATATACTATTGCTCTGCACTGGTAAAAGTTGTGTGTTTTCTTCATAAACACTACTGCAGTTTATATAAATACCCTGCTGTGTAGCCATGGGGGCAGCCATTTTAATTGAAAAAAGGAGAAAAGGCACAGGTTACTAAGCAGATAAAAGATAAGTAGCAGATTCCCATTGTATTCTACACAGTTTATCTGGTATCTTCTTATGTAACCTGTGCCCTTTCTCCTTTTTTCAATTTAAATGGCTGCCCCCATGGCTACACAGCAGCTATTTCTATTAACTATAGTAGTCTTTCTGAAGCAAACACACAACTTTTACCAGTGCAGGGCAACAGTACATTATATTTTAATTATTTTAAACCATTTTTATTTTTTAGTGTTACTGTTCCTTTAAAGGGGGGCAAAGTCAGGACCTGGTATAACTGGTATACTACTGTAGGGTTTAGGAGCTTTTACTAGCCAATAACCATATCAGGCTTCTAGTATATCTACCTTCTTCACTATTTCCTCCTAACTTTTTAAAACTAAGGGGCGTATTTATTAACATTGGACACAAACATCGCTGGTGATGTAGCCCATAGCAACCAATCAGCAATTAGATTAGAACAGTCACCTACACGTTAGAGATCAAAAGCAAAGATATGATTGGTTGCTATGGGCAACATCACCTTTGATGTTTGCATCCAATGATAATTAATACGCCCCCAAGTGTCAGCAGTCTACAAGCTTCCTCCTGCAACATCTTGTTCCTTGATCATTAAGCTTCTCACTGTGGTCCAGCCTCCTTGTGATTACTGACTCCATTGTTCCTGAGCCCATGCCTGCCACCTACCCTGATCTGTGGTCAGTTAATCATACTCTACTTCTGCCTGCCACCTACCCTGATCTCTGGACAGTTAATCGTACTCTACTTCTGCATGACACCTACCCTGATCTGTGGCTAGTTCATTGTACTCTACTTCTGCCTGCCACCTACCCTGATCTCTGGACAGTTAATCGTACTCTACTTCTGCATGACACCTACCCTGATCTGTGGCTAGTTCATTGTACTCTACTTCTGCCTGCCACCTACCCTGATCTGTGGCTAGTTCATTGTACTCTACTTCTGCCTGCCACCTACCCTGATCTGTGGCTAGTTCATTGTACTCTACTTCTGCCTGCCACCGACCCTGATCTGTGGCCAGTTCATTGTACTCTACTTCTGCCTGCCACCTACCCTGATCTCTGGCCAGTTCATTGTACTCTACTTCTGCCTGCCACCTACCCTGATCTCTGGCCAGTTAATCGTACTCTACTTCTGCATGAAACCTACCCTGATCTGTGGCTAGTTCATTGTACTCTACTTCTGCCTGCCACCTACCCTGATCTGTGGCTAGTTCATTGTACTCTACTTCTGCCTGCCACCTACCCTGATCTGTGGCCAGTTCATCATACTCTACTTCTGCCTGCCACCTACCCTGATCTCTGGCCAGTTAATCATACTCTACTTCTGCCTGCCACCTACCCTGATCTCTGGCCAGTTAATCATACTCTACTTCTGCCTGACACCTACCCTGATCTCTGGCCAGTTCATTGTACTCTACTTCTGCCTGCCACCTACCCTGATCTGTGGCCAGTTCATTAAACTCTACCTCTGTCATTGCTCTGGCATCTGGCTTGAATTCAGACTTAGCTTCGGTCTGTTACCCACTTATAAGTTTAGACTACTCCATCCTCATCAGAAGACTGTTCAAGGAGCTGTTTACCAGTGTTACCCAGCAAAAAGACTCCGGTTTACTTATACTTAGTCCATTGCCCTTAACATAGTCCCAATTAAATTGTGCCAAAAAAAGCAGAAATACATATACTAAACCAATACGCAAAGGGTCCAAACCACAAATATTAGGGAGTCGAAGCAGAAACAGGGGATGTATCAGTTCCAACTTTTTTTTGGTGTCCTGCATTTTGTACATTGCATTGTGTTTTGAAATTATTGTTACAATCCAGGTGCTCTTGGTTCTTGGGTGATTTTGATGCATTTAGTTTGCATGGTTGCACCTTCAGTCTAGTAATGTCTAACTAACACAAACAGGATATTTTAGCTCAGGTAGCAAAACATGCAAGCCATAAGCAGGCTAATGGAAGAGTTTATTGGCAAAGGCTGGACCGCATTAGAAACTAGTATGAATACTCTGTGGAATTTGGTCAGTCCATGCTTGCTGTTCCCTAAGTCTTCTGCATTCCATTCTGTATCAAGATCAGGTAATCCTTACAGTGCTGAAAAATACCTCCGAGTCATGAGCATATGTTCTATAGGCTGGGATAAAACAAAGGATTTCATACATACCCATAGCATTTGAAATGAATAACAATTTGGCATATGCTTGAGATTTGCTGTCTATTATTAAAGGAGTAGGAGTGAGAGGAATGTCCAGCATTTTGTTAATGGAATACTGTCATGGGAAAACATGTTTTTTTTTTTCAAAATGCATCAGTTAATAGAGAAGAATCCTGCATTGAAATCCATTTTTCAAAAAAGCAAACAGATTTTTTCATATTTAATTTTGAAATTTCACACGGCCATATTCCTTATTTCCCAGGGTGCCAAAGCCATGTGACCAGTGCTGGGCTGCCGGGGCACTGGGAAAAAACCCGGTGTGCCCCGATCCGATCCCCGCAGGGCCCTCCACCGATCCTCTGGTTTCATTTATAAAGGCCACAGTGGGGGCCATTGGGGGTGCAGAGGCCCCTGAAGCAGAAGCCCCGGTGGGCCCTGCAGCCACCCCAGTTCAACCCTGTGTGCTCAGTCACACTTTACTGCTGCGCTTCAAGTTGGAGTGATATCCCCCCCCCCCTCAGCAGCCAATCAGCAGAACAATGGGAAGGGAGCAAGATAGCAGCTCCCAGTAGGTATCAAATTAGCACTCAATAGTAAGAAATCCAAGGGAGTAGGAGAAACAATAGGTTAGCTGAAAGCAGTTCTAATGTGTAGTGCTGGCTCCTTCGGAAAGCTCAGACTCAGGCACAATGCACTGAGATGGCACCTACACACCAATATTACAGCTAAAAATGTGTGAATTAGAGTGAATTATTTACTATGTAAACAGTGTAATATAGAAATAAACAAATACATGAGGCTTTCCCTTTATGTCACACCCTATGGCTGTGCTTGTTCCTATATTGCCTTTAGTAGTCTGCTAGATTCCTACCCTCTATGATGCCTTGACCTTTCTCTTTGTAGAGCATTCCGACTGAAGTCATAAATAAGAATTATGTAAGGCTCCACTTGAGACAGCAGATTTTGGTTGCCTTTCATTAAGCAACAGATACATGATATCGGCAAAGCTCGTTTTTAGCAGTACTGGATAAAAATAACTGATATTTTGAAATGAATTCTTAAACTTCTTGTTAAGAGTTAAGGTCCTGGGCACATGAGTACTGATGTTAAAATTAGTTTATGTATGTATTATAAAATGGCAATTTATTATTATTTGTCTACACCCATTTGTTGTGCAAATGGGTGTAGACATTAAACATACAGAACAACCAATAATCAATACAAGAGGGCCCTGCTCAAAAGAGCTTACATTTGTTTTTTAAAAACAAAGTTTACACTTCTCCAGAGCTGTCAACCCCCCCCCCCCCGATATTGTTGGGAGTTACCCGATTTTGACCCTCTGCCCCCAGTCTTCCGTCATTACACCCAATTCTCCTGGTTTTACAGACTCTGTGGCAATTTTCCCATCACCCATGCGCAATAAGAATGAGGGATATTCAGAGGCTTCAGAAGCGTAAGTGCGTATGCACAGTGACATCACTTCCTGCTATGCGCATGTGCAGTGACATCACTTCCGGTGATGTCACAGGGGATGCAAAGTGTGTCACAGTGCAACCGGGTTGACAGCTTTGCTTCTCCAGTTGACTTCTTGGCATATCCGCAGGTTTTAGGCTGTGAGATTTTAATTTTTTTAGTTTGATTTAAAGAGTGTTTTAAAGAGTAAGTGGATACAAATACAGGTATGGGGCCTATTATCCAGAATGCTCGGGACCTGAGGTTTTCCAGATAAGGGATCTTTCCATAATCTCCATAACTTAAGTCTGTTATAAATCATTTAAATATTAAATAAACCCAATAGGACTGTTCTGCCCCCCAATAAGGGGTAATTATATCTTAGTTGGGATCAAGTACAGGTACTGTTTTATTATTACAGAGAAAAGGGAATCATTTAACCATTAAATAAACCCAATAGGGCTGTTCTGCCCCCAATAAGGGGTAATTATATCTTAGTTGGGATCAAGTACAGGTACTGTTTTATTATTACAGAGAAAAGGGAATCATTTAACCATTAAATAAACCCAATAGGGCTGTTCTGCCCCCAATAAGGGGTAATTATATCTTAGTTGGGATCAAGTACAGGTACTGTTTTATTATTACAGAGAAAAGGGAATCATTTAACCATTAAATAAACCCAATAGGACTGTTCTGCCCCCAATAAGGGGTAACTATATCTTAGTTGGGATCAAGTACAGGTACTGTTTTATTATTACAGAGAAAAGGGAATCATTTAACCATGAAATAAACCCAATAGGACTGTTCTGCCCCCAATAAGGGGTAACTATATCTTAGTTGGGATCAAGTACAGGTACTGTTTTATTATTACAGAGAAAAGGGAAATAATTTTTAAAAATTAGAATTATTTGCTTATAATGGAGTTTATGGGAGATGGCCTTTCCGTAATTTGGCACTTTCTGGATAACGGATTTCCAGATAAAGGGATCCCACACCTCTACTAGACCTAACAGTTTGCATATACAAACATTTTACTAGAATTGATTCCCTGTTGCATTTGGACACTGTTGAGCCCTGCTCTCGAGAGCCTACAATGTAAGCTCTCGCTTAGTATCTTTCAGAAGCTGTTTGTCTCCTAAAAACCAAGCAACCTTCTGATCCGGAGTAGGGGAAAAACTCCACATTGCTTATTAGCAATGTAAACAGAGCATCTGCATAGCTACATATTTTGTAAATAAGTCTTCATTGAGGGCAAAGGTTGCCAGAAGAGACACCATGAGGCAGATTTATATAAAATTTTGTATAACGTAGAGAATAATATTAAGACAATTTGAAATTGGTCTTCATTTTTATTATTTGTTTTTTCAGTTATTTTACTTTTTGTTCAGCAGCTCTCCAATTTGGCGTTTCAGCAGCTATCTGGTTGCTAGTGTCCAAATTACCTCAATAACCAGGATGTGGTTTGAATGAGAGACTGATATATGGATAGGAGAGGTCCTGAATAGAAAAATAAGTAATAAAAAGTAGCAATAACAATAAAATTGTAGCCTCACAGAGGCTGCTGGGGTCAATGGAAATTTGAAATTGAAAGCTGGAAAGAGTCAGAAAAAGAAGGCAAATAATTTAAAATCTATAATAATCTGCTCTGCAGCAATTGGGGCGGCCCCCAGTTGGAACCCTGGAGATAGTGCCTAGTTTGGAGATGGTGGTAGCTTTAGAGCAGGGATGGCCATAACGTTGATCACGGTCCACCAGTCGGTCCCCCGTGGACTTCTGGTAGACCACGTCTAACCATGAAATGCAGAAGTGTGGCGCTTTTATTGGGTATGCGTACGTATGCTGCTTCGCGTACGTACGCTGGGAGAAGCCAAAGTCGATCGGCGCGCAAAAGTCTGGGCACCCCTGCTATAGAGTACCTGTGCCAATAATTACAATACACAGCCATGCCCAACTATACCAGATACAGAAGGAGCGCATGTGGACTCAAGTACCTTTAACCAATGGGCTTTTTCAAGGAACGCTCTGCAGGAAAATTTGTGGCCCGAGAACTGAACTTGCTGTCGGAAATTACCCCTCTTATACATAATGTAAGCACCCAATTACTGTACAGTGCTGAGGAATATGTTGGCGCTTTATAAATACTTGTTAATATTAATACTAGTTATTGAAGCCTCAACTTTCTGATTAGTGTACAGGTATGGGATTCGAAACCTGTGAAAGAGCTGTCTATGAAGATTCTCATTCATCCAGGTCATGATATACAGTATCTAGAAGAATTAAGTCTAAAACAACTGGACTTTTCTGAGTTTTGTGACTGTACTACTATCAAGAGTTTAAATACCGGGGAATTCCCTACCAGTCATTTGAACTGAAGAAGCCACTCGGATGAGTGGTGAAACATTTTCAAGGAAAAAAACTCAGAAAAGTCCAGTTGTTTTAGACTTAATTCTTCTAGATACTGGGAAAGAGCTGCTTATTTTGTTAAAGTTCATTTTTTTACGTCATGAAGACAAAAGAAGGAAGAGGATCATTTGCTCATTTGCAGCTACCCCGGCCTGGTGCAGTTTTCTCCTAACAGGGGTAAAAGGGAAGAGATTAAAGTCACTGGGAAGGTGCCTAACTTTTGGCACCCCCCATTTTTTTTAACTTTCCTTCTCCTTTCTTAGGCCACTAAATGTAATATAAACTATCTATTAGTTAAGTATTCAGTCTGGGAGTATAGTTTTCCTTTAATACCCAGCTAGCAGGACAAGTCTGTACAGTACAACGGCTTTGTCAAATTATTGCCAGAAGCAACAAAGAGCCTTTTAAACACAGTATTCTTCCACATCCTTTCACCGTAGGAACGCTACTGACGTACGTGCAATGCAGCGTAGCACCACCTCCGATTATTCCCTGGATTCAGAGAAGCCACAATTCATCTTAACACTAACATGCAAATAAAAATCCAGTCTGTTTTGGGGTGACGCTCTACCAACGACCATGGAACATTTCCGTTTTATATGACGTGCGATGGCGGCGTGATCAAAGAAAATACCATGTTTATATTAAGTGCTGCGTTCATACCATATCCCCGAAAGTCTACTGAATTGCCTGATTTGTCTCTCAATTAGCACACGACCACTGTGCAGTTTAATTGCATGCACACGTGTGTATTCATACATACATACATACATACATGCAGGGGATTGGATCAAGAATCACAATAAGCTTGGGAAACTAAAACACCAACTTGGGGTTTTAACATTTTTTTTTTTTTACAGATTTTTTTGGCATGCCACTCTGTTACACTGTAATTGGGGGACCGTGCTTTTGAAGCTTGGCAAAAATGTCCTAGGGCCTATAGCCAAATACTCAGGGTCATGCAGGGTCACGTTCCACATGTCGCCAACTGATTTACAACTGTTGCAGTCTAATAGGCGGAGGGTTGGCCAAAAACTATTTGCTCCCATATCCCTGAGATCAATAAAGTACTGACTGTAAGTTAATTCTATTGTAATGCACTTCCTGGCCCTATATAAATAAATGAAAATTAGGAGGTGCTGTCAATACACACTAGGGGGCCCATTTATCAAAGTACAATCGAGTCCGAAAACTGTGCGTATTTTTTGCAATTTTTTCGTTAATTTGCGCAACAATTTGTGCGACAAAACCGTATTTGTCGCAACGAGTACGAAAGTTTCGGATTCATTCAAGCTTCAGTATCGTGACTTTCCTTGGGCCAGGTTGGAGCTGCAGAGTGCCATTGAGCACTATGGGAGACTTTCCTTGGGCCAAGTTGGAGCTGCAGAGTGCCATTGAGCCCTATGGGAGACTTTCCTTGGGCAGGGTTGGAGCTGCAGAGTGCCATTGAGTCCTATGGGAGACTTTCCTTGGGCCAGGTTGGAGCTGCAGAGTGCCATTGAGCCCTATGGGAGACTTTCCTTGGGCCAGGTTGGAGTTGCAGAGTGCCATTGAGCCCTATGGGAGACTTTCCTTGGGCCAGGTTGGAGCTGCAGAGTGCCATTGAGCCCTATGGGAGGCTTTCCTTGTACCGGGTTGGAGCTGCACAGTGCCATTGATCCCTATGTGAGACTTTCATTGGGCCAGGTTGCAGCTGCAGAGTGCCATTGAGCCCTATGGGAGACTTTCCTTGGGCCAGGTTGGAGCTGCAGAGTGCCATTGAGCCCTATGGGAGACTTTCCTTGGGCCGGGTTGGAGCTGCAGAGTGCCATTGAGCCCTATGGGAGACTTTCCTTGGGCCAGGTTGGAGCTGCAGAGTGCCATTGAGCCCTATGGGAGACTTTCCTTGGGCCGGGTTGGAGCTGCAGAGTGCCATTGAGCCCTATGGGTGACTTTCCTTGGGCCGGGTTGGAGCTACAGAGTGCCATTGAGCCCTATGGGAGACTTTCCTTGGGCCAGGTTGGAGCTGCAGGGTGCCATTGAGCCCCATGGGAGACTTTCCTTGGGCCGGGTTGGAGCTGCAGAGTGCCATTGAGTCCTATGGGAGGTTTCCAAAATCATGCACTGAAGGGTCAAAGTCAGAAAGGTTTTCCAGCCGTTTACGATCGTTCGGATATGAAAATTTTGTGACTATTGGATCGCCAATCGGAAAAGATCGTTTCAATGCGAAAATTCTGGAACTTTCGGATCATAAGTACGAAAAGAATTTATGACATTTGCAATCATCAGAAATGATCAGATTTTGTGATTCAGATTCGTACCTTAGTGAATTTGACCCACTAGGGCTTACTGACAATAGCAAGAGCTGTTGTGTTTGCACAAATTTCCCCATACCTAAATGAATCTTTAAATAGTTTTCACTGTTCCAAAGTCGTAACCCGGGTTTCTGAATGCTGCTGCCATCTTACTAAAGTAAGCGCCACTTCCCTTCACATTCAATGCAGTACTGCAGATGCGGGAACATAGCAGGGAAGAAATCTTTATTCGTCAGGCATGCGTGTGAAAATAATCGGCTACTGCACCTTAAGTCTGCCCAGGGCAGTGGGGCGGTAACTTCCTACTGAATGTCAGAAGAAATACTGGAATAACTTAGAGTTGTAAGTCCTACCAAAGAATGCCTTAATAGTAAAAGTCAGGTTTTTTTTTTTTTACCTTTTGTAGTCCTTCAGTCTAATGCTGTAATGTGATGATTTTACAACGTGCAAACAAAATTACCATACACCCCCGGGTACTTAGAGAGCTAGATACATTTTTACAATGGCCTCTGTTTCTGATATTCTTAGCAGGGCTGTGGAGTCGGAGTCGAAGGCAATTTTGGTTACCTGGAGTCGGAGTCGGCAAAAAATGAACCGACTCCTACTAAAAAAAACTTAAATGGGAATAAAAAAAAAATAAATAAAGCAAGTTAAAATGTCCCAATTCACAAACAGTCATAATTAATTACTTCTCTGCTATAAGAATAAAGCCCAATGCACGCAGTGCATAAACGAACATGTTGAGTGACCATGAAGCTTTTCATTGACTGTATGAATGTATAAAATACATTAGCGTATTAAAAACAGAGGAGTCGGAGTAGTGGAGTCGGAGTCGGAAATATCAGAAACTGAGGAGTTGGAGAATTTATCTACCGACTCCACAGCCCTGATTCTTAGACACTCTTTCATCAGGTATGGTACCTGATCATGAGATTACGATCTCAGCTTGGAAATTAAGTTATTTGAAGGTTCGTTAAGTGACGAAAATGGCAAGAAAATGCACTGGCGCTTTCACAAGATCACTATTTAAGGACTATTTGGATTTTCGACCCCCAGCTGCAGAACTACAAACCACTCAGCTGACAAAATACTCAAAATCATAACGTGTCACTTTATGATCCAACCATTTATCCTGAAAGATCCGAAAAACCTGTACAGGTATGGGATCTATTACCCACAATGCTCAAGACCCTGGTTTTCTGGATAAGGGATCCATAATATAGATCGCCATAAGGAAGGAAAAGTTAAAATAACTTAGGGCTGCAAAGTTGTCAGGCACCATAGTGGCTCTACTGTATATTAGCCATTGATATGACTACATTATTATTATTAACATTTATTTATAAAGCGCCAACATATTCCGCAGCGCTGTACAATAAGTAGGTTACATACATTGGACATACAGAGTAACATATAAAGCAACCAATAACCGATACAAGAGGGGAAGAGAGCCCTGCCCAAAAGAGCTTACAATCTACAAAAGTGCATACCTCCTTCTATACATTTATAGGAGTTTAATGGTACATTACAATATAGCAATATTATTCTCTGTATGCATCCCTTCATATACAGAACACTGTGACTTAGCAACACACAAGTTCAGAGCTGCTACAAATGAGTATAAAGGCACTATGATGACCCAGGGTCACCTTGTTCCATAATAAGCCATTCCATTCAAATCACTCAAGCCCCTTTCCAGGTGGGACAGACACAGCATGGACCATACCACTCACACACGCCCGCGGGGGGGGGGGAAGCACGGCGGATAAATACATCATTAATTTACTTACTCCTAATCTGACGAGTGCTGCCATAGTGACGCCGGAGTGTTACTCGCAGACGCGGAGCCTATCTCTTGCTCTCATGCTGTACGGAAGCACTTCCGATGGTTACAGCGTCACACATCCGCCTTTCTCTCAGACGAACGCTGTCAATAGTCCGCCATCTTGTGATTGGCAGCGGCGCTGTGACAAACAGCGTTCCGATTTTAGAGTGAAATGTTTCAGTTTAGTTAGGTGTCTCATACTGAGATACGGTGTTGAACACTGAACTGAAAATAAGATTGTCAATATATATATGATATAAAACTAATTTTCATTTTCAACGGGTTGTTAGGCAAGGCTTCCCTATTCAATATAGACATTTATAGGTCTACGGCTTGTTAGACTTAAGAATGGCTGTGTGCACATTCTTGGCTAGTATTGTTTTGTCCAGCTAACTTAGTCCTTTTTCAATTGGCAACAGTAGTTCCTGTGTAGAGAGAGCCCATGAATAACAACACCAAAGTCAGAAACAGCCAGGACTGCAATCTAGTCCAGTCTTCCTGGCCCCTAATTTAGGCCTCAAAATAGGCCCTGGCATTTCAAGTAGACAGAGACCCAAACACCCATTAAATAATAACATGTTGCTCCCAGTGGCTTCAAAGCAGGTGCTTATTTTTGAATTCCTGACTTGGAGGCAAGTTTTGATTAATAAAACCAGGTATACTGCCAAACAGAGCCTCCTATAGGCTGCCAGCCTGCATAGGAACTGCCAAATAGCCAAGCATAGCCCATATTTGGCACCCCCAGGACCTTTTTTATGCTTGTGTTGCTCCCTAACTCTTTTTACATTTGAATGTGGCTCACAGGTAAAAATGGATAGAAAACTGGCTACAGGATCGGGAACAGAGGGTGGTTGTTAATGGTACATTCTCTACTTGGAGTTAAGTCTCTCAGGGTTCTGTACTGGGTCCACTTTTATTTAACTTGTTCATTAATGATTTAGTGGAGGGCATTATAAGTAATGTATCAATGTTTGCAGATGACACACAACTCAAAATTTATTGCAGCCCAGTAGATTCTATCCATGATGTGGCATTCTTGTATTGGGAGCTCGACAAACTAGCAATCTGGGCGGCTAAGTGGCAGATGAGATTTAATGTGGATAAATGAAAGCCACTTATACTCTTAATGGGACCGCACTTGGCAAATCCATAATGGAGAAGGACTTTGAAGTCCTTGTAGACAATAAACTTGGCAAGCAAGAAGGAGAAGGACTTTGAAGTCCTTGTAGACAATAAACTTGGCAAGCAATGGCAGGACATAAACTGGTTAAGGGGATGGAAGATTTAAACTATGAGGTGAGACTGTCGAGGTTGAGGTTGTTTTCTCTGGAAAAGAGGCGCTTGCGAGGGGACATGATTACTCGGTACAAGTACATTAGAGGGGATTATAGGCAGATGGGGGATGTTCTTTTTTCCCATAAAAACAATCAACGCACCAGAGGTCACCCCTTTAGATTAGAGGAACGGAGCTTCCATTTGAAGCAGCGTAGGTGGTTTTTCACGGTGAGGGCAGTGAGGTTGTGGAATGCTCTTCCTAGTGATGTGGTAATGGCAGATTCTGTTAATGCCTTTAAGAGGGGCCTAGATGAGTTCTTGAACAATCAAAATATCCAAGGCTATTGTGATACTAATATCTACAGTTAGTACTAGTGGTTGTATTTATAGTTTATGTATGTGAGTGTATAGATTGGTAGGTGTGGGTTAGGTGTGCTGGGTTCACTTGGATGGGTTGAACTTGATGGACACTGGTCTTTTTTCAACCCTATGTAACTATGTAACTATAGATTCGCGAGAGGAGGGAGTTATTTTTGCACTTTACAGAGCACTGGTAAGGCCCCATCTGCAATATGCCATGCAGTGTTAGTCTCAAGTGCTCAAATGAGATATTGAGTTAGAGAGAGTACAGAGAAGGGCAGCTAAGTTGGTGAAGGATATGGAAAAGAGAAGAGGCGCTTATAACAGTGTATAAATATAAAAGGGATCATATAATAATCTCTCTAATGTTTTATTTACCAGTAGGTCCATCCAATTGACACAATGGCACCCATTCCGATTAGAAGAAAGGAGTTTACATCTAAATAGTCGGAAAATATTTTTTTACAGTGAGAGCTGTGAAGTTGTGGAATTCCCTCCCTGAATCACCTGTACCGGCTGATACATTAGATAGCTTCAAAGTTGGATGGCTTTTTAGCAAGTGAGGGACTACAGGGTTATGGGAGATAGCTCTTAGTACAAATTGTTCCAGGGACTGGTCCTATTGTCATCTTGGAGTCAGGAAGGAATTTCCCCCCCCTCTGTGACAAATTAGAGAGGCTTCAGATGGGGTTTTTTGCCTTCCTCTGGAACACGTAGCAAAAGGCAGGTTATATAGCCATCAAGGTTGAACTTGATAGATGTCTTTTTTCAACCAAACTTACTAAGTTACTATGTTGCTTTGTCAGGGCAGGCCTGTCCTAATTGCAAGGTAGCCCATTGCTGTGGAGCTGGGCTGTGACAGGGCAGGTAAAGGGGCACAGCCCAGAGCCAATGCAGAAGTTAATCTGCCCCTGCTAAGGGAAAAATAACTAAATTAAACTAGCATGAGTGACCTGGATCCACACCAAAGTACCATTTGTCAGGTCCAGACTATGAGTCAAAATAGGCCCTGGCATTTCCAGTACACAGAGGCCTAAACATCCCCCCGCCAGCCCAATAAATAGCACTGTCTATGGCATCTTACAGCAGCCCCTCTGGCATTTTCACGAATCCACAGGTCGCTAGTCGGGGCCTGCCTATTGTTTTGAGCTCTGATTGTCGTGGACCACCACCGGATACATGATCAGCTGAAACACTCAGAAGTGTTTGTAGTTTCCAGATTTCCTTGACCGCAGCCAAATTGGCTAATATGCATGATAAATTGCATGGCTCTTGACAAGATTGTATTTTTGGGTATATACAGCAGCAACGCTACAGTTTGAGAGGATTATATAGCTCATGTGGCATCTTTTTGTTGAAAATGTGATTAGTACAGGGATGTTTTAGTAGACATACTGCATTGCCTAGAACACTCCCAATGTGCCCGAGAAATTTCCTGGCCTCCTGGAAACCCATTCTATAAGTTTCTGGAATAACAAGGGGATTATTGAGATCTACATCAGTAATAGCAGCAAAATGAATATTTTTGCATGAATATTAGAATTTCCTTCCCATGATTAACAACCTGCTACTTGCCTTCCCTTAAGCGACCCCACTTGAAGTCTTTAAGATAGTTATGGAATGTCCTCTCACATTTACAACTTGAACAGTAATTTACAGATGTATAGTGTTTCAATGGCTATTTCAGTTCCTAAGCGTTTAAAGGTTAAAATATAATTTACTGCCCTTTTAAACAGTATGTGTATGTATATACTCACACAACTTGCCACGTAATGTCTAATTTAATCAGTTATATAGGTTTGTGAGGGTTATAGCACACAGGGAGATGTGTTACCCAAGCTAAATCTACGCTATCTACGAGCAAAAAATCACTTGAAAATACCTTAGCATTGGTGTCAGCGTGACTCACAACCGGTAAGGCATATGAATTGTGGAACTTCCAGAAAATGCAGGTCTTAAGAGCAACACTTTGTCATCTTTTATGCCTTGCAAGGATCAAATGCAATTATAACTTAAGCTGCTGTTTAATAACCAAATGGGAGAGTTCCTTATTACTCTAAGCATACTTTTTAAGGGCAATATTTGTTCTAGACTACTACCCATTAAAAATGAGCCTCATAATGTAACGATACCTGGTGGTCTAGTGGGGCGGCGGGCTCGCGCGCGCTTTGCTCTGCCTTTTAACGCGCATGCGCACTTGCGTTCTGTCGCTCGGCACGTGTGACGTCGTTTTGGCGCCAAATTCAAATATTTAAAGCGCTTACTGCCCTGTATTCCTTGCCCAACGTAGGTCTACTTCCTGTTAGTTCCTGGGTGTGTTCTATGTATTGTTTTGCCGTGTTCTGACTCCTGCCTGTCCCTGACTATTCCTGTATTGCTGCCTGAACTGATCTTTGCCCATTCTTCTGGATTCCGACTTTGTACCGTGCTGCCTGATCGTTGATGACCCCGGCCTGTTCCTGACTACTCCAAATTGTTCCTCTTCCTGAAAAACCTTCGGTTCCCTTGCCTGCTCAGAACTCTCTCCTTGGGTCTCTCACTATAAGTCCTGGTGACATCCGAGTAACGAAGGGCTTCTCCCGACGTGAAAGGCGGCTGTTATAGACAGAAGTGTGAGCCGAGGCCGAACCCTTGGTGCCTGTTCTTTGTTCTGGGATACTGATCGTGATACATATATAAAGTACCATACTATGAAATGTAGGTTGGAAAAATGCCTGAAATATTCCAATGTTATTAAAAGAAAAGGAAAGTCATTTTGGCATTTTACTGCCAATAGATTTGCCACATTAGTGCCACCTAGAAAGCTGTATTTATTCTGAATAAAACTTTATCATACCTGAGTAAAGAGCCCTAGAAGCTTTTTCTGATTGCAGCTGCCATTTTATCTTGGTGTTTATAGCTTCCTGTTTGCAGTCTAGCTGTTATAGCTCAGATCACACATTCCTAAGGGAGGGGGGAGTGAGTTTTATGAATTCTTATGGGAGGGGGGGCAGGAGAGAGGAGAGAACTGTGCAGACTCTGGCCATGGGAATTCAAGATTTTTCTGAGAGAGAAAGTCAGACACCCGAACAACATGTTCCCAAAAAAGGAGACAAAAAATCCTGTGTTTCTTTTGATAGAGGAGTGCAGTGTTTCTGTGAGTGGCTGTATTTACATAGACCTTTCTGATAAAGCTTTCTTAGTTTAAAGTGACCTTATATATTAGGACAACTTTCAGGGAAGGGCTTTCAAGAATCTTCAGTATGTATTAGCACCTTTCCAGCTGTCACTCTAATGCAGACAAGATCCCTTAAAATACTGTTACAAAGATATTAAATTACAGGTATGGGACCTGAGGACCTGGGGTCTTACAGATATGGAGTCTTTTCATAATTTGGATATCCGTACTTTAAGTTAACTTAAAATGCTATTTTTTTTTATATGTATCAAGTGTAAAAACAACGAAAAACACTAATACAAAATTACACCATCTAAAAGCTGTGAGGTCATGTAGTCAATGGGAGCCGTCCTGGGCAAATTGTAGCAATCTTTATTTAATTTGTGGTTTTAGAGGTTAATGTGTTTTTTTTCATTTGTAAGTACATAAAAATTGTTATGAAACTGTGGATTTTGAGGTTTTGGAATCTTGTTTGTATTTGTTCTGCATTTTTATTCCTTCATGCTTTTTATATTCAGAGCTTTTAATAAATAAGTCAATATTTGTGCTTTTTTTTCTGCTTCCCACTCTACTAAAAATCATTTAAACATTAAGCCCAATAGGATTGTTTTGCCTTCAATAAGGAGTAATTATATCTTAGTTGGGATCAAGTACAGGTACTGTTTTATTATTACAGAGAAAAGGGAATCATTTAACCATGAAATAAACCCAATAGGGCTGTTCTGCCCCAATAAGGGGTAATTATATCTTAGTTGGGATCAAGTACAGGTACTGTTTTATTATTACAGAGAAAAGGGAATCATTTAACCATTAAATAAACCCAATAGGGCTGTTCTGCCCCCAATAAGGGGTAATTATATCTTAGTTGGGATCAAGTACAGGTACTGTTTTATTATTACAGAGAAAAGGGAATCATTTAACCATTAAATAAACCCAATAGGGCTGTTCTGCCCCCAATAAGTGGTAATTATATCTTAGTTGGGATCAAGTACAGGTACTGTTTTATTATTACAGAGAAAAGGGAATCATTTAACCATTAAATAAACCCAATAGGGCTGTTCTGCCCCCAATAAGGGGTAATTATATCTTAGTTGGGATCAAGTACAGGTCCTGTTTTATTATTACAGAGAAAAGGGAATCATTTAACCATTGTATCGGTTATTGATTGCTTTATATGTTACTCTGTATGTCCAATGTATGTAACCCACTTATTGTACAGCGTTTCGGAATATGTTGGCGCTTTATAAATAAATGTTAATGTAAAAAATGTAATTAAATAAACCCAATAGGGCTGTTCTGCCCCCAATAAGGGGTAATTATATCTTAGTTGGGATCAAGTACAGGTACTGTTTTATTATTACAGAGAAAGGGGAATCATTTAACCATTAAATAAACCCAATAGGGCTTTTCTGCCCCCAATAAGGGGTAATTATAATCTTAGTTGGGATCAAGAACAATGTAGTTGATCCCAAGTACAAGGAACAATGTACTGGTAAATGACCTCCCTGTAACTTGGAGCTTTCTGGATAATGTGTTTCCTGATAAAGGATTGCATACTTGTATAACAGGCCTCTTTTTTTCTTAGGGTCTGTGACAATGGGGGAAATTCACAAAAATGCCAATAAATTGAAATGTTGTTTAAATGTCACAAAATTGAAATGTTGTTTAAATGTCACTTGTGCGCGACTAATTCACAGACAAATTTTCCGCCTAGCCATGCAGTTGGCTATTTCCTATATACGCTTTGGAACAAAAGGCAACATTTTAAATACAAACCCTTTGACCAGTATCATGGCCTTGCCCATAAATACGTTGATGATAAAAAAGTATTCATTGCATATGTAGGTGGGGGGGACATCTTATGCTCCATGGCAGCCTCTGAGGTCCTTAGCCCCTTGGAAGTTGTTTTTATAACCACATCACATATACAACTATAGCACATTGGGAATACAGCCATTCCTGTTTGGGGTGCTTTGAGAGGGTGAAAAATCAGTGGTTCTTAGTGACTTAAGTTGAAACGTACCCTAATTAGAGTCAGCTTTATATATTTTACAGGTGTTTAAAAGGGGGCTTGTTACCCTAAGAAATAATTCCAAATTGTTTTCTAATGTGTTAGTCAGGCAAAATAAACTTTACTTACACTATATAAAATATATAAATTATGTTTCCTTCAATCTTAGAATTAACAAATTTAGTGACAGTGACATCTAGGAAGTGCAAAATCGAAAAGTGAAAGTAACTGCCTGCCCCCCACTATGTCTCATAGAGGCAGGACAGGAAAGATATGATTGACATTAAGATTTTTAAATACCCTTATAATAGTCATGGATGTTTTAATAAAAAAAACATTTTGAAAAGCACAGTTCTACTTTAACTAGGTCCTATGGTGTGTAAGATTCCTGTAGAATAAGCAGGGCATGAAAGAACTTCTTGCTATAGCAAAAAAGATGCTAGTGTTTGTTATATAATGGTTTATCTGTCTGATGCTAAGGGAGCTGGTACATTTTCCAACCACAGAAATATACAAGCTAATGTTGTAAACGTCTAGTTATCTATAGCAACCAATAAGATGTTTGCTTTTGTTGTGCTACCTACACAAGACCAGTTAATGATAGCTGCTGATAGGTTGCTATAGGTTACTGCACATGGAGAACATTTTTCACCTGTTACATACGTTTTAAATGAATGGCGTGTGTGATCAAAGGCAGCAGTGACTAGAAGCAGAACCATATATGTTTAACATACATGTTTACATTTTGGGCAACACCAGAAGAACATTTGATTTACACCATGGGATGACGTACGATACACAAACCTATTCATTCCCCACAGGATCATTGTTAAAATCTGCTTTACCCAAATACAGAAATTTCAAAAAATGAAACCGTCATTTAGATTTAAGACACAATAATGAAAGGTCATCAATGACAACGCCACCGTACAAACACGGGCTTAACATAAATAAGAATGTTGAAATAAATTGGAGAAATGAAATATACTTAGAAACAAAATTGATTCAGAATGTAACATTTTCCAGCCTGTGGTTCTACTGTGTGTACGAATTGGCAAACTGCCTCATTCAAACATGTGAAATCTGTAAAAAGGTGCATTGTTAACTTTCTTCTTCCTAGACAGCAAAATTTAAATGTGCTGCCGAAATGTCTGCCAGAAGATAAAGAACTTTATAATGTGGTCAATGAAACTCAAGAGTAAAAGCAGAGCAAATGAGTGATGAGGTCAAACCTAGTGAAATAATGTTTCTGGTGAAGAAGAAACCATTATTTGTTCTCTCAAAGTATTATTGATATTGCTGCAAATTATCTTTTTTGCTGCGGGAGCAGATATTGAGAATTTCTAAATAGAAAAATGTCTTTGAAGCTTTGGTGATGGGTGAAAACGTTTTATCACCGGGTTTTCCATTCGAAATGCGTAGACTGGCAATGTCCCAGGCCAAACTCGCAGTTCCTGCTAAAGGTTTGTCTGTAGAGGCGAATTTATTGATTTAGAATGGTCTGAACTTTTTCCTTGTTTTTTTCTTGAAAGTATTTTATATAGCAAAGCGATGCTGACACCTAACAAGACTTGCTGTCTGTTTTCATATTTGTATACGAGAGTATACCACAGTCGGTTTTAATCTAATACCTTACATAGACTTTTATAGAAGCTCACCTTCTCGCCTAACGTAACATAGTAACATGGTAAGTTAGTTTGAAAAAAGACGTACGTCCATCACGTTCAACCATAATGCCTATATATAACCTGCCTAACTTTTAGTTGATTCAGAGGAAGGCAAAAACCCCATCTGAAGCCTCTCTAATTTGCTGCAGAGGGGAAAAAAATTCCTTCCTGTCTCCAAGATGGCAATCGGACCAGTCCCTGGATCAACTTGTACTAAGAGCTATCTCCCATAACCCTGTATTCCCTCACTTGCTAAGAAGCCATCCAGCCCCTTCTTAAAGCTATATAATGTATCAGCTATAGCTACCTGAGAGACCACAGCAATTAGTAAGATTAGCTTTACTAACAAGATCATATTCTGAGGTTGCTTTATGAGATAAAATGGAGATACTGGGTCATGCCATATTTAAACATTTTTCTGGCGTGCTTGAGGGGAAATATATAATTTGCTTTCAGCTTTCCAGTATCGAGTAGTAATAAGTTTAAAGCATCCACAGGACTTGCTTTAAAAACAAAACTGTGTTCAGTTCTAACTTTTACATAGTTAGATAATTCATTTTGGTTGAAAAGAAGTCCATCAAGTTCAACTGTTCCAAACGAACCCCAGTTAACATATATTTATACTGATCTATCAATACATTCTCAAATATAATCTATATATACTGTTACCTATGCCAAACTAACTGTGGATCTTAAGACCACAAGCTTGGCTCACCAAATTAGTGGGATATCTCTGCACTTTTTTCAGCTCATTATTGTCCTTAAGAACTCTGAGGTCTTACCAGAGATCTATAAAAAGGCAAAATTTTGTTTTCATCTCTTCAGATAATGCCCTCTTTATGCACTTTTTGCTTTAGTAGCAATTGAGTTACACTGCCTAAAGTTACACAGCTTGTTATCCACAAAAATCCCCAAATCCTTTTCAGTTAAGGAGACCCCAACACACTATCATTTTACCAAATTGCATAACCTTGCACTGATCAACATTGAACCCCATTTGCCAGTTTGCTGCCCAGTTCCCCAGTTTAGTCAAATCGCTCTGCACAGTGACAGCAACCTGCATGGAACTTGTTGCAAAAGTTAATATCATCAGCAAATATAGAGATAGTACTTGCAATGCTTGGTTTGCATTGAATACAGGTTTATTCATTTATATCCTTTTGCTAGTATTCCTTTTTCAGACTAATATAGTAGACTACCGAATAGATTCAGAAAATCGAACAACATTTCTTTATGAATCTAAATATAGTCATTGTTTTTTTGCCTGCTACTTGGACTTTTGATTTAAATCTGTCAGTGAAGTTAATTGTGTATATTTCCTCTTAGGTAACTGCAAGTAAAGATGGTGGTTGGACTGAGATAAAAGTACACTCTTTCCTCAGAGGAACAGGGAATAAAAAGCTTTCATACAATTGGCCGCCTAGTACCAAGTACCACAAAACCGCACCACATGGGCTATTAGTGCTGCAAATACAACAGGTAACCCTAAAATCAAAATGTGCTTTAACGGAGCTTGTTTTTGTGATTGTGAAAGTCTTCTGTCAGTTGAGGTGCACTTATAGTTTGGGGTTCCAGAAAGCTTGATTCTGATAAGTTTAACCTTTTTGCTCAAATAAACCCTACATGGTTTTATGTTTAGATCAATATTTTACTGTTTAGTATTAATGTGAGCAGTCTTATATGTCATACTTGCTAGAACAGCAAGCAGCCGATATTTTTTTTGATCTACACTACATAACGGCTCTGCCGCTGTTTACATTGGTTCGGTACGAAAATTCTGTGACTTTCGGATCGCCAATACGATATTATCGTGACTAATAAGATTTTTTCATAAGCATTTTAGTGGTATTTGCGATCTTCAGAAATTTTCGTTTCCAATTCGAATTTTTCCTATTCGGGATTCGAACTCGTGTTTTGATAAATCTGCCCCATAGTCTAACAAACCGAGCATGTACACTTGGTCTGGGTGTCTGTGCAGGAGCGAGGCATTATGGGAACTTTCTTTACACAGCTCAGCATTTTTTCTTCCTGTTTGGCTTCTGATCTTCTGAACAGGAGAAATATGGGGAGACTTAAGGGCACTATTGAGAGAACTGAAGGTATGCCTGCAGCTTGAGATTAACTCTTTATTAGCCTTTCCTTCTCCTTTAAAAAAACCTACTGGTGAATTTATTATTATCCTTATTTTATATACATGCCATCACTTTACTAATGGTGTTCATCCTTCACAGCAGCCATGACCTAATGGAGCTTACAATCTTAGATGCTCTGGGACCCAGGGAAGCAACCCAGCACTTCAAGGTGGCAATGTTAACCTCCGTGCCAAAAAAGAGAATCCAAGGTGGTTACATCCCCCCTTATTACCTCTTCTCCAATGTAAGCAACTCAATCATACACAGCACATTATAACTGACACTTGTCTAGCATGCCTGGCCTTTCTGTTTCTTTGTTTACTGGAGACCAAAACTGTACTGCTGAGGGGTCTTACCTGTGGTTTGTACTACAGAACAATATATAAGCTGGCCCAAAGTGGATTTTGTGCAAAAGTCTAATATCTACAGTATATCAACTATCCTAGAAAGTATACGGTTGAGCCTGTCATTTTCTAAACTTTAATATGTTTAAGGAATGCTACTATACTCTAAAATTTCACAAGGAATTCGAAATTGCCACCCCCTTTGAATAACACAACCATTCACTAAAACCACACTGCTTAAAATCGTAGTTCCTTGGAAGGCATCGTTCATGTTTCCTGAAATCGAAGAAGTTCATAAAGTCTCAGTTTTTATAAAAATTCTGTAATGAAATTCATATTGCCATATGGAAACATACCTTTCACTAAATATTTACGACTTCACAGAAATGTAAATACAATTCTTGCATTTATTCAAAATTTAGCTATTCAGAATCCTAAAACCTGATTTTTGCAATGAACCACCCAAAGTATTTAACAATGCCCCCTTCTTAAGGGAAATTTAACCCAAAAAATTAATTACTTCCAAGAAAGAAATTTTCTTTGAAGAAAGCCTGCTATTTCCCAAATTGTCACCAAATTCAATGAGCCTATTATTCAGTAAAGGTGTTGTTCATTGAAGTGTGCAATTCTAAACTCTCTGTGATCACAATTATTTTCCAATTCCAGTTTTTCTAACTTGATTTTTTGAGATTTATTTGCAAAAAAAATCAGTGGGAGGGCTATTTTAAAATTTAAAAAATGTTCATGATTTAGCAGACTCGTTGTTAATGAAAAGTAGAATGTGATTTTAGTGTTATTTAACACAGTTTACTTTTTATGTAACTATGCTGTCAATGTAGCAAAAACTGCGTTTGAATTCATACAAATTGAATATTGAAAAACTCTTAAAATTCTGACATTTGAATATTAGTAAATCTAAAAATATGCATGGGCAGATGGACCAGGGGTCTCCAATCTTTATTTACCCATGTGTCAGGATTGGCCACTGGTGAGTGACCAGCAGGTTGGAGGCTATGTGCTGAGTAATTTGGGAAACTCCCCTTTATGGCAGGATAGTGAACAAAGACCATTGTGAGGTTAAGAAAAATAGATTTAAAGAACTAAGTAACAAAACAGATGAAAAACAGAACAAAAATAAGAGTTAAGATACAGGTCTGTGATGAGGCAAACAATATATAAGCGGAGTCTGGTAACAGGCAAAATGGTCAGGGCTGGGAGAAGACTGGCAAGGTTCGTAAGGCAGGCTGAGGTCAGTGGCAGACAGCAAGCAAGCAGGATTGAGTAAACAGGCCGGATGTCAAACCACTGAATCCACAGAAGAGGGTACCATCTGGGAACAGGAGAACCAGGCAGGGCACAGGCAGAGAACTCAGAAATCAGGCATAAGGAATCATGGATAACAGGCTCAGGAACAAACGATGATCGAGCACTGTCTGTTGCAAGGAGCCAGCTTATAAAGCCCATTAATTGCTTGACCAACAGCATTTGTGATTAACAAGATGGGTGGAGACAAAAGGGAAACAGGTAGATATGCTGGATACACAGCAGGGCAACTGACCAAACACTGCTTGAAGTCATACAGTCACAGTGCAGTGGGTTCTGCACATAGTCCAAAGTTTGATTCCCAACAGATCCTGACACCATGAGTCACATTCAAATGTAAAAAGATTTGGGGAGTAACACAAGCTTAAAAGATGTTCCTGGGCGCACTAAATAAGAGCTATGATTGGCTATTTAGTAGGTCTTATGTGGACTGGAAGCTATGCTTGGCAGTACACCTGGTTATTATGCAACTAAAACTTGAGGCCACTGGGAGCAACATCAAAGGGGTTGGTGAGCAACATGTTGTTCCTGAGCCACTGGTTGGGGATCACTGATCTAGACTAATGCCTATGTACTTAGAACTTGAGTACACTAGTACCTGAAGGTGGACAGTAACTGGACAACCTAGGCTCAGCAAATAGTTGTCAAGAAATTGCCTATTTTTGAAATACTGGCTTAGTTTTCTTTTTTGACAAAAATGAATGTCAATGACTGCATTTTATCCACATTTATTTTTACATATTTGAAATGTGATGGAGGAGAAATTTGCCATTAATCTGGGAATATTTCTGTAAGCCCAACAAATGCATATTCCCTAGGTCTAGGATATTAAGGAATGCTATTTATTTTGTTTTAATACAATTTACAAATGTGTTTTATTTTCATCTTTTGTGCAACGTATATCTAACTGCACTGATCACTAATAAGGCTATTGTTGTGCAATTTTGTTATTTGGGGTTTCATACATCAGAATTATACTAAGCAGCCATGAAGGTGTGATACTATTAATGTGCCCAATGTTTTTAATGGTGTTAGGTCTAGTTAACTTTACCGTATCCTTTTTTGGCAGCAGTTTGTGTTGAAAGAAACTTGGCTATCGGTTGTGATATTATCCGGCAAATGTAATTTTCACGTTATTGACAGACATTTAAGATTATTTTAAATTACACTCCTGTCTTCTTCTCTGGTTGTGGGGTTTGGCAACAAGTAATCCTTAGTTAGGTTTCCAAGTATGTGATCCTATTTCTGTAAATTAAATTACATATGCCAGTGCTGTCCAACTTCTACGGTGCCGAGGGCCGGAATTTCTCTAGCATACATGGTGGAGGGCCGCTAATGGAACCCAGTTTTGACCACTCCCCTTTTTGAAACCACACCCACATCAAACCACACCTATTTTATCACAATGGTGGTAGCACAGCAAAATCCCAAATGCTTGGTCCTTACTGTGGGGATATCAACCATCACTCATATGTGAAAGAATTATGTCATATTAAGATATACCCTTAAATTCCATTTGCCTCCTCCTCCCCTGTGGATAGCAGAGCAACCCCCAGTACATAATTACACACCTTTGGGCTATTTCCAACTGCTAACAAACTCCCACAACAAACCCCTGCCAGGTTCACCTCCCACAAGCAGCATAGGGCAAGCAGAGTATGGCACACACAGGCAGCACTCTGCCTGTCCTATGCTGTCTGTGTGTGCCATACTCTGCCTGTCCTACACTGCCTCTGTGTGCCATACTCTGCCTGCCCTACCCTGACTGTGTGTGCCATACTCTGCCTGCCCTACCCTTCCTGTGTGTGCCATACCCTCCCTGACCTATGCTGCCTGTGTGTGCCATACTCTACCTGCCCTATGCTGACTGTATGTGCCATACTCTGCCTACAGTACCTATGTCTGAGGTGGGAATAAGTGAACAATGGGAGTGATTACAGTCTGAGCTTGAGGTGTGAACACTGCAGGGGTTGAACAATGCAGGTATTAAAACGTGTGAACAACACAGGGGATTACATTTTTAAACAATACAGAGGGATTACAGCCTGAATCTGAGGTGAGAACCATGCAGGGGGCCAGTACTGATACCATTTAATGCTTACTCAAAGGTAAGCCATCAAAGCAGCCAGACAAGTGGGGGGCCACACAGAGGGGGGTCGCGGGCCGCGGGCCGCCAGTTGGACAGCACTGACATATGCCCATGTAATAGGTCTTCTTTAGTGTTGGATTAGGTGTTCTGTGGGATGTGTACAGACATAGCAAGCAATAGAAAGTAAGCATTAGGATGTAAACAGGGTGATTACACCATTTATTGTAGCAGATATACAGGCAGGTACAGCGCTTTGGAATGATATTTCTATCCTTTTTAGGTACAGATATAGGACCCATTATCCAGAATGCTCAGGACCAATGGTATTCCGCATAAGGGTTCTTTCCGCAATTTGGATCTCCATACCTTAAGACTACTAAAAAGTCAATAAAACTTTAATTAAACCCAACAGGATTGTTTTGCATCCTATAAGGATTATTTGTATTTTAGTTGGATAAATTACAAGGTACTGTTATATTACTACAAAGAAAAGTGAGTGCCTAAGGCATAGAGGCGGGGCAGCCAATAAATGATTGACACCTGAGATTTTTTAAATGCCGTTATAATTGGTATGAATATAAAAATAATTTGGGGTTTCTGTTTAATTTGAAAAGGACTTTTTATGTCTAGGTGACAGGTCCACTTTAAGTCTGCTAAAAAATCATTTAAACATGAAATGAACCCAATAGGGCTGTTCTGCCCCCAATAAGGGGTAATTATATCTTAGTTGGGATCAAGTACAGGTACTGTTTTATTATTACAGAGAAAAGGGAATCATTTAACCATGAAATAAACCCAATAGGACTGTTCTGCCCCAATAAGGGGTAATTATATCTTAGTTGGGATCAAGTACAGGTACTGTTTTATTATTACAGAGAAAAGGGAATCATTTAACCATTAAATAAACCCAATAGGATTGTTCTGCCCCCAATAAGGGGTAATTATATCTTAGTTGGGATCAAGTACAGGTACTGTTTTATTATTACAGAGAAAAGGGAATCATTTAACCATGAAATAAACCCAATAGGGCTGTTCTGCCCCCAATAAGGGGTAATTATATCTTAGTTGGGATCAAGTACAGGTACTGTTTTATTATTACAGAGAAAAGGGAATCATTTAACCATTAAATAAACCCAATAGGGCTGTTCTGCCCCCAATAAGGGGTAATTATATCTTAGTTGGGATCAAGTACAGGTACTGTTTTATTATTACAGAGAAAAGGGAATCATTTAACCATTAAATAAACCCAATAGGATTGTTCTGCCCCCAATAAGGGGTAATTATATCTTAGTTGGGATCAAGTACAGGTACTGTTTTATTATTACAGAGAAAAGGACATTTTATAAATTCAGATTCATTTTTAAGAAGCTGAAATAAGTAGTGTGGCTGTAAGGTTTCTTGCACTGAGCCAAATTTCTCACGTCAAAGAGAAAAAAAATAGTGGCGGCTGATCAGACGAGTTATTCATTGGAAATTTACCTATGGAAATTCACCAATTTAAATCACAAGCCCCCCGTGCATGTAGTTTAAAAATAAATAAATACATTTTATAAAGTGTAACCCTAAGCCCACCCCAGTAAAAATATCCCAGTTCATCCTCTTTCACCATTAAACATGTGGTGTGGTCTTCCGGTTCCCCCTCAGAGCCCAAGTTAGTAGTAATTATTTATTCAGAAAATATTAGTTCAGTTTGGAAGAAGATTTTGCTGTGAAAGCAGTTTTCAGACTGGTCCGACGTAAGCGCCTATAGAAAGAACAGTACTCCCTCACTTAAAAAAAAATTAATACATTAAATGTTTGCTATTTATAGTACTAGTCTCTGTATATTTTCCCCATGTTTTATTAGTGGCCCAGTTTGTTATAGTGCAAACTAAAACTAAAGGTGTTATTAAACCATACTGGAAACACATATAACCATTAGGTTTTTTTTAACAGGTTTTTCTTATAGGACGTGTATACCATACATTTTCCTACCATATATATAAGTAGGGCACATCTCCCCTACCTGAACAGCATCATTTGTATTGCATATATCCCCATCACATTTACCTAAAACAAATAGCAGCTTTTCCTTCTGATTTTATCAGTGACATTACATCTGCAAACAGCACATTTGCGCTGTAAAGTTCATGCAATGAAGAATGCAGGCTTACACAGGCAGAGCTTACTTATAGAAAGTCATGCTTGGACTAAGCACTGTAACAGTGAGATCAGTAGAGGAGGTTAGGAGAAAAAACATGTTTCTCCAGCAGAGTGCATGGCTAGAGCAACATTTTTCATGGAAACCAACAGTGCCATCTCTTTATTGGCTGGTAGATTTGAGGGTGATTATGGTAACCTGATTTGAGAAAAACAAAAAAGCATGCTCAATTAGCCAAGAGCCAAGGTATATTTCTAAGGGAGGGGGCCAAGTGAGTTAGAGGAGGAGAAGGAATCTGTGCGCACAAGCACACACCTTAGTGGGAATTAGTCAAATTATGAGGCTTCAGCTGTTGGAACACCTTGGAAGTTGAGAAGGTCGATTTTTAAAAAACTAAATTTTTAACATTTTCTGCTTTCTTTTTGAAAAAACTCAAAAATCTCAAATGAATGCTTATTTATTAAAAAAACTTGTATTTTGTAAAAATGTGCAAAAACAACCCAAACGCAGTAAAATCACATTCTACCCACCATGTACAACATCCTATTCCTCTTCCCTTGTAAGAAGCTTGCAAGAATACTTCTGGATTGGGGTGTCCAGCTCACCCCCCTGCATGTTTCCTGCACTCCGTCCTCGCTTCCAGGACCAGTATCAGTGTACACACGAATCAGCTCAACATGTGTACTGATGCTGTACCTGTGCACTCCTTGCCTTCCTTGTTGCCTGGTACTACTTCTCCTTCTGACCTTGCCTATACTGGACCACTCTCCCAATCTGCCTTCCATGACCATTGGTCCGCCTCTGTTTCTGAACAAGTTCTGCCTTCCCTGACCATGGATCTGTCAAGCTTGATTGGCTCATCCTCAGTGCTAAGACCTCATTAGCCCCTCTTCACTCACCAGCTCCTTGTTTCATCCTTGGATGAGTCTGGTGTTAGTGTGAGCTGCTTGTGGGTCGCTATCTGCATCAGATCCTACACCAACAGTCTTCACAAATCTCTCCCATTCACCTCACAATTACTCTACCCTATCCTACCCCTTTGATCCCCTCTCTTGTTAGCTCTTCTTTCCCCCTTTTCTCTCTCAGTTACAGGTTTCTCCCCTTAAAGGAAAACGATACCCCCAGAATATAAATATTAAACCAACAGATAGTTTATATCATATGAAGAGGCCTATTAAAGAATCTTACTAAACTGGAATATATATATATATATATATATATATATATATTGACATTTTACATCATGTCAGCCCTTGAACCACCATTTTGCGATGGCGTGCTCCCTCAGAGATCACCTGACAGGAAATAATGCAGCTCTAACTGTAACAGGAATAGTTCGGGAACAAAAGACAGAAATGTGTTCATTCATTTGCTGATGGGACCCAACATGTATGTGTGCCTTTGGCTTTGTGTGTGTGGACTGTGAATCCTGTGATCCCAGGAGGCAGCCCTTAGTACTTACCCAATGGCACATACTGAAAATGGCTTATTTGTATGGAGCATGGTTTTACGTATGAAATGTTTTTTGTGTTATATTTTTATAGAGATCTGCATACTTCAGGGAAATAGATCACAGACATATATGCCAATACACATACATGTGTGAATACCGTGATTAGCAAATGCTATAAACTTACAGGATTCCGGTGCACAGCATTTGGACAACTACTGTCCATCCAAGTGCCACGGTGAACAAAACTCCTTCAACCAGCAGTCATGTACTGATCATTTAAATGTTAAATATATGAAATTGTGCACTTTCAGGGAATACAGTACTGCTTTGGTTTATACAGAGGGATTGGATCTTTGGTTAATTCTGTTGTCAGTAAAATAAAGAAAATAAAATCTTTGTACACAGAGCACAATTCATTGTCCAACAGATATGGTGTGTGCATATTAGTTCCTACAATCCCAGATAGGGATAACAAATCAATGTAATTGTTATGATTAATATCTAAGAGCACTTTGTGTCAGCTTTTTACCATAGAGAAAAACTATACAGGTATGGGATCCCTTATCCAGAAACCCGTTATCCAAAAAGCTCCAAATTACAGAATGCCCATCTCCCATAGACTCCATTTTAATCAAATAATTCAGAATTTTAAAACTGATTTTCTTTTTCTCTGTAATAATAAAACAGTACCTTGTAATTGAACCCAACTGAGATATAAATAATCCATATTGGATGCAAAACAATCCTTTTGGGTTTTATTGATTTTTTAGTAGACGTAAGGCAGTGATCCCCAACCAGTGGCTCGGGGGCAACATGTTGCTCCCCAACCCCTTGGATGTTGCTCTCAGTGCCCCCAAACTAGAGAATTATTTTTGAATTCCTGACTTGGGGGCAAGTTTTGGTTGAATAAAAACAAGATTTACAACCAAATAAAGTCCCTGTAAGCTGATAGGGTGCATAGAGGCCCCTAATAGCCAATCTTAGCCCTTATTTGGCTCCTCCATGAACTTTTATGGTGCTTGTGTTGCTCTCCAAGTCTTTTTACATTTGACTGTGGCTCACGAGTAAGAAAGGTTGGGGACCCCTGCTGTAAGGTATGCCCTTATCCGGAATACCCTTGGTCCTGAGCATTCTGGATAACGGGTCCTATACCTGTATGAAATTGCTCACTGGCTGTGTATTGACTGTACCTCTGCATGTCATGACAAATAGTCCACTTAATTGTCCTGCCTTATATCAGTTGACATTGCTTCACATGTGCGCTCCACTGATGTGATTCTATTAATAATTCAGATAATCCCTATGGTCCATCTGCTACTTGTTTATCAGAGTGGATCACACTGAAAGAATCTACATTTAAAATTTAAATCCTCTGCTTGTCCTCTAACTGACTGCTCATTATCCAAGTAAGCATAATAAATAAATTGTATCGTATTAATATACGATAATAAAAAGAATATTTGGGGGGCCCAGAAACACCTTCCAGCCTTCTATTCTGAATCGAGTACTACTGCACCTATTGGTGCATGGGAACCCTGGAGCTACCGCCACCTCCTGACCAGGTTCCCACAGATTACCTACCTTGGATAAATCTGTTTCAATACCAGCAATAAGGAGAGGTCCTGTCATGTCATTTAATTATGAAATATTTTGGTAGAGGTCATAAATCACAACTGAAATCTATGTAAACAGATCTCACCATGTCTCATATCACTAGTTATCATAAGGGCTTGGATCCCCCAGTAATTAGTTAAGCGCCAGCTTGGAACCACTGAACGTATTCGTGATAATGAGTGCACTTATTACAGTCCCTAATGTGCTGATAAATTTGGTCAATAAAATGAATTTCGCCCCTGGCAAAAATCTGCCATCCAGCCGTTGTTGGAGACATTGAACATATGTAGCTAGATCAGCCTGACCAACGAAAGAGATAAAACGATGATTATAAACTGAAACTGCACAGAGTAAAGAAAGAAAGAGAAAGTGCTGCAGGGAGAGATTGGGCTCTTGGCACCAATTTACCCTGCGGGCCCCATGTATGCCCTTGCTATCCAGTTACTTAGTATGCCTAAATGGTATAATTATCTTTTCACATGCAATTATTTTCCCCCGAAGGCAGGAAATAGTTGAGTTCAACTGATGTAGTCATTTATGGTCCACTGAAGTACTATAAAAGGAATTTTGTTTCAGTAACTGCAAACTGCAACACTTCAATTCACAAAGGAATAATGGCAGCTATTTATTGCTGGCATTTGTTAAGTGAAAGTTTAGACGTAAGTCACTAATTTGTAATGTTAGAAAAATATTGAACTAATTTAGTAGGCATAAATCTTTGCAGAAGATTAAAATGAGAGGATTATGTAAACAAAATTGAGGCATTATTGCACTCGTGTCTGTATGAACTCTCTCTCTCTTTCGCTCCCTCAATTGCTTCCCCTCTCACTCTGTTATGCCTTCTATAGGTCTTCCTCTGGTCAAGACTACTCAAGCTGTGACAAACCCCCTAGTGAAACAAAATGGTTTCCTGATTCTTAAAAGTTGGAGTTGGAATTTAACTGTTTTGGATAAAGAAGTTGTAGGTGTAAAGGGTTATTTGGGGTGACAATGACCTCAAGGACCCATTGTGGGACAAAGGGTTCTATAAGCGGACTACTAGGTTCTCCAATGGTGCAGTCATGATCTTGGTGGTCAGGCAAGGTGGCAAACATATTGAGGATGAGTTGCTTGCACATATTGTGCCAGATTCAATTCAGTGAGAAAAAGTTATGAAGTCACAAAAGGACTAAGAGCTGAAGTTGGCAGGCAAGAAAGAAGAACAGTCGAAAGCTACCGCTAAAGCAAGAGTAAATCCCCTATAAATAAGTAATGAAAAAGTAAAACTGGGTCTGAATATTGATATTTATGGTTCAGTAGGGAAGCTCAGCTGCATGAACATGTTCTTTTGCTGCCTTTTTATATATCACTAATGTTTGGAAACCAAGCAAAGCAAGGTGGGGAGAATGAAGCCCACCAACCGGAAACATTGCATGTATCCCAGGATGAGAGGGTCAAAATGGGGGGTAAAAGCACTAGAACAGTGAAGCACAGGTTCCTCCTGAGGATAATTATGCTGGACCAAATGATGGTGCCAAGTTTAACCATATGCTACGTAATGTTGAAGACAAAGATTTCTACTGTAGTCAACATGCACCATTGGAAATGTAGGCTCACCATAAATATTATCATTTGCTATTAATGGCTCCCATAGTTTTATGGTGGCAGGAGTGTAAGGGGCATGATACAGTGATGCCTATAGTTAATTTTGAGTGGCTTGATGTAATTGGAAGCTGTCCTATTTGGGTGCTGTGCAGTAGCAGGGATGTTGACTGATTGTGTTCTATGGGTAGACACTTTGCATGGAAGCCACTTGTCAAATAAACGAGATGACATAACAGAATCCAGCAACAAGCGCCACGTTATGGCAGTATGAAGACCCGTGCATATGTCAAGAACAGGAGTCCTACTCTTTGCAAAAGGCTCTCACAAAGGGTGAAAAAGCCTGGACACCAAGATAGCAGGCAATCAAATAGGCATAACACTGGAAAAGTGCAATAACCACATCAAACATGGCAGCCAAAATAAAAAATGTACAATAGGGAATAGGGAAAGATGTCAACTTTCAGGGAAAACCTATGCACAATTATGCATGCACCTATGCTGATAATAACTGAATAATAATCACCATGACTTTGGGTGATAGTTACACATTCTTTGCACGTCATGGATGAAGAGGCATGCCCTGGGGTTGCCCATGTCCTATTGCCCCCCTTGTGTGCAAAAACAGCATAAATAGGAAGCAACTCAGGAGTGTGCCAGTGAACATCCACATCCTGTAGATTCCATTTACTTGCGTAACAACCAGTCCATAATAATTGTAATGAATTGGCCTGCTACTGCAATTAAAAAATGACAGTTGCACTGTGTCTTAGTAAATCAGCCCCTGTAAGCAGCAGGCTTCACTCCCGGGGAAACGGAAAGGAGCATTGTAGGGAAAAAAATTGAACTCTGTGTTGCACTTTTTTGCACTTTACTGCTTTCACCCATGCCCTTTGTCAATAAGACTTAGGGGGGCGTTTATTAACATTTGTACTTAGGATACAAAACTTCTCCATCTAAAAGCCATCAAGGTCATGCAGAAGTCAATGGGAGCTATCCTAGGCAAATTGTAACAATCTTTATTTAATTCATGGGTTTAGAGGTTTTCATGGTTTTTTTGTAGGTCCACAAACATTCATAGGAAAATGTAGAAAACACAAAAAATTCATGGTTTTTGGGTTTTTTTTCGTTTTCATTCTATATTTTAATTTGTTCATGCTTTTTTTTATTCAGATATTTTAGTGGTTTTAGTGGAAATGGAGTTTATTCACGGTTTCAAAAAACTCTAAAACCACTAAAATCAGAATTTTGATAAATCTGCCTGTGCCCAATTTACCTGCATCAGCCTAGTCCTTCTCAATCCATTTTTATGTTGCCCTCTATAAAGGGAAATGTTGGCATGTATGATAACTGCTACGTACACACACATATGCCCAGATTCTTTGCTTAATAGAAAACAGCATCTTACCCTGTAAATACAACTTGAGCATTCGTTTTCATACATTATGCTCAATGCCATTAGACATGCTAATCTTGCCATAGTGCCCCTTTGAGTTATTTATGAAAAAAACAATTGTGACCAATAACTGGCAATAGCACAGGAATGCTTTTCATTTCAGCTTGCAGGTTTTACCTCCTTGGAAACAGAGAAGTTCATGTAATTTGGATATTTAGCTAAGTGCTTAAATGTGTGCTAGCTGCATGGTAATACAGCCTTTCTGCAATGCAATGCCTAAAGGTAAAGCTGGGGGGGTAGAAACTAAGTTTAATATGTTTAATATGCTATGTTATCTACTGGCTTATATGTAAATGTTGCATACCTTGATAGGACAATTGAAATAACCTGTACATACTCATCTTGTACATGTGTCTTTTTACATATAACCCACTACAATTATTTGTTGATTTCTGTAGAGTTTTATGTCTTCGTATATTATTTGTAAGCCTATGGGTGGCGTGTACTGGGCAAACCTCCTTCCATGTAGGAGAAGATTAGATACCTGTAATGACTAATGCTGCACTACCCTCACCTCAAGAGTTATATGAATCCATCTATGACTGTTAGTGTTTATTTGGGAAGTATTTGCACCCCCCCCACTGCACCTACATGTGTGCGCCCCTGTCTGCCCCATTGAGTCAGCGCCGCCTAAAGGTGGCCATACACCTTCAGATCTGCTCGCTTGTTGATGTAGCCAAGCGAGCGGATCTTCTCCCGATATCCCCTGGGGCCAAAACAATCGAATTATAATGATGGGTATAGGCAAAGTCGGTTCGGGGACCGCATCAACGAGCCGATGCGGCCCCCAATCCGACTAGATTTTTTAACCTGCCCGATCGATATCTGGCTGTTTCAGGCCAGAAATCGGTCGGGCAGGCCCGTCGGCAGTGCCCATACTCGGGGCGATTAACTGCTGAATCGGTCTAAGAGACCGATATCGGCAGCTAGAATCGGCCCGTGTATGATCACCTTAACACAGGCAGAGCTTGATTCAAGGCTCATTCTGTAGTGTCTTTGGCTTCCGATGGCTATTTACACAATGCCCCATTCAGCGGACAAAGTGCAAAAGTATGGCCAATTGCTGCACTGTTTTGCACTTTGCACACTGTGGCATTGTAAATGAGCCCTATGACCTGTATGAGCAAAATCATAGTCAACAGGCTTTCACTGCTTAACTACTCATTGAACTATCATTGAAAAAAGTTAAAATGAAGGGAATATCTGGATCAATACTGATAAAACCTTGTTCTTTAAACACTCTTTTGGGGGTTATGTAATAAAAGGCACCAAGTTTGCCCGGAAGCAATAACCCATACCAACCAATCAGCAGGTAACATTAACTGGTCACCTGTTTAAAAACAAACATCTTATTAGCTGCTATGGGTTAATGCTCCTTGGCAAACTTAGCACTTTTTATTACATATGGGGTTTGACTTTTACCACCATACAGGTACAGTAGAGCAGGATGGCAACAGTAGGGCAAGATAGCAAAGATACGGTAGGCAACATGGTGGTGGTAACACTTTATATTAACGTTGCCCGTTCTGCCTAAATTACCTATATATTCCAACAGCTGATGGATGGCCATAGGCTGGACGATCCTACTTTATACAAAAACATGCAAGTCAGGAAATAATTCCCCAAGTGGGGCTTATTACAGATGGTTTCTGTCAGAGAGGAGTCAAACTGCGCCACATTTTTGAAAGATATGTCATTTTGTAGGCTATGCTGTAAACACATTAAGACTTTGTCATTCGTTGCCTTTATTTTTTTTCTACCAGTCTGAGTCGTTAATTGCAAACACATTTCCCCTAGGCTCGTAAGAAGCAGATGTAATGAAACCAGTATAAACATATACATACATGCCAAAGGGTGGGGTAACCCTGCTTGGTTGCAGAATGGATGGCAGGTGCACTCCGAGCAAGTTCTCCTACGGCCCTAAGAAAGAATAACATTTGTTCGGATACATTTACAATATTGAGTAAATGTTTATGATAATTCTAAAGGCTTGTCAGACATGGTGCAAGAAGAGAATATGAAATATTATTATAAACTCACATTGGCACTAGGGTTACCGGCAATGAGATTCGGCTCTCGTGCCTCAGGCTTTGCAGTTTAATTTGTCCACTACAATTGATGAAATGCCCAATTAGCAGTTCATATCATATTCCCATGTGATGTTAGAAGAAGGAACATTCACGCTGTGACCATGGATACCTCTTCATTTATCTTAAACAACCCAATTATAGTACATTTTTACCTGACCTGATGTGGAGCAAAGGAATACATCAATGCTGCCTTCTCGGTGAGAGGCTTATAAATTGTTTCATGGTAGAAACTGAGCCATAGAGCCCTAATCTTCTTTCCACTATTCTACTATACAGGTATTGGACCTTATCCGGAAACCCATTATCCAGAAAGTTCTGAATTACGGAAAGGCCTTCTCCCATAGACTCCATTTTAATCAAATAATTCACACTTTTAAAAAGGGTTTCCTTTTTCTCTGCAATAATAAAACAGAACTTTGTACTTGATCCCAACTAAGCTATAATTACCCCTTATTGGGGGCAGAACAGCCCTATTGAGTTTATTTAATGGTTAAATGATTCCCTTTTCTCTGTAATAATAAAACAGTACCTGTACTTGATGCCAACTAAGATATAATTACCCCTTATTGGGGGCAGAACAGCCCTATTGAGTTTATTTAATGGTTAAATGATTCCCTTTTCTCTGTAATAATAAAACAGCACCTATACTTGATGCCAACTAAGATATAATTACCCCTTATTGGGGGCAGAACAGCCCTATTGGGTTTATTTAATGGTTAAATGATTCCCTTTTCTCTGTAATAATAAAACAGTACCTGTACTTGATCCCAACTAAGATATAATTACCCCTTATTGGGGCAGAACAATCCTGTTGGGTTTATTTCATGGTTAAATGATTCCCTTTTCTCTGTAATAATAAAACAGTACCTGTACTTGATCCCAACTAAGATATAATTACCCCTTATTGGGGCAGAACAATCCTGTTGGGTTTATTTCATGGTTAAATGATTCCCTTTTCTCTGTAATAATAAAACAGTACCTGTACTTGATCTCAACTAATATATAATAATCCTTATTGGAGCCAAAACAATCCTAGTGGGTTTAATTGCTGTTTAAATATATATTTTTTTTTAGCAAACTTAAGGTAGGAGATCCGAATTACAGAAAGACCCCTTATCCAGAAATCCCCAGGTCCCAAGCATTCTGGATAATAGGTCCCATACATTTTAAATGTGTAGTTCTGTTTATGACTTGCATTAGGCATAAACATAGAACCTCTTTCTGTTGGTTATGTTCTAATCCCACCACTCTTCTGGGCAGCCCCATAACATACATAACCACCAACCAGTTGTGGATGCACATTATAAACTTATTACATATATAATACATGACTGAAGGTTTCTTAGTGGTAGGGCTAAACATATACTGGTGCCTTTACAACTCCAATTAATGGAAACTTACGAGGGTATGACCATGCTGTGTGTTGCATTTGGATATTGTTCAGTGTTATGTTCTTGTTGCAGTGTAATGCAATATATGAAGCATTTACCAACATGACAGGCAATTTCATTTACATTTAGAAGAATAAGGCTGCTGAGTAGTTTGATTCACAATTTGCTGACCTGGGCAATGAGAAAAACACTACTTGTGTCATTAGGCAATACACTTAAGAAGCTGAACAATGTAATGTAATATCTTTAGTACTGTAGGCACCATTTGGCATGTTGAATAAGGCAGGTGATTTGATATTTGAATACTGCCAGGCCACCATACTATTGTCAGACCCATGTAGATTTGATATTGTGATTTAATATACTGAGGTGTTCTAAAAGCATATCAACTCATGCTTACATGCATGCACATATATCTATGTTAGTAACAAAGTGTCATCTCCCACCCAACCCCAACCTGCCCTTTCCCACTCTGGACCTGACTTAAGCCACCATCCATCCATCTCTTATAAACCCACACCTGACCTGCCGATTTGTGACCACTAGAGGGGTCAAGCTTGGGAATAAACACTGGAGGGGACTGGGAGGAGGCAGTAATGTCACAAAATGAAATTGTCAGCCTGCTGTGACACCAAGGTAGGTATTGACTAAATTGTATTTGTTATTCTATTGAGTTTGCTCCTTAGTTTCTAAATGCTGGATGAAAAAGATAATATAAACTGCATCAAAATAAGGGTAGCAAAGTTCCTACTGGTACTACACAACTTTAGCTTCATTTGACCAAGCGTTGCCCTAAATCAGTGCTGTCCAATGTTTCTTTAATAATATAAAATGCCACGTTGGGCTTATGTCAGATAATAAATGTTATATAAAAACTCTGTAGAGGCCTTGGCCAGGCTTTAGGATCTGGAAGATCTGGCCAATGGACCTCCGGTTGAATAGCAGTGCTATAACCCCCACTGGAACATCCTATCCACTGGAAAAAAAAATCTGTTCCCCAATTTTTTCATTCCGTTTTCTGCCCTTTTGAACTCTCTTTTGGCTGTTAATACAAAGGTGGTAAACTGATCACCGATTCGTTTAAATGTACATAAATGAGTCTATTTCTCAAATGTTATTTGATTTTTTAAATTAATTTTCCAGTATTTTTACAGCTGGCATCCACACAGAAAAGACCCATGCCCTCCCAGCCCATATTTTAAACATATGTTCTCCCAATGACTTTTAGCCATTGTAAACGTGTGTGCCAATTCATCTTACGAGTATTCTAATGTGCAAATAAAGGGTATTTGTGTTCTGCTCAAGGGTTTTGGCATGGGAGATGCATATCGCGTGCCAACTTGGCTTTTAGTAATTCTGGGGCATTGAAATGTGTTAGGATAGAAATAAATATTGCATGTTGCTCGGGAATATGCCAGAGAGAAGAGGTTTCCAGACTATAATGCTGACCCTCCTGGGGTCACCAAAGTTGGTGATGGGTGAACCCAACCTAAAGTCCAATACGTGTGGGATCGGTGGTAAATTTTTAATTGGTCTTTTAGAAAACACTTGAAGCAAGTAGGATCATAAATGGGTTATTGTAGATATTCTAGAGGTTATAGATATTCTTGGAACTTCAACAGGATGACTTCTTTGATAACATTATTTTATATTTTTCATTTTGTAAGGTATGATGTATGATTAAAAGTCCTTGCAGTAGAATGGAAGATGCTGTGATACATCCTGATGTCAGATGAGACCTACAGGTGGAATAACACTAACAAGAAACTTGGACAACCATTTAATGAACAGAATTAGCCATCCCTCACACAATGGTCAGACTCTTATTGCCTCTCCCTTCTAAGCATTTACAATTTAGAATCCCACATAGACACTGAAGAATATGAGACCCATTCTGGCCATTTTTTCTTAGAACTTCCATCATTATGTTAGCAATAGAAAAGAGGGCTTATACACTCTAATAAATCTTTTGGTCCTATACAGGACCTTCTCCCTCAAGGTCCCCTTCTGACTTACCTATAATAATAAAAAAACACAAGACTATTGTAGAAATGATACCTATATTGGCTAACAAGAAAAATACATTGCAAGATTTCAGAGCTCTAAGGCCCCTTCGTCAGGCAAAATACAAATGCAAACTGGAATGGCACAACATTTATACTGTGAGATACTGTTATACTGTACTACAGTTTTTGTTTTGCTTCTGTATTACCAAAACTCTTCTGACTTTTGGAGACTTTGCCCTAGATATGTGAAGAATTGAGTACTTTGTACCCGGCTGGTAATATTTTTTAATTGCAACACATATGCTTGATGAGTACCACCATTGCAATAATGGGCAAAGGGAATCTATGAAATATCTTAGTTGTTGTAATCTTCTACTGCTGGTGCTCCCTATGCCTTTTTATGTCCTGTTTTTAAATGATTACTGCTATTCACAGCAGCAAATTGTGTAGGAACCCCTAGAGGAGGGGTTTTAACGAACCTAATTATTTTCATATGATTTCAGACAAAGCCACACATATTGGGAACCTTGGTGGCATCATTCACCCTCCTGTAGTTCCAACAATATTTAGAAAATCAAATTATTGCTCACTGGACATCTCACCTTAACTGGATTCCAGTTAGACTTCCAGGATAGCAAATAAGGTTTTGTCCTAAATCCCCCCTAATCTCTGCACTCACTGCTGGTTCTGGCTATTGAAACAATGAAGCAGAAGCCAGCCAGGAGCTGAGTTTTGCTAAATTAATTCAACATTCAGAATTCATAGAATGATACTACTTTCAGTATGATATGTTATTGCTTTAAGAGGGCATATGGTAACGGGAATATTTGTATGGACATAATTCATTTTGCATTCAACTCTCTTGCAGCTCTCTCAGCCTTTACATCGGTACCCTCCAGCTATGTTGCTCTGACGGCAGTCGTTACCTAAACTTGTAAAACCTGAAAGAGATATGTTTTGTGAAGTCAAGACACGGACCTGATTTACAGCACGTACAGTACTTTATGTAAACAGAGCGCTCCTTTCTGCCACTAGGTGGTGTGCAAAATGTGATATTTTAGTTCCATTGCCAATTAATATGATTACATTCTTCCTTTGATATAACCAAACGTAGGAAACACTTGCCAGCCATTAATATAAATACAGAAATAAACTAATTTACAATGCCTTATTTCATACCAACCTTTTGGTATAGTCATTTTTTTAGCGGTTGGTTAAAAAACCGCTATTATTCGTATCTGCAATTTCAAGAAATTTTAGGAAAAGAATGATATTTGCTTAAATAGAAAGATACAACGCAATGCAATGGACGCTATAAAATAGATACAGATTTACTATTAAAGCTGATTTAAGCACAGCATTGCCATTCATTAGGCTTCTTGTTGCAGAATAATGTAGTTCAGGAGGAGAAAGTTTGCAGACTGACACAGAAATGTGATTTTACTGAGCAACATCCATGCCAACTGGTACTATTTGGTTCTCTTGGGGACCATTTTTTCTTTATATCCTCTCCCTGCTAAGTACTATTTTTCCATAGATTAACCCCTTCACTCCACACTCTGCACAGTCATTAAACAGTACGAGCACTGGGAGGTATATCACAGAATGTTCATCAGCAGCAATGTTACCATCACCAAGAAAAACCTGGCACAGTGGTGCTTCTCCTCTCTCTCAAGGGGTGTCTATTGATTTCTCAAAAAGTATTACTTCTCCTCATGGGGGGATTTAATAGAAAAAATGCTAGCGGGAGAAACAAAGGACCATGACTTACGCAGAAGGTAATGCGCCCCCCTGCTGTGCTTTATGCTTTGTGTATCTTATACCGCCTATTGTAAAGTATAATGGTCTTAGGAATCACAGAGGAGGTGACTATATAAAGGCCAGGGCAGAATGGCCACCAACCTGAATACTGCTACATAGAGAAGGGTGAAAAGTGCCTATAGCAGGCAGTAATTAACCCAGCACTTTGTAGCTTGGTTAACTAGAGGGTGGGTAGAGACCAGGATTGGTGAAGTCCAAATGCCCCCCTCATCCCGCCCTAAAAGTGGTTGCTATAGCAGTAGCGCACAGTATGTTCCTACAAAACTAAAAGTCGCTCGTAGCACTTGCTCCTGGTGTTAGTAGATGAGCACATGTTAAATAAAGTTCCCGTGCCCTGGTGTAACAGCCTAGGCGAAACACGATTTTCCAGCATCGAGCTCACTATTTCCGTAATGTGTAAGGAATGCTACAAATGTTGCTTTCTGACGGTTGTTCAGTTTTTAAACAAATGTGTTGGTTCCGCGTTGAAAGACACAACTCACACTTATTTCTAAGAGCATGAAGGAACAATTACACTTTATCAAATACAGTACCATGTTTGTGTCCCCGGCAGCCAAGCATGAGTAAGAAAAGGTATTTCCTCCAGCTGAAAACTCAGACAATTTTATATATTTTATGTTCTGGAAAGTGTCATATTTATATGTGTGTGTTACAAGCCTCTCTGTGTATATAACATTGAATTAATATGTGATCTTACAATGGCCAATGATAAGATGGAATGATTGGTCCATGAGCAGATCAGGGCAATGTTGTCCATTGTGGCCATAAATATGGATGGTCAAAGAGCATTCACTCAGGCATTTATTTACTTGGCTGAAAGTGAGAGGTAGTTGTGGTTCCCCCAAAATCAAGGTCAGCAGATACCACGTGCAAGCTTCAGGAATAAATGATAGGGTAAACTTCCCCTGAAGAAGCCCGTACTGAAAACAACAACGAGACCTCTAAGGTTGGCCAACCTTCCCAAGCAACCATGTATGGCCACCTTGTCTTTTGCTGCAAAGGCATTTATTCAGTTGGCTAAAAGGGCAGGCCTGAACTGGGAGGTAGTTGTGGTTCCTCCAACATCGAGGTCAACAGATGCCATGTGCATCTGAATAAGTTACAAGGTGAAACTGCCCCTGAAGAAGCCCATACTGAAAACAACGAGACCTTAGACTAGAGCTTAGGTTGGCCAACCATGTATGCTTGTATGTCTTTTGCTGCAACAGGGGCCCTGTCAGTGTGACATCTGTGCTTCTGTTTCTGCAAGGTTTTTTCTCTAAAGTTTTCAGGTTATTTAAAAAATAAGAGCCCATATATACCAACATACTCTCCTTTGCACTCAAATGCTGGAATGGTGCAAGTTTCCCCTGTGTTTATAGATAAATTTCAGGGTGAACAAGAGGATAGATTCGTAATATCCTAATGTTTAAACATGGCAACAAAGCCAAACACAGCATGTTACCATGTCTGCTCATTCTCTTTTCAATTCATACTTCTTTCTTGTAGGTAGTTTTGGGGTTACTTCAAAGATAAGGGCCCATGTATACTAAGAAGTCAGGCAAGTACTGTGCAGAATAATGGTTTTGGGTTTACTGACTGTGTTTGGAGTTCATAACTCAGGCCTATGGATAGTTTTGGGGTTATTACAAAGATTAGGGCCCATGTAAACTAAGAGATCAACAAATACTGTACAGGGTAATGGTTTTGGCTGTTCTGACTCTATTTTTGAATTCATAACTCAGGCTTGTAGGCCTGTGTCACCTGTCTCTTGAGAACCAACTACATCCCTCACATCCAAGTTGTGGGCGCAACTATACTATATAGATGTATACATTGTTCTTATTTACAGTGTCAAGCTTTGAAATAAAGAATGTCAAGAAAACCACACTAAGCTTTTTTTTTCTTTTTTATCATAAAGAGGCACTTATGCCTTTAAACCACCTCCCCAGTGTCCCTTCTGTAAATGAGAACAAGCGATTCCAGGGTATTAAAGTTGCTGCATAGAAATGGAGTCTTTTAAAGGGGAACTCCAGCTTCGGGACCTAATATTACCTAGCACTGTAATCTAGCAAATTGTAACAACTTCTCCACAGCCTACAGACAGCATGAAGGGACTAAATAACCCACAATGCATTGCACTGTGACGTTCCTTTCCTTATTGACATCACGTGTGCAGCAGGGAATTGTGGGATTGGGAGGAGGCAGGCTGAAGGCAGGCTGAGGGACAGGCGCTACTGTTACAGTTTATTTGAGTCACAAAGTTACCAGCCAGATCAGCAGGGGAACAGGGGGCGGGGCTTAGGGAACTGTTCCAAACCATATTATTACATTAAACATCATGAAAAGGCTGCATATTTTTTAATTGATGTATATTGAAATTATGTTTACTTTTCAAAAAGCTTAAGTTGTGTTTGGGTGGAGTCCCCTTTATGTTTACTTTTGGCTTAAGAGATTACTAGACAGGAACTGGACTTGATTTGTATTTGGGGCATATAAATTGAGACTTTAATGTACATTATTAATTGGTCCTACTTATATAATTCACCATCCTTGTTTATCACTGAGATAAAGGACACAGGCTGTAAAGGACACAGGGTCTTCAGTGATAATGTTGGGAATGTTGGCTGGCTACATCTGGGAATCTTGTTTATGTGAAAGGGAGATTGTTGGATACATGCAATGTCAGCTTGAGATGCCCGTAGTTCTTTCCATAACATAGATCTATTATTGCAGGAGCTATTTAGTCCCTAGAGTGTAAGACATCATTTTAACTATCGTGCCATAAACACAAATGAATTCTGGGTAGTTGAAGGCTCTGAGATGCAGCCTGTTATCTAGGTCATAGACATAAACATTATAGTTGCAAAGCAATATACAGTATCATTCTGAAATTAAATAATTCCACATGTTAGTTGCCCCACACGAGATATTAAACCACAGCTTACTTTTCCAGAAAACATTTGTGAATACATGGGAAAAAAATGTAAACACAAATAAAAGTGAAAATAAGCAAAGATACATGTGAATAAATAACACTGAACTTTAACCCTTACCCCTTGGGGCTTATATTATCCTTTAAACTAACTTTAAAATTGTTTAGGTCAGATTTATATAGATGTTGGCTTAAACATAAAAATAGTGTAACTTCTGATAGTCTTGAACCCAGAGACGTGGTAGATCATTGAGATGGTTACAATGGGAGGGCTGTGCTGAGGTATATAAGTACATCCAATATTATCTGTTTCCTTCTCTTTGCCAGAATAGCTGTGGAAAGTAAATTAAATGCTTTATCTCGGTTGCCCACAACATGTTGAACCCCATTTTTGTTGTTTAATAATTCCTTGGGTTCCCTTGGGATTTTTGTAACTGGTGCCAATTCCTTGCCAAGTCTAATAAGTCTGCAATAAGAGAAATGTTCCTATAGAGTTCTGATGTATGTATATAGTGTTTTACTTCTTTTATTAACTGTTCTTTCATTGAATGAATTCCAGCTATTTTATTCATTGGAGGGAGGCTTGCAAAACTTTAGGCTTAGGCATGTGGTGTTTGTGTTCTAAGGTGGGAAAGTTCTAATCAATGTTTTTATGGAGATATTGGGACATTGGGCTTAACCTTTTTCATCTACTGTAGTATTGGTTTAATATGAAATGTGTTTACTTAGGGGGCACATTCATCAAAGTACGAGTTTGAATCCCGAAATGGGAAAAATTCGGATTAGATACGATCATTTCTGATGATTGCAAATATCATGAAAATGCTTACGAAAAAATTGGAATAGTCATGATAATATCGTATTGGCGATCCGAAAGTCACAAAATTTTCGTATTGATCGATCGTAAACTACGGGAAAACCTTTCCGACTTTGATCCTTCTGTGTATGATTTTGGAAGCCTCCCATAGGGCTCAATGGCACTCTGCAGCTCCAACCCAGCCCAAGGAAAGTCTCCCATAGGGCTCAATGGCACTCTGCAGCTCCAACCCGGCCCAAGGAAAGCCTCCCATAGGGCTCAATGGCACTCTGCAGCTCCAACCCAGCCCAAGGAAAGTCTACCATAGGGCTCAATGGCACTCTGCAGCTCCAACCCGGCCCAAGGAAAGTCTCCCATAGGGCTCAATGGCACTCTGCAGCTCCAACCCGGCCCAAGGAAAGTCTCCCATAGGGCTCAATGGCACTCTGCAGCTCCAACCCGGCCCAAGGAAAGTCTCCCATAGGGCTCAATGGCACTCTGCAGCTCCAACCTGGCCCAAGGAAAGTCTCCCATAGGGCTCAATGGCACTCTGCAGCTCCAACCCGGCCCAAGGAAAGTCTCCCATAGGGCTCAATGGCACTCTGCAGCTCCAACCCGGCCCAAGGAAAGCCTCCCATAGGGCTCAATGGCACTCTGCAGCTCCAACCCGGCCCAAGGAAAGTCTCCCATAGGGTTCAATGGCACTCTGCAGCTCCAACCCGGCCCAAGGAAAGTCTCCCATAGGGTTCAATGGCACTCTGCAGCTCCAACCTGGCCCAAGGAAAGTCTCCCATAGGGTTCAATGGCACTCTGCAGCTCCAACCCGGCCCAAGGAAAGCCTCCCATAGGGCTCAATGGCACTCTGCAGCTCCAACCCGGGCCAAGGAAAGCCTCCCATAGGGCTCAATGGCACTCTGCAGCTCCAACCTGGCCCAAGGAATGTCTCCCATAGGGCTCAATGGCACTCTGCAGCTCCAACCCGGCCCAAGGAAAGCCTCCCATAGGGCTCAATGGCACTCTGCAGCTCCAACTCGGCCCAAGAAAAGTCTCCCATAGGGCTCAATGGCACTCTGCAGCTCCAACCCGGCCCAAGGAAAGTCTCCCATAGGGCCCAATGGCACTCTGCAGCTCCAACCCGGCCCAAGGAAAGTCTCCCATAGGGCTCAAAGGCACTCTGCAGCTCCAACCCGGCCCAAGGAAAGTCTCCCATAGGGCTCAATGGCACTCTGCAGCTCCAACCCGGCCCAAGGAAAGTCACAATACCGAAGCTTGAATAATTCCAAAACACTCATACTCAGCGCAGCAATACGATTTTGTCTCATAATTTTTGACGCACAGTACGAAAAAGTTGCGCAAATTACCCCAAAAAATCGGCGAAAATATGCAAGGTACGAAAAAGTCGGATTCGGACCGATCGTACACTTACTCCCAAATTAAGTTTATTATGTGTAGCATTTTCTATACTGTAGCCTCCGTAATTTAGGCATCTGAGACTGGATAGTATCATCATGTAGGTAGGTGTTTAGAGGTCTGGAACCAATGTTCTACTTCACTAAGCTAAAAAAGCATTAGAAAAGGTCTTTAGACAGTTGGAGATTCAGAGGGCTACACTGAATTTGAGCTTCCGATCTTAGATTTAGCAAGATCACTATTCAGCCAGCATGAAGAATTTTGTGCATGTAGAAGGGCTTTTTAGATTTCCAGAGTCCCGTTGGTTACATTAGATAAGCTATATTCGTAGGAGTCAATCAGTTAAACAGGATTGTGCCCTGGTTGATGTGAAACTGTGTATGGCATCCCAGCCACATATGCCACACACAGATTCCAAAAAAACCCTGATATTTAGGCATATACCAAAAACAAATCTTGCTTTCCTGCTGCAAATCAATGTTTGATAACTTTAAAAATCATCCAGCTTATGTATGAGGCATTTCTCTGGGGTTTTTTGGAAGGCCAAGTGGCACGGTTGCTAGTGCTGATGTCTTCCAGTGCTGTAGACGTAGGCTCAATTCCGTCTGCATGGAGTCTGTACGTTCTCCTTGTGTTTGCGTAGGTTTCATTAGGCTGTTCAAGTTTCCTTCCTCAGCATAAAAATATGTTGGTAGGTGAACAGGCTCTTGATTAAACTGACCCAAATGTGTATTTGTGTGCCTGAAGTAGCAAAATTCGACTGTAAGCTCTGCTTTGAGTGGAAATGATGTGAATGATTAAAGATTCTCTTTAATGCTCTGTAGACTATATTGCTGCTGTATAAATATAAGATAATCATAAAAGCATCTTCCCCTGAGAGCATAAGGCAATAGCACTGGAACACGCGTTGCTAAAAGTTGGAAGACTTTAGCAATATATGTTCCAGGTATTAGTAGAAATAATATCATGATCAGGTATTAGTTGAAATTGTACGAAAATAAATACATTTGAGGACATTAGGTCAGTTCCTAGAACTAAATCACACATGTCCTAGTCCTCTATTCTTTTGTATATTCTCATCTTCTCCTTTATATGTTATTTTCCGGATAAGGGTTATTTTTGTAATTTCATACTTTAACGGACTTATTTATTTATTTTTCTAAATCAAATAAACTTGCATATCGAATGTTCGCTTATTTATTTATAAGGAAAACTTAATAAATAAAATAAAAAAACTCGAAAAAAATTCCCATTGACTTCTATAGACACTCGCAAGCTTTTAGATGGCTAATTTTTACATTCAAGTTTTTGGGGGTTTTGCACTTAATAAATACAAGACATTCGAGTTTTTGAAACATAATTCAAATTTGAGTTTTATTAGCGCAAAAAAACTCGAACATTGATAAATCTCCCCCTAAGTCTAGTAAAAAGAATTTAAACATTAAATAAACCCAACTGGATTGTTTTGTCTCCAATAAGGATTCATTTTGTCTTAGTTGGGATCAAGTACAGGTACTGCTTTATTATTATAGAGAAAAGGGAATCATTTAAACATGAAATAAACCCAATAGGATTGTTCTGCCCCCAATAAGGGGTAATTATATCTTAGTTGGGATCAAATACAGGTACTGTTTTATTATTACAGAGAAAAGGGAATCATTTAACCATGAAATAAACCCAATAGGGCTGTTCTGCCCCCAATAAGGGGTAATTAAATCTTAGTTGGGATCAAGTACAGGTACTGTTTTATTATTACAGAGAAAAGGGAATCATTTAACCATGAAATAAACCCAATAGGGCTGTTCTGCCCCCAATAAGGGGTAATTATATCTTAAACTGAGTTATTTCATTAAAACGTCTATGGGAGATGACCCTTCCATAATTTGGAGCTTTCTGAAAAATGGGTTTCCAGCCAACGTATCCCATACCTGTACCATGAGCCTGGTATCTGTTGTTGATGGATAAGTTATTTCTTAAATCCACAAGAGATTTCCTCTTTAAGTATGGAGATAATCTACACATTCTGAATTGTAATCAACTTTAAAGCATTTAATTCTAAATTGATTCTAAAAAGTAAGTATATGTTTCCTGATTTGTTGGAAGTCCCATAGGCCTTGCCATATTGACCTTTGCAGGGTTATTTAGAGGAAATATTAGGCATGATGATATCTTTAGATACTATCCTGCTCACCCAACAAAGCTCAGTAGTGCTGTACTCCCACAAGCTCTTTAGCAAATATTGTGAGTATTTTAGTGAGTAGGAATTGGAAAGAACTACAACTAGTTGGACCATCCAAGACATCTTTTGCCATGAAATATCATTATTAATGTATTTAGGTTAAATTCTGTTGTTCTTGGTAGTTTCAAAATCACCAGCTTTCAATCATTCAGAATAAGTTCACAGGATATTGACCTTAAAAATGTTCATTTGGGTCTAGCTTTGGAGCGACGTGTGATTTAAGCATTGTCTATTTGGCCATCTATCATCCTACCAGCCTGCTCTTTATTGAACTTTGCTTTTCCAATTCATCATTTGCTTTATTTGGCAAAGATCTTGCTTCTAACCCCGTGCAGACTACCTTGAGACTGAAGGTCAATGAGGTCAGATTCCACCTGGTGTTCTTGGTGGCTCTGTTTTATGCTTTTTAACCAAGACTGGACTTTGGAAACACTTTTTCAGGCATCAATAAAGGCCCTATACTGCAATCTCTGTGGGCTTCCTGTGCTGACTGAGATTTAGCTAGTTTACCTTTCTTTTGGAATGCATCCTTTAACATATGGAAATGCAAAGGTAGACCAAAATCATATGTTTCCTGCCACTCACTAAACTAATTGCAGTTACATATCCAATATATGATAAGTTTTGTGTTCTTGGCTTATTCAGACTTTGAATCTATTAATGTAAGCAGACTAACAATGTAAGGAAACCAATGCCACTCCTAGTACTCCTTCTATACTGAGCTATCCACACCTTGTGTCTCAACCCTTTCTCCTTGTAGATTGTAAGCTCTTTTGGGCAGGGCTCTCTTCACCTCTTGTATCGGTTATTGATTGCTTTATATGTTACTCTGTATGTCCAATGTATGTAACCCACTTATTGTACAGCGCTGCGGAATATGTTGGCGCTTTATAAATAAATGTTAATGTAAATGTAATGTATGTAGCACAGGTTTCTTTGACTTATATAGAGACAGAACATCATAAAGAACACAGGGGTTGATTCACTAAAGGTCGATACCGCTTTTTAACGCAAAAAAGCATGCAATAATTAAGTCCCGATTCATCAAAGTCATTTTGCATGCGTTAAGACGCATATCGCATGCGCAAAAAACTTTATTTACCTTGCATTGCGTTAATTCTCGCATAGAAATAAAACTAACGCATGATTCACAAACACATATGAAGCGTTAAACACGCTAAGGGGCAGATTTATCAAAACACGAGTTCGAATCCCGAATGGGAAAAATTCGGATCGGAAACTAAAATTTCTGAAGATCGCAAATATCACGAAAATGCTTTAGAAAAATCGTATTAGTCACGATAATATCATATTGGCGATCCGAAAGTGAAGAAATTTTGCGTACCGAGCTTATGTTAAACAGCGGCAAAACCAATCAGATTTTTTTGCGCTAAAAATATGAAAAAAAAAGTCACGCAAGCGTCGAAAAAGCCGTGCAAGCATAGAAAAAACCCCGCAAGGTACGAAAAAGTAGCGGAAAATACAATTGGTCGGCGCGTTCGTGGATCAGTAAATGTGCCCCTTAATATCGCAATAGTCTGTGAGAATATTAACACCTACTTGGGGCAGGCGGTACTTAAAGAAAATTGTGGTTCGTGAGCTTTTGGCAACACAAAAAGGACTTTGCAGTGGGATTTTTTCCCTAGAGTGATGCACCCTCCAGTTTGCAGGGAAATGGTAATTTTCAGAACAGTAGTTTTTTAAAAGTAATGGTTACGTGCGTAATATCGTGCGCTAATATAGCAAGTGGCAAAATATATCGCACGCGGCAGGAAATAACGCAAGAAAAACGCTCATTGTGAGTTAAATAACACAAAGAACATTGCTTCTTAATTATGACGCCTGTCCTTTTAGTGAATCGTGCGTTAAGTCGCCAACAATAAGAAGCGATAAACTTTTTAACACATGCTATTAATAGCGCTCGTTTTATCGCCCTTTAGTGAATCAATCACACAGTATTTTACCCTTGCGAGAGGGCATGATTACTTTTTACAAGTACTTTAGAGGGCATTATAGACTAATAGTGAGGGATATTTTTTCCCATAAAAAGGATCAACGCACCAGAGCCCCCCCCCCTTTAGACTAGAGGAACAGACCTTTCATTTGCAGCAGTGTAGGCGGTTCTTCACAGTGAGAGCAGTGAGCTTGGGACAACAATGACAAGTCAAGTCCCTTTTACAATTGGAAGATCTTTCTTTGCTTCGTGGTTTTAGAGGTTTGTGGGTTTTTTATGTCGACTTTTGTGCAACAATATGAAAAAGTTGCTGTTATCGTGCATATATGTTCTTGGGGTAGGAACTTGATGGACTTTGGTCTGTTCTCAACCTAACTTAAAGGAATACTGTCATGGATTAACATGCTTTTTTCAAAACTCACCAGTTAATAGAGCTTCTCCAGCAGAGTCCTTGATTGAAAGCCGTTTTTCAAAACTGAAACAGATTTTTTAATTTCATTTTTTATATTTATTTTCCAGGGTTCCTTAGCCATGTGACCTGTGCTGTGATGAACTTCAGTCACACTTTACTGCTGCGCTGCAAGTTGGAGGGATATCCCCCCCCCCCCAGCAGCCGATCAGCAGAACAATGGGAAGGGAGCAAGATAGCAGCTCCCAGTAGGTATCAGAATAGCACTCAATAGTAAGAAATCCAAGTCCGGCTTGGGACTCCTCCAGTTACATGGGAGTAGGAGAAACAATAGGTTAGCTGAAAGCAGTTCTAATGTGTAGCGCTGGCTGAAAGCTCAGACTCAGGCACAATGCACTGAGATGGCGCCTACACACCAATATTACAGCTACAAATACATTTGTTGGTTCAAGAATAACATTTTAAATGGTAGAGTGAATTATTTTTTATGTAAACAGTGTAATTTAGAAATTAAAATTATACCATAAACTTATACTCATTATACCATCATTTTAACTATATATAACTTTGGTCCTTCTTTCCCAACCAGTTCATTCTTCTTCTTACTGTTCTTTGCACTTTGGTTCTCACCCACATATTTCAAAATGTTTTGTTTACTTCTGTTCGTCTGGTCCCTCCACAATTTATTTTCTGCTTTTCATTTCTGTCACACTGTTTTTTTATTCACAGAGTGGCTTAATCTCCCTACTTCTATTACTTCCTTCTTTTAAATAGCATTTATTTGTATCCAGTGTCTATACTTCTCTTTCCCATTTCCCTTGCTGGTGCTATCCTTCACTCCTTTTAGGCTGTTCTTATTAATTTTATCAAGAAAGGGACCATTCATCTAGAACAATTTTAAAGAAAGAAAAGTTAAAATCATTGGGGTACCAAGTGTTAGGTACCATCCAGTGAAGATAACAGCTTACCTGATACTCCTGACTGATTTCAGCCATGCAGTAGGATTGAAAAGGGAAAAACATGAGCTTTGAAACAGGCACAGTATATGCTAGCATGGGTTCCTCAAGTTTTTCTTTCTTGGGGACTTCAAGCCATTTACTAAAAAGAATTTGGAAATGTGCCCTTATTGCCAAGGATATGCTCCTTTCTCTATCATCAAAGCATCTGTTTGATATTGGTATTGCAAATGGTACCATCAAGAGCTTTTTCTTTGCCAGACAATTGGGGCTTGATATGTTGGGGGATGGGGGTTCTTTAGCCAACTCTCCACAGTAGTCATTATCAAACACAAGCTTATGTTTCCTGAAAAAAGTGCTAGGACTTTTTGCTGTGTAGTCCTTTTTATTGATTATTATTGATGAGCAATTTTTTTGGCAGGCATGGATTTGCTGTAAAATTCTTTATATCACCATTGGCAATTTTTTTCGCAACTGCCGCAAAAAATCGCTGCCACAAAAATAGTGAGGAAAAAGTTGCAGTCACATCAAAAAGTCACGCATCAAAAATGTCCTGCAGACTTCTCCCACTCTAACAAAGGTCCTAAGAGAAGCCCAAATAAGTATGACCTCAGAAGAACTACTGGACAGTAACCCAGGCCATAAAGCCCGTAACACAGCACTATGGATAGTATGGAGGTGAATACAAATACTGGAGCTATGTCGAGACATGTTACCCAGGACGCACACCTAGAAAACCCTCAAGAGGGTGTTCAGTAGTACACACATACCACAGTAGACAAAGTCAGAATGCCCCCCCCAAGTCTCTTCTCTCCTTACAAACACACTGCATATCCGCCCCCACCTACCCTCTCTTTGCTCACGAATTACGTGCTGTAACTGTATTTATTGCAAGTATGTTTTCCCAACTGTTATGCCTCTCCCTCTTTTCTTTTCTGTTCCCCCATTTGGAAAACCAATAAAAAGATATTTTTAAAAAAAATGTCCTGCAGTAGCTGCTTTTTGCTAATTATTTGTCGTTTTGTGAATTTTTCAGCAGTTTCACCATTTTTTTCAACGAAGAGGAACGGGACAGGTTCGCTCATCACTATTGGTTAACACCAAGGCTCTTTCCTTATTCAGGGGAAAACTGACAAAAGGGAAGCAGAAGGCTCTGCTGGTAAATCTAAAAAACCTGTTAATCTTCACCAAAGCAACAAGTGTGATGTCAAACTAGAGACCCCCCATATTTCTTATGTTTAATGACCAAACCAAGCAACATTTCAGGTCAAAACCTTTTATCAAGCTTTGATAATTTATTTTTTAGTTTTATGTGCAAAAAAAGTGTGCATACATTGAGCTTCCTGTGTCTGGCAGTGGAGGCAGAAGTTCTGCTTCCATTCATTCTTCTTATTTGCGGCATGTGGTGTGCACTGGAATATCTTAGTCATTAGAGAATTTATCTGGCTTCATTGACTTCTGTTGCTGGCCTTTACTGACCGTTCTCAGTAAGACCAGTACTCAGATATTCTGACTTCCCTGGGGCAGAATGGCTGGCACACTCCAAGCAAGCATTAGACATAAACAAACATTGCCTGCTTCTTTTCTTCAAACGCTGGATCCCTTGGAGCTTGCTGCTGCAGTCCCTGCTAACGACGTCCTCATGTTCCAAGCCTCAGTCTCACATTGTGCTTTCAGGATAGAGAGGAAACACAGCCACAGGGGTCACATTGTGAACCCTAATGTGGTGATTTGGGAAACACCACGGTGCAAATGGAAGCTTTTATTTGAAGTTGATTTTTTTAAGCTCATAGTGAATTTCCCTTTAAACAACCCACTCAATTTCACTAGCTCTCTGTATTTATTTATCTAACTAAAATGACAGTGCTTTCCTCTTGTGCTCAGTTAATCTATTTATTTTACTCATAAGAAATACCTGTTTATCCAGCAGTGGGTTTAGCCCCTGTAGCAGAACAGAGCAAGCTGTCATAACAAACATGGTTCCTTGGATAAAAAAAAGAAATTGGTTTGATCATTGAAGAAAATGTGCAATTCCCGAAGAAATCGAACATGTGGATTTGACAGCAGATATGGGAAGATAAGTAATCATGTTTAATTTGTATTTGCTTTAAACATATCTGAGAGTTCTTCAAACGTTGGCAACAATCTCCTTGTGAAGGAAACGCATACAAAATCTTTAGTTGAATTTCATGTAGACTGGCTGATTCCTTGCTCTGGTCTTAGAGTCTAACAGTTTATTTATACTGTCTTGTAAGAAGACCATGGTCACTTTGCAGATCCTTGACGTTTTGAGCACGATGAAGGACTTTTGACATTCTTTATTGATTGGCTGTATGCAATTGCTGCTCTAAAAGGTTTCTTAGTGTTTCAACCTAAAAGGATTGAGATAGAATGCTGTCTATCTAAAATTATTTAAGTATAATTTATCTTTAAACATCTATGGTGCTTGAATAGTTGATGGTTATTAAAGGAGAAGGAAAGGCTAATAAAGAGTTAATCTCAAGCTGCAGGCATACCTTCAGTTCTCTCAATAGTGCCCTTAAGTCTCCCCATATTTCTCCTGGTCAGATGATCAGAAGACAAACAGGAAGAAAAAATGCTGAACTATGTAAAGAAAGTTCCCATAATGCCTCACTCCTGCACTGACACCGAGACCAAGTGTACATGCTCAGTTAGTAAGACTATGGGGCTGATTTACTAACCCACGAATCCGACCCGAATTGGAAAAGTTCCGACTTGAAAACGAACATTTTGCGACTTTTTCGTATGTTTTGCGATTTTTTCGGATTCTTTACGAATTTTTCGTTACCAATACGATTTTTGCGTAAAAACACGAGTTTTTCGTATCCATTACGAAAGTTGCGTAAAAAGTTGCGCATTTTTCGTAGCGTTAAAACTTACGCGTAAAGTTGCGCATTTTTCGCGTAAGTTTTAACGCTACGAAAAATGCGCAACTTTTACGCAACTTTCGTAATGGATACGAAAAACTCGCGTTTTTACGCAAAAATCGTATTGGTAACGAAAAATTCGTAAAGAATCCGAAAAAATCGCAAAACATACGAAAAAATCGCAAAATACCGATCATTACGAAAAAAACGCAATCGGACTCATTTCGACCCGTTCGTGGGTAAGTAAATCAGCCCCTATGAGTCAGCTTCCTGCTGATTGGCTCAGATCCATATTCCTAAGGGGGGGAGTGAGGGAGGGGGTGCAGAAGAGGGGAGAGAGCAGAGAGCTGCATGTCTCTGGCACATGAATTACAGACACAACAAATCTTTTGACAGAGAAGTCAGTGCAGCATTTCTGTGATTGCTTATTGCTGTATTTACATAGACATTTCTTATAAAGCTTACTTAGTTTTTACCTTTCTTTCTCCTTTAAAACATACCCAAAAGTATTGAAGCACTCCATATTTATTGAAATTGTTGACACAGGCACCATTTTAGCTTTTAATTCAGTTCTTGGCAATTCTATGTTATCTACTTTATAGGAACAGTTTAGAGAAGGCCTTTTCCTGTTTCAGCGGGATAATAACCTAACCCCATAAGCAGAGTAAGGTCCACCGAGGATGGGTTTATGGAGATGGGAATGATAGAACTTTACTGACCTGCAGAGACCCCTGACCTCCACCCAACTGGACACCTGGGATGAATTGGAATGCTAATGTAAGCCAGGCCTGATCCCCAATATCAATGGAAGGAAATCCTGAAACCTTTCCAGAAGAGTAGACCAAGGAGAGGACCAACCGAGCCAATGCAGTGCAGTTACTCATAACAACCAATCACATCTTTACTTACATTTTCCTAAATTGTAGTAGTCTGATCAAAACTATTTACTGGCTTCTGTTGGTAACAATACTGCAGTCCTGAAGGTTCAGTAATTTCATAACAAATGCTGTGTTCTAGAATGTATATCTAGACTTCATGCCCTCAACAAAGATAGACATCTTTGTCTAAAACAGTATGGGACTTGTATTTTCTTAGTTCTTTCTGAGTTCCCTTTTAACATCCAATATTTGGTAAAAGCCCGCCTTTGTTCATAACAAGTTCATAACAAGTTTGCAGATATATGGAAACATTGGTGTATTGACTTTTCATACATTCCCAAGAATAGTTTTGCCAGCAAATAAGTGTAGTACCCAAATCTTATTCTAACTGACCTGTAAGCTGGGTTTCCAAGACTATCTATAGGGGCAGATAAGCATTCTCCACAAATTTCATCCTAACTGGAGTTCAGACTAGGACCACCAAACCAAGGGTGGGTGCCCACAGTTTGGGAAACACTGGTCTAAGGCAAATATTATAACCATGCGTTACAGGTAAGCCCTCCTTCTCAGGCTGCAAGGAACACTTACAATAAATAGAGTTTGCTGGGCAAGGAAATGCAACACATGATCTGATATCATTACATTTTACCAATCTTGATGCCTGTAATTGTTGGTTTCACTCATCTATACCACAGTTGCTACATTATCTAGATAAATCCTTGTCCATACAAACAAGAGAAACCACAGATATCATATTGTGGTCAGAATACAAGTAAATAAGGGATGGAAGTAAGTGGCTACTCACATGAACATAGACCATAATCTTCTCTCTTGATAACTTCTAAACAGTGCTCAAGAACTTACTCCTCTTTTTAGGGAATCCAGTTTAGCTCAACATTTCATTATTATTATGTCAGCACAAGAATAATTCCTGTTTTACAGCAATTCTATTGTTGGAATTAGAGTCTAGAAAAGCTGGATTCTGCTACAAAGTTTCAAGAGTCAGAACCAGTAGACCACCAAAAAGCCCTATGTATAAACAACCCCTCCCTTCCCTAAGCTGAAGCCTGTTAGGCTTTGAGATAGGGAGCAGCATGTTATACAGAAGGCATTCTGCCAATTAGTTCAAACTTTCACTATCACCCTGTTATAGTTCCAGGGCTATTCATTAAACTAAATATGATCCACCCTTGAATCCCACAATCATTGTCTTTCAGTATAGGCCCTCTCTTCGCTTGCTTTGGGTATAGTTGGGTCAGTGACAACAGCAATAAGAAAATCTGGCTGATTTGTTTTGTTATTTTTATTAGGAATGCACAGATGGATATTGAATCCCCCATAAAAGATTCAGCCAAATCATAAATCAAACCCAAACACCAATTCCAAATCTGGGGTTTGGTGCATCACTAATTTTTATGTTACAGTATTATATGTACTAATACAGGTATGGGATCCCTTATCCGGAAACCCGATATCCAGAAAGCTCCGAATTACGGAAAGGCTGTCTCCCATAGACCGAATTTTAATCAAATAATTCAGATTTTTAATATTGATTTCTTTTTTCTCTGTAAAAATAAAACAGTGCTTTGTACTTGATCCCAACTAAGATATAATTACCCCTTATGGGGGGCAGAACAGCCCTATTGGGTTTATTTAATGGTTAAATGATTCCCTTTTCTCTGTAATAATAAAACAGTACCTGTACTTGATCCCAACTAAGATATAATTACCCCTTATTGGGGGCAGAACAGCCCTATTGGGTTTATTTCATGGTTAAATGATTCCCTTTTCTCTGTAATAATAAATCAGTACCTGTACTTGATCCCAACTAAGATATAATTACCCCTTATTGGGGGCAGAACAGCCCTATTGGGTTTATTTCATGGTTAAATGATTCCCTTTTCTCTGTAATAATAAATCAGTACCTGTACTTGATCCCAACTAAGATATAATTACCCCTTATTGGGGGCAGAACAGCCCTATTGGGTTTATTTCATGGTTAAATGATTCCCTTTTCTCTGTAATAATAAAACAGTACCTGTACTTGATCCCAACTAAGATATAATTACCCCTTATTGGGGGCAGAACAGCCCTATTGGGTTTATTTCATGGTTAAATGATTCCCTTTTCTCTGTAATAATAAAACAGTACCTGTACTTGATCCCAACTAAGATATAATTACCCCTTATTGGGGGCAGAACAGCCCTATTGGGTTTATTTCATGGTTAAATTATTCCCTTTTCTCTGTAATAATAAAACAGTACCTGTACTTGATCCCAACTAAGATATAATTACCCCTTACTGGATGTAAAATAACCCTATTGGGTTTAATTAATGTTTTATTGATTTCTTAGTAGACTTAAGGTATGGAGATCCAAATTACGGAAAGACCCCTTATCCGGAATACCCTAGGTCCCGAGCATTCTCGATAACAGGTCCTATACCTGTATATTCAGAATGTACTGTTAGTACTGTTATGAGGCTCTTCTTCCTCCTGTAACCTACCACAGCACACATATGGAGAAAATAAACCATTTCTTAAAGTGAGAAATCCATCCCCACACCCACCTACCACACGTGTCTTACGTTATAGAGGAGGAATGGGTTGAATCTCGCATTTTAGGGAAATTCTTTCTTTTTTCCACACCTTTAAGTATTTAATCCCTATCACTCATTGCCCTCTACGTTAGATGTTTATACTGAGGTGGGTGGCACAAGTCCAATTGTGGGCGAATTACCTTATCAGCTATTTTGTCCCCCCCCCCCCCCCCTCCAAAATGGACTCCAAATAGAAATGGAAAGAAATCACTCATTTTTCAAACACTTTCAGACTACTAGTACCATCAAAAATGCCACTGAATGTTTAACTAAGTGCACTGAGCTTTATGATGACAACCCAGCAGCTATAAATTTTTCTCAAAGCAAACAGCAGATGCATTAGCCGAGTTGGACCCATCACTGAGCGTTTTTTTTTCAAAAATGCCACTTGGAAGGAAAAGGCAGAAAGGCTTCTCTGTGCGCTCTTTTTTCTCATTTGGCTTGAAGTGTATAATTTACTCGCAGATGATACCCAAATTTACTTCTCCATTCCTAATGTTACTGTAAAAACTCAGACACAAATCTTCCAAAACAAAACTCACATTTTCATCAGTCCTTGGCTCGGCACCCATTTTTACCATCAGCGCGGAGGGAGCCAACGCATACACTGCTGAATCAGCATGATTCCCAAAGAAAAGTTCTCTTTAAAATTAACTTGTATGAAAATGTGGAAAATAGTTAGCAAACGCAAATGACTTTTTTTTTTTTTCATGTCTCTTTTGTGCTTTGGTGATATGGGCTGGGACAGTAAACACCTACCCATTATGGACATGTGGTTTCGGAGCTGTAGTCATATAAAATATACCATCTTTTGACAGAAGGTGCATTGGAAAGGTGTGTTTACTTTTCATGTCGTCTTCGGCCTCAACAGTGGCTTGATTATTAATATTATTAATAACGTTTATTTATAAAGCGCCAACATATTCCGCAGCGCTGTACAATAATGGGGTTTCCTACATTGAACACACAGAATAACATATAAAGCAATCAATAACCGATACAAGAGGTGAAGAGAGCCCTGCCCAAAAGAGCTTACAATCTACAAGGAGAAAGGGTTGAGACACAAGGGTGCACATTCATGAACACGAATCCCGAATGGGATAAATTCGGATTGGATACGAAAATTTCTGAAGATCGCAAATATCACGAATATGCTTAAGAAAAAAATCGTATTAGTAATGAAAATATTGTATTGGCGATCCGAAAGTCATGAAGGAAAGCCTCCCATAGGGCTCAGTGGCACTCTGCAGCTCCAACCCGGCCCAAGGAAAGTCTCCCATAGGGCTCAATGGCACTCAGCAGCTCCAACCCGGCCCAAGGAAAGTCTCCCATAGGGCTCAATGGCACTCTGCAGCTCCAACCCGGCCCAAGGAAAGTCTCCCATAGGGCTCAATGGCACTCTGCAGCTCCAACCTGGCCCAAGGAAAGCCTCCCATAGGGCTTAATGGCACTCTGCAGCTCCAACCCGGCCCAAGGAAAGTCTCCCATAGGGCTCAATGGCACTCTGCAGCTTCAACCTGGCCCACGGAAAGTCTCCCATAGGGCTGAATGGCACTCTGCAGCTCCAACCTGGCCCAAGGAAAGTCTCCCATAGGGCTCAATGGCACTCTGCAGCTCCAACCCGGCCCAAGGAAAGTCTCCCATAGGGCTCAATGGCACTCTGCAGCTCCAACCCGGCCCAAGGAAAGTCTCCCATAGGGCTCAATGGCACTCTGCAGCTCCAACCCGGCCCAAGGAAAGTCTCCCATAGGGCTCAATGGTACTCTGCAGCTCCAACCCGGCCCAAGGAAAGTCTCCCATAGGGCTCAATGGCACTCTGCAGCTCCAACCTGGCCCAAGGAAAGCCTCCCATAGGGCTCAATGGCACTCTGCAGCTCCAACCTGGCCCAAGGAAAGTCTCCCATAGGGCTCAATGGCACTCTGCAGCTCCAACCTGGCCCAAGGAAAGCCTCCCATAGGGCTTAATGGCACTCTGCAGCTCCAACCCGGCCCAAGGAAAGTCTCCCATAGGGCTCAATGGCACTCTGCAGCTTCAACCTGGCCCACGGAAAGTCTCCCATAGGGCTGAATGGCACTCTGCAGCTCCAACCTGGCCCAAGGAAAGTCTCCCATAGGGCTCAATGGCACTCTGCAGCTCCAACCCGGCCCAAGGAAAGTCTCCCATAGGGCTCAATGGCACTCTGCAGCTCCAACCCGGCCCAAAGAAAGCCTCCCATAGGGCTCAATGGCACTCTGCAGCTCCAACCCGGCCCGAGGAAAGTCTCCAATAGGGCTCAATGGCATTCTGCAGCTCCAACCCGGCCCGAGGAAAGTCTCCCATAGGGCTCAATGGCACTCTGCAGCTCCAACCCGGCCCAAGGAAAGTCTCCCATAGGGCTCAATGGCACTCTGCAGCTCCAACCCGGCCCAAGGAAAGTCTCCCATAGGGCTCAATGGCACTCTGCAGCTCCAACCCGGCCCAAGGAAAGTCTCCCATAGGGCTCAATGGCACTCTGCAGCTCCAACCCGGCCCAAGGAAAGTCTCCCATAGGGCTCAATGGCACTCTGCAGCTCCAACCTGGCCCAAGGAAAGTCTCCCATAGGGCTCAATGGCACTCTGCAGCTCCAACCCGGCCCAAGGAAAGTCTCCCATAGAGTCAATGGCACTCTGCAGCTCCAACCCGGCCCAAGGAAAGTCTCCCATAGGGCTCAATGGCACTCTGCAGCTCCAACCCGGCCCAAGGAAAGTCTCCCATAGAGTCAATGGCACTCTGCAGCTCCAACCCGGCCCAAGGAAAGTCTCCCATAAGGCTCAATGGCACTCTGCAGCTCCAACCCGGCCCAAGGAAAGTCTCCCATAGAGTCAATGGCACTCTGCAGCTCCAACCCGGCCCAAGGAAAGTCTCCCATAGGGCTCTATGGCGCTCTACAGCTCCAACCCGGCCCAAGGAAAGTCTCCCATAGGGCTCAATGGCACTCTGCAGCTCCAACCCGGCCCAAGGAAAGTCTCCCATAGGGCTCAATGGCACTCTGCAGCTCCAACCCGGCCCAAGGAAAGTCTCCCATAGGGCTCAATGGCACTCTGCAGCTCCAACCTGGCCCAAGGAAAGTCTCCCATAGGGCTCAATGGCACTCTGCAGCTCCAACCCGGCCCAAGGAAAGTCTCCCATAGAGTCAATGGCACTCTGCAGCTCCAACCCGGCCCAAGGAAAGTCTCCCATAGGGCTCAATGGCACTCTGCAGCTCCAACCCGGCCCAAGGAAAGTCTCCCATAGAGTCAATGGCACTCTGCAGCTCCAACCCGGCCCAAGGAAAGTCTCCCATAAGGCTCAATGGCACTCTGCAGCTCCAACCCGGCCCAAGGAAAGTCTCCCATAGAGTCAATGGCACTCTGCAGCTCCAACCCGGCCCAAGGAAAGTCTCCCATAGGGCTCTATGGCGCTCTACAGCTCCAACCCGGCCCAAGGAAAGTCTCCCATAGGGCTCAATGGCACTCTGCAGCTCCAACCCGGCCCAAGGAAAGTCTCCCATAGGGCTCAATGGCACTCTGCAGCTCCAACCCGGCCCAAGGAAAGTCTCCCATAGGGCTCAATGGCACTCTGCAGCTCCAACCCGGCCCAAGGAAAGTCTCCCATAGGGCTCAATGGCACTCTGCAGCTCCAACCCGGCCCAAGGAAAGTCTCCCATAGGGCTCAATGGCACTCTGCAGCTCCAACCCGGCCCAAGGAAAGTCTCCCATAGGGCTCAATGGCACTCTGCAGCTCCAACCCGGCCCAAGGAAAGTCTCCCATAGGGCTCAATGGCACTCTGCAGCTCCAACCCGGCCCAAGGAAAGTCTCCCATAGGGCTCAATGGCACTCTGCAGCTCCAACCCGGCCCAAGGAAAGTCTCCCATAGGGCTCAATGGCACACTGCAGCTCCAACCCGGCCCAAGGAAAGTCTCCCATAGGACTCAATGGCACTCTGCAGCTCCAACCTGGCCCAAGGAAAGTCACGATAACGAAGCTTGCATGAATCCGAAACTTTTGTATTCGCACAACGAATACGATTTTGTCGCACAAATTTTGTCGCAAAGTACGAAAAAGTCATGAAAAATACAAAAAAGTCGCGCAAGGTACGAACTTGTTGCAAAATTTATGCTCATTACGAAAGAAGCGCATTCGAACACATTCGGAGCGTTCGTGAATTGGTAAAGGTACCCCAAGGTGTGGGAATGGGCAATCCATTCACACATGTTGCCACCACACACTGAGGATGATTTATCAATGTTTGATTGGAATTTTCTCCCACAATTCGAGTTTTTTCGCTCTAAGGGACTGATTTACTAAAATTCGTTTTTTTCTGACCTTGAAAGTCATATAAACTCGACATGGTACAAATTTGAATTAAACTCGATCATTGTTGTATTTATAAAATGCCACGATAGTGCTTGAAGCGTTCGTACGAAAAGTTCGAGTTAGAAAATCTAGAATTTTTCGAGTTCAAAGTATTGTTAAAACTCAAAAAAGTCGAGTTTAAACGGTCGTTCGTTTCCATGAATTCTCTTTAGTTTTCCCAAACAGGAATTGCTCCAGCAGCCATTTTAGGAGCATTGGCATTCTTTTCACTTGAAACTGGGTAAAATAGAAAACAATAATGGGATTAACTTCTCCTTATAGGACAGGCTGTCACTGACTAGTCTATTTCTCTACTATTCTAAACCTCCATAGGACTCAATGGTACTCAACAGACCAAATCTGTCAACTCTTTTTTTGACAAAAAAAAAAAAGTTACCTAACCATTAATAAATCATGAATTATGGGAGTTATTTTTGAGAAACTGGAATTTCTGGGGGGAATTTTTTTAGAGAAACAGTATCAGAAAAATCAAGTACTACCAAAAACCCATTCGTAAATCTCGAAGATATCTAGAAGTAAAAAAAAAACCAAAATTGCTTAGTAAATGTGCCCTATGACATACTGCACACATGGGGGCACATTTACAAAGCAATTTTGAGAAAAGGTCGATTTGAATAGACTAGTCAGTGACAGCCTGTCCTTGACACATTTTCAAGGAGGATTTAATCCCCTCATTGTTTTCTGTTTTAGACAGTTTCAAATAGAAGTTAATCCTTTCATTATTTCTGTCCCGTCTCCCATAGACACCATTTTAATCAAATAATTCAGAATTTTAAAACTGATTTCCTTTTTCTCTGTAATAATAAAACAGTACCTGTACTTGATCCCAACTAAGATATAATTACCCCTTATTGGGGGCAGAACAGCCCTATTGGGTTTATTTAATGGTTAAATGATTCCCTTTTCTCTGTAATAATAAAACAGTACCTGTACTTGATCCCAACTAAGATATAATTACCCCTTATTGGGGGCAGAACAGCCCTATTGGGTTTATTTCATGGTTAAATGATTCCCTTTTCTCTGTAATAATAAAACAGTACCTGTACTTGATCCCAACTAAGATATAATTACCCCTTATTGGGGGCAGAACAGCCCTATTGGGTTTATTTCATGGTTAAATGATTCCCTTTTCTCTGTAATAATAAAACAGTACCTGTACTTGATCCCAACTAAGATATAATTACCCCTTATTGGGGGCAGAACAGCCCTATTGGGTTTATTTCATGGTTAAATGATTCCCTTTTCTCTGTAATAATAAAACAGTACCTGTAATTGATCCCAACTAAGATATAATTACCCCTTATTGGGGCAGAACAATCCTATTGGGTTTAATTAATGTTTTATTTATTTTTTAGTAGACTTAAGGTATGGAGATCCAAATTACAGAAAGACTTCTTATCTGGAATACCCTTGGTCCCGAGCATTCTGGATAAGGGGTTCTATACCTGTATTTTCCTACTTCTGCCTTCCTTTTATGGATGGGCTTCAGCATTTGTTCTTCCAAGAGTAGTTAAAGCAGCTGTTTGCTTCTATGTATTTTAAAGTAAAAAAAAAAAAGTGCTTTCTTTAAATTATGATTGGAGCTGCAATATTCTTTCTTTCTTTCTTGATTCAAATTATTTTTTATTAGCTTTACCCAAGTTCTTGTAAAAACAATATCTTTTGACACCTTTTATTATGCAGGTGTCTGGGGATTTTTATGCTGCTCCGAGTGAAATTCATGGAGCCTTCATGGACGGTTACTGCTTTCTCTGCTGTACAAACAAGTGCATTTTACGCAGGAAATGACATATTCATTCGAAAGTATACATAAACGTTAGGAACACATGCAAACCGTAATGGGAATGTATTGTTTTCAGTGGCACACTTTTAGGTTTACGGATCCAAGCTTCCACTTCTGTTGTAGCCAAATACAACATAAATTAGCCACGCGTACCTGTCTTGCAGAGATCTGTTTATTTCCATTGCTGGCCTTCTTTCAGCTCTTTCTATGGACAGGTACTGCATTTTAAAGATCATGTTGATTCCCAAATGAAACATTTTAAAATAATATTTAGCGTATAAATCAGTCTGCAGTGAAAAAAAAAAAAGGTTTAACGCTGAGATTTAGGTTTGTATCTTTGCCATATACTTGCAAGTACAAGAGTCTTTGCATCCTCTCTTCACACTAAAACCCCAAGGAACTTCTTTTTCATGGTCAGAGACATTGGAACGTGTATGGAAATGTCTTTGTTTGCTAAAATTCCTTAGTTTGTGTCTTTGTATAAATAAAGTGCTGTCTTGTATAAAAAAGGACATTGACTCAAGGGATGAGAACATAATTTTGCCCCTTTATAGGTCCCTGGTAAGGCCTCACCTTGAGTATGGGGGGCAGTTTTGGGCTCCAGTCCTTAAGAAGGATATTAATGAGCTGGAGAGAGTGCAGAGACTGCAACTAAACTGGTAAAGGGGATGGAAGATTTAAGCTATGAGGTTAGACTGTCGAGGTTGAGGTTGTTTTCTCTGGAAAAGAGGCGCTTGCGAGGGGACATGATTATTCTGTACAAGTACATTAGAGGGGATTATAGGCAGATGGGGGGGTTCTTTTTTCCCATAAAAACAATCAACGCACCAGAGCCCCCCCTTTAGATTAGAGGAACGGAGCTTCCATTTGAAGCAGCGTAGGGGGTTCCTCACGGTGAGGGCAGTGAGGTTGGGGAATGCCCTTCCTAGTGATGGGGTAATGGCAGATTCTGTTAATGCCTATAAGAGGGGCCTGGATGAGTTCTTGATCAAGCAGAATATCCAAGGCTATTGTGATACTATTATCTACAGTTAGTATTAGTGGTTGTATATATAGTTTATATATGTGAGTGTATAGATAGGTAGGTGTGGGTTGTGTGTGCTGGGTTTACTTGGATGGGTTGAACTTGATGGACTCTGGTCTTTTTTCAACCCTATGTAACTATGTAGGAAGACGTATGTTCAACCTCTCATTTGTATAATTCCTATGTAACGTCTAACTTATTCTCAAGGAGGCAACAAACCCATCTACTGTAGTATTATTTCCTTGGGCAAACCACTATGATCAGTCAACATTTCCAAACCAATATGAAATCTTAATCAACTGTCAAGAAACAGAGTTTTTCTATCCCTTAAGACTATTCAGCCTTTAATAAAATTATATTAATTAATTATAATAATTAATAAATTATTTTCAAAAGGGAACTCCGCCCAAATCCAACTTAACATTTTTTAAAATAAAACATAATTTCAAGCAATTTTGCAATATACATCAATTAAAAAAATGTGCAGCCTATTCATTATTTTTAAGGTAATAATATGGTTTAGAACAGTTCCCTAAGCCCCGCCCCCTGTTCTTCCTGCTGATCTGGCAGTGTGAGCAGGAACCTTGATGCTGGAATGGCAGTGGATGTCATCTACTTTACTAAAGTATATATAGAGTATATATGCTGAGGATTTCCCATACCAGTCAGTTTAACTGAAGAAGCTGCTCGGATGAGTAGTGAAACGTCTTGAATGATTACCAAACAAGTCCAGTTGCTTTAAATTTATTTATACTAGATATACCATGACCTGGATGAATGAAAATCTTCATAGACATACTTTACTAAAGCATTTGATACAGTACCGCACAGAAAGTAAATGATAAAATTGAGGAATATCGGCCAAGAATATAATATTTGTACTTGGATAGAAAACTGGCTGAAGGATAGAATACACAGAGTGGTGGTAAATGGAACATTTTCTAATTGGACCAGTGTTGTAAGCAGAGTACCGCAGGGGTCAGTCCTTGGTCCTTTGCTTTTTAACTTGTTTATTAATGACCTGGAGGGGGGCATAGACAGTACTGTTTCTATTTTGTGGTAGAAATAATATAAATGTGAGTTATACACTAAATGGCAGTGTGTTGGGTAATCCTTAACTGAGAAGGATCTGGGGGTTTTTGTAGATAACAAGTTGTCTAATTCCAGGCAGTGTCATTCTGTGGCTACTAAAGCAAATAAAGTGCAGTTTTGTATAAAAAAGGGCATTGACTCAAGGGATGAAAATATAATTTTGCCCCTTTATAGGTCCCTGGTAAGGCCTCACCTTGAGTATGCAGTGCAGTTTTGGGCTCCAGTCCTTAAGAAGGATATTAATGAGCTGGAGAGAGTGCAGAGACTGCAACTAAACTGGTAAAGGGGACAGAAGGGTTAAACTATGAGGTGAGACTGTCGAGGTTGGGGTTGTTTTCTCTGGAAAAGAGGCGCTTGCGAGGGGACATGATTACTCTGTACAAGTACATTAGAGGGGATTATAGACAGATGGGGGGGGGTTCTTTTTTCCCATAAAAATGACCAGCGCACCAGAGGCCCCCCCTTTAGATTAGAGGAACGGAGCTTCCATTTGAAGCAGCGTAGGGGGTTCCTCACGGTGAGGGCAGTGAGGTTGGGGAATGCCCTTTCTAGTGATGTGATGGCAGATTTTTTTCTGTTAATGCTTGGATGATTTCCTAAAGAAGCATAGTATCCAAGGCTATTGTGATACTAAAATCTACAGTTAGTATTGATGTTGTTATATATGGTTTATATGTGTGAGTGTATAGATAGATCGGAATAGGTTTGTGTGTGAGCTGGGGTTCACTTGGAAGGGTTGGACTGGATGGACATAAACATTTTCCCAATTAACATTTTTGCAGTGTTTTTGAGATTTTGTAGTTGATCAGAAGATCATTTTCCCAGTTAGCTGTTGGCTGCCTGCATTCTTTTGGGTCTTTGCTTCCTCTACCTGAGACTTCATCCAACCTGATTATATGGGAGGGATCAGATTGCTGGGAGACTGGAGATTCAGCTGCACAGAGAGAGTCCATCCTGTTATCTGCTGGGCTGCTAGACATCCAGGAGCTTACCGGTGCCACTGGGAAGAGTGTCAGTTCTACAAAGTTTCCTGTATGCTACAGCGTAAGTGCCCACTTGGTTGAGGCACTGTGGCCAGTATTCTGGGGGGCTGTGGGGGCCCCTGCGGTGTCAGCCCCAATGAGCCCAGCACCCCCCAGTTCAACCCTGAATTTTTTTTTTATAATTTTAAGGCTATAGTCCTGGAAGGAAGCCAGATTGATACACCATTACATTTTTTAAATCAAAGTAGAATGTCTCTACTCCGCAAAACCTGTGGGGAGGAATTTAGTCTCAACGGGGAGACAACCAATCAGAGAGCTCAGTGCTCTGTCAATCAACCAAAACCGACTCCATCACAGGAAGACAAAGTAAAGCTGAGCAGAAGGGTTAAGGAAAGGAAAATGCAAGAAACATTGATACATATCTTATAAACATTTATTACTGTTAATTATAGAAATAATTGTGCACACCTAAAGGTTAAACCCCAGAAATGTCTAGAAATAGAAACGTTTATGGCAATATGCTGAAGGCAAACTCGGTGCTTATTTGTAATGCTGTTCCCCAAGCCATTCGCCTAAAGCTTGTATTTTCTTATTTAATCCTTACTGACTAATTTCCAGTGGAGTGTGTGTTTGTTTTAATGGAAAGTTTGCTTTTACAAGGTCGGAGGTTTATAACTCCAGACTCAAGGACCTTAAAGTCATATTTTTTTTTCTATACTGTTGCCTGACTGTAAAGTTGATGAAAATTATTACAGTTGTTATTAGTGATGCACTGAATCCATGATTCGGTTTAGCAGAACCTAATGTATCTCTCTGGCTCCAGGCCCCATTGGTTATAGGTAAATGACCAAGGTTTGGCAATATAATTGCTGTTACATGGGCACATTTGATTCACATGCTGGTTAAGTGGCCACAGTTTAATTACAGTTTAATTACAGTTAACTCCAGTTGAGAAAACAAATTATTATACCCCTGTAAAGGTCTTGCCAGTTGTTGAAAATAATTCTAATATACTGTATATTTAATCTACCATCTTGATGGCAGCCATATTAGCAGCACTGAAGACGCCTATTTATTTTTAATTAGCAATGGGTCCAAAGGAAGTGGAAACCACAGCATGATTCTGTAAGCATAGCCTCTGCTTCCGTTTCCTTTTATCCAAATTATTTTTTTTCTTTTATTGAATTGCTGTGTCTTTCAATCATCTTTCTTTATTATTCTACCTACCAGTGCAAATTCAGGATGTTCGTGATAACGCTCCTTCTTTGTAAATTGTAAATGTTGGCTGAGGGTAGCTTAGAAAATAAATCATATCCTTGATCGCCCTGTATAGTATCAGGTGTATCCAGGACAGCAAATAGGTGCAACCTAAGTAAATGCCCTGCTAGGCTTCTGGGAATATTTAGGATACCAAAGCCAAGATAAAATGGGCATCCACATATCTCATCATAGTTTTTCTCTTTGCTCCCTGGTACTCTAACCCAGTTATCCCCAACATGTTACTGACCACCCCATTGATGTTGCTCCAAGTGGCCTCAAAGTAGGTGTCATTTTTACATTTCTGGCTTGAAGGCAAGTTTTGGAAGGTCAGATACCCAGTTTTACTACAAGCAGAACCTCCTGCAGGCCAGCAGTTCACATGGGGCTACCAAATAGGCAACAGAAATGTTCTTCTATTCTAAAGTCTTAGACACATGGGCAAGAATACAAAGGAATATCCTGGCCACAAGCCATGGGGTGACCTACTGAACTCCAGATTGACAGATGGGAAGATAATGTGGTAGTAAAGGCACGCAATAAAGGCCATACATGATTCAGGTCCTTTAGACTGATTTGGCAGCTTATTTGCACCTGTATGGGCACCCCCAACGTGCCTACCCGACCGAGATCTGGCCTAAAGTTGGACAGACCTCAAAAGGGTAGTTTGTTTTTCCATTTGATCAGGGACCGCATGGCTCATTGATGCGGTCCCTGATCCGATGGCGCCTATGCCGGGGGTTTCATTTGATAATTTGGCCCTATGGGTGGGCATATCAGGAGTAGCTCTTCTCGTTTGGTGACCTCACAAAACAAGCTATTCGTCCCGTGTATGGCCACCTTATGTTGATCATTGTGGCATTTGGCCATTTGTTTATTTGGACTGAAAGCCGGGCAACACATTTTGCAAGTCAAGCTTTCAAGAAAAGATTTCTACCCACCTCAGATAATGCAGCATAAGTATTTGCTAGCTCTGAAAATTACTTTTCTCAGATTTCAGATATTGAGATCTGAGATGGTCTCCGATTTTATTGCTTCTTTTCTTTTTTCTAAAATAGCAATATTTCTTAAGAAACAGTTGGCCAAACTTTTTAAATAACTGAGTGCCAAGTACAGAATCCTGTAAGTTGGCCATCAAGTCTTAAAGAAGTGGTTCATCAACAACAGTTTGGAAAAATAAAAAGATATGGTCATTAAAATTATATTTGCAATTTGGTTTAATTGAAAAAAAAATGGGCCATTTTCACCTGTGCTGCATAGACACTCTGGCTGAATAAAGTCCTTTCCACATCATTCTAACGTTACCAGCTGACTGAAGGAAGTGTAGGCCTTGATCGCTACTGTGCATGCACTGTTCATTTGCATACCCCTGATCTGATTGGCTGAAACAATTCGGCCAATCAGATAAATGAACAGCTGAAACAGCAAGTGAAGAGGCGTGCACAGAAGCGAGTGTTGCCTGTGCCTCCCTTCCATGTGAATCCCCTAGCTTGCACAGCACAGAGACTTTAGGCAGCTCCACCTCTGCAGGTAAAGATCCATTTTTGCAAATATTTGCAGAATATAATTTTAATGACCATATCTCAGATTTTTTCTCAGGTTTAGTAACTTCAAGTAACAATTACTTAAAAAAGCAGCCCTATCTGTAAAAAATTATCAACATGGCCTATAGGTAAATCTGTAGTAATAAGTCAAATCAACTGGACTTGCTGTGTTTTTTCTTGAAGACGTTTCACCAGTCATCCATCTGGCTTTGTCAATTCAGAACTTATACTTATACCGATAGGTATACTCTTCAAACTACTTTTGAAGAGTAGTTTTTTAGTGTCAGTATCACTTTAAGGCAGGGGTAGGGAACCTATGGCTCGGGAGCCAGATGTGGCTCTTTTGATGGCTGCATCTGGCTCACTGCCACATCTTTAATAAAAACAATACCGGGGGGCGTGGCCTGTGCTCAGCGGATAGAAGACGTGTTCTAAGCCTTAGAACACGTCTTCTATCTGCCGAACGCAGGCCACGCCCTCCTCCGCATCACATCCGGCATCCTTGGCACCCACCCTACCTTGCACCTGTGCTTGGCGGATAGAAGACGTGTTCTAAGCCTTAGAACACGTCTTCTATCCGCCGAGCGCAGGCCACACCCTCCTCTGCATCCGGCATCCTTGGGAGCCACCTACCTTGCCCTGCAGCATCCACGGCCAAACATATTGTATGGCTCTCACGGAATTACATTTTAAAAAATGTGGTCTCTCTCAGCCAAAAAGGTTCCCGACCCCTGCTTTAAGGACTCCTTACTCTGGAGTGGCCACATTTAATTCTGGTAGTTTCAGCAGAAGCAAAGCCAGAAGAGTGAGTACATGTTTAGCTATGTATAGCCCTGAAGAGTTGGTGAGGGCTCAATGTGCACATTTGGTCTTCTGCTTATTTCCAGATTTTGCTCCTCATTCCCAGAGTCCTACACAACCCTCATTGTAATGACAGTACTCTGGTCATACACTGCTGTGGTTGCTACAGTATTTACTAATCATTCATGATCAAGAAATCAAAATGATCTTTCATACCAAGCTTTCTTGTCTTGACTTTGGAACAATCCCCTAAATAAGCTCAATGTATAAATAAGTTACTGCAATCCTGTATCTAATCTTTTTTATTTAATTTATGAAGTGTGTGAATCAATACAACCTCATTTAAAAGAAAAACTTCTTACTTTTGCTGCCTTCTTTCCTCTTAATAATTACTCTAATCCTCCATTCTTAGTGGATAACAGGTTCTCCTTTGTATGTTGCTGTAAGTAGAGGATTCCAGTCGACTAGTAAGCTACCCCCCTTTATATCAGGGACTGGTGTGAATACCAGATGTGCTTAGATTAAAATGTCCCCTACTCTAAAGAATTATGAGGTTCTGGACTATTCTATTTCTATTTCATACAACAAATTCTTTGTTTAGAAACACTCCACCCCTTTCTAATTCTAGACCGTTCAACTCAATAAATGTCGGGCATTTTAGGAAAAGCAGATTCATATTTACATCTTTTATTTTTCAACATCTGAAAAGTAATGTTTTTCTTGAAGTTGTTGTATTAAATTATCACCACCTATCAATGCAACAAATTACTTAGAAATATACATCGTAAGACAACAATGCAGTACAAATATACAGAAGCATATTACAATAATTTATTTAGTTTTAACATAGAATCAAATGCCTTCTGACCTCCCAGGACAAAGTATTCTGTTTACCAACATTTGATAAAAGTTAAAAACTATTTTACTAAGCCTTTTAAGATCTAAAAAGCAAAGAAAGTTACTTTATAACATATATTTATGTATATATATATATAGAGAGAGAGAACAAAATAAACACTTCTTCAGGTCCCTTCTTTCTTTCAGTATTTTTTTTATTTATTTTTCATTTAAATGTACTTGAGTGTTAGTTAACTAATCAGTATAAGTATCTTCTTTATAAGATTCTGCTGTGTTAACAACAGTTATTGGCACTGATTAAAATTCTGATAATTATTAAGTGTCATTATCTGATCAGTTGCATGTTAGAGTATCCATCTCTTCGTTTTATCGTAAGGGTTTATTGTATCGTATAATTCATGTATTCTATAGTTCTTAACATTTGTGTACATTCTATCCAATGTTTATTCTTTGACCCTAGTTGATTTTTATTGTAGATGTTCCGCTTAGGTTGGTGAGTTCGGTTGTTGCTACCTACAACCACAGGACTCCACAACCATATCTTCATATTGTTTATACACCACATTGTTGGCAGAGTCTGTGTAAAGGATGCTTATTGGGCTTAGTCTGGTTGGAACGCAACAGGTAGGTGGCGTAGTCTCTGGGTCCATTGAATTCATTAATGTTTGGATCACTGCATGGTTGGTAGGCTCTAAATGAGATCTCAGAGGGAACTCACAAAGCCCTTCACAATGATATGCCTCATACTCCAAAGGTGCAATAATCCAATCATCCCAACCCATATCCTTAAAATTGACATGAAGTGGTTTCTTGCTACATCTTGCTTTGGAATTCTTGTTTGGCCTCTTCCCTTGCCGAGTTGACAGAGGAGCTCGTCTCTTTCTCCTCTGATTAAATAAATATTCATAGACAGTTTTGTCATCTTGGCCAGACCTGGCTTTAATCTCATTGAAGAATAAGTCCCGTTTCTTTGTCCTACCAAAGACGAGAAAAATAGCTTTCTCATTGGTCTGTCTTCCTGTTCTGTTAAATCCCACACTTCTTAAATCTGCAGGTTTCCCCTTATCCAGAACTTCAAGCTCAAAGCACAACTGAACAGAGTTTTTAAAATTTTTATAAAGCTTCCATATGTCAAAGACCTCCCATTTCGGTGTATCGATACTGCTGAGAGGCCGAGAATCCAGAAGGGTAGCGGATTTTTTGTTCGCTGGGCAACTGTATAGTTTAATCTGCCACAGTTTGCCAGCTGAGTTAAGTTTAGCGTCGATCGGCCTTTTCCGTAGAATACGCAGTTCTGCTCCTAATAAGCCATCTTTTTCCAAAGCACTGATGTCAAAAGTGTACTTTTGCCGCCTTGCTGCTGCCATCCGTTCATCTAGGAAACAACAAAAATGAGAAAATCTTGCTACAAAAGCAAAAAATAAATACAGCATTTTATTGTAGAAGACTACGTTCTGGTTTGTAAGCCTTTATAAGGTCTGTGGTGGAACGATCAATAAATATCTGTTGTAATCTATGTCTTGTACCTTTAAAAATCAAAAAGTTGACGCACTAATTTTGCTTTACCAAAATATTTGGTTTCTCTACTAACTAAAGAGCAAAGAGAAATTAGTCTTAAGTACAAAACAACAACAAAAAATGCTCACATATACTAAGGAGAGGTGCTTCTACAGCTAATACGGAAATCCTGACCCTAGGCAGGTCTACGAGAGAGTCTCTAAGGTTGCTAAAATGTACAAAGTCATTAGTAAATGAACCTTTTAAATGGAAGAAGGTCACTGCGCCAGTGCACTGATATCTGACCACATTTTTGTGAAATGTGTTTGCTTGTTTTTCCTTCTTTGATGAAGGACTTAATGACTTATATCATGAGGCAATTCGCATGATTTACTGCACTCGAGGAAACCAAGTGTCGGTCCCTTTATTAGTTTCAGGTGTTTACAATATAAATTATGCAATACTTTGCTGAAGTGCTCTTAATTAGTGTTTAACGCGTTTCACATGTTGGAGAAGTACATAAACTGATTAAAATGAAAAGCATGGAGGCTAATATCTTAAAGCTGTGCATTCAGGCATATCACACTGAAATGAATATGTTACAAAGGAAAAATCTATAATTAATAAAGAGCTATCATAGGAGCACACGTATTCTGCGCTGAGAGAATAGCTATGTCAATACTAAAACCTTTAACTACAGGCTAAGGCAACGTTTGGAACAATGTTTTGCCTGTTTGAGGAAGCAGACATGTTATTTATTTTGACTTGGAAGCTGACTGAATTTCTGTTGAATAACACTGTCACGGTCCCTATGTAGTGTAATGCTGGACTACGACACATTTTGGTTTAGCTAATGTTATTGCTACATCATTCTGAAAAAATATTGAATAATAAATAATAAGAATAAATAATTCAAGTAATAAACTAGTAACTCAACAGATGGAGGCTACTTAGCTGGTGGCATTGACTATCTAATGAAAGTTATCAATACTATATGGGTACCATTGTTCATGATTTAATGGTGATTCTCATTTCCAACTGATTGTGAACTTGATATACGACACCTGTTTCAGTTTTATGGACTCAGTCAGATGTTTCACCTGCTGATTTTACAAATTTAGTCAAGTTCATTAAAAAAAAAAGACTTAATTGTTCCACTCTGCATTAAGAGTTGAGTTTGAGATACGTAGATGACGACTCTTGACTACGCTGAAAAATAAGCTCCCTCAGTAATATATTTTACATTTCCGAGTTCAAAATGAGTATTCCATGTTCAAATTTAAACCATTTTTGACTACAAATGACAAAAGATATCAAAATAAAAAGTAGTCCAGTCCAAAGGTAGACATTATTTGCTATTTTTGCTAGAAATTACTCTAATAACAATATAAAGACAGAAAGGAACACCAAGAGCCCCAATAGTGTAAAATGTTTTTACAAGGAGTAATGGTAGAGTAGACAAATTAATACTCACAAGCCAGGGTTACCAATAGGCAACCACTGTACAGGCAGGTGGGGAGATTATCCTGACCCCACTCAGGAATAAGAAGTCGCACTCTGTAGAAGGAAGAAAAATGGGGATGACACCCCTCCACTCGAGGTGGACTCGGTATAATGATAAAACAAAACAGAGGCGCCAAAAGGATAAAATTAGCTAAAAACACTTAAAAACCCATTGGGTTTTTAAGTGTTTTTAGCTAATTTTATCCTTTTGGCGCCTCTGTTTTGTTTTATCATTATCTAATAACAATATGATCGATAATACATAAAACAGTGATTTTCAACCAAAATGGCATATTTCCTGAAATGCCATTCATATAAATCTAATTTAGGGTACAGCATAAAAAAGTTGTAAAAGTTGAATTCTAGAAGCATGACTGAATGGAACCTGTATCACAGTTTGACATAATACTCAAAATCAAGAAATCTTATGATATAATGCAGTTGTTTTTCTTTACAAAGTATTTTATTCAAGTAGATTCAATTATATATACATTGATATTTGGCATTCGTCTTACCTTGACCCTTGTCAATGAAGCTAGTGATAGTATTGGCTAATCCTGCCTCGAGTTTCAAGCTTCCATTGATGCCTTTTCTTTCAACATCTGACAGAGTCCGGTACAGTGATAACATGTATTCATGAGGAGTAATTAAGGGGTGCTTGAAAGCGTCTTTTTGCTCTTTTTCAGTCAGCGGGTTTGGTGGCCTCTTGGGTTTGAATCCTGCAGAATCTGCATGGATATTTATGAGTTTGGTAGAGGCCTTACTGGTTACATGTGGAGGCCTTGGGGTCTCAATCTTTTCCCCAGATTGCCTATTTTCAGCGTTTCCGGTCTTGACATGTGGATTAGCTCTGCTGGCAGCTTGTTTTTTGATGTCCTCATTCTTAGACAGAAAAATTCTACTTTGAACAAGGGGAACCTTGGACCTACCCTTTTGAAGACCAACTCCATGACCCAAGATTCCAGTCCTGGTTGCATTGACCTTTGGTAATGGGTTTCTCTCTTTTCCTCCAGTTCCAGCAATGCCTACTTTCGTTCCTGGATGACTTTGTTCAGAATGGCCCAGTACCAAAGGAACCAAATCCAGGTAGTCCCAAATCAGATACCAAAGCAGTAAAGGAATATATTTCAGTACTTTCATCCTTTGATCTTCTCTTGAACATCACCAACGAAAAAAATGGCAAAGGTTCCACCAAACTGGCACGAGACAACATGAAAGAAACTGAAAACCAAGGCCAGCAGGAACAACTTTCTTCTTACTTTGCTTTCAAAATCTCTTTGCTTAATGTGTGTATTCAGTCCCATAGTGAAAATGAACATGTGTTCTGATCTAATCTCACTTTCTCCAGTGTGTAGCTGAACAGAGGTTGCTCTCGAAAAAGGTAAACTTTACCTCCCTCTTTTCTGCTTCAAAACTGTCTGACTACTTGAAGGAGTCTTGTTTAAATCCGAGGGTTTTTTTTTTTTTTTCCAAGGAGGAAGAATGGCGTAATGTTGCCTCTGTGTAAATCCTTTTTTTTTTTTTTTTTTTTTTTTTTTAAAGATTTGAATCCATTCCAGTGAAAATATTTCACACACAGAGATTCGCAGGTGCTCAGAAATCTTTTACAAACCTGAGCTCAGGAGTTGGAAGCGGAATTCCAACAAAAACCAATTTAATTACTCTCTGATGTCATGCTGTCTAAACTAATTTAAGTGCGATATATTTCTCGAGAAAGAGAAAAAAAAAAAAAAAAATCTTCCGTAACCTTTCCATTAACATGACTCATACCCCTACGCGAATCCATTCTGTAGGACCTGAGACTTCAAATTATGTCATTTAAAGAGGGGAAAATGACTTCTGCATTAACCTTACATGAACTTCAATGAGAATGTAAACATAAATATTACTAATCTCTTTTTTTTTTTTTTTTTAATTCCATTGTTCTCAATCTTTATATATGGCGCCGTTGCGTATTTACACGGATAGCAGCTAAATATAGGGTTTAACCATTATGGATCATTTTTCAGAACAATTATACAAACCATTAAAAACGGGAAAAAAAACGAATGACATGCTAATGTGGTAATGCCATAGCACTTTAAAAATACATTATAAAATGTTCTATAAAATTAAGTATTGTAGCCCAGAATAAATGGGAAATTATAGGGGGGGGGGGGGGCTTTCCGTGCCTGGTATAAAGCAATGCTATACATTTCCAGATGTTTTCATTTTTTTTCCCCGTGTGATGTAAAGCAGCAGTGTCCCCTGCAGTCTACATTTAAAATAATAACCAAACAAAATTCCTTTGTCAACATTTTTCCAACATACCTCGTTTTATATTAGTGCCAGCACTTAAAAAAAAAATGAACCAATCAAAGAAGATCTGCATTTATTAAATGTATAATCTATGTCAGGGATCCCTAACCTTTTTCCTCTCACGAGCAACAGCACCATAGAAGTTCATGGAGGAGCCAAATAAGGGCTGTGATTGGCTATTAGGGGCCTCTATGCACCCTATCAGCTTACAGGGGCTTTATTTGGTAGGAAATCTTGTTTTTATTCAACCAAAACTTGCCCCCAAGTCAGGAATTCAAAAATAACTCCCTGGTTTGGGGGCACTGAGAGCAACACCCAAGGGGTTGGGGAGCAGCATGTTGCCCCTGAGCCACTGGTTGGGGATCACTGATCTACGTCGTTAAGGAACATGGTATCGGCAGCAGTTCTTGAATAGATGCCACGGTGGAGTCTAAGCATGGAAAAACCATGACTGATTTTATAAAAATAGATACTGTATAGTGTATAATACAGATATGGGACCTGCTATCCAGAATTGTTTCAGGATAAGGGATATTTCTGTAATTGGGATCTCCGTACCTTAAGTCTGCTAAAAATCATTTAACCATGAAATAAACCCAATAGGGCTGTTCTGCCCCCAATAAGGGGTAATTATATCTTAGTTGGGATCAAGTACAGGTACTGTTTTATTATTACAGAGAAAAGGGAATCATTTAACCATTAAATAAACCCAATAGGGCTGTTCTGCCCCAATAAGGGGTAATTATATCTTAGTTGGGATCAAGTACAGGTACTGTTTTATTATTACAGAGAAAAGGGAATCATTTAACCATTAAATAAACCCAATAGGATTGTTCTGCCCCCAATAAGGGGTAATTATATCTTAGTTGGGATCAAGTACAGGTACTGTTTTATTATTACAGAGAAAATGAAATCATTTTCAAAAATTAGAATTATTTGCTTATAATGGAGTCTATGGCAGATAGCCTTTCCGTAACTCTGAACTTTCTGGATAATGGGTTTCTGGATCCCATACCTGTAATGGGTTTCCGGATAATGGATCCGATACACGTACTGCTATGCTGTTAAACTACCTTATTATAACTGTGGCGCTTTTGATATAAAAATACCAAACCAAAGGCACAAAGGTGATATTTGCTTTTCTCTGCCCACAATTCCCAGGGTGATGGTTAAATCCTGTAATATTAGCCTTTGTGTGGAAATGTGAGTGCTAAGACACTTATTATAAGACATGCCTTTTTACTCTGTGGATTCTGTATTTGGTTTTTTTTTCCAACTTTACATCCCCATGACTAAGGGGCAAATTCATCGACATTGGTATTTGACTTTTTGCGGCTAAAATTGTGAATAAGAAAACTGAATTTCTGAAATCTGAATTTTTATTCATTTATTAAGAGCAAAAAGACTTAAGTATGAAAATGTGCCCTCTGAAAGCCGACGAGTTCATGTAGGAGTCAATGGGAGTTGTATGTGCAAAATTCAAGCAAAAATAAAGGGCAGATTGTGATCTCACAAGGGCTCGTTAATGTCTACCCCCCATATGTAATAAGGCACTAAGTGTGCACAGGACCATCCACCCATAGCAACCAAAAAGATTATTGCTTTTACAGGTAAAAGCAAGTAACTCCAGCACCCTATTCTTTGGGTGCAAGTAACTCCAGCACCCTATTCTTTGGGTGCAAGTAACTCCAGCACCCTATTCTTTGGGTGCAAGTAACTCCAGCACCCTATTCTTTGAATGCAAGTAACTCCAGCACCCTATTCTTTGGGTGCAAGTAACTCCAGCACCCTATTCTTTGGGTGCAAGTAACTCCAGCACCCTATTCTTTGGGTGCAAGTAACTCCAGCACCCTATTCTTTGAATGCAAGTAACTCCAGCACCCTATTCTTTGGGTGCAAGTAACTCCAGCACCCTATTCTTTGGGTGCAAGTAACTCCAGCACCCTATTCTTTGGGTGCAAGTAACTCCAGCACCCTGTTCTTTGGGTGCAAGTAACTCCAGCACCCTATTCTTTGGATGCAAGTAGCTCCAGCACCCTATTCTTTGGGTGCAAGTAACTCCTGCACCCTATTCTTTGGATGCAAGTAGCTCCAGCACCCTATTCTTTGGGTGCAAGTAACTCCAGCACCATATTCTTTGGGTGCAAGTAACTCCAGCACCCTATTCTTTGGATGCAAGTAATTCCAGCACCCTATTATTTGGGTGCAAGTAACTCCAGCACCCTATTCTTTGGGTGCAAGTAACTCCAGCACCTTATTCTTTGGGTGCAAGTAACTCCAGCACCCTATTCTTTGGGTGCAAGTAACTCCAGCACCCTATTCTTTGGGTGCAAGTAACTCCAGCACCTTATTCTTTGGATGCAAGTAACTCCAGCACCCTATTATTTGGGTGCTAGTTACTCCAGCACCCTATTCTTTGGGTGCAAGTAACTCCAGCACCCTATTCTTTGGTTGCAAGTAACTCCAGCACCCTATTCTTTGGATGCAAGTAACTCCAGCACCCTATTCTTTGGATGCAAGTAACTCCAGCACCCTATTCTTTGGTTGCAAGTAACTCCAGCACCCTATTCTTTGGATGCAAGTAACTCCAGCACCCTATTCTTTGGTTGCAAGTAACTCCAGCACCCTATTCTTTGGATGCAAGTAACTCCAGCACCCTATTCTTTGGTTGCAAGTAACTCCAGCACCCTATTCTTTGGTTGCAAGTAACTCCAGCACCCTATTCTTTGGATGCAAGTAACTCCAGCACCCTATTCTTTGGATGCAAGTAACTTCAGCACCCTATTCTTTGGATGCAAGTAACTCCAGCACCCTATTCTTTGGGTGCTAGTTACTCCAGCACCCTATTCTTTGGGTGCAAGTAACTCCAGCACCCTATTCTTTGGTTGCAAGTAACTCCAGCACCCTATTCTTTGGATGCAAGTAACTCCAGCACCCTATTCTTTGGATGCAAGTAACTCCAGCACCCTATTCTTTGGTTGCAAGTAACTCCAGCACCCTATTCTTTGGATGCAAGTAACTCCAGCACCCTATTCTTTGGTTGCAAGTAACTCCAGCACCCTATTCTTTGGATGCAAGTAACTCCAGCACCCTATTCTTTGGATGCAAGTAACTCCAGCACCCTATTCTTTGGGTGCAATAACTCCAGCACCCTATTCTTTGGTTGCAAGTGCGCATCCATTGAGGGGACCCTGGAAATACCTCCAGATGCGGAGGTGATAGAAGCTCCAGGGGTCCCCTTTGCCAATAGGCTTCATGTACAAAAATAGGAGTGCAAGGAGTGTATTTTTACATTTGATTAATGGAGTTTTATGCACAACTGACTTCCGGAAAATGTACACAAAGGCAACTGTGCTTGTGGTCGTTAATGAGCCCTACTGCGTTTGTGTTGTTTCTTCCACATATTTAGCACTCTAGTTTTTTTCATAACTAAATAATTCAAATTGTAATAAATCTGCCTCCCCATGTTTAGGGGTGCAAAGGCGTGTTGAACTATTAAAAAACTGTAGTGACAGAGATTTTCCAAAGGGTCACGTTCCCTTCTATCGGCAGTTTTTTTCTAAAATGTTGGAATTTTATATATTTTATAATGGCAGTCAACATCCATGCCCCTCACCCATGATGCGTAGACTACTCCAGGTAATGAGTAATTGGCTTCTCAGATTTCCACCTGCCCCATTCAGTCTTAATCTATCTTAATAGAATAGGGTGTTCTCTACCATTGCTACCTATTGAGCAAAGGAGAATTAACAAAATAATAAATAGCTTTCATGTTCCACTTTGTCGGATGTGTGTATATATATGTATATATTATTATTATTATTATTATTAACATTTATTTATAAAGCGCCAACATATGCCGCAGCGCTGTACAATAAGTGGGTTACATACATTGGACATACAGAGTAACATATAAAGCAATCAGTAACCAATACAAGAGGTGAAGAGAGCCCTGCCCAAAAGAGCTTACAATCTATTTTTCATACCCACGGACAGCACTTCCTGGTAACTGCCCTTGTGCGCCCCCAAATATGAAAAAAGAACATTGATAAAAAGGCCTATATATTACAGTTCTCACAATGCCCCGGATGCTCTGTGAAGACACATGAGGGAATGGGAGTTTTGGCCTCTACATTTTTGATTCTGGAGTCAAAACCAGAAGTCAAGAGTTTAGAAATTCATTTACTAATGACTACAAAGAAAAACTCGACCCACACCCAACCCTAACCCACCCGCTCCCAACCTGAGGCTTCTCCCCTCTATTTATAGATCCACGCAACTGATGACATCACAAAAGGGGTGGGGCGGAGCGAGCTTGCGCCTATAAATCCGGAAGCTAGAAGCACAAGCCGGCAATGTAAGGACAGGCAGTTAGAGCAGGCAGAAGTGTCAACCCAACCCAACAGCGACCTGCAAATGATGCACTGAGGTTGTCCCAAAGCTGCCCAATCTGTGGGTACCGCAGGTGTAGGAACAGCCCACACATTACAACTGTGGACAAAAAACTTAAATCCACCCTTTATAACAACTTGAAGTCTTTATGACCTCTTAGTAACCCATAGCAACCAATCAGCTTTGATCAGCGGTACTCAACCCATATAATGTGCAACAACAACGCTTCAATATATAAATTATAACAGTGGGTGCTAGGGATGTAGCGAACCTCAAAAAAAAAGTTCGCGAACCTGTTCGCGAACTTCCGCCGAAAATTGCGAATATTCGCGAACTTTGCGAACCCCATAGACTTCAATGGGAAGGCGAACTTTAAAACCTAGAAAAGCCATTTCTGGCCAGAAAACTGATTTTAAAGTTGTTTAAAGGGTGCCACGACCTGGACAGTGGCATGCAGGAGGGGGATCAAGGGCAAAAACTTCTCTGAAAAATTGACACACGCCGTTTTTCGAAATGATCGGTAATTTTGCGACTTTTTCGTAATTTCCGGCGCTTTCGTAAAGTTATCGTAAGTTTTGCGACTTTTTCGGAGCATTCGTAACGTTATCGTAAGTTTTGCGACTTTTTCGGAGCATTCGTAACGTTATCGTAAGTTTTGCGACTTTTTCGGAGCATTCGTAACGTTATCGTAAGTTTTGCGACTTTTTCGGAGCAGTCGTACCGTTATCGTAAGTTTTGCGACTTTTTCGGAGCATTCGTAACGGTATCGTAAGTTTTGCGACTTTTTCGGAGCATTTGTAACGTTATCGTAAGTTTTGCGACTTTTTCTGGGCATTCGTAACGTTATCGTAAGTTTTGCGACTTTTTCGGAGCATTCGTAACGTTATCGTAAGTTTTGCGATTTTTTCGGTGCCGGCGAACCCAAATTGCGAACATCACGAAAAGTTCGCAAATTTGCGGACTTGCGAACACCCGATGTTCGCGCGAATTAGTTCGCCGGCGAACAGTTCGCTACATCTCTAGTGGGTGCACAAGTCACATAATCTATCAGTCTAATTGGGTAATATTTCCAGGGTATGTGTAATTTAGTTAGCTGAGATAATACATTGTAAGAGAGACAAGGAAAAGTCACAGGGAGTCATTTATTGGCACTGGGCAAATTTATTCCTGGGCAGTAATCCATAGCAACCAGTGAGTAGCTTTTTTTTCAGCCAGCTGCAGGCTTAATAATGAAAGAAAACACTGGTAACATGGGTTACTGACCCAATGTGCCCAGATAAACCTGCCTCACTGTCATCTTAGTCCCCCAAAAGCTAGACTGTCTGTCGTTAGGTTGCAAAATGTCAGCATGTACCATGTAGGCCCCAAAGGCTCTTCATATGTCCTTGGTTGGTTCCTAGTCACCACCGCGTTTCTCCACATCCATCTCCTACCATAAGCCTTTCTCTCATGCTTCTTCTTACCACCAAGGTACCTACCCACTCTGTAAACTCCTTACTCCTGTATCTTGTAACACTCGATATTTAGGGGGTCAGTTTATCAAAGGCCCATGGCAAATTTTAATTATATCTTCTGGCAAAAATTTGTTTTCTCGAATTAATTGAGAGTTTAGATATTTACTGTAATTTTTATGCCTACCTAGTATTTTTGTTGCAAAGATTCAGGATTTTAGAGCATGTTTGTTTTAAGCGAAATCTTTCTACAAGTCCTCTTGCTGGAGAATTCTTTAATTGCTTTTTCACTACAATTTATGGGTACCTTGCGCAATTCTCCTAAAACAATTTTCAGGCAGTTGCCGACCTTACAAAATTCAAGTGACTAATTGCTGAATACCCAAGAATGAAACGTTCTATTTCTAACACACACAAAAAATAAGAGATGAATTTTCACATTTTGATCAATCTGATCATTAATCCTTGATCTCTATATGGGACCCGTTATGAAGAAAGCCATTATCCAGAAAGCTCCGAATTACAGGAAAGCCATCGCTCATAGAGTCCATTTTAAGCAAATAATTCTAATTTTCTAAATCGAGTTTTTTTCACTGTAATAATAAATCAGTACCTTGTACTTGATCCCAACTGAGATATAATTACCCCTTATTGGGGGCAGAACAGCCCTATTGGGTTTATTTAATGGTTAAATGATTCCCTTTTCTCTGTAATAATAAAACAGTACCTGTACTTGATCCTAACTAAGATATAATTACCCCTTATTGGGGGCAGAACAGCCCTATTGGGTTTATTTCATGGTTAAATGATTCCCTTTTCTCTGTAATAATAAAACAGTACCTGTACTTGATCCCAACTAAGATATAATTGCCCCTTATTGGGGGCAGAACAGCCCTATTGGGTTTATTTCATGGTTAAATGATTCCCTTTTCTCTGTAATAATAAAACAGTACCTGTACTTGATCCCAACTAAGATATAATTACCCCTTATTGGGGCAGAACAGCCCTATTGGGTTTATTTCATGGTTAAATGATTCCCTTTTCTCTGTAATAATAAAACAGTACCTGTACTTGATCCCAACTAAGATATAATTACCCCTTATTGGGCAGAACAGCCCTATTGGGTTTATTTCATGGTTAAATGATTCCCTTTTCTCTGTAATAATAAAACAGTACCTGTACTTGATCCCAACTAAGATATAATTACCCCTTATTGGAGGCAGAACAGTCCTATTGGGTTTATTTCATGGTTAAATGATTCCCTTTTCTCTGTAATAATAAAACAGTACCTGTACTTGATCCCAACTAAGATATAATTACCCCTTATTGGGGGCAGAACAGCCCTATTGGGTTTATTTCATGGTTAAATGATTCCCTTTTCTCTGTAATAATAAAACAGTACCTGTACTTGATCCCAACTAAGATATAATTGCCCCTTATTGGGGGCAGAACAGCCCTATTGGGTTTATTTCATGGTTAAATGATTCCCTTTTCTCTGTAATAATAAAACAGTACCTGTACTTGATCCCAACTAAGATATAATTACCCCTTATTGGGGGCAGAACAGCCCTATTGGGTTTATTTAATGTTTAAATGATTCCCTTTTCTCTGTAATAATAAAACAGTACCTGTACTTGATCCCAACTAAGATATAATTACCCCTTATTGGGGGCAGAACAGCCCTATTGGGTTTATTTAATGGTTAAATGATTCCCTTTTCTCTGTAATAGTAAAACAGTACCTGTACTTGATGGTAACTAAGCTGCATGAATCCATTTTGGGGGCAAAACCATTAAATCGTTGAGTATATTTAGGTATGGTCATCCAAATTATGGAAAAATCACTTATCCAGAAAACCACAGGTGCCAAGCATTCTGGATATAACTTAATGTAACCAGTGACTAACATTTTAATCCACTACTGATCTGCCAAGTGACCCTTCTGTGTGAAAAGAGATACAAAACTAAGGTTTTATTGAAATTATTGTTTTTTTTCTCACCCAGCTTCTCATTCTGAGCACTGTTTGCCCCCCTACATACTAATTTCAATTCCTGCCTATTTTTCATCTCATAATAATATGGAGCTCTGAGGTTGCATCTCTTCAGGCCAACTAACTAGGTCAATAATTAAGCCATATTCTAAATATATATAGATATATGTCCATTAGGTTCAATGAGTTACCCCAAATTGTCCTACATAACTTGTAGCTGATACAAGTCATCTCTAGTTTTCTTCAGGGGTGAAAAATTCCTTACTGACTCTGAAATAGCCAGTCTGAACAGTAACTCAGCATTGTACTAAGGGGCTGATTTATTAACATTGGAATTAACATTTAGCATGTAAGCATTTTTTTTATTCAAGTTTTTCAAATTTTTTTAGAGTTTGTAGACCCAATGAAAAATAATGAGTAGAATATGAATTCAATACATGTATTGCTATTCTCTGCTAAGTTCCGATGTTACTTTTTTGGCCCATTACTCTACCCATCACCATTTGTTGGAAGGATCAACTGTTAATTTTATATATTTTTTATATTAATTAGCCAAACAGTGGGTTATAGAAGCCACTGTGTGCTGCCTAGTACTTCCATTAACCAACTGATTTATTGGTTGGCAAGCAAGTGGTCCATTCCTGTGAGTGTGTCTTTCAAGCTTGGTGGTTGGCAGCCAAACTGTGCCTAACCACTGATGTACTCTGTGCTCTAGGTGGTGCTATTTGTGTGGCTGCCCAAGTGAGCAATTATGCAGTTAGGTGCCGGGCTGTGAAAAGTATGAGGTGAAGAAATAGGGCCACTATATGGAGTTTACCTTTCTGATCATAATTTTGTAACTTAAAAATCCTGTTTTTGAAAATATATGCATTTGCATAGATACTAAATTATTTTGAAAACAAGGGACTAGGGAATGTGCATTGATCTTTTGTATGCTTTGGTATGCTTGCTAGTGATGAGCAAATGTTTTCTCCAGGCATGGATTCACAGCGAATTTCCGCATTTCGCCATTGGTAAATTGTTTTGCAAAATTTGGCTGCACATCAAAATTGGCAAACAAAGCCACACGCGACAAAAATAGTCATGCTGCAAACGAGTTTCGCTGACTTTTTCCCCGTTTTGCAATTTTTACTGTCGTTTTGAGAATTTTTTGGAAAAGCGAAATGGGACAGATTCACTCATCACTAATGCTTGTAGTTAATTTGGCCAGATCAGTTGCCACTGCCATTGTGCTTGTATATTTTACTAGTCTAGGAGTGCTCCCACACAACACCCCCCCCCCCTTTTTATGTTTCATATCGTTACAACACCTTTAGCAGTAATTACATGGAGTACAGCCATTTTCAGGTCTATAGGAAACATTTATTAATGGATAATCAAGGTTTGGTCTTTTCTGCTAGTTCTGGCAGTCAGGACCTTCTGTGTACCAAAGCCCTATCATCTATTAGACAGAAAAATGATAAGAAAAGAAGAAATGGATTAGATAGTAATAGTAAGCAAATTGCCTTAAGCTGGCCATACACATTCAGGTTTTAGTCTTCTTACGATGAACATTCGGATATCAATTGTACATTTAAATGCAAGGATCTAAAGCTAACATTCAGAATGAAATTGTAGGATAAAGCCCTAAATGGGAGGAACATGAAATAGTTGGCAGACACCAATCGTACGAAAGTGAATTCCATTGTAGGCCCCCAAGGATATCATCCGATACACAATACATGCGCAGGTTTTATCCGACCTAAATTTTCTAACCTGTCCGATCAACTAAACGACTGACCATGGTACAAAAATTATCGGGGTGATAATTCTGAGCCCACACTCCGGAACTGGTATTAAGGAGGAACTGGGTCAGGTCAGGAGAGCGGCATCACCCAGCCGTTAATCCATCCCTGGCACGAGAAAACATCATCTGAAGTCAATGGGGGGAAAAAATAGAAGGTAACCTATTATTAACATTTATTTATAAAGCGCCAACATATCCCGCAGCGCTGTACAATAAGTGGGTTTCATACATTGGACATACAGAGTAACATATAAAGCAATCAATAACCGATACAAGAGGTGAAGAGGGCCCTGCCCAAAAGAGCTTACAATCTACACATAGGGCATATGATTGATGGAATCATTAAATGTGGGGACTAATATGTTCAGGGCATCAGACAACATCAGACATGGTTACTCTGTACAAGTACATTAGAGGGGATTATAGGCAGATGGGGGGTGTGCTTTTTTCCCATAAAAACTATCAATGCACCAGAGGCCCCCCCCTTTAGATTAGAGGAAAGGAGCTTCCATTTGAAGCAGCGTAGGGGGTTCCTCACGGTGAGGGCAGTGAGGTTGGGGAATGCCCTTCCTAGTGATGGGGTAATGGCAAATTCTGTTAATGCCTATAAGAGGGACCTGGATGAGTTCTTGAACAAGCAGAATATCCAAGGCTATTGTGATACTAATATCTACAGTTAGTATTAGTGTTTGTATATATAGTTTATGTATGTGAGTGTATAGATTGGTAAGTATAGGTTGTGTGTGCTGGGTTTACTTGGAAGGGTTGAACTTGATGGACTCTGGTCTTTTTCAACCCTATGTAACTATGTAGCTTAGGGTCTTAAAGTGCAGAATTTCTCCAATTTATGAACTAAAGTGTCAAATTGGTTCTATTTTTTAGGTCAAAGAAAAGATATATTTTCTACTTCTCTTACATAAAAGATCGATATAGAGTTATGCGAGGAAAGTGTCTTGAAACCACAGCACTTATTTTATTTTTACCATATATTTTAGCTGACATAAAACAGAGCCTTGGGACCAGCAGGCCTGGACTGATTGGTCGGTCCCTCCGTGAGTAATGAGGGGTAAGGTACAAAGAGAGGCATCATTAAGGAACGGCATGATGACATTCTCATTATGTCACAGAATGAAATTATTAAAACATGAAAATATACACATATTTAAATAAAGGAAAACACGTGGAAAAACAAAGGATTTCTCTGTATTTTCATGGAACTTTACAAAACAGTAAGACTTTAGCCGTGCACATCTGGCGGGATGGAAATACCCTGATTGGAGGCAAACGCTTCCTTGTCCCGTTCACCCGAGCAACAAGAGGAAAAAGTTGAAAAACAAAGTAAAACAGATTTTAATCCGGCGGCATTAACTGCTAAAGCCACATGGCGAGACCAAGAGCAAAACAGAAAGAAAATGGAAACTATTAAATATAGACTCGCTGCTACACATAGAATGGCAGGATGGAAATAAGAAATACAGTTTTGCAAGAAGTAAATTCAGCCAAAAGGGGAGACTTCATGTTCATACTTTATCATCATACTTACAGCCATTACATTACATTAACATTTATTTATAAAGCGCCAACATATCCCGCAGTGCTGTACAATAAGTGGGTTACATACATTGGACATACAGAGTAACATATAAAGCAATCAATAACCGATACAAGAGGTGAAGAGGGCCCTGCCCAAAAGAGCTTACAATCTACAGCCAGACTCAATTCAATCAGATAAAGTTCATCTCATGATTAGTGATGAGCAGATTTTTTCAGCAGGCATGGATTCGCAGCGAATTTCCACATTTCACCATTGGCGAATTGTTTCTGTGAAAATTTGCTGCAGAAAAATTTGTCGCGAGGTAAAAAAACATTTGCTGCTCATCAAATTGGGCGTGGTCTCGTCAAAAAAGGGCGCACTCGTGTCTTATTGGGCGCAGTTGCATCAAAAAAGTGCGGTTGCGTCGAAAAAGCTCGGGCAACAAAAAAAAATAAGCAGACGAGCAAAAAAGACGCAGGCGACAAAAAAATTAGTGCAATAAATGCGTTTTCCTCATCACTACTCATGATCTCATGGTTTTGTCAAGTGAAAACGTATGGACAAGATTCAATGGAGAAAAAACTTTACTTCTAATTCAGTTCCAGTTTTTTTCCCATAGACTTCAGCAGAGTTTAAACATGATAAACCAGGGGTCCTCAAACTTTTTAAACAGGGGGATAGTTCATGGTCCCTCAGACTGTTGGGGGGTCGGACTATAGTCCTCAAATAACCCCCCCCTGTTGTGTCCTCAAACTACGGCCCACTCTCACTGTCTGCTCCCTGCTGCAGGGTCAAACTATGGTCTGCTCCTGCATCCTCCCTCTCCCAGCTCCTCCGCTCCTCGCTGAGTCCTCCCTCTCCCAGCTCCTCCACTCCCAGCTAAGTCCTCCCTCTCCCAGCTCCTCTGCTCTTTGCTTAGTCTTCCCTCTCCCAGCTCCTCCACTTCCAGCTAAGTCCTTCCTCTCCCAGCTCCTCCGCTCCTCGCTGAGTCCTCCCTCTCCCAGCTCCTCCACTCCCAGCTAAGTCCTCCCTCTCCCAGCTCCTCTGCTCTTTGCTTAGTCTTCCCTCTCCCAGCTCCTCCACTTCCAGCTAAGTCCTTCCTCTCCCAGCTCCTCTGCTCCTCTCTGAGTCCTCCCTCTCCCAGCTCCCCCACTCCCAGCTAAGTCCTCCCTCTCCCAGCTCCTCGATTAGTCTTCCCTCTCCCAGCTTCCCCACTCCCAGCTGAGTCCTTCCTCTCACAGCTTCCCCGCTCCCAGCTGAGTCCTCCCTCTCACAGCTTCCCCACTTCCCACTATATCCTCCCTCTCCCAACTCCTCCACTCCTGTTCCCTGTTGCAAGGGGTGAGGACACAGCAGGGGCCAGGTAAATTACCTTGGGGGGCCGTAGTTTGAGGATCCCTGTGATAAACCGCGAGATACATTTTTCTGAATTGAATCTTAAATTGAATCTTGTCCATGCGTTTTCATGTGAACGTTCTTCTCATTGAATTGAATCTGGCCCATTATCTTACTTTATCCTTGTTGCCCCTGGTCTGACACTCTGTTCTTACCCTTTTCCATGTATTTGTAGCTTTTAAGTCTTCATCTTTTATTCATATCTCGTAAGGTACACCCAATGCTGTTTCTTTTCTCTATGGGGAAATTTTATTTGAATTTGAGAAAAATAATCACAAATTGAAATATTTTCAAATCTGAAATCTTCCAGATTCATGAAATAATTAAGGTTTCTAAACTCAAGTCCGATTTTTAAAATAGGAAAGAACGATGTGATTTTCCATGGCAATTTTTTTATTTTTTTTGTGAATGAAAGAAATTGAGTTTCTTTATAAATGCGAGCTGTAAAGAACAAAAGTGCGCTTGCAAAAACTACAGTTGTAATTTCTTTTAAAAATGGAGTTTTTAAAGAACTAGATTTCGAAATTTGGCAAATAAACCTTCCCATGTCCATGTGTAACCAGTTTTAAAGTGGGCATGGACAGATCAATCCATAAACAATCAATAGGGTTGATTCACTAATGCTATTTTATAGCATGCGTTAAAAATTTTATTGCATCTAATTTTTCGCGTCTTAACACTCGATTCACTAAAAGAATATGTACATTACTTTAGACGCGATGCTGTTTGCGTTATTTAAGTCGAAAAGACTATTTTCGTGCGGTATTCGACGCGCACTAATTAACGCAGCGCGCTACTTTTCGCGCACGTGCAATATTAGCCATACACACCAATACATTCGTAAAATTACTTTTTTTTTAAAATGACACTTTCCCTGAAAACTGGAGGCTGCATCACTCTAGGGCCAACACAGACTTGAATAAATCCCACTGCAAAGTCCATATTGTGTTGCCAAAAGCTCATGAACTGTACTTTATTATTATTATTATTATTTAATTATAAGATATAATTACTCCTTATTGTGGGCAGAACAGCCCTATTGGGTTTATTTAATGGTTAAATGATTCCCTTTTCTCTGTAATAATAAAACAGTACCTGTACTTGATCCCAACTAAGATATAATTACCCCTTATTGGGGGCAGAATAGCCCTATTGGGTTTATTTAATGGTTAAATGATTCCCTTTTCTCTGTAATAATAAAACAGTACCTGTACTTGATCCCAACTAAGATATAATTACCCCTTATTGGGGGCAGAACAGCCCTATTGGGTTTATTTCATGGTTAAATGATTCCCTTTTCTCTGTAATAATAAAACAGTACCTGTACTTGATCCCAACTAAGATATAATTACCCCTTATTGGGGGCAGAACAGCCCTATTGGGTTTATTTAATGGTTAAATGATTCCCTTTTCTCTGTAATAATAAAACAGTACCTGTACTTGATCCCAACTAAGATATAATTACCCCTTATTGGGGCAGAACAGTCCTATTGGGTTTATTTAATGGTTAAATGATTCCCTTTTCTCTGTAATAATAAAACAGTACCTGTACTTGATCCCAACTAAGATATAATTACCCCTTATTGGGGGCAGAACAGCCCTATTGGGTTTATTTAATGGTTAAATGATTCCCTTTTCTCTGTAATAATAAAACAGTACCTGTACTTGATCCCAACTAAGATATAATTAATCCTTATTGGGGACAAAACAATACTATTGCGTTTATTTAATGTTTAAATTATTTTTTTCTAGCAGACAAAGTATAGATCCGAATTACAGAATATAAAAGGTCCCATACCTCTATTAAAAAGTATAATAATCTTTAGTAGTTTGAGTTATCTTAAAAATGTTCCAAAATGCATCCGAGCGAGTTCTTCTGGATGTACATTCTTGTAAAACTGTCCTTTCTGCTGGTATATTTTATAGTAGCCAATTACCTTCCAAAGACAGAGGAGCTGCTATAGAGGAGGAGAGGAAAGGCCTGGTTAAGAGTATGACTCTAGAACTATAATTAAACTATCCCCTGGAGAGAGAAAAATGCTAGCGGAGAAGTAAGGCCCTAAGGGTGGGACCATTAGAAAATATGTATGAGGATCAACACTGATATTCTAAGGAGAGGCAACAGGTGTGAAAAAGGAAAAGACAGGGGACTATCATGGAAGACTGAATGCCTTGGAGGAGGCAGAACAGCTTGACGTATTTGGCACCCCTGTTGATAAACCTAGGCTTAGTGGGGAAACAGGACACACAAGGTATGGGCAGTCTGTGCATACTTTCCTACTATCTTCAAAAGTTTTCATTTATCCAGGTCTTGCTATACAGTAGGCATAAATCTAAAGCAACTGGATTCTTGAAAAATGTTTTACCGCTTATGTGAGTGGCTTCTTCAGTTCAACTGAGTGATAGGGCTATTCCCTTAACATTTTTTTAATTGGTACAGTAACCCCATCCAATCACAGTGGTTCCATTGAACGGATTCTGGTAGGTGTTACTGAAGCTCACGCTTGGGAAAATGTTATCTAGTCACCATGGTACTATGAATCTCATTGAGGCAGGCGTTTTAATATTTCAGTTTACAGGACTGGAAGTGTGGATAGTTGTGACTACTAGATACTTTCAAACTGGGCCATATTCAATCGCACTATTCTTTTCCCTTAGGTTAATGACCAAGAAAAAAGCGACACTAAGTAGTCTGGCTGGTCCAACAAACATAAAACAAATGAAGTTATGTTCATCGGCCAATCAATTTAATCAAGACGGCTTATGGATGGGTCCAAACATGGAGTGATATCAGGCCATAATGGCTAGAAGCCAATGGCTAGAACCTTATCTTCACATACATAGGCAGCAAGGAGGAGAACTCCATAAACACCAGTCTGAAAAAAATGGCAGAAGTGAATGTGGGAAAGACAAGTAAGATGGGGTGAAAAAATGAGTGGGGTACACTAGTAGAAAGTCAAGAAAAAAGGAGCACTTGAGTTTATACTTGTCTCCCAGTCTATACACGTTCCTTTGCTGACATTTGCTACCTTGTTTCTGCAATTCCGGGAAAAACCGAACTCCTTTATAAAGCCTCCAGATGTTTATTAGCAGCAGCTGTACTCAATGCATCAGCAGTTAAAAAAAAACATATTTAACCCTTGAGATCCAGGCCAAGTCATGGCACATTCTTCTCCTTGCTGAAGCCAGTTGGATTAACCAATATCCTTTGGTGTAACCAAATCATTACACCAACATTTTGAACTGTGAATGGACTAACAACCCTGTAAGGTGTTTTAATAATAAATAATTATCCAAGAGTTCACTAATAATAAGAGCAAATGCTGATAGGGGTCTGGCTGACAGTTAGCAGTTGTATGGATGGAGGTCTTGGACCTATTGGAAGATGAATGATAAAGACATGGTTTGGGTCTGTAACTTTATCATGGGCTAGTGGGGCATGCTTTGGAGGCCAGTTAGGGTATAATGTGGGGTGAGTGCTTATTGGCTGACATGGATACACTTGGAACAATAGGAGCACAACTACACAAGAAACCTTTACACATGACTACACAGTAGTATAAGAAATCTTCCAGGAATATACTATGAATAGACATGTACCTCAGCAGTATAATGGAGGGCCGAGGTGTAGTGCCCTGAGACTACAGCATCGGGAGGCAGATTTACAATATCACGATAGGTGGCAGGCAACAAAAGGCATCCAAGAGCAGCCACCTGAAGGAAGACCCTTCGGTCCAGGCATTGTAAAATCAAATATTCGATTTATTTAAACACAGGCATAAACTCAGCCTTAGCATTTAATCATAGGCTAGAGGAGTGTTCCCCAACCAGCTGCTCACCAACCCCTTGGAGTGGCCTAAAAGTAGGTGGCCATTTTTGAACTTCTGACTTGGAGGCATAAATCCATGTGTACAGCCAAACAGAGCCTTCTGTAGTCTGCCAGTCCAGATTGGGCTACCAAATAACCAATCACATTGGTCACCCCCCCCCCCAACCATACTTGTCACCCCCTAGCAACTTTATTCATGCTTTTGTTGCTCCTCAACTGTTTTTATATTTAAATGTTGCTCACGACTTTAAAAGGTTGGGGACCCGTGGGCTAGAGTCTTACAGCAAGTTCCTGGACAGGAGTCTCCCTTTGAGTCCCCGCCACCTATCCTAAGTGTCTGTTCAGGCAACAGATAAAAGATGGCCAAACACAACAACACTAGTTAAAAATGTCTCTTCATTAAAAATATGAACTTCTGCTTTAAAATGAATTACTATTACACTGACAGGATAGAAATAAATAGTATATTAGGTCAAATTAAATTTTTTGTGGTACTGGTCCTCACACATCTGAACTCCAGCATTGGAGAAAAGAATGGAAAGCGCTATCTGTACAGGGAATGGTGTTATAGGTTGAGAAGTGTCCTCTGTCCAAAATTCTATGTCCAACTGTTTACTAGGCCACAGTCAGATAATCTTAGAATATGAAATAATTTAGGCAGATCTTGATATACTTTGAACTTGATATCTCCATCCGTGTCATTCTAAACCAAACCAACTTTCCAATCAGAACTGATTCTAACTTGGGTAAGCTGACAAAACTGGTTGCATTGGCACATCATTATGCCTTCCCCGTGATCATATAGTTGTAGTTCAGATGACTACTTTTGACAAAAAAATGGATTTCTTTATTGGTAAATGGGGCCATCTTTTGTCAGTAGAGTTCAAAGGGCAACTCTGCTCATGTGTGCTCAGTTTGAAATCAAGCTCTATACAAAGGCCTCCCCATTTCTAATCTGTAGGTATTTGTGCCGGCATAGATTGAATAGGCGCTTACAAACGGTTTTATAAATCACAACACAAGCAACACCAGTGGGCACCAGATATAACTGATGACATCCCTAAGCAGAAAGCTTTAATATACCTGAGAGAAGAACCTTAGAAGCTCCCTCTAATAGCAGCTGCCATTTTAGCTTGGTCTTGGTAGCTTCCTGCTGCAGTTATAGCCATTAGAAGCTCAGGGGGGGGCAGTGAGTTCTAATGCATTCTTATGGGAGGGGGGAGCAGGAGAAGGGAGGGGGAGAGAGGAGAGAACTGAGCGGACTCAAGCCCCAAACCTGAAGGAGCCCTAAAAGAGAGGAATTCTGATACCGAAGAACATGTTCTCAAAAAAGGAGACAAGAAATCCTGTGTTTCTTTTGATAGAGGACTCGCAGCATTTCTGAAAGTGCTTATGGCTGTATTTACTTAGTTTTTACCTTTCCTTCTCCTTTAAGGTTGCAGATTAGGAATAGGAGGGGAGTAGGAAATTATTTCATATGGACTAGGCATGATGTAGCAGTTTGGCTCAGTTTGAACCCCCTAGTGGCCCACTAGATACTCCCAGCAGTCCAAATCAATATTTTGTAGGTCGGAATATTGAGCAGCTTGCGCTATAAGAAGGTTTCAGTAGGGTTTAACAAGGAGCAAGAGAACAAGAGACTCCCAGGCAAGAGAGACTCAAAGGGAAGGGTAGTAACACATTCTGCAAAGCTAGCAATACAACTCAACGGGGACATTCTATTCACCTCCAAATATTTCCTTCCCTAAGGGATTTATAAAAGTCAAAGCCTAAATTCCTATTTAGTTATAAACAGCTCTTTAATTTAAGATGCTGGAGTACATAGCTCTCCAATGTAACTTTTTGCACAAACTGCTGGGACAGGGACCTCCTACCTCTTGTCTCTTTACACATAGCACTTTAATCTTGACTGTAATTATACTAACAAGTTTTGGTGCAGCTTAATGAGTGTCCAACCTCAGAGACCACCATTTGATGGACAGTTTTGTGGGTCTGAAAAAGGAGGCTTAATAGGAGTAGCAGGTTCTAGGGGAACTGGGGCGTAATTGTTCATGGTAAGGGAAGATCAGAGTCTTCTCCTGTTTAGACGAGAATTTTTTTTTTTTAAATGCAGTTTCATTCAACCTGGCATTTTGCTACTGTGTTGATTTCCAAGACCCCGGGCAAACTGAGCATGTGCAGTGCCACTGACATTCAAATATGGCCAAGCAAGATTCAAGATGGGAAGCTGCTATGGACAACTTTAAAGGCCATTTCTGTTATAGGGCTTCTTCACGTCTGTGCTGGTACCGTAAGTAAATAAAATACAGCGTTTCTAGCCATCGCCTCAATTCAGTTCTCCTTTAAGGGCAAAGGCACGGAGGTTTCATTCGCATTCACTACTTTGCAGATTGCAGTCATATTCACAGCGTGGTACATAATGGGTTTCAGGCCACTTCTCACTTCTTCTCCTTTTGGCTAAGATCAAGTGTAGTATCTGTTCTTGCTGTGGGTGGTGTTATCTCCTAGCTAAGGGAGGTATTGTGGCGCCCATCCACATGCAGGGCAGGCCGGGCCCTGTCATCCGATTGGTCGCTCCTTCTTCTTGTGCGGCTCCTTCTCCTTGTGCAGCGGTGACAGGCCCTTTTATAAGATTGCGCCCCGTGCGTATTGACGTCACACGTACGCACGGAATGCAACCTTATAAAAGGGCCTGTCGCCGCCGCACAAGGAGAAGGAGCCGCACAAGAAGAAGGAGCCGAAAAAGAAGACAATGACAACTTTGGGGGGGCACTGTGTATGGGGCAATTGGGGGCACTGTCTATGGGGCAGTTGGGGGCACTGTCTGTGGGGCAATTGGCACTTTCTATGGGGGGTACTGTCTATGGGGCAATTGGGGGCACTTTCTATGGGGGGCACTGTGTATGGGGGGTACTGTCTATGGGGTAATTGGGGGCACTGTCTATGGAGGCAATTGGGGGCACTTTCTATGGGGGCACTGTGTATGGGGGCTACTGTCTATGGGCGCACTGTGTAAAGGGGGTACTGTCTATGGGGCAATTAGGGGCACTGTGTATGGGGGGCCCTGGCCAGCATAGCGTTAGGGGGCACTGTGGTAGGGGGGCCTTAATACTTTTTATGTCTGTGTGTCCTTTGTACTGATGGGAGGGGCCCATAAATTTTTTTTGTGAAGGGCCCCATTATTTCTGATGGCGGCCCTGTTTGCGGTGAAGGGGATCTGATGACCCTTGCCTCCTGCGGGCCTTTTGGCCAGGGGGGTCGGAGATAAAGGGGTTCCCCTGAGCTTCGGCGAGATTTTGGGATCTTTTTTACGCCTTTTGGCCAGGTGAACCTGGATGTTTTGGACTTTGCCTCTTTAAAGTCATGCACCCTTATGCACTGTGTGGCACTTTTATGTGAGCACTTTTTGCACTTGGGTAACTGAAGCACACAGGCTTCAGTAAAAAAAAATGGGTTTCAGGCCACTGAGGTCTGAATAGTGTGGTATAAGTTCAATGTTGGCCATAAAGCAAGGCTTTTGTAGGAGAAATAATTGGGCTTAGCTATTTGATTAGCACAGAAAGTTGAGTAAGGGAATGGAAAAATGTAATAGGCTTATCTTATTGCTGGTTTACTCTCATCAACCAATGGATAACCAGATGCAAGTCACAGGGGATTTCCTCCGCATCAGTCCCAGCAAGCACTGCACATTTTAACTTCATTACCTCTGATGAAGACCTCAGGAAGGGATGAAGCGCATTAGGTGTTACGGGTATGTACTTTATCCACCATGTCTACTGTACCGATTTCTGCTGTTTTTGAATTCAGACTGAATTAGTCACTTTCATTTTAAATTAGTTATTGGATTCCACTTTTCAAAATTAAAGTTAATTACCATGTATGTATGTATAACTTTATTTATAAAGCGCCACAAGGGTACGCAACGCTGTACAATCTTACAATATACACAATTACACACAGGGAGGACAAGTGTTATAATAAATACAATAAATAAGTATAAATACACAGGGAGTAAGTGCCATGTGGTATGAGACATAGTAGGAAGGGGGTCCCTGCCCCATAGAGCTTACAATCTAGTTGTTGGGTAACATACAGGCACAAATTACCCTACTAAAGGCACCAGTACAAATGACTTTATTTTTTAGACAAATTTCTAAACAGTTTTAGACATATAATTATAATAATCCAAATCCATGAATAACCTATAAAAAATCAGTTTAAATTGTCTTTAAATCCTGCTACAGCTTGCATAATCACACTGCTTTTCTGTTCTTTTCGTTACACTCTGTTGCCATCTAGTGGTACAATTACACTATTTTTTTCTACTGCTGCCTGATGTTTATACATGTATGGGACCTATTATCCAGAATGCACAGAACCTGAGGTTTTCCGGATAAACGGTCTTTCCATAATGTGGATCTTCAAGCCTTAAGTCTACTAAATAATCATTTAAACATTAAATAAACCCAATAGGGCTGTTCTGCCCCCAATAAGGGGTAATTATATCTTAGTTGGGATCAAGTACAGGTACTGTTTTATTATTACAGAGAAAAGGGAATCATTTAACCATTAAATAAACCCAATAGGGCTGTTCTGCCCCCAATAAGGGGTAATTATATCTTAGTTGGGATCAAGTACAGGTACTGTTTTATTATTACAGAGAAAAGGGAATAATTTAACCATGAAATAAACCCAATAGGGCTGTTCTGCCCCAATAAGGGGTAATTATATCTTAGTTGGGATCAAGTACAAGGAACTGTTTTATTATTACAGAGAAAAAGGAAATCCTTATTAAAAATTAGAATTATTTTCTTATAATGGGGTCTATGAGAGATAGCCTTCCTGTAATTTGGACATTTCTGGATAATGGGTTTCCAGATAATAGATCCCATACCTTTATTATATTAAGGGGCAGCTTTATCAAAATGTGAGATTAGAACTCACCACAGAAAGATTCACCCACTTTGTATTCATTCCTATGGGATTTTAAAAAGTGTATTTATCTTATGGTAAACTCTTTTGCCCATTGATGCTGAACTGATGAGGTGAACTGTGGTCAGATTGATATATCCCCTAAAGCAGTGATCCCCAACCAGTGGCTCCTGAGCAACATGTTGCTCCCCAACCCCTGTGATGTTGCTCCCAGTGGCCTCAAAGTTGGTGCCCATTTTTGAATTTCTTATTTGGAGGCATGTTTCGGAGGCATAAAGGCCATCTGTACTGCTAAACAGTACCTCTAGTAGTCTGCCAGTCCACATTGGGCTACTAATTGACCAATCTAAGTCCTTATTGGTCACCTACTTGGAAAGATTTTGTGCTTGTGTTGCTCCCCACCCTTTTTTCATTGAAATGTTGCTCACAGGTAAAAAAAGGTTGGGGATCCCTGCCCTAAAGTGTTTATTTTAATATCATTGTAAAAATGTAGTACAGGTATGGGATCCCTTATCCGGAAACCCGTTATCCAGAAAGCTCCGAATTACGGAATGCCCGTCTCCCATAGACTCCATTTTAATCAAATAACTCATACTTTTAAAACTGATTCCCTTTTCTCTGTAATAATAAAACAGTACCTGTACTTGATCCCAACTAAGACATAATTACCCCTTATTGGGGCAGAACAGCCCTATTGGGTTTATTTCATGGTTAAATGATTCCCTTTTCTCTGTAATAATAAAACAGTACCTGTACTTGATCCCAACTAAGATATAATTACCCCTTATTGGGGTAGAACAGCCCTTTTGGGTTTATTTAATGGTTAAATGATTCCCTTTTCTCTGTAATAATAAAACAGTACCTGTACTTGATCCCAACTAAGACATAATTACCCCTTATTGGGGCAGAACAGCCCTATTGGGTTTATTTCATGGTTAAATGATTCCCTTTTCTCTGTAATAATAAAACAGTACCTGTACTTGATCCCAACTAAGATATAATTACCCCTTATTGGGGTAGAACAGCCCTTTTGGGTTTATTTAATGGTTAAATGATTCCCTTTTCTCTGTAATAATAAAACAGTACCTGTACTTGATCCCAACTAAGATATAATTACCCCTTATTGGGGGCAGAACAGCCCTATTGGGTTTATTTCATGTTTAAATGATTCCCTTTTCTCTGTAATAATAAAACAGTACCTGTACTTGATCCCAACTAAGATATAATTACCCCTTATTGGGGGCAGAACAGTCCTATTGGGTTTATTTAATGGTTAAATGATTCCCTTTTCTCTGTAATAATAAAACAGTACCTGTACTTGATCCCAACTAAGATATAATTACCCCTTATTGGGGCAGAACAGCCCTATTGGGTTTATTTAATGGTTAAATGATTCCCTTTTCTCTGTAATAATAAAACAGTACCTATACTTGATCCCAACTAAGATATAATTACCCCTTATTGGGGGCAGAACAGCCCTATTGGGTTTATTTAATGGTTAAATGATTCCCTTTTCTCTGTAATAATAAAACAGTACCTGTACTTGATCCCAACTAAGATATAATTACCCCTTATTGGGGGCAGAACAGCCCTATTGGGTTTATTTCATGGTTAAATGATTCCCTTTTCTCTGTAATAATAAAACAGTACCTGTACTTGATCCCAACTAAGATATAAATAATCCTTATTGGATGCAAAACAAGCCTATTGGGTTTAATTAATGTTTTATTGATTTTTTAGCAGACTTAAGGTATGGAGATCCAAATTACGGAAAGACCCCTTATCCGGAATACCCTTGGTCCCGAGCATTCTGGATAAAGGGTCCTATACCTGTACCAAGATAAGTGGCAAAGCTTGTGTAGAGTTTTGGATCATCAATGACATAGGTCTGTCTGCAAATTCAATTTGAGAAAAATGATTCGCTAACCTTATGATTGTGGTTTGTGCTGAAAGTTACCCCCGTTTACTTGAAAAAAGGGGGATTTTCACCCATAAATACAAATGTACTGGCAGGGCCAAAGGCCACTGAATGGGTTTGGTATGGGCCAAGGTAGAAGTTGAACAGGGTCACTGGCAGACAGGTACATAAGCACTCACAGAAATGCTGCACTGAGTCTCTTTTTTTTTCTTGTGCCAGAGACAGGCAGCTCTCTGCTCTCCCCTCTCCTGCTCCCCCCTCCCTCAAGAATGCTAAGAACTCACCCCCCTCCCTTAGGAATGTGGATCTGAGCCAATCAGCAGGAAGCTGACTCATAGTCTTACTAACTGCACATGGGGGGTACAGGGGTCTTGGTCTGGGTGCAGGAGTGAGGCATTATGGGAACTTTCTTTACAGAGCTCAGCGTTTTTTCTTCCTGTTTGGCTTCTGATCATCTGAACGGGAGAAATATGGGGAGACTTAAGGGCACTATTGAGAGAACTGAAGGTATGCCTGCAGCTTGACATTAACTCTTTATTAGCCTTTCCTTCTCCTTTAATTACAGCTTGAAAGTAACGCGGCAAGGCAGATTTTGGTCAGATTTCATTTGGGAGATTTAGTTACAGATGACATCTGCACATACGCATATACATACATACACATATATATATATACTGTATATATATATGTGTGTGTGTGTGTGTGTATAACAAAGCCCAAAGCGGTACACACAGAAAAACAAAAAATTATGCCTAGGTGCAGGTTAATAATAGCATAATTAGTGAGTAACGTTTCAGGATTTGGATCAGGTATTTCCTGAAGAAGACTCAAGTCCTGAGCTGAAACGTTGAATACAACTTTTTTTTATTTTTAATATAAGCCCTGTGAGTGCGGTTCTTTTTGCTTAATGTACATATATAGCTTAGAAGCTGCAACCAAACCTATTTTCCTGGCCTCACTAGCCATTATGCTGCTGCCCAGCCAATGTACATGTCCGAGCCAAGAAGCAGATTACTAGGAGGCAGCAGGGAATAGAGCGACAGACTGTTTACAACCCATATCACCAGCCATAATGACTCTGTAGGAGCAGCAAGTATCACAGAAGCAAACTGTATGGGGGGGCCGCCTCCAGTACAGTTTGTAGTGCCAACCGGGGGAATTACTTTCTGCACCCCTCCAAGTTGCTGATCTGAATGTACAAAAAACGTTCTCTTTTTGGACACTGTATCTTTAAAGATATTGGTTGGGGTGGTTATTTGGCCAGATTAACAGTACATCTTTGTATCCAGGTCTAGGGTAGGTTTTGCCAGCATCCCCACCATGGCTGCAGCCCTTTAGAATCTACAGAAAAGTATTCAGCAAAGAGCAACACCAATGGGTTGTCTATGAATAGGCCCCTTTTCTGCTTCCTTAACATAAGCTGCTCAGCCCCAGCAGAGAAAGTTAACCCAGTTACAGAGGAAGAAGAACCAGTGAACGTCATGACATCCAATAGACTCTCCACCATGCCAGGAGTACATCATTAGCTCCCTGATGACATGAAGCTCAGGAACAACTATGGGTTTGTGTAGTACGGATAATGGCTCATTTATGGTCACACCAAACTCCATTGTGCCAACCTAGGGACTCTGTGCTGCTGAATCCTTAGCAAGTTTCCTACTGGTGCCAGGGAACCCTGGAGCTACAAGCACCCTGTAGGTGGTGGTAATTCCAGGGTTTAGACTTCGGACCGTGTCAATTGGCCCAGCAGCCTTAAACTTATTGAATCATCCATAGATGTGCCAATGCCAAAAGCGCAATTTCAATGCGAATCCGTACCTGGTGAAATAAATTGCTTATTACTAATTTTAACAGCAAGCCCTGGGAATGACAATCCCCTCTCTGAAAATGTTGAGCTCAGCTGGGCTCCCCAGTCACAATCATGCTGGAACTAAAGAAAACTGCATTATGGGTAAAAAAAAATACATAGTGAATTGTGTCTGAATTTGTACTTGCATTTGTAAAAGAGCTTTATTGTCTTTTCCATTGTTTGGTGGTGGCAGGGACCTTAGAAGGTGTCGTCTGGTTACATCACTAATATCTATACCAAAGAACGCCACTTAGAACCAAACAAGACAGAGAAGGAACTCAAAAGAAACTAGAAAAACACCAGAATTCCTATCAGTACTTCCATAACTGGGATTTTTATTCTTGAACCAACAAATGTATTTTTAGTTGTAATATTGGTGTGTAGGCGCCATCTCAGTGCATTGTGCCTGAGTCTGAGCTTTCAGCCAGCGCTACACATTAGAACTGCTTTCAGCTAACCTATTGTTTCTCCTACTCCCATGTAACTGGAGGAGTCCCAAGCCGGACTTGGATTTCTTACTATTGAGTGCTATTCTGATACCTACTGGGAGCTGCTATCTTGCTCCCTTCCCATTGTTCTGCTGATTGGCTGCTGGGGGTGGGGGGGGGGGATATCACTCCAACTTGCAGCGCAGCAGTAAAGTGTGAGTGAAGTTTATCAGAGCACAGGTCACATGGCGGTGGCACCCTGGGAAATGAAGAATATGGCTAGCCCCATGGGAAAAACAGATTACAATGCAGGATTCTGCTGGAGAAGCTCTATTAACTGATGGGTTTGAAAAAAAAACATTTTTTCCCATGACAGTATTGCTTTAAATGAAAGTTGGTAGGTCAGGACCTGCCTAATTACACACATTTGAAGGGTGAGGCTGTCTAAATAATTGTAAAAACACCTGGGGTGTATGGGTGAACCCAGTTTAACACAAGGAGTATAATGTAGGTCCCTTATTAACAGCCACCTGAGCCATTCACAGTCTCTTTATCTATTCTATTTTATGGTCTGTTATTTTATTCTCTAAGACAATCTATTGAAATATACCTTATACTGGGGAGTCAGGGAGAGAAAAGAATAGGTTTTGGGAGTTTCCTCTCAAGGCAACTTCTGCGATTTCGGCGACATCGCGGCGGCGCGTATGCCATCCCACCGAGGATTTACATTCTAGCTGGTGGGATGGCATTTCGGGGAGATTAGTCGCCCGCGACAAGGGAGATTTGACGCGGGCAACTAATCTCTACGTGTGCCACAGCCCTTAGTCCTTGCAACAGGCCCCCCGTGAAACTTCTCCACCCCCATCCCCAAACACATTGCCCTCCCAATTTCAGAAGAAACAAAGAACAAAGGATTATTTGCATGGCTTGATTAGAGTCTTCTTGCTTTCTCCAACAGTAAAGGTCCCCATACACGGTAAGATCCGCTCGCTTGGCGAGATCACCAAGCGAGCGGATCTTCCCCCGATATCCCCACCTACGGGTGGGCGATATCGGGGAGCTCCAAGTTAAAAAAAAAATAATCTGATCGTTTGGCCCTGGGGCCAAACGACCGGATTATATAGGCGGCAATGTATCAGTCGGTTCGGGGACCGCATCAACGAGCCGATGCGGCCTCCGATCCGACTGAATCTTTTAACCTGGCCGATCGATATCTGTCCAATTTCAGGCCAGATATCGGTCGGCCAGTTGGCTCGTTTCTGCCCCTACACGGGCCCTATCTATCGGCCCGTGTATGGGGGCCTTAAGATAGTGCAATCTCTGAGGCTGGTGGGTCTCTGTAGCCTCTTATTCCCAGATATACTGTATGTTTGCATTCTTCCAAAGAACAAAAGAATGCATGTTAAACTCAAGCATATACATTAGCAGATTGAAGCATACATAGGAAAGGGGGACAGTCACAGGCTCACAGCCTTCCATTTTGACAAATTTGTAGCATCTGTACTCATTTCTTTTCCCTTCAGGAAACCCAAATCAACAACCACAGGCTTCACTATTTGGTCGATTAAAACATCCCTCTGGTCAAGGGATTGCCCACAACGGTAGTGCCACAAGTGATACCTCATCACAGATATTATCATGTACATCGTACCTTGGTCTAATGGGATGTTGTGTAGGCAGAACCCCATAAGCAGCACCAGTGTAGGACAACTGCCCATTCAGAGTTTGCGCTAGCTTCCGACAGACAACCTTAGTCACAGGGCAATTCACTAAAAAGTGCTCCTGAGTCTCCTCTGTGGGACACCCCCACGGACACTCCCTGTTGTTGAGATTCAGATACCGGAGATTGCCCCGGACAAAAAGTCTTCCCTGAAGGGCAAGCCAGTTGATGTCAAAATACTTGGGGGGAATTCTACTGTTGTTTAGCCGCCAAAGGCTCTGGGACAGAACATCACCTGTACAATCCTTTAAAGACAAAGAAGAGGTAAAGTAGGTCTTAAGGACCCTCCAATAAATGTGCCTTCTAGGGGTGGACCTGAGCTCTTACAGACTAACATCCCACTTCCTTAGCAACTTCAGCCCCAACTCAAGATGTAATGGGAGAAAACCACGCACTCTGACTTCCTTCACGCTACTGCCATGTACCCAGTCTCCCACCAAAGGCAATGCCCAATGTCTGACACAACCTTCCCACAGGGAATCGGTTCTTTGACCCAGGTTCCCAAAATTAAATTTCAGGAAAATGGAGCCAAAGAAAGCCACTAGACAAAGCATGTCCAACCCTCCCGCCTTCCTCTGTAGGTAAATGACACCCCTTTTGATGGGATTCCGCCTGTTCCCCCAGATTAACTGGAAGAACAGACTGTGGATCCGAGCATAGAGAGCTTCAGGCAGCGGATACACGTAGGAAACAAACAAAAAGATAGGGACCAGGTAGGTCTTCACGAGCTTCACCCTTTCACTATATGACAGCCTCCAATGCTTCCATCTCTGTTCCTTTGCATTTCCAGCATCCAGTTTCTCCTCCCAAGATCTCCCCTCCCAAATTTGATCCCCAGGATTCTAACTTGGTTTGGGGCAGTTGAGAATTCCTGAAGCGGAAAATCAGGCTCCTTGTCCAATGACCAAAAAGCTTCTGACTTATCCATGTTGACCAGAGACCCAGAGGCCTCTGAGTAGCTTCTGATTTCCTCACTCAGCTTTCTGACATCCCCTGGGCATGAGATCATCACAGTGACATCATCTGCGTAGGCAACTGACCTAAGGCGCTGGCTGCGAGCCACAGGAAGACCCTTCAAGCCACTCATCTTCAATCTACAATCATGTACAGAAGAGGGCACCCCTGCCTCACCCCGGCCCCAACCTCAAAGTTTTGATTTCGGGAAATCACAGCGCCGCGTATTCCATCGCCGGTGGGATGGCATTTTGGGGAGATTAGTCGCGGGCGCCGTCTGTCACAGCCCTTAGTTCTCCAGCTGAGCCAGTAATCAGATTTGTTCAGTACTTAACTGATATGTGCAGGCTCTTTTTCTGTTCTGCAGAGTGTCTAGTTCTTTAAGACCATCTGCAACTCGCTTTGAGCTGATTTAACTGTGGCAGTAACTGTGTGCTTAGCATTATGTGAGTCCATTTTACCTTTAATTGCAACTCTGACATCACTGCTAGCTCCTGGTTGCGTCCCAGCTGAAGCCATCTTTGTTACTGGCAAGCCCTCACCAGCAATGGCTGCAAGGTAATTTGCTTGCTCAGAATTCTTCCACACAGTCTGCTTAAATATTACTTCACCCCAAGAGACTTACCACCTTCTACCTCCACATTTTGTAGTGCATCCCATGGGTCAGAGCTGTTCTTCTGCTGGATACCATGGAATGCTTCCACTTGTAAATCACATGCAGCCTGAGTGTTTTTTTGCTTCAATTTTGTTGCTTAATTGTCTTTTTTACCTTTTGTGGATCTTGAGGCTCCCACAGAGGACCTCATCCTCGGCCTTGGAGATGATGCCCAAGGGCAAGGCCCCAAAGACTGGGCCTCAGTTTGCCGAGGAGCCCGACCAACCCTAGCAGGGCCTGGGCTCGCTCCAGCCATCCTCTAGGCTCCACAGAGCTCCCAAATACATGTCCTCACTCTATAGTAGCAGTGGTATAATAGCTACTATATATATAATATTTTTTATTGGTAAAAAACTTAACTATTTACAATTAGTGATGGGCGAAAAGTTTCTCCAGGCATGGATTCGCGGCGAATTTCCGCGTTTCGCCATTGGCGGATTGTTTTCGCGAAACGGATGAAAAATTTCGCCACAGAAAAATTCGCCGCACATCCAAAAATTGTCGCCGGCGTCAAAAAAGAATAGTCGCGGGCGACAAAATAATAGCCGCGCGACAAAACAATAGCGCGCGAGCGACAAAATAATAGCCGCGGGCGACAAAACAATAGCCGCGCGACAAAATAAGAGCCGCGAGCGACGAAACAATAGCTGCGGGCGACGAAACAATAGCCGCGCGACGAAACAATAGCCGCGCGACAAAATAATAGCCGCGGGCGACGAAACAATAGCCGTGCGACAAAATAATAGCCGCGGGCGACGAAACAATAGCCGCGCGACAAAATAATAGCCGCGGGCGACAATTTTTTTTGTCGCACGACATTTTCGCCGCTTCGCGAATTTTTCGCCGTTTCGCGGATCTTTTGAAAGATTCTCAAATTTTTCGGCGAAGCGAAACGGAACAGATTCGCTCATCACTATTTACAATGAATCAAGCCATACGAAGCAAATTTTCACATCTCACCCACCACAGAAAAAGACATGTCAGTCTTTAAACTCAATGTTTTCACAGTCCTTCCTTTGTCCATAGGCCCACCCACAGCAAATCCATCCCAGTAAAGTCCTCCATTAGTTCAATGGGATGCCTCCCAACACCAGCACCACGCACAATCTCCTAGCCTTTAAGTCTTTGCAACAGGCCCCCATGAAACATCCTCCCCCATCCCCAAACACATTGCCCTCCCAGTTTCAACAAGTTAAAATAAAGAGCAAAAAAATATTTGTATGGCTTGATTAGAGTCTTTTTGCTTTCTCCAACAAAATAGAATCTCTGAGGCTGGTGGGTGCATCGCTGTAGCCTTATTCCCAGACATAAGTTTACATTCTTCTAAAGAACAAAGAGAATGCAGGTTAAATTCAAGCTTATACATCAGCAGATGTAATACATAGGGAAGGGGGACAGTCACAATCTCACACCGCTCCATTTTGTCAAAGGCTACAAATCTAGTATGCTGAGCCTTAATGCTACAGACATTAGATGTTACAATTTTAATGGGAGACTGTACCATCACGAATGCTCTTTGGAATTTTCTTGCCTCCCTTAACTGGAGAAGTGGTTTCCCTATAGCGTTTCACTTGAACACTCGGAAAATCAGACCCCCCTCCATCACCACTGACCAACTCAGGTTTTCCCAAAGAATCTGTGACTGCCCCCATAGGTTTTCTCCTAACAGGATGATATTCAGCTTCCCTGCACCTCTTTTGGGATGCCAACTGCACCTCCATATCCTCCTGCTCCCTCTCCTCCCTCCGTATCCTATCAAGCTCCTCCTGTTCCTCTCTTTCTGCCCTATTACCCCAGGCAGCTTGGTCCTCATCCAGCACTGAGTACTAATTCCCAGTGCTTACTGAGAAACCTCCAGACACACCTTCCCCTGGGTCAAGGGAGTAAGCTTGTTTTTTATTCTTTTTATTTTGGGCAATTTGCCACCCATCATTCTTTACCTGCTTAGGCCTGACCTCCTTTCTTTTAGCTTCACCCCTAAACCCCGGTTCTTGTGCCTTTCTTTTTCTTTATTCTTAGTATGTCTAGCCTTTGGCCTTGATTTTTGTGTTACTGCTTCCTCCTGTGAAACTGAAACCTCTGAAGTTGGCTCCTGACTATTTTGCTCTGCTGGGGGTGACATCTCCTTTCTCATCTCTGCATCCAGGCCGGGAAAGAGACGGACCATGTTATGATAGGCCTCAGGGCACTTTCTGTGTGAGTGACCCATCTTAAAACATAGATTACATCTTATGCGATTACAGGACTCGGCTTCATGCCCTACAGCACTACATAAGGCACACCTCAGCACATCACAAGCCTTAGCTAGATGGTCTCTTGCGCCACATTTAAAGCAGCGGCGTGGCTGGCCTGCATAAAAACAGATGCCGCGCTCCCTACCAATAAAGAAAGAATTGGGCAGGTGGTCCGGCACATCACATTCAACTTCACCTGTGCCCGCCAAACACCTGCCCAGACCCCATCAATATCATAGTCTTTTACCAAGGGGGTTAATACTGTGCAGTGGCGGCGTATCCAGACAAAGATGTCTTCCTGTGGGGCCGCATCATTTTTCATCACAACTGTACCTGTGCACTTCTACAGGTTCCTGTACTGCTGGTTGCTCCTGAGTTTGCCCCATTACCTGCCCATTTACTCCCTCAAACCCCTGTCTGCATTGAGATCTGATGGATCACTCCGCTCATTCTCTCTCTCATGCACCCCCTCTTGTACTTCTATCACATTCCCATTGGCCAATTCAACTTCTCTCTCCACTTCCACCCTCTCACCATTTTCACCAGGATTCAACATTCACACATTCACCTCATTCACACTGTCACTCTCAGTAGGAACAGCAGTAGGACCAGGCAGCGCTACTTCCATTTTGCTTGCTGGCGTGACTGGGACTTGGCTTTTAGGACGTTCAATGTTCTTAGCCGGCTGCTCTGCTGTGGATTCACCCACTGGCCTTGGAAGGTCTGGAAAGTCCTGGTCCGATGCCAATTCAAATGTTCTTGGTTCTGTTGGACTATAAAGCGCTTTTGCTCTGACTTCTTCTTCTCCTGTTCCTGGACATCGCGTTCATTAAAGGCCAAGTTCTGCCAGTTTATCCTTTTCCTGTACCTTGGGGGTAGCGGCTTTGCAAAATCACTTTCACTCTCAGAAGAGACTGGGCTGCTGGTAGTACTTGACTGAATGGGCTGATTTTTTGTTTTCTGTAAAACTGTCTTTTTCTTTAGTTGCCCAGGTCCAAATTCCATGTTTCAAATCTTTGATAAATTTCCTTCCACGGCTCCACTTCTGTATACAGATCCTCTATACGGGACTCCAGCTCTGCTAACTCAGCATATATTGCATCTCTTTTAGCTTTGTTTGATTGTTTAACTTCACCTGCTGAGCCAGCAATCAGATTTGTCAGGTACTTAAAGACATTGAAAGGTTAATATAAATTAAAAGTAAGTCTAAAGGAATTCTTTTTAAGTACTTACTGCATATCTAAATTCCCAGATCCCTGCTTGCTTCTCTGAGATATGGTGCTGGCAGCCTACAGCAGTGTGAAGCCTACAGTGACATCACTGAAATCTCTCTCCCCTTCCTGTAGGTGCCAGCGGCAGCCTTCCTATTCTCTGAGCATGTGTGTAACTTGATCCTGTCTCCTGTTCTGAGCTACACATGCCCACCAGCCAATCAGAAGCGGATCTGGCAGAGGGGAGGGGGGGGAGGGAATGAAACACATGTGCAGTATGAAGTAAGTGTGAGTGAGTAAATATATGATTAGATGAGCCAAAAGTGTGGCGTTTTTACTAAACAATAGGAGGGCTATTGGGCAGTATGCTTTTTACTTTAATGGATATATGCAGGCTCTTTTTCCTGTTTTGCAATGTCTCTAGCTCTTTAAGAGCCTCTGCAACTCGTTCTGCTGTGATTTGAGTTGGTTTAACATGCTTTTCTTTAACAGTAGCAGAATCTATGCATTTAACATATTGTGGGTTTGCTTTCCCTTTAAATGCACTTGCCTTTCCTGCAGAATCAGTTGACTGCCTCCTCTGCAGCTTTCCTTGGCAATCCACTTGTCTGTTTAATTTGGCGACATCATCGCTGACATCACTGCTAGTTCCTTGCTCCCTTCCAGCCGGCGCCATCTTTGTTACTGGCATTCCCACACCAGCAATGGCTGCAGGGTGGTTTGTTTGCTGGAGACTGCCTTTCACATGCATCAACATTCCTTCACCCGTTAGGGACTTACCGCACTCTCCCTCCGCAGACTGTAGCGCATCCCCTGGGGCAAAGCTGCACATTGTAATCCTTGCTTTCCTTACTTTCCTTTTGCTGAAGTTGTTGTCCCTGGGGCCCTCTCACTTCAGCATTCACAGAGGGGCCAGGGTGCATTACCTCAGTAATGGAGTTTTCCTGTGGGATACCACTTGCAAATCCCTTGCAGTCTGAGCACTTTCCTGCTTCAGCTTTTCACATCTGAAATAAACATTTCTGTATCCATCACAGAATCCTTGTTGTTCTTTGCTTTTGTAGATCTTGAGGCTCCCACAGAGGAAGACCTCAACCTGGGCCTTGGTGTTTCTGCCCAAGGGCAAGGCCCCAAAGCCTGGGCCTCAGTTTGCCGGGGAGCCCGACCAACCCTAGCAGGGCCTGGGCTCACTCCAGCCATCCTCTGTGCTTCACAGAGCTCCCAACACACATCCACACTCTTCAGTAGCAGTGGGATAATAGCCTCTGGGAAGGGACTGGGGCTGTGGGATAGCAGGTATAGTAGGGAGAGATGGTGCCTATAGTAGCAGTGGGAGGATAATAGCCTCTGGGAAGGGACTGGGGCTGTGGGATAGCAGGTATAGTAGGGAGAGATGGTGCCTATAGTAGCAGTGGGATAATAGCCTCTGGGAAGGGACTGGGGCTGTGGGATAGCAGGTATAGTAGGGAGAGATGGTGCCTATAGTAGCAGTGGGAGGATAATAGCCTCTGGGAAGGGACTGGGGCTGTGGGATAGCAGGTATAGTAGGGAGAGATGGTGCCTATAGTAGCAGTGGGATAATAGCCTCTGGGAAGGGACTGGGGCTGTGGGATAGCAGGTATAGTAGGGAGAGATGGTGCCTATAGTAGCAGTGGGGGGATAATAGCCTCTGGGAAGGGACTGGGGCTGTGGGATAGCAGGTATAGTAGGGAGAGATGGTGCCTATAGTAGCAGTGGGGGGATAATAGCCTCTGGGAAGGGACTGTGGCTGTGGGATAGCAGGTATAGTAGGGAGAGATGGTGCCTATAGTAGCAGTGGGGGGATAATAGCCTCTGGGAAGGGACTGGGGCTGTGGGATAGCAGGTATAGTAGGGAGAGATGGTGCCTATAGTAGCAGTGGGATAATAGCCTCTGGGAAGGGACTGTGGCTGTGGGATAGCAGGTATAGTAGGGAGAGATGGTACCTATAGTAGCAGTGGGGGGATAATAGCCTCTGGGAAGGGACTGGGGCTGTGGGATAGCAGGTATAGTAGGGAGAGATGGTGCCTATAGTAGCAGTGGGATAATAGCCTCTGGGAAGGGACTGGGGCTGTGGGATAGCAGGTATAGTAGGGAGAGATGGTGCCTATAGTAGCAGTGGGGGGATAATAGCCTCTGGGAAGGGACTGGGGCTGTGGGATAGCAGGTATAGTAGGGAGAGATGGTGCCTATAGTAGCAGTGGGGGGATAATAGCCTCTGGGAAGGGACTGTGGCTGTGGGATAGCAGGTATAGTAGAGAGAGATGGTGCCTATAGTAGCAGTGGGGGGATAATAGCCTCTGGGAAGGGACTGGGGCTGTGGGATAGCAGGTATAGTAGGGAGAGATGGTGCCTATAGTAGCAGTGGGATAATAGCCTCTGGGAAGGGACTGTGGCTGTGGGATAGCAGGTATAGTAGGGAGAGATGGTGCCTATAGTAGCAGTGGGATAATAGCCTCTGGGAAGGGACTGTGGCTGTGGGATAGCAGGTATAGTAGGGAGAGATGGTGCCTATAGTAGCAGTGGGGGATAATAGCCTCTGGGAAGGGACTGGGGCTGTGGGATAGCAGGTATAGTAGGGAGAGATGGTGCCTATAGTAGCAGTGGGGGGATAATAGCCTCTGGGAAGGGACTGGGGCTGTGGGATAGCAGGTATAGTAGGGAGAGATGGTGCCTATAGTAGCAGTGGGGGATAATAGCCTCTGGGAAGGGACTGGGGCTGTGGGATAGCAGGTATAGTAGGGAGAGATGGTGCCTATAGTAGCAGTGAGGGGATAATAGCCTCTGGGAAGGGTCTGGGGCTGTTGGATAGCAGGTATAGTAGGGAGAGATGGTGCCTATAGTAGCAGTGGGGGATAATAGCCTCTGGGAAGGGACTGGGGCTGTGGGATAGCAGGTATAGTAGGGAGAGATGGTGCCTATAGTAGCAGTGGGGGGATAATAGCCTTTGGGAAGGGACTGGGGCTGTGGGATAGCAGGTATAGTAGGGAGAGATGGTGTCTATAGTAGCAGTGGGATAATAATATTACATTGAAAAATTTTTAAAATTAGAATGATTTGCTTTAAATATGGGAGATGGCCTTTTTGTAACAGACATTTGTAAATGTTTTATTAATGCACCTCGAAATAAGGCAGTCTGGTGAATACATAGTGCATGATATAAGGATACAATAATGTGGGTAAAATGGATTATTAAAAAAGCTGATTATAAGATAATGAAACAAATGGAATAATATAGTATTGGGTTTATTTCATGTTTAAATAATTCCATTTTCTCTGTAATAATAAAACAGTACCTGTACTTGATCCCAACTAAGATATTATTACCCCTTATTGGGGCAGAACAGCCCTATTGGGTTTATTTAATGGTTAAATAATTCCATTTTCTCTGTAATAATAAAACAGTACCTGTACTTGATCCCAACTAAGATATAATTACCCCTTATTGGGGCAGAACAGCCCTATTGGGTTTATTTCATGGTTAAATAATTCCATTTTCTCTGTAATAATAAAACAGTACCTGTACTTGATCCCAACTAAGATATAATTACCCCTTATTGGGGGCAGAACAGCCCTATTGGGTTTATTTAATGTTTACAGCTCCAGGTCCCCAACATTTTAGATAACATTCTATATACCTACATACACAGTCACAGCTATAAGTGGCTGTAGTATGGGCTATGGGCTGCCTAGCACCTACTTTCTACAGCCATTTCCTTATTATTGTACTGTGGTCATTAATAATCCCTAAAAAAAAATCGTCACCGTGCCCCCAGCAATGCCTCCTCTCTTGCTTGCCTCTGCAATGCTCATATATTTTCACCAGATGGTGCTAAAATACCTGAAATACCCATATGGGTCCCGCTTACATAAGATGACATGAAACATAAAGATTTGATTTACGAGAGGGAATTTTTGGAGAAGATTTAGTTGAAATGTAATTAACTTAAACTGATTAATTGTTTAATTGAAAGCTAATTATTTATAGAAAATACATTAACCCTACGATCCATTACGCACATCTTGGCAAAGCATTCTATAAAGCTCATATACGCCCAGGCCCTACTCATGAGAAATATCACTACAAAAATAACAAATAGGGTTACCTAAGCCGCTGGTCACCCATCACCCATATACACCAATCTTTTGCACTTCCTCCCTTTTTTATATCCAACATAGGTCTATATGACACCTATTGCATTCATCACTGTCTATATCTAAGTGTTGTGAGAGTCGGTATTGATTCGGTTCTCTGTTGGAACCTAGCAGGCCCAACCCGACACTGCCCAACAGGCCTCCTGGCCTCTGGATCTCTCCCTCATAGCAATCATCCATTTGCTAGAACTTGAACTTGGGATCCGACCACCTATGCAAACCCTATACAAAGCCAACCTAATATATAAACCCTTACATCTCTCCCTGCCTAATAAACATGCCTCTGCAGCTCTATACCTCAGATATAAAGATGATGGAGGACCCTCACAACAAGGTGTACCTTCCCTCTTGCTGCAACTTTAACTTCTCCGTGTTGTCCACAAAGCTTCAGACTACATGTTCAACTTAATGGCCACTACTGAGGAAAAATTCTGTTGTTCTGAGGTGACACTCGCAAGAGAAAGAAGTTCCGCTCATGCCTTACAATGGAGAGAATAGTACATTTTATGACATATAATCACCATTGACTACATAAATGCATTCTACCTCTTCCTCTAGCAGATGGGTTTAAAGATTTTCCACCCTACAGATAATGCTACTGAAATATGGGCAGAGAGACATCCATCTCGGACAACCCTAAAATCTAGGTTTGCAAGTATTATCTCCAATGCTTTTGTACTGATGAGGAAGTGACAGATACACGAGCTGAGTCAGTAGATAAGTGATACCACAAAGATAAAAGGGGAGCTTTCCTAGTAGACCGTATAGTCACGGAGCTGAATAGACAAAATAGTGAGATCTTTACAGGGAATTCAGCTGTGACTCAACGTATGGACTGAAATTCTGACTCACTGTAATGCCCCAGTCTGTGATGTGACAGTATGATAAACGTAATACCACTGGTAGGACGAGCCAGGTCTGGACTGGGATTCAAAATAGGCCCTGGCATTTCAAATACATTTCCACCAGCCCAATAAATAGTGACTGTCTATGGCATCTTACAGCAGCCCCTCTGGCATTTGGCAGAACCCACAGATTGCCAGTCCATTCCTGGGAGATGCTGCTCATACTTATGACCACAAGAGATTTTTGTTGTAAAGAAAGTTTGGAACCAATAAGAAAGGACAAACATAGTTACATAGGGTTGAAAAAAAGACCAGAGTCCATCAAGTTCAACCCTTCCAAGTAAACCCAGCACCCACAACCTATACTTACCAATCTATACACTCACATACAGACCCACACTGACCTATCTATCCACTCACATACAGACCCATACTGACCTATCTATCCACTCACATACAGACCCATACTGACCTATCTATACACTCACATACAGACCCATACTGACCTATCCACTCACATACAGACCCATACTGACCTATCTATCCACTCACATACAGACCCACACTGACCTATCTATCCACTCACATACAGACCCACACTGACCTATCTATCCACTCACATACAGACCCACACTGACCTATCCACTCACATACAGACCCATACTGACCTATCCACTCACATACAGACCCACACTGACCTATCTATCCACTCACATACAGACCCATACTGACCTATCCACTCACATACAGACCCATACTGACCTATCCACTCACATACAGACCCATACTGACCTATCCACTCACATACAGACCCATACTGACCTATCCACTCACATACAGACCCACACTGACCTATCTATCCACTCACATACAGACCCATACTGACCTATCCACTCACATACAGACCCATACTGACCTATCTATCCACTCACATACAGACCCACACTGACCTATCTATCCACTCACATACAGACCCCACACTGACCTATCTATCCACTCACATACAGACCCACACTGACCTATCTATCCACTCACATACAGACCCACACTGACCTATCTATCCACTCACATACAGACCCACACTGACCTATCTATCCACTCACATACAGACCCATACTGACCTATCTATACACTCACATACAGACCCATACTGACCTATCTATACACTCACATACAGACCCACACTGACCTATCTATCCACTCACATACAGACCCATACTGACCTATCTATACACTCACATACAGACCCACACTGACCTATCTATACACTCACATACAGACCCACACTGACCTATCTATCCACTCACATACAGACCCACACTGACCTATCTATACACTCACATACAGACCCATACTGACCTATCTATCCACTCACATACAGACCCACACTGACCTATCTATACACTCACATACAGACCCACACTGACCTATCTATACACTCACATACAGACCCACACTGACCTATCTATACACTCACATACAGACCCATACTGACCTATCTATACACTCACATACAGACCCACACTGACCTACCTGTACACTCACATACAGACCCATACTGACCTATCTATACACTCACATACATAAACCTATACTGACCTATCTATCCACTCACATACAGACCCACACTGACCTATCTATACACTCACATACAGACCCATACTGACCTACCTGTACACTCACATACATAAACCTATACTGACCTATCTATACACATACACAGCATCATGACTGTGCTGTTATAGTACCTACATATTAAACAAAGGGCTCTAAAGCATGGCCCTTAATGCTCATTTAAAAGGCGTTGTCATCTTGGGTCTGTCACAATCTGGCAGAGACCTTTCCTTACCACCTAACATAGAGCAGCCCATTAGAACAGGGCCCCATTGCAGCCAGCATACCTTATCTTGCCTGTTTGTAAGGGGATGGGTAGGTGCAGGAAGGAGGATGCCTACATGCGTCCCCCTACCCCCATTAATACCACTATATTTATGGGGGTAGGGGAATACATGTAGGAATCCTTCTTCCTGCCCCCACCCATCCCCTAACAAACACATGTTACAAACTAAGCATCCATTTTATACACTTTGTACCCTTCCCTGCACATAGAAAATGACCTCTACAGACTCCACACAGATAGACACAGATAACGGCTTGAATAGAATCAAACAGCAAAGTGAGACAACAGCAGAGCTGTGATCCAGTCCTGGTTTTTTATAGGCCTGAATTCCTCTTCACACTAAATTATATTATAAAATAAGGTCTCAAAAAGGCCTGGAGAGGAAGTGGAACCTGTAAATAAGCAGGATTATAATAACTAGCCCAAGTAACTTAGCAAACTGAGACATACCATCAGGCATTAAACCCATTTCTTTTAGTTTGGCACCAAGCTGTGGCGTAATGATGTCATGCATGGGTGGTCATTATGGGAGGACATGTAATGAAGACATTGCCACCATGGGTGCCGCCATTTTGGACTCCACACGCCTACCGCCCGGAGCACTGACCAGCACTGAAAATACATATACAGTACACACCTGACTTGTGAATGGAGCCATTATTGTCCTAAGACAGAAAAGAGCCTCCCCCAACCCATTGCCCTTAATGTAGTGGCATCTGTATCATCAATGGTGGTTGTGTCTTATACAGCCAATTCCAATAATTAATTAAGAAGTAAAGAATAACTGAATAGTATTAATATAAGTTTTTTTTTTTTAAAGAAGCCTTTATGTGGCACCTTTGGGTAAAGACACATGGAGCTACTAGTAGCAGCTACTTGTAGTGGCTACTAAAATAGCTCAACATGTGTTTTTAGCAGAGGCAATTCTCAGTATTGTCTACGGCAGGGTATTTTTTGGCATTTAGTAGCCATGAAAAAGTAGCTGCTACTAGTAGCTCCGTGTGTCTTCACCCGAAGGTGCTATTCCCCTTGCCAAGCACCCAGCACCCAATCTCAGTTATTTTGTGTAACAACCTTCAGGCTTTGGGTTATAATTATTGTACTCATCTCCTCTATTAAAAACTAAAGTATTGTGCAAAGGAAGTTTCCCCCACTTTCCTTTCTGGCACTGGGGTGACAGGAAGTGGAAACCCGCCCCATGACTATATGCAACTGATTCAGAGCTTTGTGGTTATGTCTAGAGGCAAGATGCTGTGTCATGGTATAAACTCATAGGACGGTGACATACAGCAGTTTAAAAATTACCATTAAGAGAAAATATACCCAAAGTATAACTAGTGCGTATCTTCCATTTATTTTCCATTAAACACAATAAATATACCCAAAGTATAACTAGTGCGTATCTTCCATTTATTTTCCATTAAACACAATAAATATACCCAAAGTATAACTAGTGTGTATCTTCCATTAAACACAATAAATATACCCAAAGTATAACTAGTGTGTATCTTCCATTAAACACAATAAATATACCCAAAGTATAACTAGTGTGTATCTTCCATTAAACACAATAAATATACCCAAAGTATAACTAGTGCGTATCTTCCATTTATTATCCATTAAACACATAATAACATGTAAGTTGCTCATTGCATGGACAGAATGTTCTCATTATACTTTCCTATATGGATAGGTAGGATGTACAATATTGTATGTATTGGCAGAATTACATATGGTCATTGCCCAGCAACGTTTCAACATGACAGCTAAGGGGGCTAGTGTTGTGGTCACTAAAGGAATGTTGACTTTGGTGGGACATCGGTTATGAGTTGGGTGTTGGGTTGGGTGTTGGGTTGGGTGTTGGGTTGGGTGTAGATGGGCAGGAAATTGAGTGGGAGCGTTTGATGACTAATCTATAAAACTAAATGAGCTTCCTACTCTGATTTAAGATACCCTACCTATATCCAAACTGAGCTGTAAGGGTAGAGTTTAACTAGAGTACTGTACTTGTTAGTCACAGTGGCTGCTACAGTTGGTGCCTCATAAACTCTGATCATAGACAGAGATATACCTAATGCACCTTTTGTCCTTCTTCAGCATTTCAAGAACATGGTCTATTCATTATGAAGTTTTAGTATACTGTAGTGTTATTATTTAATATTCAATAATAAGAGATATCAATCTATTGGATGCATGGACTACCCCTTAAGGCCCAAAACATTTTTCAATATTAAATACAAAATATACAGTAGCAGTAAATAATATAATAATGTATCCAAATATAAATTCATACCATACCAAATGACAGAGATACATACCTATATGTTGCCTAAGCTCCTTTCTTCTGATGCATTTGACCCCACTGGGGGCTTTATCAGAGGAGGTCTATATATTATTCCTATACAGTTTCTTTAGGTTGGATGCAACATCGTATAGCTAAAAATATTTATTTATATCAAGAACTGACAAATCTATCTCCTGTGTATTGTGTCTATTGTAAAGGTAGCCCTTTAGACAGATTTGGCAGCTTATCTGCCCGTGTATGGGCATCACTGATGGGCTTCCTCGACTGACAAGTGGCCTGAAATTGGCCAGATCTCGATGGGGCAGGTTTGATTTTTTCGTTGGATCGGTGACCGCATTGGCTCCTTGATGGGGTCCCCTAGCTGATGACACCTCTGCCATTTTAATTTGCCCGAATTAGCCCAATATTTCCTACCCGTAGGTGGGCATAATGGGAGAAGATCCGCTCACTTGCTTAACTCGCCAAACAAGCAGATCTTACAGTGTATGGCTACCTTAACTCTGTGTGTATTGCATGGTGTACAAGTTTTGAACCCAAACATACATTTTGGCTCTACCTGGTACCCAACAAGGTTGTGGAATAGTCACACTTCTATAGTTCAAGGTATATCACAAAAATCAAATTAGTATTTACCCTAGATGTTATCCTAGTTGTCTTTCAAGCTGGGAGAAGTTGTCCACTGCCATTAAGGAGGCCAGTGCCGAGCTGTGGAACCAAACTTGACAGTACAATGAATAATACAGCTATTGGTGTACATAATGCAGAGTGAGGAAGGAGCCCACTGCAAGTTTCAGAGAGGTGTTGTTACATATTGTAGCCATAAACTTTTAATCAAGAGGATGGGGCATAGGGTTATTTACAAACATTGGGTAAAATTGCTCCTGGACAGTATACAGTAGAGGAGCCAGTGGGACAAGTCCCACCCAATAGCTGCACTGTTGCCTCAGCTCCAACTACACAGTGGTTGGCACAGGATATGGTGCTTAAAGGGTTACACACGATAAATGTAAACAAGGCACCTGGGCCAGATGGAATACACCCTCGGGTACTGAGAGAGCTAGGGGCAGAATTGCAGTGGCCCTTGTTTCTGATATTCTCAGACTCTCTTTCATCAGGTATGGTACCTAGGGATTGGAAGAAGGCGAATGTCATTCCCATATTTAAAAAGGGAGTAAGATCTCAGCCTGGCAATTATAGGCCTGTAAGTTTGACATCCGTGGTGGGCAAGTTATTTGAAGGCTTGTTAAGGGATCACATACAAAATTATGTAGTGGAGAATGGCATTATGAGCAGTAATCAGCATGGCTTTATGAAGGACAGGTCATGTCAGACCAATTTAATTGCTTTTTATGATGAGGTAAGTAAGAAGCTGGACAGTGGGGATGCAGTAGATATCATCTATTTGGATTTTGCGAAAGCATTTGATACCGTTCCCCACAAACGACTGCTTTCTAAGCTAAGGTCTATTGGTCTTAGTGAAGTCGTTTGCACATGGATAGAAAACTGGCTACAGGATCGGGTACAGAGGGTGGTTGTTAATGGCACATTCTCTACTTGGAATAAGGTCCTCAGTGGGGTCCCTCAGGGTTCTGTACTGGGTCCACTTTTGTTTAATTTGTTCATAAATGACTTAGGGGAGGGTATTATGAGTAATGTATCAGTGTTTGCAGATGACACAAAACTCTGCAGACCAGTCAATTCTATCCAGGATGTGACATCCCTGCAGCAGGATCTTGACCAACTGGCAATCTGGGCAGCTAAGTGGCAGATGAGATTTAATGTGGATAAATGTAAGGTCATGCACCTGGGATGTAAAAATATGCAAGCCCCGTATACCCTTAATGGGACTGCACTAGGCAAATCCATAATGGAGAAGGACCTTGGAGTCCTTGTAGATAATAAACTTGGCTGTAACAAGCAATGCCAGGCAGCAGCTGCAAGGGCAAACAAGGTTTTGAGCTGTATTAAAAGGGGTATAGATTCACGGGAGGAGGGGGTTATTCTTCCCCTTTACAGAGCGCTGGTAAGGCCCCATCTAGAATATGCTGTTCAGTTTTGGTCTCCAGTGCTCAAACGGGACATTACTGAGTTAGAGAGGGTCCAGAGAAGGGCAACTAAGCTGGTAAAGGGTATGGAAAGTTTCAGTTATGAAGAAAGACTGGCCAAGTTGGGTCTGTTTACACTGGAGAAGAGGCGCTTAAGAGGTGACATGATAACTATGTATAAATATATAAAGGGATCATATAATAACCTTTCTAATGTTTTATTTACCAGTAGGTCCTTCCAACGGACACGAGGGCACCCACTCCGTTTAGAAGAAGGGAGGTTCCATTTAAACGTTCGGAAAGGATTTTTTACAGTGAGAGCTGTGAAGTTCTGGAATTCCCTCCCCGAATCAGTCGTGCTGGCTGATACATTATATAACTTTAAGAAGGGGCTGGATGGATTCTTAGCAAGTGAGGGAATACAGGGTTATGGGAGATAGCTCTTAGTACTAGTTGATCCAGGGACTGGTCCGATTGCCAACTTGGAGTCAGGAAGGAATTTTTTCCCCTCTGTGGCAAATTAGAGAGGCTTCAGATGGGGTTTTTTGCCTTCCTCTGGATCAACTAGTAGTTAGGCAGGTTATATATAGGCATTATGGTTGAACTTGATGGACGTATGTCTTTTTTCAACCCAACTTACTATGTTACTATGTTACTATGTAATTCATGGCAACCAATCAAATTTTTGCTTTCATTTTTCAACCTGCTGCTTGCTGATACAAAAGCCAGATTGGTTGCTATGGGTTGCTGCCTATGTGCAAGTGTGCCCAGTGTTTATTAATGAGCCCGGTTGGATAGAAGAGAAAGCTTAAATCCTAAACTTGCACTTGAATCTGGCACTGGTTAGCGTGTTCACAAATATAATGCACCCAGTAACCCTCACATCTACCCCTATGTTATTTGTCACTAACCACGCCCTCAGTTGTAGGTGCGGTTGCTATTCCCCACCATGTGACCGCAGCACTTCAGTCATCATGTCATTTATTTCCTGGTAAAACAATTTCTAAACTTCTGCATTTCAACATACGCACTCATCACCCCATGAATGATGATCCTTAACCCTTATTATGCAGAAGTTTATTCCAGGGGCAAAACCTTGCAACCATTTGCCCTGTGTAAAATATTCAGAAGTTTTATAGTTACTGTATATTAATAGGTACATAAAGGTTATCAATGCACTAGAGTGCTGTATGCCCAGTCTGGTCTGGTTACCAAAGGGCAGTGCTGCAAAAAAGCACATAATACCCGGATGATGAAAATGACATCTAGGAGGTCCTGCCCCTGTCCCACCTACCAAATTCCCCGACACTGAACAGAAAGAGAGGAAGCCATGCCAGTTACCCTTGTACATCTGTATGTCTTTGCTTTAAGAATAAAGGGTTGAAGGTACACTGGTTTCACCTATAATTCATGCTTTCAGGCCTATGGTAAATGGGAAGCCATTTTCATGGCAATGTGGCCTTTCATGTACTTGAATTGCTGTGAGTTGTAGATGTGAAAAGGAAATACTCAGAATTACCTAGAAACAGTCTTGCTTAGGGACTAGAGCGCAGCCTGAGGGAAGGGCGATAGTGACAGGGCTAGGAAGGGTGTGGGGGAAGTGATGTAGGGTCGAAGGAGGCGGGGCAAAGTGATATAGGGAGACAGGAAGGGTAACTCAGTGCCATTTTGCGTGAAGAAGCAGCATCCCACCCCCTGCCCTTGATTGATTCGTTTGTACATACATTAAGGATAATTTAGGTGCATGGGACTTTAATGCTTGCCATGGGGTCCCTAGCCCAGGTATTGTTATGGCTAAGTAGCCAACTGAAAGTGATGCAGGCTCTTGGCCAAGGGTGGGTAAACTATGGCCCACGTCTGGCCCATTGGTCTTTGTAATCCGGCCTGCCGACTCCGCAAGTCTCATCACGCGAGACGCCAAGACTCGAGTGATGAGACTTGTGGAGTCGGTGGGCCGGATTAACTGCATGTAAGCGCAGTGACGCAAAACCTAGAGGACTGACGAGCGGAGACGGCGTAACGCTGACCCGGCCCGTCTGTCTGTCAAATTTTAAAAGTCAATGTGGCCCCTGAGCCAAAAGGTTTGCCCATTCCTGCTCTTGGCAGATGTGGGTCCCACAAGAATGGTGACAATTGGTTGCCTGGTTTCACTTGCCCACCCAACCATTAGGGGTTAGGAGGCTGGCATATCAGGCAGCCCTGGTGGATTTACAATGGTTGATTCTTGGCAAGCATTCTTTGTAAACAAGGTTTTTCCTTTTTGTAAGTTTGTATACCTATTGGTTTGTTAAAACTGATATGTTGATATTAATGTATCTGTATCTTAAAACTGTAATTAAAGTTGTGGCCTTTTCAGTCCCAAAATGGATGTTATTATTGTGCCCTTAAAGGAGAAGGAAAGTCATTTTGGCATTTTACTGCCAATAGATTTGCCACATTAGTGCCACCTAGAACAAAATATTTATTCAGCAGAAACCGTTACCATACCTGAGTAAACAGCTTTAGAAGCTCTCTCCATTTGCTTAAGATAGCAGCTGCCATTTTAAGTAGCTTCCTTCCTGCAGCTCTAGCCGTTATAGCTCAGATCACACATTCCTAAGGGAGGGGGGAGGGAGTTCTTAGCATTCTGGTGGAAGGGGGGAGCAGGAGAGAGGAGAGAACTGTGCAGACTCTGGCCCCGGGAATTAAGGATGTTTCTGAGAGAGGAAGTCAGACAGTGGAACATCATGTTTACAAAAAAAGAGACAAGAAATCCTGTTTCTTTTGATAGAGGACTCAGTGTAGCATTTGCCACATTAGTGCCACCTAGAACAAAATATTTATTCTGCAGAAAGCTTTACTATACCTGAGTAAACAGTTTTAGAAGCTCCCTCCATTTACTTAAGACAGCAGCTGCCATTTTAAGTAGCTTCCTTCCTGCAGCTCTAGCCATTATAGCTCAGATCACACATTCCTAAGGGAGGGGGGAGGGAGTTCTTAGCATTCTGGTGGGAGGGGGGAGCAGGAGAGAGGAGAGAACTGCGCAGACTCTGGCCCCGGGAATTAAGGCTGTTTCTGAGAGAGGAAGTCAGACAGTGGAACATCATGTTTACAAAAAAAAAGACAAGAAATCCTGTTTCTTTTGATAGAGGACTCAGTGCAGCGTTTCTGTGACTGCTTATGGCTGTATTTACATAGACCTTTCTGATAAAGCTTACTTAGTTTTTACCTTTCCTTCTCCTTTCCAATGAAGGGAATACATGTACAAGGGATGAGTTAAGGCAGTGATCCCCAACCAGTGGCTCCTGAGCAACATGTTGCTCCCCAACCCCTTGGATGTTGCTCTCAGTGCCCCCAAACCAGGGAGTTATTTCTAAATTCCTGACTTGGGGGTAGGGATGTAGCTAACCTCAAAAAAAAAGTTCGCGAACTTCCGCCGAAAATTGCGAATATTCGCGAACTTTGCGAACCCCATAGACTTCAATGGGAAGGCGAACTTTAAAACCTAGAAAAGCCATTTCTGCCCAGAAAACTGATTTTAAAGTTGTTTAAAGGGTGCCACGACCTGGACAGTGGCATGCAGGAGGGGGATCAAGGGCAAAAACCTCTGAAAAATTGACACACGCCGTTTTTCGAAATGATCGGTAATTTTGCGACTTTTTCGTATTTTCCGGCGCTTTCGTAAAGTTATCGTAAGTTTTGCGACTTTTTCGGAGCTTTCGTAACGTTATCGTATGTTTTGCGACTTTTTCGGAGCTTTCGTAACGTTATTGTAAGTTTTGCGACTTTTTCGGATCATTCGTACCGTTATCGTAAGTTTTGCGACTTTTTCGGATCATTCGTACCGTTATCGTAAGTTTTGCGACTTTTTCGGATCATTCGTAACGTTATCGTAAGTTTTGCGACTTTTTCGGATCATTCGTAACGTTATCGTAAGTTTTGCGACTTTTTCGTACCGTTATCGTAAGTTTTGCGATTTTTTCGGAGCATTCGTACCGTTATCGTAAGTTTTGCGATTTTTTCGGTGCCGGCGAACCCAAATTGCGAACATCACGAAAAGTTCGCGAATTTGTGGACTTGCGAACACCCGATGTTCGCGCGAATTAGTTCGCCGGCGAACAGTTCGCTACATCTCTACTTGGGGGCAAGTTTTGGTTGGATAAAAACCAGACATACTGCCAAACAGAACCTTCTGTAGGCTTCTAGTCCATATAGAGGCTACCAAATAGCCAATAACAGCCCTTAATTGGCACCCGCAGGAACATGTTTTATGCTTGTGTTGCTCCCCAAATCTTTTTACATTTGAATGTGGCTCACAAGTAAAAAAAGGTTGGGGATCCCTGAGTTAAGGGGTAACTTTGGTGGGGTATCTTTCCTTCGTGCCTGATGCTGCCCTTGTCATACTGTACATCTGATCATATATAGGCCTTATAGTTCCCCCATTAGAGGGTGAGATTTCATGCATTCTCCTTCATTGACCTCAGCCAGGGCATTTACATTAGGCAAAGTTCCCTTCAGTGTTGCCTGAGTGTGTATCTAGAATCCTGGCTGAAAGCGAGACGGGACTGAAGTTATTAGTCAGGGTTACAGAAAATAAACATTGTCTCATGATGTGTCTCTTCCAAGCACGATGGCAGGAGAAGTGATTAAATCTCGCTTTCTCTGGTATGTTCCGCTGTGTGTCACGGGCTCCTTCCCGATAAACAGAGGAAGGTTAAGATCTAGCCGCTAGTCTTGTAATATAAAGGAATTCAAACTATGATTTGATCTCCTGAGCAGATGTTCAGCAAATATTTCAGTTATTAAATAGTTTTTCATGTGCAGGCTATAAAAGGATGAGTACGAGGATTGTGTGTGCTCAATGCATCGCCCACCAGATAATTAGCTTTTCAGTTCAAATTAAAAGGCCAAGCGGCTGTACGGTAAATTTATTCTATAAGACAGGCTTGGGCGTAGCCAATTTGTTTTGTGATTTGCCACCTGGCATTCTCTGTCAGACACCTGGCTCCTATTGTGTTTGTGTATTTCATTTAGTGTGTGGTTGCATTCATCCAATGAACGCCCTCAGCTGTGTGTTGGATATTAAAAGGGAAACTATCACTATTTACGCAGTGTGGGGCTATGGGGGGCGGAGAGAGGACTCGCATTCTAATATGGGGCAGTTACTATGATTTATACTATGGCAAATGCCAAACAATAAAAGAAATGAAATTGATTTATATGTATATGTATGTATATATAGGCTAAACTCATTGTTGTGACTGTACCGCCCAGGCACCACTGCAATATCACTGGTAAAGTCAATACAAATCAAAATATCCCCAAGCCATTTCCAAATCTTGCCCAATGATAGGTCTCATACTGCTGGGTTGACTCTTGGCCTTTTTTTTTTTACTTTGCTTTTCCACTGCCCACCATGATCATGATCTAACTCTGATGATGCTTTTTGCTTGACCCTTTTGGTGCATTGTTATTACATTGCAATCCCCAGTACCCAACTTTATCCCATATACTTACTTGCAACTCTGAAGGCCAAGTGACCCCAAAGTGTTCCTAAAGACTTGGATCCAATTCCCTAATCCAGGTTAAACCCACACAAATCAAAGCCGCCAAGAGGTTATAACCCAGTAACCTAATGTGGTTCCATATATCAAATTCATTGTTCAGAGATACGTGAACAATACCCTAACACAGGTTCCACCCTTCACACCTAGGTTATGCACAAATTCATATTGCTCATGTTGGCATAATGGCTTACAGGAGAAGGAAAGGTAAAAACTAAGTAAACTCAGAAAGGTCTATGTAAATACAGCCATAAGCACTCACAGAAACGCTGCACTGAGTCCTCTGTCAAAAGATTTGTTGTCTCGGTTTTCCTCTACCAGAGACACGCAGCTCTCTCCTCTCTCCCCCCTCCCTGAAAAATGATAAGAACTCTCTCCCCCCCTTAGGAATGTGTGATCTGAGCCAATCAGCAGGAAGCTTCCACATAGTCTTACAAACTGAGCATGTCTTGGTCTCGGTGCAGGAGCGAGGCATTATGGGAACTTTTTTTACAGAATTCAGCGTTTCTGAACATCTGAATGGGAGAAATATGGGGAGGCTTAAGGGCACTATTGAGACAACTAAAGGTTGCAGCTTGAGATTAACCCTTTATAAGCCTTTCCTTCTCCTTTTAAGAAATTGGTGTCATACCAAAATCCTAATCCAATGTCTCATTTCCACATTAGAATTTAGGAAAAGTCAAACACTGCATAATGTGTGCAGAAGAATAAGAAGCCTACACTTGTCTAGAACTATCAGAGTTGGAATGGGGTACCCGACGCCCACTGGGGTACCCGACTCACGAGCCCAACCATCCAGCAAGCTAAGGGCTCACCGCCCAGCCAAAGCCATTCTCATTCTGCTTTGCTTCTTACTTCTCTGTTAAAAATTAAAGATGGCTGTGTGCACCTAAGAGATAAGAAGGTAGCGGAGCGGGGAGGGGTGGTGGCTGAGGGCTCCTGTCTTGTGGGTCCCTTTCACCTGACACTTCTTACAAAGTTTATTAAATGGAAAGTGCCATGGCTGTGCTCAAGGTAATTTGCTCAGAGGTTAACCTGTCACTTCCCTGTGTCCATTACTTTTCATTTAACAATATAACAACTCTTGACAGGTGGACTGAGGTGGTTTTTCCTGCATTGTTTTCCATAGGCCATAGGATTTAGCAGAATCCAAAAAGTGCTGGCTTTTGGCTGAAAATCCTGGGAAAACAGGTGTTATTTCAAACCCATCAGTTAATCGAGCTTCTCCAGCAGAATCCTGCATTGTAATCTGTTTTTCTAAAACACAAACTTTTTTATACTAAGTTTTGAAATTTCACATTGGGCTAGCCATATTCTTCCTTTCCCAGGGTGCCACCGCCATGTGACCTGTGCTCTGATAAACTTCACTCACACTTTACTGCGATGCAAGTTGGAGTGATATCCCCACTCCTTCCCAGGAGCCGATCAGCAGAACGATGGGAAGGGAGCAAGATAGCAGCTCCCAGTAGGTATCAGAATAGCACTCAATAGTAAGAAATCCAAGTCCGGCTTGGGACTCCTCCAGTTACATGGGAGTAGGAGAAACAATAGGTTAGCTGAAAGCAGTTCTAATGTGTAGCCCTGGCTCCTTCTGAAAGCTCAGACTCAGGCACACTTTACTGCTGCGCTGCAAGTTGGAGTGATATCCCCTCCCCCAGCAGCCGATCAGCAGAACAATGGGAAGGGAGCAAGATAGCAGCTCCCAGTAGATATCAGAATAGCACTCAATAGTAAGAAATCCAAGTCCGGCTCAGGACTCCTCCAGTTACATGGGAGTAGGAGAAACAATAGGTTAGCTGAAAGCAGTTCTAATGTGTAGCGCTGGCTGAAAGCTCAGACTCAGGCACACTTTACTGCTGCGCTGCAAGTTGGAGTGATATCCCCTCCCCCCTCCCCCAGCAGCCGATCAGCAGAACAATGGGAAGGGAGCAAGATAGCAGCTCCCAGTAGATATCAGAATAGCACTCAATAGTAAGAAATCCAAGTCCGGCTTGGGACTCCTCCAGTTACATGGGAGTAAGAGAAAACAATAGGTTGGCTGAAAGCAGTTCTAATGTGTAGCGCCGGCTCCTTCTGAAAGCTCAGACTCAGGCACAATGCACTGAGATGGCGCCTACACACCAATATTACAGCTAAAAATACATTTGTTGGTTCAAGAATAAAAGTTTAAATGGCTGATTGAAAAGCCCAGTGTTGCATGTTCACTTTATATTACTAGAGATTATTGCAAATATGTTTTTCTGCTCAAAGCACTGAGCAATATTGTACATATAGTTCAAATTAAATTTATCAGCGCGGCAGCCTACGTTTAACCGATATCCGTAGCGGCCTTCATTTTCATCCACTCGTTTCATCGACTCTTTACCATAGTCTTTGTAGAATTCGTTCATGTTAATTAGTCACAGCCGCAAGTCGAAAGCCGCTAAATTGAATTTAGTGACCAAACTGGCATTTGTTGGTTTCTCAGGATACATTTGTGGAAATGGGATCTGTAACTAAGTGGAAACGAAGCATCCTGTCGCTTCATATAAAATCCATAAGAAATGACGGCCTGTGTTTTGCTCCCTTGTGGTCAATAGACCTTTCCTTTCTTAGCGAAGACAAAGAGATTCCATAAAGGGCTTCAGGCATTGCAGATTGTGGTATTCTATAATGGGTGCCGTTCCAGAGAAATGAGCACCAGGAAGCAAACATTCTGCACAGAAAACAAATAAGCTCTTGTGTCTTCAGGTCATGGAATTTGGAACAGTCATATTAATTACATTTCATATCATCATGGTGTTCTCAATTAAAATGCAACATACAACTTTTTTTTAGTCTTTGTTCTGTTTAAAAATCAGGATAGTTTGAGTGTTTTTGTACCCCACTGTACCTACCCAGAAATCCAGAATAATTGTGCCTGCCGCAATCTGGGGCAACATTTTGCACTGGTTTGGGAATTGCCCTCCAATGGGTGCCTGTGAGGAATGGGTGCCTGTGAGGAATGGGTGCCTGTGAGGAGTGGGTGACTGTTAGGAATGGGTGCCTGTAAGGAATGGGTGCCTTGGAGAAATGGGTACCTGTTAGGAATGGGTGCCTGTAAGGAATGGGTGCCTTGGAGAAATGGGTGCCTGTTAGGAATGGGTGCCTGTAAGGAATGGGTGCCTTGGAGAAATGGGTGCCTGTTAGGAATGGGTACCTTGGAGAAATGGGTGCCTGTAAGGAATGGGTGCCTTGGAGAAATGGGTGCCTGTTAGGAATGGGTACCTTGGAGAAATGGGTGCCTGTAAGGAATGGGTGCCTTGGAGAAATGGGTGCCTGTTAGGAATAGGTGCCTTGGAGAAATGGGTGCCTGTTAGGAATGGGTGCCTGTTAGGAATGGGTGCCTTGGAGAAATGGGTACCTGTTAGGAATGGGTGCCTGTAAGGAATGGGTGCCTTGGAGAAATGGGTGCCTGTTAGGAATGGGTACCTTGGAGAAATGGGTGCCTGTTAGGAATGGGTGCCTGTAAGGAATGGGTGCCTTGGAGAAATGGGTGTCTGTATGGAATGGGTACCTTGGAGAAATGGGTGCCTGTTAGGAATGGGTGCCGGTGATTAATGGGTGCCTGTAAGGAATGGGTGCCTTGGAGAAATGGGTGCCTGTGAGGAATGGGTGCCTGGGAGGAATAGGTGCCTGTTAGGAATGAGTTCCTGTGAGGAATGGGTGCCTGTGAGGAATGGGTGCTTGCGAGTAAAGAAGTGGCATGAAGGCAGGCCATGGGAGTACACTATATGCCTACTGCATGTTGAGTTAGTGCAACAGAGTGGACCCTATACTTACCACCCTGCCGGGGCAGGTATCAGGTATAGTACAGAGCTGCCATGTAGAAGAACCCACTATACCTTGCATGTTGTGTACCAAAATGGGATCAACTGGCAAATTAGTGAATGGGCTAGGGTAGCAAGTTTATTATCTGTCTTGTTAATTTTCTAAAGCTTGAAGGCCTCAACAATACATTTCTTAAGTTGAACAAGGTTTTTTAGATCTCTATGGTAACTCATCGGAGGAGTTCTCTAGAACACTTGAGAATTCATAATTAAATGGAAAAAATATAGTAAAAATATGTAGATTCAAATCCATATTTATGTGCCCATTGATTTTAATTGGCCTTAGAACCTCTGAGCATGAGGCAACAAAGGCTGTGCACCTTATGTAATAAAGTAATACAGGTATGGGACCTGTTATCCAGAATGCTCAGGACCTGTTGGGGACCCCCGGATAAGGGGTCTATGCGTAATTTGGATTTCCATACCTTAAGTCTGCTAAAAAACAATAATTACATAAACCCAATAGGACTGTTCTGCCCCAATAAGGGGTAATTATATCTTAGTTGGGATCAAGTACAGGTACTGTTTTATTATTACAGAGAAAAGGGAATCATTTAACCATTAAATAAACCCAATAGGGCTGTTCTGCCCCCAATAAGGGGTAATTATATCTTAGTTGGGATCAAATACAAGTACTGTTTTATTATTACAGAGAAAAGGGAATCATTTAACCATGAAATAAACCCAATAGGGCTGTTCTGCCCCAATAAGGGGTAATTATATCTTAGTTAGGATCAGGTACAAGGTACTGTTTTTTTATTATTTATATTGTAAAATATGGAGGTTATTATATCACACTGCTGGGTTCCTTGCCTGGAATTGGTTACAAGGTCTTGTAATATTAATATAAAGTGTAGACAGAATCATTTTGCCCAGTTCATGTTCCAACAAGAACCAGCTTCATTTGGGGCAGGCTAATCAAGTCCCAAAACCATAGTGACTCACCCACAGTATAGTACATTGTGTCTGCTGATTTCCTTTGATTCCAACCGTATAATTATTCCTCGCTAAGGTGAATTTGTGTCATTGCTGTACTTGCCTTAGGAGATAACAAATATATGTTTGTAACCATTAAATATTTCATCATATAAAAAATACAGGCTTCATCAGACCCACTGAATATGTCATTTGTTAGTGATAGTGTGTACAAGTCAGCTCTGCCCAGGGCACGGCAATGGTGTGCAATATTGGGGGCATTTCAGAAGGACCCACATGCCCTGATCTACAAAGGGGACTGAAATGGTTGAAAAAGCACAAATAAAAGGACTGTTTTATGCCTTGGAAATTGCTCTTTACATATACTATACAAGAAGCTACCAACATACTTTTACCCATATGAAGTGTGAGTTCCATACTATGGTTATTTAACTAAAGTCAAGTCAAGTTGTTTGCATCTTGTCAAAGGAAGCAAGTGCCCAGTTCAAGTTGGGAAAGTTATTAGACACAAGTAGACAAACTCTAAGAATTACAGAATAGCCACATCTACAGTAGAGGGTAATTTCTTGATGGCTACAAGACGTTTTGCTCAGCAGTCCAGGTATTCTGGAATTCCACGTTTGTATCTTAGTTGGGATCAAGTACAGGTACTGTTTTATTATTACAGAGAAAAGGGAATAATTTAACCATTAAATAAACCCAATAGGGCTGTTCTGCCCCAATAAGGGGTAATTATATCTTAGTTGGGATCAAGTACAGGTACTGTTTTATTATTACAGAGAAAAGGGAATCATTTAACCATGAAATAAACCCAATAGGGCTGTTCTGCCCCAATAAGGGGTAATTATATCTTAGTTGGGATCAAGTACAGGTACTGTTTTATTATTACAGAGAAAAGGGAATCATTTAACCATTAAATAAACCCAATAGGACTGTTCTGCCCCCAATAAGGGGTAATTATATCTTAGTTGGGATCAAGTACAGGTACTGTTTTATTATTACAGAGAAAGGGAATCATTTAACCATGAAATAAACCCAATAGGGCTGTTCTGCCCCAATAAGGGGTAATTATATCTTAGTTGGGATCAAGTACAGGTACTGTTTTATTATTACAGAGAAAAAGGAAATCGGTTTTAAAAATCTGAACTATTTGATTAAAATGGAGTCTATGGGAGACAGACTTTCCGTAATTCTGATCTTTCTGGATAACGGGTTTCCAGATAACGGATCGCATACCTGTACTACTAGTTGCAGTAGTGATACAAATGGAACAGACGTTATTGTTGTATAAGATACACTTGGTGCAGAAAACACACCGTTAATTTCGATGGGATAAAGGAATGGCTTACATACCCTTACACTGAGTTTCGAGCTCATATATGAATTATATAGTCATCGCCGGTATCCAATGCTTAAGACAATTACCATTATTATGGTTTTTATGAGTACGGAAAACGCTGCAGCCAAGACAAACAGTATGACAGCACCGATTGCACATATTCAGAGTGGCAGGGATCTGTACCGACATGAATCTGTGCCCTTACGGAACATGAAGTGCCTTTAGAAACAGGACCTACTTTCCTTTTGAAGCCAGAGGCTCATCTCCTGTTCCTTAAACTTGAAACCTGCCGTCCCCACCCTTTTGCCATCTCACAGGAAGAATAAAGTCATTGCTGGCACAATATAACACAATTTATGTATTGAAATGAGATTTACCATGTGTTGAAATACGGGAAAGCTATTCAGATCGTACTGTATGCAACGTTCCCTCTAATTTTTTATAGGCTGTGTGCGCAAAAAATATCATCCGTGCGCATTTTAAAGCAAGATTAAATTTTTGTGCGCTACAGAATGTTTGTTGGAGTTCAGTTATGGGCATTTTTGCGCAGGTCTTTCAGTTTGTCTAAATCAAGTTACAAAAATTTAATTTTTGTGCGCGCTATTTTAATTTGTGTGCGCGGGTTCGGAAAGTCGTGTGCGCGCGCACACGCGCACAGCTTAGAGGGAACAGTGACTGTATGGTTTCCTTAACTCGTTAAACGGAGCCTTGACCCCATTATGCAATATTCGTGTCATTGAAGTGGGAAAAAAAAAGCATTGTCATAGCCCATAACAACTGTGGGGTAAAAAAAGAGTTGCCGTATATACTCGAGTATAAGCTGATCCGAATATAAGCCGAGGTACCTAATTTTACCTAAGAAAACTGGAAAAACTTATTGACTCGAGTATAAGCCTAGGGTGGGAAATGCAGCAGCTACTGCTAAGTTTCAATAATCAAGATAAATACCAATACAATTACATTAAATGGGGCATCAGTGGGGTATATGTTTTTCAATTTTTATTAAACAGTAAACTAGCTCTGTAAGTGGAGAAGAGGGTCAACAAAAACAATATGGTATCAACAATGATACCTTAAGAGTACTACCCCCTTAGCTCAATCAGCAACCAAGCTAAAACACAAAAGTTAAGTGTTAAAATCCTTCAAAACTATATATAGTTTATATAGAAAATAAAGTGGAATGTCTAGTGCAGAATGGGACAGGTGAGGATGGAAGATGAACATGAATTTGGGAGCGGGCCGGGGCACTGGAGGGTCTGGTTGCGGGTGGCCTAAATTGCACACAAAGGACAGAGGGTGCTAGTCTGGAGGGACCCGTGGCACCCGACTCGAGGGTGACTTTTTCAGCACATTTGGGTGCTGAAAAACTAGGCTTATACTCGAGTATATACAGTATTTATAATCCCATCTCTAAAGCCTTATGTGTTTCATGTCCAAAATGGGAATAGCTCTTAGGCCTAGGCTGAAAGCTAAGCCATAAATGCAGACCATGTGTGGGCTCAGAGTTATCGTCCCCATCATTTTCATACCATGGTGATCGGTCATTTACAAAATTAAGGTCGAACAATAGAATCTGCTCACGTATTGTGTATCTGTCGATATTATTGTGGGACCTACAGTGGGATTCACTTTCATATGACTGGTGTCTGGCAACTATTTCCTACAATTTCAGGCTGAATGTTAGTTTTAGATTGTTGCATTTAAACATACAATCAATATCTGAATATTCATTGGAAGAAGACTAAAATCTGAACGTGCTTTTTGGGCATGAAATGAATAATTCTTCAGAGACGTTGTCATAAATAAAAAGCCCAGATCTGAACAATTAGTTCATGGAAACCAGGGAATTCAATGTTACCAATACTTTAGAGGAGCCTGTATCACTCCATTATGAAATATGAAGACTAGTAGTTAGAATGATTCCATACCCAGAATCTGAAGACCATGTCCAATTTGCAGCTGGGATCTGACCAATATATAACCAAACTGCCCTGTTAAACAGTTTGTTAGGAATAAAGTATAGTTTTTTGGGTGGAAGTCAGTGCTACACTTTATGAACCTCTGTGCCAGAGTATCTCATACCAGCACATGACTATGTAAAATAAAACATTTCATAAAGTGGCCCCTCTCTGGAGATTTTGATCAAAGCTCAGGTTACACAAGCCTCAAAAGATAAGAAGACATTTGAAATACTTTCAGTATCATTTATATGCAGGTGATACTTTATCTTTCCTCTCCAGACCTGCCCGCAGTTCCAGCTCGTGTTACAGACTAGATTTATATCTTCTCTCTGTATAAAAATCACCATGGACAAAGCTGAACTTGTTATCTTCCCACCATCCACTTCTGTTCCCCTGCCCGACATCACTATCAGTGTTGAAAACAGAAGAGTCTCTCCTTATTCATCCCCTTTATTCATTTCCTACATTCAGAAACTTGCAAAACTCATGTCACTTTTACCCAGGAACATTTCCATTATTTGATCCTGCCTCACACAAAAGATGGTCAAAATTTTCATTTATGCCCTTGATATTTCTGTTACAGACGACTGTTACACACTGCTCTGTTGAGTCACTCTGTCTAAACTGACTACACTGCAATCCATAATGACCTGCTGCCAGACTCATACAATGCTCCTCCTGCTCAACAATTGTTGCCCCACTCCAAGATCCTTGTACAAGACGCTCAATGATACTGCACCACCATACATCACTTCTCTAATTACCTTTGGTCTGCACTTGACCTTCTCTCCTTCTCGTTTATTACCTCTTCTTACTGCCACATCCAGCACTTTTCACATATTCTCTAGAACAGTGATCCCCAACCACTGGCTAGTGAGTAACATGTTGCTCACCTTCCCCTTTGATGTTGCTCCCAGTGGCCTCAAAGTAGGTGCCAGTTTTACATTTCTGGCTTGGAGGCAAGTTTCGGAAGAACAGAGACACAGTTTCACTCCAAGCAGAGCCTCCTGCAGGCCAGCAGCCCACATGGGGCTACCAAATAGCCAATCACAGCTCTTATTTGAACTTTTTTATGCTTGTGTGGCTCACCAACACTTTTAACTTGTGAGTGAGGCTCACAAGCAAAAAAGGTTGGGGATCCCTGCTCTATAAATACCTCCCCTCTCTCAATAGACACTCCCAGTACCTTCAGGTTTTCAAATGATCACTTACAACCCACCTTTTCATTCAAGCCTATAACCTAAGGCCCTCAGCAACTTGACCGCCTTCCTAATCCCCTAATCTTTGCTCACACACTAACTACTGGTTTTCCATTTTTCAATAGGCACCGACCATTACTATCCAACCAACAGGAACTCTATGACCAAACCACATACCCCTCACTGCATGTCTCAATTCTTCTCTGTCTTAGATTATAAGATCCCACAAGCAGGACACCCTAACCCAGTGATCCCCAACCAGAGGCTCTTGAGCAACATGTTGCTCACCAACCCCTTGACGTTGCTCCCAGTGCCTCAAAGCAGGTGCTTATTTTTGAATTTCTGGCTTTTGGTTGCATAAAAACCCAGTATAATTGCCAAACAGAGCCTTCTGTAGGCTTCCAGTCAAGATAGGAGCTACCAAATAGCCAATTATAGCTCTAATTGGCACCTCCAGGAACTTTTTTCATGCTTGTGTTGCTCTCCAAAACTTTTTCCATTCGAGTGTGACTCACAGGTATAAAAGGTTGGGGATCCCTGCCCTATTCATGGTACAACAAGCAAGAATTAGACAAATAAAATAATAAGTAACAAATATGGTTTCTTATAAACCTAGGCTCATTCCACATAAAGTGCTAATACTTGCACATAGTTTTCAATGTTTATTTCCTGTGCTTTTTCCCCAGATTCCATATGCATGTAAGTGAGAAAGCTGATACACTAGAAGCCTCATTACATTTTAGTGCCGATGTTTATGCAGCAAGGAATGGCCATAAGTGCACTGTCATCAATCATTAGCATTACACCCAGAGGAAAGCCACACAAACACAGGGAGACCATAGCAACACCACACAGATAAAGTTTATCTCCCAGGGAGGCAGAAACGGAAGAGATATCATAAACACCTTTAGCCAGTTCAAGCATTAGACAGCATTCACGAGGGATATATTTTTCATAGAAAGGAGGAAAACAAAATAAGCGGTCATGACCCAACACTGCAGAAAAAAAGATTTACACGTTCGGTGCAGGAATCAGCACTTCACAGAGTGGCTGCTGGATCCACTTTGATGGCTCCTCGGTGTTAGGGCTTGTTCAGTAGAAGAATTTACAGAGTGGTTATGTTTTTCTCATGTTTATTATCAGCCTTTCTAATGTCTGTATATTCATTTTACGGGTGACGGTGATTGATAGCTATGTGCTTTTATTGGCTATTCAGTTGGCTGGTCAAAGACCAGTTATGGATTGGTTGGTATGAGTAACTGTATTACTCCAAAGTTGCACCTGTGACAACTGTTAGCAGTCTTTTTATTTATCACTGGGGAGACATGGCAGTTAACAAATACACAAAGGGGGTTCAGCCATTAGTAAAATATGGACATGTCTCCAACGAAGGAGGTAGGCAACACAAAAACCAATACTCCATATGGTCATAATAACCTCCAGTCAAGCTGCCTTAAGGTGGCCATACACCGGCAGTTTTAGTCTGCCAATTTGGGCCCTTTAGACCAATTCAGCAACTTAATTGCTCATGTATGGGGGGCCTCCGATGGGCCTACCCAACCAGTATTGGGCAGGTTTGATTTTCCCATTGGATCAAGGACCACATTGGCTCATTTATGTGGTCCTTGGTTCGATGGCTTGAATTCCCATTGTTGCAATCCAATCGTTTGGCCCTAGGGCCAAATGACTGGATTTTCTGGATATCGCCCACCTTAGGTGGGAATATCAGGGGAAAGATCTACTTTTTTGGCATAGTGGATCCTATAGTGCATAGTGCATGGCCAACATAACAGAGTGGTTATGTTTTTCTCATGTTTATTGTCAGCCTTTCTTATGTCTGTATATTCATTTTACGGGTGACGGTGATTGATAGCTATGTGCTTTTATTGGCTATTCAGTTGGCTGGTCAAAGACCAGTTATGGGTTGGTTGGTATGAGTAACTGTATTACTCCAAAGTTGCACCTGTGACAACTGTTAGCAGTCTTTTTATTTATCACTGGGGAGACATGGCAGTTAACAAATACACAAAGGGGGTTCAGCCATTAGTAAAATATGGACATGTCTCCAACGAAGGAGGTAGGCAACACAAAAACCAATACTCCATATGGTCATAATAACCTCCAGTCAAGCTGCCTTAAGGTGGCCATACACCGGCAGTTTTAGTCTGCCAATTTGGGCCCTTTAGACCAATTCAGCAACTTAATTGCTCATGTATGGGGGGCCTCCGATTGGCCTACCCAACCAGTATTGGGCAGGTTTGATTTTCCCGTTGGATCAAGGACCACATTGGCTCGTCCTGTGTACAGTAAGTGTGAAAGTGCATCTCATTGCAAATTTTACTGAACTGCAGAATCAGTAGAGTTCAGAGTGAGTAGTCATTTTTATTTTGAGGTTTTGCTGAGCACATGGAAATCTTGGGCTTTTTTTGCCCACACTACCTGCCCTTTTTCAAGGACCCAGGCCTTGTCTAAAAACCACTGTTACGTTCCCCACAGTAAGGAAGCTGAACATCTACTTGGAAAAATATAAGTTCAGCTCTTGTGGATGGCTTACTGCCACCCCTCATTAAATGCCACCATGGCTAAATACTTGCCTCATTGCAGAAGCCCCCCTCGCTTGGCAGTTTTTGTTTTCTTTACATATTTCAAAGAAACATTGGAATTTTTGTTATTTCGTGCTAAGAATTCTTATCTCCATCTCCCTGCAGTTATGTCAACAGCGGGTTTAAGATAAGGTCTGTAACTGCTGTGATTGAAATGCAGAGCTATAAAGGCAGCGAGAATTTCAGCCATAAAGCACAGTAGAGCCGCTGCTTTGTGCAACAAAAAGGAATCAACCCTCCCAAAACTGCTCTACTTTACTAAATATATTATACATTGGCGCTGATTTCATAACATGTGTGCTGAACTGCACCAATGCAGCTATCTATAGACATTCCTATAGCCAGAGCAAATCAGATTTATGCTGTCATTTTGAAGATAGAAGCAGAGGGATGAAAACGAATTGCTGATTGGTTGCAGCTGGAACTGCACAAGTACATGGGCAGATTTGAAAATTGAACGCCCCCAGGCCACTCACATTGCCGCCACCACCGCCTTCATCCCGCCGAGCGTGCACTCGTACCCCCAGCACTGTCCCCCTATGCACACTCACTTACCACAGACTCACACCTCCTACTCGCTCACACCACCTCCCTGAATGGCTGCACTGGGGACTGGGCGGGAGATTCAAACAGCTGTCAAAAATCCCCCAGATCTTTTCCGCCCTAGTCCCACCCACAAATCCAGCCCTGCACAAGTGCAGATTGTCCCATGTCAGTAAACGAGTCCCATATTTTTATATAAAAAGTTCTGTTTTTTGTGTTCATGTAAAGTTTATTCAACTTCACCACCTATTTAATCTCAGGTTAAAAGAAAAATCCTTTCTTACCCCCAAAATGTTGCTTTATTTTCAACCATGAAATTCTTTTTTAACCGCCCACCTTTACATGGAGATAGACCTTGGAAGGAATAATAGAACACATTATATATTTACTAAACCTTTAACAGTACTTTCTTTCTTCTTTATTTTAGGAACATGTTCTGATTTATTCTCAAAACATGAACTTTGGGGATTTTCCATTATTTCAAGGTCATTCTTACACCACAGAATGTTCCCTAATACACAGCATTGCCTATTATGGTTCCTCTGAAGTGTATATACAACATTTCTTGTTGATGAATTCATATCAATATATTATCTTAAAGTGATACTGACGCATTTGTACAGTTGCTGCCATGCCATCTGCGCTGCGTTTTCTTTGTTTTTTTTAATCAAATGTTTTTCCCATGTTATTTTGTTATTCATTTTTTTAAGAATCATGAAAAATATAACCTAGAAAAGGATTATGAAGCAGAATATCTAAAGGCCACAAAGGAGCATGCTCAGTTTATCAAGGGTCAGAGAGGAGAAAATACATTTCTTTATGTTTTCCCCATTAGGAGAAGCAATATATGGGCTTCTGCTGAGATTGATGAACCCAGTCAGTGTTGTTGAGTGTCTCTTTGGGACTCTTCTATATTTCCCCACAAAGATTGTTGCTGTGGGAAAACTACACAAACATACGGAATGGATGGGAGCCAAATCTGAGTTATCTCTGCTCGTCATATGACAGTAGCCCAACGGAATGGCCTATTGTCCTTTTTGCTTTTTGGGATGAAAAAGATCCCATACTATCATTCTATAATGCCCTCCAATGTCCTCCACTTGTAAAGGATAGTCATGTCCCCTCACCTGCACCTTGTCACTAGAGAAACCAACTTAACTTTTTTCTATATAGTTTAATTGTTCCATTTAGTTTGGTTTGGTGTCTCTGCGCTCTATGGGGCTGATTTACTAATCCACGAATCCGAATCCCGAATGGGAAAAAATCGTATTGAAAACGAACATTTTGCGACTTTTTCGTATATTTTGCGATTTTTTCGTAGCCGTTACGACTTGCGCGAATTGTCGAAACTTTTTCGTAGCCATTATGACTTTCGTGAATTGTCGCGACTTTTGCATAGCCATTATGACTTTCGTGAATTGTCGCGACTTTTGCATAGCCATTATGACTTCCGTGAATTGTCGCGACTTTTGCATAGCCATTATGACTTTCGTGAATTGTCGCGACTTTTGCATAGCCATTATGACTTTCGTGAATTGTCGCGACTTTTGCATAGCCATTATGACTTCCGTGAATTGTCGCGACTTTTGCATAGCCATTATGACTTTCGTGAATTGTCGCGACTTTTGCATAGCCATTATGACTTCCGTGAATTGTCGCGACTTTTGCATAGCCATTATGACTTCCGTGAATTGTCGCGACTTTTGCATAGCCATTACAACTTTCGCGAATTGTTGCGACTTTTTCGTATTGAGCGCTGGAAAAATTTGCGACAATTCGCAAAAAAGTCGCAAAATACCGATCATTACGAAAAAAACGCATTCGGACGCTTTTCGGACGCTTTTCGGACGTTTGTGGATTAGTAAATGTGCCCCTAAGTAAGAGGGGTCCAAGATCGCACTGCATACTCAAAATGGTGTCATACAATGGATTCATAAAGAGGCAAAACTACTTTAAAATCCATTATCAACATGAAACAACCAGAGGGAGCTGGTAATAATCCTGTAGGCACACTTGAGGAGAAGACCTTCCCCTGGACTCCTGGGCTCTTTTTCCAAATATACCTTTTTATTTTGGATAAAAGTTCTGATTGTGTTGTTTAAATGTATTATCTCTTTCACTGGACCGGTTGATGTGGTGTGACAGGGCTATACTTGCTATGATGTGTTTTTGTATTGAATACATTTTCTCTATTTATTCATTTTCTTGAGTGTGCAGATACTTTTTGCTTTCTTGGATTTTTTTTTGGAGTTACTAAATGGGTTTTCTCCAGTGTCTTTGCACCTCCATTGTTTTTTATAATAAGGTGTGCACTCTTAAGGTCCCCATACACGGGCCGATAGAAGCTGCCGATATTGGTCCCATGGACCAATTCGGCAGCTTATCAGCCCATGTAGGGACAGAACCGAGGGGCCTGGCCGACCGATATCTGGCCTGAAATTGGCCAGATATCAATCGGCCAGGTTAGAAAATCCAGTCGGATTGGGGACCGCATCGGCTCGTTAATGTGGTCCCCGAACCGACTGCCCCATTGCAGCGTGTAGAATTCGAATATCGAACTCGCCTACATGCCTCCCCGATATTGCCCACCCGTAGGTGGGGGTATTGGGTGAAGATCCGCTCGCTTGGTGACATCGCCAAGCGAGCGGATCTGCCCGTGTATGGCCAGCTTTACACTTTGCTATAATGTGGTGTGACAGGACTGATACCCATATAACTAATCCAACCAAACCTAGTACTGTGGGGCTCTGCTGGGACACATTGGGGCGTGTTCTGTAGAAAGTTTTTCCAACCTGTACAATATTTAACACACTTTTATAAATATGACCTATTGTTTTAAAGGAGAAGGACAGTCATTTTGGCATTTTACTGCCAATAGATTCACCACATTAGTGCCACCTAGAATGCTATATTTATTCTGCAGAAAGCATTACTATACCTGAGTAAACAGCCCTAGCAGCTTTCTCTGTTTGTTTCAGATTGCAGCTGCCATTTTAGCTTGGTCTTCATAGCTTCCTGCTGCAGCTCTAGCTGTTATAGCTCAAATTACACATTCCTAAGGGTGAGGGGAGGGAGTTTTATGAATTCTTATGGAAGGAGGGAGCAGGAGAGGGGAGAGAGTTGCACAGACTCCAGGCCCCGGGAATTAAGGATTTTTCTGAGAGAGGAAGTCAGATACCCTAAGAACATGTTTACAAAAAAGGAGACAAGAAATCCTGTGTTTTGTTTGATAGAGGACTGTATATGGCTGTATTTACATAGACCTTTCTGATAAAGCTTACTTACCAATTTGTGGTTGGACTTTTTGGTTTACAGGTTGATATTTAAACATAGAAGTGGTATGTTTCTAGAGTGTTTTTACTTATAATGGCATAGTGACAGCATTAGTTTGTTGCGTGTATTAACCTAGTGGCTTTATGTAGGAGATTCTCAATACAGACCCTATTTTGTTATAGGTGAGGCAACACAGCAATATTCGAGAAGTAGGAGAAAAGGGGAAGGTTCAGGGGGGCGGAGACCACATTTGGTCTTTTTACTGTGTCTCTTTAAACAGCTTTATAAATAGGCCTCCTATAAAAACTTTTAAGGAGTAAATCCACTTTTACTATTACAATATATGATTTTTTTCACCTATTTCTTTTATATGCCACTTCTAAAAATATGCCTGTGGCCATTCTAAACTAATGCAGAAGGGAATAACTTATACATTTAATAACAGGAATTACCTATTAATATAATGGTATCTGTGTTAGTAAGGGGCTGATTTACTAACCCACGAATCCGACCCAAATTGGAAAAGTTCCGACTTGAAAACGTACATTTTGCGACTTTTTCGTATTTTTTGCGATTTTTTCGGCGTCTTTACGAATTTTTCGTTACAATACGATTTTTGCGTAAAAACGCGAGTTTTTCGTAGCCATTACGAAAGTTGCGTAAAATCGCCCGATTTTTTCGTAGTGTTAAAACTTACGCGAAAAGTTGCGCCTTTTTCGTAGCGTTAAAACTTAAAAGGTGCGAAGTTTCGCGTAAGTTTTAACGCTACGAAAAAAGCGCAACTTTTTGCGCAAGTTTTAACGCTACGAAAAATCGGCAGATTTTACGCAACTTTCGTAATGGCTACGAAAAACTCGCGTTTTTACGAAAAAATCGCATTGGTAACGAAAAATTCGCAAAAAATACGAAAAAAACGCAAAATACCAATCATTACGAAAAAAACGCAATCGGACTCATTTCGACCCGTTCGTGGGTTAGTAAATGTGCCCCTAAGTGTTCCAAATGTTCCAAAAGATAAACCACACCAAAAATCAGACTTTTTGTAGGTTTACTAAGATGTATTATTTTCAGTCACATTATTATTAATAATAATAATAATAATCTTATTATTATTATTATCCTAAATGCAATATTTCATTTTTGCTGCTGTTTCACAGTTAGTCCTACAATTAAAATTTCCAAAAACATCAATTTTCCTGCTCTGAGGTGGCCCTCACTTAAAAAATCCACTGTGCAAATTGATTGACACAGTTAATTTTTGCAAAACCATTAGCATTCAGGTTCAACAACATCCTTCAACTGAGCCGCGTGGGTGTTTTTGATTTTTTTAACCTTTTTAATTGATGTTTTTCTGCAATGCAAAGTGTGTTAAAAAGAACAACAGCTGCCGTGGGACTACAGGGCTCCATCCTTCATCTTAAAGGAGAAGGAAAGGTAAAAACTCAGTAAGCTTTATCAGAAAGGTCTATGTATATACAGCCATAAGCACTTACAGTAATGCTGCACTGAGTTCTCTTTCAAAAGAAACAGGATTTCTTGTCTGTTTGTTTTTCTCTGCCAGAGACACACAGCTCTCTGCTCTCTCCCCTCTCCTGCTCCCCCCTCCCTCAAGAATGCTAAAAACTCCCTCCCCTCTCCCTTAGGAATGTGGATCTGAGCCAATCAGCAGGAAGCTGACTGACAGGGGGAGATTTACGAATCCGAATCCCAAAAAGGAAAAAATCGTATTGGAAACGAAAATTTTGCAACTTTTTCATCGCCGTCGCAATTTCTCGTTTTGTCGCCATTGCGATTTTTTCGTATTGAGCAATTGTAAACGGCGGAAAAAACAATCCGATTTTTCCGCGGCGGCGACGGAAAAGTCGCGGAAAATATACTAAAAAGTTGTGACGGCGATGAAAAAGTCGTGGAACATACGAAAAAGTCGCTGCGACGACGAAAAAGTCGCAAAAATACTGATCATTACGAAAAAAAAAAACGCATTCGGACGCCTTCAGACTGTTTGTGAATTAGTGAATCTCCCCCATAGTCTTACACACTGAGCATGTACACCAGTATTGGTCTCGGTGCAGGAGCAAGGCATTATGGGAACTTTCTTTACACAGCTCAGCGGGTTTTTTTTCCTATGAGGCTTCTGATCATCTGAACGGGAGAAATATGGGGAGACTTAAGGGCACTATTGAGAGAACTGAAGGTATGCCTGCAGCTTGGGATTAACTCTTTATTAGCCTTTCCTTCTCCTTTAATAAGGTCCATCCTATTTCTCCATTATATTGTAGCACACAAAGGAGGCAAAAAGTAAGAAAACGATAAAATTCGTTTTCAAAAATTGGCGAAAACTACAGAATCTCAGATAACACGGGCCCATTATTAATGTAATTACTGTCCCCATTGCCGTTCCTCGTCATTGCACCTTAGCAGTGATTTTTAATGTTTTGTAAACTCTATAGATTTACAAAGAAATCAACTCTGCCTACCCACTTTTTTTAAGATGGACAGATGTGTGGGTAATTGGTGTTTTCTTATCATTTAAAAGTGAAACTGCTCCGAAGCCTTTCATTGTAGCTGTAACTAGCAATTGCCTAAATCATTTACGGCACAGAAGCCCCTTAATTCTTTACAGATCTCTTGTGTTTAGCCGTCTGTTCATTCTTTCCGCATTTCCAGTGGCTCTTTTCTGAAAGAAGCTAAATGTGCCAAAGTGCTAAAGTACAAATATAATAATATAGGCGGTGGAAATGCCCTCCCCATTCCAGTCAACAGAAAAGAACCAATAGTGGCAGGCACTCGTGTAAACTCCCCAGTGACTAGATATAAAAACATTTACACGAAAACCAAACAGGAAAACAAATCATCTTAAGCCTTTCGTGCTTCCATAGTGCCCACAGCCATCTTGGATTTGTACCACATGTGGACTCGGACAGTTATTTTCTAGGCTGGGAGGAATCATTCCAGTTTGGGAAAAAATTGGTTAAAACCCAAGCCCCCGGTATCCTGCACTGCAAGCCAAACTTCCTTCAGAGGTTATCTAGTTCCTTCTTGAATAGAATTTTGAAATAGCTGAAACAATATGTACTTCTGCCAAAGATTTCCGACCTAAGGCTTCACAAGTTGTGCATTGTTCAAGTAGGAAAGTTACTCAATGGTCTGTATAATTAGGAGGAGCATATCAGAAATGATTTACTTGATTCTCTTCAAAGCAACTCATGCCTGCTTGCCCGCACATACATGTAGTAGCATGGAAAAGGTATTCCTTGCCCAGTCACAGCAAGCAGTTAGCAGATTGGTAAGACCATGGGTATTTGGAAAGATATTGCTTGACTTCCTCCTTCTTAGTTATTGTCCTACAGCCCTATGTGACCAAGTTTCCCCATAAAGCTGGCCATACACACACTGATAATATTGTACGAAACCTTATTTTGGTTGGCAACTCGGCGAGGCGACCAATATCGCAGGAAGCTGCTAATATCGGTCAACTCGTTGATCGGGTGGGTTAGAAGATGTTGATCAGGCGCCATTGAAGGCTCCCCAGCAAAATCTATGTTAAGGCTGGATCTGCAGAAGGAGGTAGAAATCCTATTGTTTCTTCCTCCATATCTGACGATCCAGCCCTGAACGTCAGTGGAGGGTTGGAACATTATTTTGTGCGACCAATCGAAAATCGCCATGTGTGTGGCCAGCTTAATACTCCTCTCTATTACTTTATGTGACCGGATCATGTAAAGCACCTTTCACATTATATTCAGTTTCATTACAATTAAACCATACAAAGTGGTTAGTTTTGCTAATATCAGGTTTCACCTTCCTTTATGAGGAAATTAGCAGTGACACAGGGCACATATGCGTCCGCAGGTGGTGTGAGTGACATGGTGTGAACGCCCTATGGTGCAACTGAACTTGACACAAACAAATCATAGGAAATGTGAAAGCAATATTTCTCTGATAACTCTGTTTGAGTTGTCCATCCCTTCAGTTTGGTCTTCAGGTGAACACTCAACTGTGGCTCCTCCTATGGTTAAATGCAAAGCTGTCAAAACTACAACATTTTGGGCATTGAGAATTGCCTTTATGTATCTATAGAGGTACGGTAGCAACCTAGCAGCTTCCTTTTGTATTTAATTTCATCCATTAAGGTAAAGGCTGACTTGGTGGAGTCTTCGATGGTGGTGAAATTCCAATGACCCCCCAATGCTGCCCCATTCTTCCTGATGTTTGCTTTCGGTTGTATCCAACTGCCATTGATCACACAGGCTTTATTTTGTGCTGAAAATACTCAAGTTTGCATTTGTAAATAGGGGAATGCTACTAAAGGGAATAGGACAGAAGGAAGGGGCAATATTGGGGGCCACTGGCATTTCTTTGCTGTTTTCATACCTAAATATTTTAGAACTCGGAGTTGGCAAGGTCTATTCAACAGAATCTCCTTTATGCAGAATTCTATCATTGGACATACTCTTGCTGGTTCAGTAAATCCATTCAGTGGAAGCCTATGGAAATATAACGCAACTCAACAAACTTTCTCGACAAATCCGCACTCTTACTCTTTCTCTTACGTGGGAGGAATCAAGAAAAATCAAGAACGCTTCTGGGATTCTGATGAATCTGCCCCTAATATTTTTAGAAAACGGATAGAATTGTATAACCAATCCTTGCTGCTTTCTGTGGAATACAAGGGTTCGTTTCACGGAAAAAGGCAGGTTAAGTGGAATCTTTAAGGGGAAGTTCGCCATTGACCACAGTTGCTGATGCCTACCATCTGTCCCCTTTCACTTCCTCGCAGAACTTGTGGTAGATTCTTAATATTCAGAGATTGGCAGTTGTTTTAACAATCTCTCTTGATACAACACTTCAAGAAGATCCCATGTCTAAGTGGGCTTAACGAAGGGGATTTAAATTTTCCCCGACACACACTGAAGTTTCTTTAATTGTAACTGATTCTCCTATTTCTCTAGATTTTGCTTCCCGCCAGGTCTTAAAGGAGAAGGAAAGGCTAATAAAGAGTTAATCTCAAGCTGCAGGCATACCTTCAGTTCTCTCAATAGTGCCCTTAAGTCTCCCCATATTTCTCCTGTTCAGATGATCAGAATCCAAACAGGAAGAAAAAATGCTGAGCTGGGTAAAGAAAGTTCCCATAATGCCTCACTCCTGCACCAAGAGCAAGACCGGTGTACATGCTCAGTGTGTAAGACTATGGGGCAGATTTACTAATGCACGAACGTACTGAAAGTGTCCGAACGCGTTTTTTTCGTAATGATCGGTATTTTTGCGACTTTTTCATCGCCGTCGCGACTTTTTCGTATTTCCCGTGATTTTTTTTGTCGCCGTTACGACTTTATTGTCGTAACGGCGGTATTTTCGGTATTTTCTGCGACTTTTTCGTGGCCGGCGCGAAAAATTCGGATTGGTTTTTCCGCCGTTTACAATTGCTCAATACGAAAAAATCGCAACGGCGAGGTAAAAGTCGTACAAAATACGATAAAGTCGTGACGGCGACGGAAAAATTGCGCAAAATACGAAAAAAACGCAACGGCAACAAAAACATTGCAAAATTTTCGTTTCCAATCTGATTTTTTCCCATTTGGGATTCGGATTTGTGGATTAGTAAATGTGCCCCTATGAGTCAGCTTCCTGCTGATTGGCTCAGATCCACATTCCTAAGGGGGGGGGCGAGTTCTTAGCATTCTTGAGGGAGGGGGGAGCAGGAGAGGGGAGAGAGCAGAAAGCGTCTCTCTGGCTGAGGAAAACAGACGCAAAAAATCTTTTGACAGAGAACTCTCTCTGTAAGTGCTTATGGCTGTATTTACAAAGACCTTTCTGATAAAGCTTACTTAGTTTTTACCTTTCCTTCTCCTTTAAAATGTCTCCAAAATATTTACTGTAGGAGGAATCCATGAGTTTTTCCAAGCAGAGCAGACTCTCTGAGGAGACGCCAGTGTCAGGAGAGGCTGGCAGATAAGAGCCTATATGCTGGATAAGCTGGGTGTAGCCATAGATGGCAGAAATGACACTTGAAGCCATTATAAAATGAATGTGGAATGTAATAAACAAGAAGAGATAACACAATAGCTTACAGTGCTCAGAAGGAACAAAACAAAGGTACAGGTATAGGATCCATTATCCAGAATGCTCGGGACCAAGGTTATTCTGGATAAGGGGTCTTTCCGTAATTTGGATCTCAAAACCTTAAGTCTACTAAAAAATCAATAAAACATTAATTAAACCCAATAGGATTGTTTTGCATCCAATAAGGATTATTTATATCTTAATTGGGATCCATTACAAGGTACTGTTTTATTTCTACATAGAAAAAGGAAATCAGTTTTAAAATTCTGAATTATTTGCTTATAATGGAGTCTATGGGAGGCAGGCTTTCCGTAATTCGGAGCTTTCTGGATAACGGGTTTCCGGATAAGGGGTCCGATACCTGTACAGGCCAGTGACGTTGATTAAAGGAGAAGGAAAGTCATTTTGGCATTTTGGCCAATAGATTTTCCACATTAGTGCCACCTAGAACGCTATATTTATTCTGCAGAAACCATTACCATACCTGAGTAAACAGCTTTAGAAGCTGCCCCTGTTTGCTTGAGATAGCAGCTGCCATTTTAGGTAGCTTCCTTCCTGCAGTGTCTAGCCCTTATAGCTGAGATCACACATTCCTTAGGGGGGGGAGGGCATTCTTAGCATTCTGGTGGGAGGGGGGAGCAGGAGAGGGGAGAGAACTGTGCAGACTCTGGCCCCGGGAATTAAGGATGTTTCTGAGAGAGGAAGTCAGACACTGGAACATCATGTTTACAAAAAAAGAAACAAGAAATCCTGTGTTTCTTTTGATAGAGGACTCAGTGCAGCATTTCTGTGAGTGCTTATGGCTGTATTTACATAGACCTTTCCGATAAAGCTTACTTAGTTTTTACCTTTCCTTCTCCTTTAACGGCAGGCTGAGAAGGAGTCTAGTAATTGCGCCAGTAGTCTGGACAGGCAACAGACAAGCAGAGTCCAGTAATCGTCCCAGTAGTCAGGACAGGCAGCTGGCAAGCGTAGTAAAGAAACAGGTTGATGGTCAAAATCAGAAGATCCACACAAACAGGGTAAGGAAGGACATTGAAACCCAGGAACAAGGCAGGGGTCATGGAACCAGGCAGGGACTCGGGAACTAGGAACCAGAAGGGGTCACAGGAACAAGAAATCTTAAACCATGGAACTCAACAAGAAAGACTAATGACCAAGCCCTGAGCAGTGGTCAGGGGCAGCTTATAAAGGGTTTTAATTTAATAATTAGCTACACTTGGCGCTAATAAGGTGGGAGGAGGAAAGGAAGCAGCCTGTAAAAATACAAAAAGTTAATAGAGATAACTGATCAGTACAAAGAGCCTACAGTGACTCAATTGGGTAATGCACCATCAGTTCAAAGAACAGTCCAAGGATCAAATGCCAGTAAGGCCAGTGGCAGACGGAGAGATTAGTCGCCCCGATTTCCCGAAGTTGTCTCTCAAGGAAACATCGGGCGACTTTGGGAAATCGTAGCAACGCATATGCCATCCCACCGACGATTTACATTCTTGCCGGTGGGATGGCATTGCGGGGAGATTAGTCGCCCGCAGAAACGAAGATTTGTCGCGGGGCGACTAATCTCCCCATCTGCCACTGGCCTATTATTATTATTATTAACATTTATTTATAAAGCGCCAACATATTCTGCAGCGCTGTACAATAAGTGGGTTACATACATTGGACATACAGAGTAACATATAAAGCAATCAGTAACCGATACAAGAGGTGAAGAGAGCCCTGCCCAAAAGAGCTTACAATCTACAAGGAGAAAGGGTTGAGACACAAGGTGTGGGAATGGGCATGACCAGAGTTGTGAGAGGTGGGGCTCAGGGTGTTGCTAAACTAGATTAGCGTAAGCTTCTCTAAATAAATGTGTTTTTAGAGATCTCTTGAAGGCAGAGAGATTGGGAGAAAGTCTGACAGTTTGTGGGAGCGAATTCCAGAGAAGGGGGGCAGCCCTTGCAAAGTCTTGAATGTGAGCGTGTGAGGAGGGAATGAGAGAGGAGTTGAGGAGCAGGTCAGTAGAGGAGGGTAACAAGCGGGTTGGATGGAGATGAGTTCAGAGATGTAGGGTGGGGCAGAGTTATGAACTGCTTTGAATGTAAGAGTCAGGAATTTTATCCTGGATGGTAGGGGAAGCCAGTGCAGGGATTGGCAGAGTGGCACGGCAGAGGAGGAGCGGTTGGAGAGGTGTATGAGCCTGGCAGTTTGTCAGTATGCCTTGCAATAGATGGCAATGAGCAAAGCTGGGTTAGGTCCATGGCACAAGCATCACAGTATCACCCTTCTCTATCATAAGTGACCATTCTCTGAAGATCCCCTTTAAAAGTTCACTACAAAATGTGTCCTTCCTTTGTAGTTGCGGTTGTTGAGAACAGTGGGCAATCTCACGTCTGATAATCTTGGCTTTTGGTTGGGAGAGGCATTAATCAGGTTTGGCTCGGTAACACGGTTCCAGCTGTGTTTCGTGAAGTTGAACTTTTTAATCTCAGTACTCACTAGGTGGTCTTGACCCCCTCATTTTTGTTTTCCCTTCACAGCATGGCGGGTTCATTGGGTCATGTCCAATGCACAGATAGACATCATGATCATGCGTACGTCAACAAACTAATTAAAGTTGCTTAGTGCCAAGTGTCATAACTCATTGAGGGAATTCAAACCCACCATGTACCATAAAGCTGGCCATACACGTGGCGATCTGACGACGTTTCGGTCGCACAAAAGATCGTCAGACCCGCCACACACCATTCAGGGCTGAATCGGCAGGTAAGGAGGTAGAAACAATAGGATTTCTACCTCCTTCTGCCGATTCAGCGCTGAAGGGAGATTTTGGTCAGGCGCCTTCTATGGCGCCCGATCAAAATTTTCAAACTGGTCCAATTGGCGAGTCGACCGATATCAGCAGCTTCCTGCGATATCGGTCAACTCGCCGACATACCATACACGCACCGAACATCGTACGATACGAGGTTTCGTACGATATTATCGGTGCGTGTATGGCCACCTTTAGCCTACGAGAGCCAACAAAAGTTCTTTGGCACCTAAAGATAAAGTGATGTGACAATAAAATTGGACGAGACACACCAGACAATTTTTTTTGGCATCTGCAACTCTGCAAAATATAGAACAACACAACACAAGAACGTGGGTGTGCATTTGCCTTCCTTTTGCAAAGATGTTGGTTATTGTGGTTTATGTATTCACACATTATGGAAATACCAGTAATGAGTTACTTATTACATTGAATATCGATGATCTTGCTAGAAATGACATACAGCAGGAAAGTCCTGCCTGTGTAAATTCCCTTCTAATATAAAGTTAGAAACATCACAGAGCAGATCTCTATTACGAGCAGGGTTTTTCCAATAGAATATTTGGAAAGCGAGTAACCGGCTTCCTGTTTAACTGGAGAGGTTGGTTAAATCTCATTTGGCTGAAGCCTTTGTTTAACCTACTGTGTGCCGCTTGTTATTAGAGAGGTTCAGGTTAGGACAGGAGTTTTTATTTCTTAGGTTTATCATCTAAAAATATGTCAGTAGTTTCTTTTGTTTGTGTTTATAGGGAGGATTGGAAGATCTTGATCAGTCCAACTTCTGCGTTTCATTACTGTTTGACTCATCGGAAAGTGAAGGAAATATATTATTCACTTTTCTCGGGTAGTTCCTTGGAATAAGTAGTTACTTAAGGGCAATTTTGCCCTTTATAGCTCAGAGGGCAAAATTTACATGAATGATGCAGTTAAACACTCCTACATAGGGAGTTTCCCATTGGCTGACTTTTTTCCTTTCCTCTAAAAACAGAAGGTATTTACAGTACATGCCTCATGCTACACGCTGGGCTGGATGGATTCTTAGCAAGTGAGGGAATACAGGGGTAGGGGAGATAGCTCTCAGTACAAGTGAGGGAATACAGGGGTAGGGGAGATAGCTCTCAGTACAAGTGAGGGAATACAGGGGTAGGGGAGATAGCTCTCAGTACAAGTGAGGGAATACAGGGGTATGGGAGATAGCTCTCAGTACAAGTGAGGGAATACAGGGTTATGGGAAATAGCTCTCAGTACAAGTGAGGGAATACAGGGGTAGGGGAGATAGCTCTCAGTACAAGTGAGGGAATACAGGGTTATGGGAGATAGCTCTCAGTACAAGTGAGGGAATACAGGGGTAGGGGAGATAGCTCTCAGTACAAGTGAGGGAATACAGGGGTATGGGAGATAGCTCTCAGTACAAGTGAGGGAATACAGGGGTAGGGGAGATAGCTCTCAGTACAAGTGAGGGAATACAGGGTTATGGGAGATAGCTCTCAGTACAAGTGAGGGAATACAGGGGTAGGGGGGATAGCTCTCAGTACAAGTGAGGGAATACAGGGGTAGGGGAGATAGCTCTCAGTACAAGTGAGGGAATACAGGGGTAGGGGAGATAGCTCTCAGTACAAGTGAGGGAATACAGGGGTAGGGGAGATAGCTCTCAGTACAAGTGAGGGAATACAGGGGTAGGGGAGATAGCTCTCAGTACAAGTGAGGGAATACAGGGGTAGGGGAGATAGCTCTCAGTACAAGTGAGGGAATACAGGGGTAGGGGAGATAGCTCTCAGTACAAGTGAGGGAATACAGGGGTAGGGGAGATAGCTCTCAGTACAAGTGAGGGAATACAGGGGTAGGGGAGATAGCTCTCAGTACAAGTGAGGGAATACAGGGGTAGGGGAGATAGCTCTCAGTACAAGTGAGGGAATACAGGGGTAGGGGAGATAGCTCTCAGTACAAGTGAGGGAATACAGGGGTAGGGGAGATAGCTCTCAGTACAAGTGAGGGAATACAGGGGTAGGGGAGATAGCTCTCAGTACAAGTGAGGAATACAGGGGTAGGGAGATAGCTTCAGTACAAGTGAGGGAATACAGGGTAGGGGAGATAGCTCTCAGTACAAGTGAGGGAATACAGGGGTAGGGGAGATAGCTCTCAGTACAAGTGAGGGAATACAGGGGTAGGGGAGATAGCTCTCAGTACAAGTGAGGGAATACAGGGGTAGGGGAGATAGCTCTCAGTACAAGTGAGGGAATACAGGGGTAGGGGAGATAGCTCTCAGTACAAGTGAGGGAATACAGGGGTATGGGAGATAGCTCTCAGTACAAGTGAGGGAATACAGGGGTAGGGGAGATAGCTCTCAGTACAAGTGAGGGAATACAGGGGTATGGGAGATAGCTCTCAGTACAAGTGAGGGAATACAGGGGTATGGGAGATAGCTCTCAGTACAAGTGAGGGAATACAGGGGTAGGGGAGATAGCTCTCAGTACAAGTGAGGGAATACAGGGGTATGGGAGATAGCTCTCAGTACAAGTGAGGGAATACAGGGGTAGGGGAGATAGCTCTCAGTACAAGTGAGGGAATACAGGGGTAGGGAGATAGCTCTCAGTACAAGTGAGGGAATACAGGGGTATGGGAGATAGCTCTCAGTACAAGTGAGGGAATACAGGGGTATGGGAGATAGCTCTCAGTACAAGTGAGGGAATACAGGGGTAGGGGAGATAGCTCTCAGTACAAGTGAGGGAATACAGGGGTAGGGGAGATAGCTCTCAGTACAAGTGAGGGAATACAGGGGTAGGGGAGATAGCTCTCAGTACAAGTGAGGGAATACAGGGGTAGGGAGATAGCTCTCAGTACAAGTGAGGGAATACAGGGGTAGGGGAGATAGCTCTCAGTACAAGTGAGGGAATACAGGGGTATGGGAGATAGCTCTCAGTACAAGTGAGGGAATACAGGGGTAGGGGAGATAGCTCTCAGTACAAGTGAGGGAATACAGGGGTAGGGGAGATAGCTCTCAGTACAAGTGAGGGAATACAGGGGTATGGGAGATAGCTCTCAGTACAAGTGAGGGAATACAGGGGTAGGGGAGATAGCTCTCAGTACAAGTGAGGGAATACAGGGGTAGGGGAGATAGCTCTCAGTACAAGTGAGGGAATACAGGGGTAGGAGAGATAGCTCTCAGTACAAGTGAGGGAATACAGGGGTAGGGGGGATAGCTCTCAGTACAAGTGAGGGAATACAGGGGTAGGGGAGATAGCTCTCAGTACAAGTGAGGGAATACAGGGGTAGGGGAGATAGCTCTCAGTACAAGTGAGGGAATACAGGGGTATGGGGGATAGCTCTCAGTACAAGTGAGGGAATACAGGGGTAGGGGGGATAGCTCTCAGTACAAGTGAGGGAATACAGGGGTAGGGGGGATAGCTCTCAGTACAAGTGAGGGAATACAGGGTTATGGGAGATAGCTCTTAGTACAAGTTGATCCAGGGACTGGTCCGATTGCCATCTTGGAGTCAGGAAGGAATTTTTTCCCCTCTGCGGCAAATTAGAGAGGCTTCAGATGGGGTTTTTGCCTTCCTCTGGATCAACTAGCAGTTAGGCAGGTTATATAAAGGCATTATGGTTGAACGTGATGGACGTATGTCTTTTTTCAACCTAACTTACTATGTTACTATGTTACACACATAAGCAAAAATAAGAGGGACTAAAAAGAGCACAAGATCCCAGTCCCTCTCTCCCTAACCAACATAGTTCTTTTGCTTTGCTCTCACCCCTCAAAAGCCTTGTTCCAATATCTTGAATTGATAGGGTGTCTCCAAGTTTGGCTTTGAACTATTAGGCTGTATAATTGCTATTAAACCAGTGGTTCTGGATGCATAGTTGGAGTTATTTGCATGTTTCTACCTATAACGCCATAAGTGAAGGTCAAAGCCTTTCATTTTTGGTTTTAAGGCAGTGCTATGTGTGTAGCACGAGGCATGTGAATACCTTCTGTTTTAACAAGGCTCTTGCTGCTTGTCTTGTATTTGAGAAGCCCCTCACTCCCTAAACAATATAATTCTTTCCTTTCCTCTGAAACAGAAATACCTAATAAAATCTCACTTCTTCCCTGTTCACCATCTTTTTCTCTCCTGTCAACTCCCCCCAAAGTGCCAGTGGAACCCTCCTTTCCTCCTCCGAAGCTCCAGGACCATGTCATGACTTGTGTGAGTCTGTGGAGAGGCTGCTAAGCATGGGCCAAATGGTGCTACCAGCACTGTTAGTCGCAATGCTGAGCACTCAGAATCTGTCAATAAGACACCGATGATCTGCTTCCAAGATGGAGCTGGTTATTTGCGCCCAGATTTGACGTGAGTTGTCTATCATTATCAGAGGCTTATTACAGAAAAAGACCATTTCAAAAGATGCTCACAATCAAAGGTTCGAAGGCATCTATTTACACCTATTTTTCAGAAGAAAACCAAATGGAGATTGCTGGGTCATTCTAAGCTTGAAGATTCTTAACAGGTTAATGAAAGTTCCATCGTTCCAAATGGTAACTATCAGATCTATATCTCATACATTTTTCCAGGAGATTGGCTTGTGACCCTAGACCTCAAGGATGCCTACTTCCACATTCCCATTTGAAGGACTCACAGAAAGTTCTTAAGGTTCAAAATGCTCAGCCAGCACTTTCAATATAAAGGCCCTTCCTTTTTGACTGGTGACATCGCGAACCTGAAGTTCCAAGGCATCCAATTGTTCACATACCTCGACGACATCCTAATCAAAGTTCCTTCAAGAGATTCTTTGACCAATCATCTCTCAGTTGTCTTGATCAATTGTCTAAATTTTGGGTTGGGCCATCAATTTGGAAAAGAGTCTAATGGTTCCTAAAAAATATGGTGTTCCTGGGGGTTATGATAAACACCAATCAGTTCAATTTGAGTTTTCCATCCAGGAGAATTCAGGAAGTCAGGTCTTGTATGACTTCCCTAACCAATCGTCCAGTGACCTCAACAAAGAATTGTCAACAAGACTTAGGCAAGCTGGTGTCCATGATAGATTGTGTCAAATGGGGGCAGTTCCACACTAGGATAATGTAGAACGATTTTCTTTCCAAGTGGGATCACAATTTTCTCCTCCCAAACCAACCAATTCACCTTTCTCAACCAACTCCGATGAGATGGTGGTTACAGGAAGACAGTCTCCAGCAGCAAGTGTGTCTCACACACCAGTATGGGTCCCTTTTACATCAGATGCCAGCAAATGGGGATAGTTTGCCCATTCCTCAGGCTTCAGAAACCAGGACAGATGGTCTCTGGAGGAGATCCACAGATCCTCGAATTGAAAAGAATTGAAAGCTATCCTCCTTAGCCAGGAAGCCAGCCACCATTCAAACATATTTCACCATTTGGGAGAAGTTTTCTTCTTGGTACAAGCCTTTTGCTTCTGATTCCTGTAAGGCTTGGAAATTCACATGGTAGAAGGGGGTGGATCTCAATCTGAGTCAGTCCACCCTCAAGAGGCATTTGGCAGCCAACTCCCACTATTCAGGAATTTCCAGGACTCAGAAACCTCTGATTAGAAGATTCTTCCAGGGCATCAAAAAACACAAGCCTACTTTCAAAACTCCCTCGGAGTTTGGCTTTGAATGCCCTGACTTCAGACCCGTTTGAGCCCATTACGGAAATCCCTATCACCTTCTTAATCTAAAAATGTTTCCTGCTTGCTATAACTTCAGATAGAAGGGTGAATGAACTGCAGACCGGCCTCTATAAACTGACCTTTTTCCAAGACAAAGTAATTCTAAGGATGCTGGATGAATTCCTGCCTCTATGTGTGTTGTAGCAGAGGCAATTCTCATTATTGTCTATGGCAGGGTATTTTCTGGAGTTTAGTAGCCTTGAAAAAGTAGCTGCTACTAGTAGCCCAGTGTGTCTTCACCCTAATAGTCAAGATTTCTGACTCCCTTCTCGTTATTCTCAATGGCAAGAAAGCTGTAACTCAACCTTCAAACTCTACTATCGCAAATTGGATGAAAGAATGTATCTCTATCACCCAAGAGAGCTACAGTGTTGGCTCTCTCAGCAGCTTGCTGATCATCTTCTAGGTATCATGTAGCTTGTCAGACAGTGGGTCCTTCCTTCTGCATGGTATTGAAGCTCCAGGCCTCCTCCAGTGGCCAAAATCAGAGGGTGACACATTCCTCACCAGGATGGTCTCTTTGGGGTGGCTGGTTGGGGCCTTTCTGGTGGCATGTCCTCTCTAGGATTCAAATCTATGCTCCTTATGGATCCCTCTGCCTTCCAAGAAGTCCTCTGGGGGTTGACCAAAGCTTGAACATTTGAATAAACAATTGTATATAATATAAAATATGTAATTTGTACTTTCACCAAGTTCCTGGAAAATCCAAGTTCATGACAGTTTTACGGTGCTAAAGTGACAGAAACTCTACGCAATAAGAGGAGGTGACATTCTTGCTTAACTAACACTTCCCTTTTTGAAGCCAAATTCTTCTAAATAAAAATCATTCCTAACAGCCATAAAGCAGAATGCTAAAAACTGCTGTAAAGTATCTGCTGACTTCTGATATACAGCCCTTTTTTATCAGCCCTTCCTGTGCTCTTCAGGACCGGGAAGTGACAGGAGATGTTAAAGTAAAATTGGTTTAATTTTTTTTCGTTTAGTGCCAGAAGTAATAAAAAACATTGATGTTTCAGTGCGAGCCCGGTGCATTGAGCTCACATTGAACAGGGGTCTATACTGTGTTTTGGCTTGAAGCAGCCATATAACAACAACATAGGGAAACCCTGGACCTCAAAGATGGCAGTAGCTCCAGGGTTCCCATAGGCGGCTTGCATTACTAGAGGCAGAGCACTTGTGCCATTAAGCTCTGGTGCCATGTTGACTTGGAACATTGAAAATAACACCCCCCCACACTGAAGATTTTTAGTGCCTTTATACCTGAAGAGAACATGCAATTGTGGGAAAGAACATGGCACCTAAAATTGCACTTTGTCCAATACACTTGTTCCATAAATGAGCCCTTCCATCTAACCAAGGGATAACTGGGAATGCACCACTGCAATAGCAATGCCCCAGGCCAGTGCGTTTCCTATAAGGAACACCAACCCAGGAAACAAACCTAGCAACTGCATTCACTAGGGGGCGCCAAACATATTGCTACCTGCCCAACATTTTTAGGTTCCTTTATTCTTTAAAAAAAGTGCTGTACCACAACTGAAGGAAATGTTAAGATTGTAAAGGGATAGTTCACTTTCAGGTTAACTTTTTGCATCTCATATTCTTAGCAACTGGTCTTCATTCTTCATTTTTTTTAGTTTTTGTATTATTTGCCTTCCTCTTCTGACTCTTTCCGGTTTTCAAATAGGGGTCACTGACCCCAGCAGCCCAAAAAAACCTATTGCTCTGTGAGGTTAAAATGTTATCTTATCTTCTTATGCCCTGCTCTATTCATATTCCTGTCTCTCTTTCAAACCACTGCCTCGTTGCTAGATTCAATTAGACCCTAGCAACCAGATAGATGCTGAAATTCTGGCTGGAGAGCTGCTGAACAAAAAGCTAAATAATTAAAAAGCTAGAAATAATAAAAAATTAAGACTTATTGCAAACTGCCTCGAAATAGCCCTCTTTATATCATACTAAAAGTTAATTAAAAGGGAAACTATACCCCAAGAATGAATACGTAACCAACAGATAGTTTGTATTATGTTAAGTGACCTATAAAAGAATCTTACCAAACTGGAATATATATATCGGTAAATATTGCCCTTTTACATCCCTTGAGCCACCATTTTGTGCTGGCCTGTGTGTTCCCTCAGAGATCAGCTGACAGGAAATAATGCAGCTCTAACTGTAACAGGAAGTAGTGTGGGAGCAAAAGGCAGAACTCTGTCCATTCATTGGCTGATGGGGCCTAGCATGTATGTGTGTCTTGGTTTGTTTGTGTGCTCTGTGAATCCCATGATCCCAGGGGGCGGCCCTTAGTTTTCAAAATGGCAATTTTCTATTTAGAATTACCCAATAGCACATACTACTAAAAGTATATTTTTATGGAGCTGCTTCTGCCCCAGATCATAGTCCTAATAGCAAAACATCGGGTGGTTTGAGAGATCTGACAAGAACCCAGTGCTCCGGCTCTTTATCCCTTAAGTCCATTACCCCTTTAGGAAAACTATTTCCCTGGCCCCAGGCAATGAATGGCTTTGCCTGTATACATGTAAGTAAATATTCCTACCTACTACTAACACTGCTATCTCTAAATCTGCGGTTACCGGTTACCATATACAAAGTCAAGGTGGAACAGGAGCCAACGTTTCACCCTTCACTGACAACAGATCAATGACAAATGCTACTTTCTACATGGGGACAGTTTATTTCCTGCCTCAGTCTAAGTGAATGTGTAACTATGTCCAGTACCGGTTATTAATATCACAAAATGGTCTCATTTTTCCCAGCTATCGTTAATTTCTTGGACCCGTAGCATCACGTGCTTCTGACACCTTCAAAATGCAGCTTGTGTTTGTGTGGATGCCAGCCATGTTCTATAATTACCTGTGAGGAACCCTGAGGAAAGGTTGAGGCGGCGCAGGGCCAGATAAGAGAAGTACAGATGAATGGGACTAAGGAGTGGCAGGAATAGATTACTTTGCTGCACAAAAGAAAGTTCCGGAGTCGGATAGTATTGTAGTATGCATTGTGGGTCATTTAGTAAGTGTAGGTCCGGGGGCTAAGTGCAGAAACCAGGGGAAACTTACCATGTTTTTGCACTTTGCACCCTGTCCTGCTCTTAAAATTATTTTTGCCTGTGTTTGCCCCGTGAAGACAAAGCTGCCTTCATTCATCAGAGCTGTGGCAGGGGGCAGGTGGGGGTGGCACTTAGGTGTCCTCTATCCTGTCATTAACTTGCACATCATTCAGACATGCATGTTGGGGAGCACCAATTAGGCACTTGGTACAGAGCACAGCCAGACCCAGGGCATAAGTACTTTCTAAGTGAGCATTAAGGGGGACACTGTTGCACCACTTAGTGCTAGTGATGAGTGAATATGTCCCATTTTGCTTCGAAAATGGCGAAAATGTTGCACATCAAAAAAACATTGTCGCCCGTGACAATTCTTTTGACGCGCAACAATTCTTTTGACACCTGCGACAATTCTTTTGATGTGGCAAATTTTTCCGCTGCAAATTTTTTCAGCCATTTCGCGAAACAATCCGCCAGTGGCGAAACACGGAAATTCGCTGCGAATCCATGCCTGGCGAAACATTTGCCCATCACTACTTAGTGCTCTTGCACCGAGGGTCAAAGTAAATGACCCCTAATATCTTTACCTTTACCTGTAGTAGAGTCAGAGCCAGGACTAGGGGGCTGATTTACTAACCCACGAATCCGACCCGAATTGGAAAAGTTCCGACTTGAAAACGAACATTTTGCGACTTTTTCGTATTTTTTGCGATTTTTTCGGCGTCTTTACGAATTTTTCGTTACCAATACGATTTTTGCGTAAAAATGCAAGTTTTTCGTAGCCATTACGAAAGTTGCGTAAAATCGCCCGATTTTTCCGTAGCGTTAAAACTTACGCGAAAAGTTGCGCCTTTTTCGTAGCGTTAAAACTTAAAAGGTGCGAAGTTTCGCGTAAGTTTTAACGCTACGAAAAAAGCGCAACTTTTTGCGCAAGTTTTAACGCTACGAAAAATCGCCAGATTTTACGCAACTTTCGTAATGGCTACGAAAAACTCGAGTTTTTACGCAAAAATCGTATTGGTAACGAAAAATTCGTAAAGACGCCGAAAAAAAACGAAAAAATTGCAAAATACCGATCATTACGAAAAAAACGCAATCGGACTAATTTCGACCCGTTCGTGGGTTAGTAAATGTGGCCCTAGGGGTAGGCACATACATATGGTGCCAGAGGGGGCGCTAGGCACGTATCTCAGCTACCTGCCTACTAGTGATGTGCTGGTCAGGAAAAACTCAACCTGCACCCAACCCTAACAGCAAAATCTTAACCTGCACTTTACAGCAGTTGGCGAAATGCAGAATTGCACCACAAATCCATTTTCATAATGCTGTCATTATAAGCCACAAGGGGCGCTGCTGCCATGAGGAGGCGGGTTGAGAAACTCGCCTTAGGCGGCAGCGCCCCCAATGTTTCTAGGGGTGGCAAAAAGCTGCTCCTGGTAACTTTAAGAGCCGAATTTCCAGAGAGTGCTATTATGCCCCCCCTGGACCCTCTCCGGCACTGTAAAGGTAAGTGCAGGGGGGCGGCATTGGAGGAGCCACCTCGGGTAGCTCAGGCGCCAAAAACGCCCCTGTAACCCACCCACAGCTTCTGTACGTATATGCATGAACCTCCTACCCCTAATCCATGGCATGGCCGCTACTGACTGTGCATGCAGCAAGACTTCTCCTCAAGCTGAAATGCTTATCTTGCAGAAAATAAATAAATATATTTTCCCTTTTGAAGTGTTTGATATACATGATTAACCTTTATCTTGTCAGCAGTTTCAACCCAGTGGAAAGCCCTGAGCCTCTGACAGTACCGCAGCTTCCCACACAGACCACACATGATTTATTTAGTTACTTTTCAGAAAAATGTTAACATCTTCATAAAAAAAATCTGTCACCCTCCCTCCCACGTCTGCTGGGTTTCGCTATGGAGCAGTGTGCAGAAAGCTGCAGCCTCTGGGCACTCAAAGTACCCAAAATAGTCTTCAATTTACTTAACTAAATACCACTAAGTGGTCCATCCCAGGATAATAACAGGCTGTATCCCATGTAATGGGACCACTATGGATCTACCACGGTTTTGGTCGGACTCTCATGGTGTAATTGATAGGGTATAGTGTGTAGTTTGCTCAGAACATTCCGATGTGGCGAATGGGGCAGCCCCTGGGCGCCGCAAACTCAAATCCAGAGATGCATACTCTGTGCTGCTGTCACTTACCTGAGCTTAGGGGCCCACTCACAATATACTGTATATATACAATATAAATGTCACAGTATAACCTGAGCTTAGGGACCCACTCACTATATACTGTATATATACAATATAAATGGCACAGTATAACCTGAGCTTAGGGACCCACTCACTATATACTGTATATATACAATATAAATGGCACAGTATAACCTGAGCTTAGGGACCCACTCACTATATACTGTATATATACAATATAAATGGCACAGTATAACCTGAGCTTAGGGGCCCACTCACTATATACTGTATATATACAATATAAATGGCACAGTATAACCTGAGCTTAGGGCCCCACTCACTATATACTGTATATATACAATATAAATGGCACAGTATAACCTGAGCTTAGGGACCCACTCACAATATACTGTATATATACAATATAAATGGCACAGTATAACCTGAGCTTAGGGACCCACTCACTATATACTGTATATATACAATATAAATGGCACAGTATAACCTGAGCTTAGGGGCCCACTCACTATATACTGTATATATAGAATATAAATGGCACAGTATAACCTGAGCTTAGGGGCCCACTCACTATATACTGTATATATACAATATAAATGTCACAGTTTAACCTGAGCTTAGGGACCCACTCACAATATACTGTATATATACAATATAAATGGCACAGTATAACCTGAGCTTAGGGGCCCACTCACAATATACTGTATATATAGAATATAAATGTCACAATACAAGGTTGATAAGTAATTAATTCAGATTCACATTGCATAGCAGCATAGAAATCAGTAAGAACTGGTTAATAATCAGCCCTGTAGCAGCAGCATTTTTAATGCTAATGTTTTAGGTTATTTCCAATGACCCCAAAGCTCAGCTTTTCAACAGCCAAGAACACACTGAGCATGTGCGGTGCCATCGGCACACAAAAGATGGCCTAACAAGATCCAATATGGGCAGCTGCTCGGGGGCCACTTTGATGGAGTGAATTATTACTGTTACGGGGGTTGCTGAACCTCTGGGCTGGGACTATGGGTCCAGTATTAAAAATATACCATTTTCTAGCCATTTTCTATTTATACTTTAGTAAGGGAGGTATTTCTTAATCAGAGCAATAGTCAGGCCCAGACAGGGATTTAAAATAGTCCCTGGCATTATAAGTACACAGAGGCCCAAACAGCCCCCACCAGCCCATTAAATAGTGACTGTCTATGGCATCTTACAGCAGCCCCTCTGGCATTTGCCTGAACCCACAGATTGCAATACAGGTATGGGATCCCTTATCTGGAAACCTGTTATCCAGAAAGCTCCGAATTACGGAAAGCCTGTCTCCCATAGACTCCATTTTAATCAAATAATTCAGAATTTTAAGACGGATTTCCTTTTTCTCTGTAATAATAAAACAGTACCTGTACTTGATCCCAACTAAGATATAATTACCCCTTATTGGGGGCAGAACAGCCCTATTGGGTTTATTTCATGGTTAAACGATTCCCTTTTCTCTGTAATAATAAAACAGTACCTGTACTTGATCCCAACTAAGATATAATTACCCCTTATTGGGGGCAGAATAGTCCTATTGGGTTTATTTAGTGTTTTATTGATTTTTTTAGTAGAGATCCAAATTACAGAAAGACCCCTTATCTGAAATACCCTTGGTCCCGTGCATTCTGGATAATGGGTCCTATACCTGTGCAAGTGAAAGATATAAGCAGGCTCAATTGAAGCAAAGTACGATGCCTTGCACTTATAATCTATATAAAAACAAAGTCTGCAGTTCTTATGTAACAAAGTAGACAGACAAGTATTTAAAAACTTACGTAAAAGGTACTTGGAATTACAGTAAATTGGGATAATTACGTGACGAAAGTGTCCAATTGCAGCTCCGCCAGTCGGCTGTCATGGAAATTAAATGTAAGTGCTCAGATTAGGGGAAGAGCAGGGGAATCCATTCTGTTGAAGTCAGATATGGGAGTGCGGCCTGACAGGGAAAAGTTGGAACATTATATTTGTGGCTCACAATCTGCCTGTCCCGTCATTCTACTGAACGTTCTATTCTGTTCTATTAATTCCAAATATTCATTCAAAGTACCCGCTTTTCACTGCAGTCCATTTAGCTTGTGCACCTTTATTACCACTAGGGGTGCTGTTTTTATTGAAGTTTATGCTGGCAGTATGAATTCTAATATGCAAAAAAGGGAGGATTTGTGTGTGTAATACATTATGTGAGTCATTAATGGAGACTCTAGATGCAAGTGCAAGAGCGTTAAAATAAAAAAACTAACCTACCTGATCAACATTTGACATATTACAGGCCATATGTCAGTCATGTAGTCCCATTGGAGGGCCCCATACATAGGCAGATAAGCTACCAAAATCAGTCTGAAGTGGCCATACACGCACCGATAATATCGTACGAAACCTCATTTCATACGTTATTCGGTGCGTGTATGGCAAGTCGGTGAGTCGACCGATATGGCAGGAGGCTGCTGATATCGGTCGACTCGCCGATCGGGCCGGTTAAAAGATTTTGATCGGGCGCCATAGAAGGCGCCTGAGCAAAATCTGCCGTCAGGGCTGAATCGGCAGAAGGAGGTAGAAATCCTATTGTTTCTACCTCCTTATCTGCTGTTTCAGTCCTGAACGGTTAGTGGCAGATTGTACGATCTTTTGTGCGACTGTGTATGGCCACCTTAAGGGACCAGGTAGGGGGTGGGTGTGCCTAGGTGTATCCCTTGCCCGCCTCTCATGAATACAGTGCTGGTGACAGCTGGCAGAGCTATATTCATCAGGGGGAATGCAGCTCTCTGTGCTCTGCTTTGGAGTGCAGAGAACTTTTCTTTAAAATTCAGATGTGACAGATTGAACCCTTTTTTGCACTTTGCACCAGTGTCGGACTGGGGTGTCCAGGGCCCACTGGGGCTGCCACCTAAAGGGCCCTTACCCCAGTTGCAAATTCCTACTTCCCACCACTGACCTATCCCCATGACCAGGCACATTGCCTTCCTTGCACTTGTGTTGTGTTACTTATAGCTCATGCCACACACAGCGTATGGCGTATATTTTTGGCAACGCTTGCCGAAAATACCGCCATATGCCTCCTACCTGTGCCTGCACCCGAATGAAAGGAATACGCTCCGGTGCAGGCACATGTAGCCGAAATACGCATAAAAACACGAGACTTCTCTCATGTTTTTATGCGGATATCGGCTACATGTGCCTGCACCGGAGAGTATTCCTTTCATTCGGGTGCAGGCACAGGTAGGAGGCATTACATTACATTAACATTTATTTATAAAGCGCCAACATATTCCGCAGCGCTGTACAATAAGTGGGTTACAAGAGGTGAAGAGGGCCCTGCCCAAAAGAGCTTACAATCTACAAGCATATGGCGGTATTTTCGGCAAGCGTTTTTCAGCTTGCCGAAAATATACGCCATACGCCTGGTCTGACATTAGCCTTAATCTACCGCCAAACGGAGCGCACTCATTTTTTCCCAATGTCCCGCCGGCCCAGTCTGACCCTGCTTTGCTCCATGCACTACACTTGGTAAATGACCCCTTGTATATTTTACTGCCTAAAAGAAGGGAAAGCAAGTTCTGTGGATATAAAAAGTTCTACCCGAATCGCCTTCACAAGGGAAAATAAAGGAAGTTAACCCCCCCCCCATACAAACAGAAACAGCCTATTATCTTCTCCTTTCCAAATGTTCAGTGCCAAAGACATAGCAATAAACTGATATAATCAGAAAATCTGCTTTGTTTTAGGCAGACACTGCTGATGGACAGGATCTGGAAAAAGTACAGTTTGATGCATATCTCCCGGTGCAGAGGAAGCCGAGAGCGAGCCAGACGCTGCACTGCGGTTCTGCTATGTCACTACGGCTCGCAAAAAAAAAAAATCCCCGTTAACCAAAACATTCCGCACAATAGAAACTGCATGAACTGACTGGAACTGCCTTTCGGAAACTTCCTTTCTGAAATGACACTTCAGAGAAACCCTCATGTAACAAGGGAAGCCGTTCAACCACCAAAACTGCCCCGGCCTATAGACATCTCTAGAAAAGTGAAATGGAAAGTAACATTGTGGGAACATGAGGCGCTCGGGGTAAATATAATAAATGTTATTAGTGCCTAGATGGGCTTGTCTGGCTGATGAGATTTGCTTCTTCAGTATTTCTAACCACAGCTTGGTCCGTAAAAGGTTATTTTCCAGTGATAAACCAGATTATAGCATTCTAAGAAAAGGGTCAGATATTATCTTGCATATGTATGGAAACGGGTTTTGAAGGGGTTGTTATTATTGTCAACACATGAAGCACCAACATATTCTGCAGAGCTGTACATATGTATAGGTGTATACATCAGTGGAATAACTATAGAGTAGGCAGACTCCACAGTTCTGGGGAGCCGGGGGGACAGGGGGGCCCAAATCATAGGGTCCGCTTTCTCTGTAGTTTTAGAGAACCCCCCTTCCCACTGCATGGGTGAAAAGGGGTGACCTGAGGGGCGGGTGGGCTGTTCTTGTAGTGGGGACGTGAGGGGCAAGCGAAACGGGCGACCTGGGGGAGGGGGGAATACTTGGAGTGGGGGTGTGAGGGGTGGGGGAGAAGGGGCGACCTGAGGGGGGGGGAATTCTTGGAGTGGGCATGTGAGGGGAAGCGGAGAACAAGAGGAGCAGGTGAGTAGTGTTTGTGTTACAAGCCGGGCCCCTCTGACAATATTTTTGCAAGGGGGGCCTGGCGCGGTCTAGGTGCGCCACTGGTATACATTGGCCATACAAATTACATACAGGAATACAACCAATACAAGATCTTACAATCTAAAAGGAAATACTATTTTGGTTCTGCAGATCTGAGGTTTGGTAATTCCATTGTTATCTGATTGCTAGGGCTTAATGTCCCCGGCAAACATGGAAGTGGGAATCTAAAGGTGGCCATACACGAGCAGATCCGCTCGCTTGGCGATGTCGCCAAGCGAGCGGATCTTCCCCCGATATCCCCACCTACGGGTGGGCGATATCGGGGAGCATTTAGGTAAAAAAAAAAATAATCCGATCGTTTGGCCCGGCAATGGGGCAGTCGGATCGGGGACCGCATCAACGAGCCGATGCGGTCCCCTATCCGACCGGATTTTCTAACCTGCCCGATCGAGATCTGGCCAATTTCAGGCCAGATATCGGTCGGCCAGGCCGCTCTGCTCTCCCCATACACGGGCCGATTAGCTGCCGAATCGGTGCAATGGACCGATATCGGCAGCTATAGTCGGCCCGTGTATGGGGACCTTAAGACTAATTGGGCAGCCCATGGGGTTTTTTTTTTACTTTCACCCCTTCTGAAATTGCAGGAGCACTGAGAGGCACAAAATTGCACCCTTTAGTTAATTCCAAAAGCACTTGTAGTAGCTAGAGTATATCTGCACCCCAAAACTCAACAGGGGGCGATTACATACATACATATTACATATGTACCAGCAATGTAGTTGTCGGTAAATTTGTAATACCCTTACCCATGCCCGATCTGGGCCATTAGCGTTCCCTAACTTGCACACCTTCATGCCCCCCCCCCCCACCAGCTTGCCCCTTATGAATAGAGTTCTAGCAAGCCAACTGCAGAACCCCCCAATGATTAAGGGGACACACACAGGTGTCTACATTTTGGAGCACAGAGACTTCTGCCTATTTAATAGAGAGTGGGGATCAAGCTGTTTGTGTCTCTATTTGCACTTTGCCCCATGCCCTGCACTCAGTAAATGAGCCCTTGTGTGGGTTTTTTTTTTGTTTTTGGTGGCTGGAGTCAGTGACCCCGACAACCTGATATCTGCTAAGCTGCAAGCTAGAAACAGGCAGAACAAAAACCGTAATAATTGCAAAAACTTACAAAAACGTAAGGGGTCATTTATGAGCTGGGAAGGGAAGAGCACTAAAGGGGTGCAAGGGTGAGCCCCTTACTGCTCATATGGGAAGGCTGCATTATAGATGGGAGCCCTAGGTCTCTGCACTGCAGGGGGCATTGTTAATGAGCCCTATAATCAAGCCAACTAAAAAACGGCTTAGAATATTGCTTAGAATATTACAATATAAGTTCATTTAAAGGTCCACACCCTCGAATGACCTTGCCTTGAGTAAGCTGCCTGTTTGACTACAGCCTTCTATATTACCTCCCTTAGCCATCCTATTGTGTTATTTACCAAGTCCACAAGAAATAGAAATATGGCTTAGTGGCCAAAGGGGCAGGTAACATCATCGCTTTGGAATGTGGCCAATCAAAAAGCAGATAATGAGCCCAATATGGCCGATACTGGCGTAGTTTCGCACTTGTGTATAGCTGTAAAGAATTCCAGTCTTGCTGCAAAGAAAGTGAGGGAAGTTTATGTAAGTGGTTACGTTTTAGCCTGACCTGATGCCTAAAAAGCCGCTCCTGGTAACTTTAAGAGGCAAATTTTCATTTTTTTAAAATGGAAATACGGCTCCGCTAGTTCAGAGAGTGCAGTTGTGCTATCTACATTAGTGATGCAGCCCGGGGGGGACCCCCTCTGGCGCTGTAAAGGTAAGTGTTGGGGGAGGCTGTGGGGGGGGCGGCATCGCAGGAGCCCTCTCAGGCCACTCAGGGGCCATAAACACCCCTGGATAGCAGGTATAGTATGGCACTAGGGGCAGATTTATCAAAACGTGGGCTTAATAGATAAAAACTCACCCACGTTCTATTAATTCTTATGGGATTTTTAGAAGTGTATTTATTTAATGGTGAGTTCTACCTTAACCATTTGATAAATACACTTCTAAAAATCCCATAAGGATAAGTAGAACGTGGGTGAGTTTTAATCTATTAAGCTCTAAACTCACGTTTTGATGAATTTGCCCCTTAATATCAGTGTTGCCCAAAACATACGCACAGTGCAAATACCCCTCGCCCTGTTATCCATTTTCTGGCTGTATCGGTAACAGATGGCTACTGGGAATGCTGGGAGTTGTAGTTCCCGTTACCATGCCTGCTGTCGACTTGTGTTTCACTTTTAAGCATTTAGAAATCCTACATCATTTCCTGCTTCTTTTCTCCACATTTCAAGTAGAAAGAGAAACAATTTACTGTGCCATTAAAGCAAAGCCACAAGCACATTCCCCCCCGAAACTGAAAGGCGATTTTCCTTTTCTCCGCAGCAATAACATTAACTGGCAGCCAACTCCCACCTCCCGGCCAATAGGAACGCAGTCCAGCGCTTCCAACCAGGAAGGAATCGTTTGTTTTTCCTTCACTCTCTTTATTTTTCCACTTCTTTCTTCTCAAAGCGAAAAAAAAATTCATTCAAACTGGGTCAAAGTTTCCAGAAAAGTGATTGAAAATAAACAGCCCACGTTTCTTCCCCCCTCCTTCATGTGAATAAATCCTGCCTCTGAGATTTCCTTGAGTTGTAGCCGGCAGTGCATTTAGGGCTCTGGTACACGGGGAGATTAGTCGCGACTAATCTCCCCGAGTTGCCTTCCCCCTGCCATCCCACCGGCGAACATGTAAGATTTCGGGAAATCGCCGAAAAAGACTCGCGAGTCTTTTTCGGCGATTTGCGCGAAATCGCGCCGCCGCGTCTGCCATCCCGCCGGCGACTTACATGTTCGCCGGTGGGATGGCAGGGGGAAGGCAACGCGAGCAGGGAGTTTTGCCGCGGGCGACTAATCTCCCCGTGTACCAGAGCCCTTAGGTTTCACAGCATGCAGGACAATAGAGATACGGGGGCTGCCATTTTCTACTGAAATACTCATTGTCAGTAAAATACTTATTTTTCAGTAAAAATACTTATTTTCAGTGGCGTAACTATAGAGGAAGTAGATCCCAGTTGTGGGGGGGGCCTGGACTGCGGGTTCTGCTTTCCTCCCCAGTCGCTCTCCTACCTGCTGGCGGGGGGGGGGGGTTACGCAGGAGGCGGGTAGGAGATGTGGGTAGGTGGGCATACAGGGGTGGGAAGTGGGCGGGCATCAGATCAGGTGCTATGACCCTTTTTTTATTGCAGGGAGGGGGCTTATTTTGCCACAAAAAAGTCTGCTCTATACACCCTGTCATTGGGAAATACAAATAAAAGCATCGCTCCAGTGAAAAATAATGGCGTTTGGTAGAAAGATAAGAACGCTGGGCCTAATGCGTTTCAGGAGCCATGCCTACAGGGTCGGACTGGGCCCAGAACCGATCTCCATCTTCTCTCCACCATCACTCCCCCACTGCCCCCCCATTTCCAATTGCGTCACAGTAAGTGTTTTTTTCCTCCAAATTCCAGACGCAAATGGGCAATTTTCTTGACACAGCTGTGCTGCACCTACAGTCCTCTTTATATGTGGGTGCTGGGAGTTGTGTGGGCAGTAGTGCTCAGTCTGAAACTTATGATAGGAACTTGGGAGCAGCTACTGACTCAGCCTAGACCCACCACCCTAAGTCAGTGAGAGAACCCAGACTGGAACCAACCCTCACTGACACCCTGGGTCAGACAGACCCGCCTGAGGGCCCCATACACGGGCTGATAAGCTGCTGACTCAGACCATTGGCAGCTTTTATTGGCCCCAGTATGGCCGCCTTTAGCAAAGCTGATTGTGTAGTCATTTGCTATGAGTACAATGTAGTGCGTAGCCTAGTAATTTAACCCTATTATACTCAATAGCATTACTACTAGGGGTGTGCAGTGCAGGAAAAACTCAGGCTGCCCTCCGCCCTAACACACAGAAGGTTGTAAACAATAACACAAGAAAAGGGGAAAGTTGTGCTCAACCACTAAATTGTAAACCATTAGGCGGGGGTGCAATGAGGCTGTGACCACAAAATACATATAAACAACCACAAAAGATCCTCTGCACTCACCCATTATCAATATGTAGAAATAGGACATTAGGACAATCTGTGCATTCAGCTACTAAGAAATGCCCTCCCCCCCCCAGACCCAAAAGTGCGATTGTTTATCCATACATTGGTCACAGCCTCATTGCACCCCCGCCTAATGGTTTACAATTTAGTGGTTGAGCACAACTTTCCCTTTTTCTTGTGTTATTGTTTATACAGGAGCAGTGGCCAGCTCCATGTTGTAGCCCCCACTCTTCCCAACTACAGTCAGGTAATCCCAATGGAGCCAATAAAAGGGCAACCATATGGGGGTTTTAACCTTATAAGCAAGAATGTTGCAGGTAAAACTTAGTCCCTTTGCTCAGTACTAATCTTAAATTACTTATATAGGTCAGTCAATGTAGGACTGGCCAGAAGGGATGACTTTGACGTAGTTGGCCAGCTTGAAGTATATTGCAATGTACGGACAAACAATCCCTCTTTTGGGTCTGGGGGGGGGAAAGGCATTTCTTAGTAGCTGAATGCACAGATTGTCCTAATGTCCTATCTCTACATATTGATAATGGGTGAGTGCAGAGGATCTTTTGTGGTTGTTTACACAGAAGGTTGTAGACAGGCCTGGATTTGTGGGCCCGGGCCTAGGACAGTGTATCTATCAATTAATCAATCAATTTTCTATCTGCTGCTCTATCTTTCTTATTTCTATTTTTTATCTATCAACCAATTTTCTATTTATCTATCTTTAGATTTCTATCTTTCTATCATCTATCTATATCTATCTATCTATATCTATCTATATCTATCTATCTATCTATCTATTTCTCTATCTTTTATATTTCTATATTCTATCTTGTAGATTGTAAGCTCTTTTGGGCAGGGCCCTCTTCACCTCTTGTATCAGTTATTGATTGCTTTATATGTTACTCTGTATGTCCAATGTATGTAACCCACTTATTGTACAGCGCTGCGGGATATGTTGGCGCTTTATAAATAAATGTTAATAATAATAATATCTATCATCATCATCTATCAATCTATCTATCTGTCTATTATCTATCATCTATCTATCTCTATCTTTCTGGATATTTATTATCTATCTATTTTCTAGTACAGGTATGGGATCCCTTATCCGGAAACCCGTTATCCAGAAAGCTCCGAATTATGGAAAGCCTGTCTCCCATAGACTCCATTTTAATCAAATAATCCAGAATTTTAAAACTGATTTCCTTTTTCTCTGTTTTAATAAAACAGTGCCTTGTAATTGATCCCAACTAAAATATAAATAATCCTTACTGGATGCAAAACAATCCTATTGGGTTTAATTTATGTTTTATTAATTTTTTAGTAGACTTAAGGTGTGGAGATCCAAATTACGGAAAGACCCCTTATCCGGAATACCCTTGGTCCCGAGCATTCTGGATAATGGGTCCTATACCTGTATCTGTTTATCTACTAAATATCTAACGATCTATGTATATATATTTATATACTGTATATAGCAAAAAACTTTCCCTTTTTTTGCTATAGCTTATACAGGAGCAGTGGCCAGCTCCTTGTTGTAGCTCCCACCCTTCCCAGCTGCAGTCAGGTGATCCCAGTGGAGCCAATAAAAGTGCAACCATATGGGGGTTTTAACCTTGAAAGCAAGAAAGTTCCAGGTAAAACCTAGTCCCTTGGCTAAATGTATATTGAAGCAGTAGAATTCTTGGTGAATCGCATAAGTCAGTGTAGGAACTGGTCAAAAGGGATGACTTTGACGCAGTTGGCCAGCTTGAAGTATATTGCAATATATGGACAAACAATCCCTGTTTTGCTTAAAGGGAAGGGCATTTCTTAGTAGCTTAAATGCACCGAAGGTCTTAATGTTCTATATATTGATAATGGGTGAGTGCAGAGGATCTCTTCTTGTTGTTTCTATATATATATATATATATATATATATATATATATATACCCTGTATATTGTAAAAGTAATGTCAGCACTGACAGGATTTTAATCGTAGGTATAAAAAGTCAGTATTATTGAAATATAAAAAAGGAACATTGCAAACCTCAACATTTCACTCCCCCACAGGGACCTTCGTCAGGAGGCAAGAAAAAGCAAGTTCTTGCCTCCTGACGAAGGTCCCTGTGGGGGAGTGAAACATTGAGGTTTGCAATGTTCCTTTTTTTATATTTCAATAATACTGACTTTTTATACCTACGATTAAAATCCTGTGAGTGCTGACATTACTTTTACAATATTTTGGTTAAAACGGCTCTTGCACCCAGGTTCTGTTTCTGTTAGTGGAGTGCACCATTATGGTTTCTATATATATATATATATATATATATATATATATATATATATATATATATATATATATATATATATATATATATATATATATATATATATATATATATATATATATATATATATATATATATATATATACAGTGGTGTGAAAAACTATTTGCCCCCTTCCTGATTTCTTATTCTTTTGCATGTTTGTCACACAAAATGTTTCTGATCATCAAACACATTTAACTATTAGTCAAAGATAACACAAGTAAACACAAAATGCAGTTTTTAAATGAGGGTTTTTATTATTTAGGGAGAAAAAAAATCCAAACCTACATGGCCCTGTGTGAAAAAGTAATTGCCCCCTGAACCTAATAACTGGTTGGGCCACCCTTAGCAGCAATAACTGCAATCAAGCGTTTGCGATTACTTGCAACGAGTCTTTTACAGCGCTCTGGAGGAATTTTGGCCCACTCATCTTTGCAGAATTGTTGTAATTCAGCTTTATTTGAGGGTTTTCTAGCATGAACCGCCTTTTTAAGGTCATGCCACAACATCTCAATAGGATTCAGGTCAGGACTTTGACTAGGCCACTCCAAAGTCTTCATTTTGTTTTTCTTCAGCCATTCAGAGGTGGATTTGCTGGTGTGTTTTGGGTAATTGTCCTGCTGCAGCACCCAAGATTGCTTCAGCTTGAGTTGACGAACAGATGGCCGGACATTCTCCTTCAGGATTTTTTGGTAGACAGTAGAATTCATGGTTCCATCTATCACAGCAAGCCTTCCAGGTCCTGAAGCAGCAAAACAACCCCAGACCATCACACTACCGCCACCATATTTTACTGTTGGTATGATGTTCTTTTTCTGAAATGCTGTGTTACTTTTACGCCAGATGTAACGGGACACGCACCTTCCAAAAAGTTCAACTTTTGTCTCGTCGGTCCACAAGGTATTTTCCCAAAAGTCTTGGCAATCATTGAGATGTTTTTTAGCAAAATTGAGACGAGCCATAATGTTCTTTTTGCTTAAAAGTGGTTTGCGCCTTGGAAATCTGCCATGCAGGCTGTTTTTGCCCAGTCTCTTTCTTATGGTGGAGTCGTGAACACTGACCTTAATTGAGGCAAGTGAGGCCTGCAGTTCTTTAGATGTTGTCCTGGGGTCTTTTGTGGCCTCTCGGATGAGTTGTCTCTGCGCTCTTGGGGTAATTTTGGTCGGCCGGCCACTCCTGGGAAGGTTCACCACTGTTCCATGTTTTTGCCATTTGTGGATAATGGCTCTCACTGTGGTTCGCTGGAGTCCCAAAGCTTTAGAAATGGCTTTATAACCTTTACCAGACTGATAGATCTCAATTACTTTTGTTCTCATTTGTTCCTCAATTTCTTTGGATCTTGGCATGATACCTAGCTTTTGAGGTGCTTTTGGGCTACTTCTCTGTGTCAGGTAGCTCCTATTTAAGTGATTTCTTGATTGAAACAGGTGTGGCAGGCCTGGGGGTGACTACAGAAATTGAAAATTGAAATTGATAAACCACAGTTAAGTTATTTTTTAACAAGGGGGGCAATCACTTTTTCACACAGGGCCATGTAGATTTGGAGTTTTTTTTCTCCCTTAATAACGTAAACCTTCATTTAAAAACTGCATTTTGTGTTCAATTATGTTATCTTTGACTAATAGTTATCGGTTTTTGATGAGCAGAAACATTTTGTGTGACAAACATGCAAAAGAATAAGAAATCAGGAAGGGGGCAAATAGTTTTTCACACCACTGTATATATTAGTACACAGGGAGGAGCACACCCTAAACAAGTCCAAATGCCCTTGGTGCAGGTCAAAAACAAAAATATAATAGAAAGAGTGCCGCACACACAGGGACTTGATACAAAAGAAAAAGTGTTTTTATTGAAAAAATTCCAACGTTTCGAGCACAACCAGTGCTCTTCCTCAGGGAATCAATTTTCTATTTATTTCTCTATCTTTTATAATACTATATTCTATCTATCATCAATCTATCTTTGTATCTATTGCCATCTTTTTCCCACCTGTGTATCTGTCTGCCTTTCTATCGACCTGTTTTCTATCTATCTTCTACGTATATATCAATCTTGCATTTATCTTCCTTGTTCTGCTGCAGTGTCCTGTGAAGTGTTCATGAGAGAGCAGGGTTCTTCCTTCCCCTTAGTTCCCCTATAGATGGGGGAAAGGCTGCAGAGAGAACAAACAGCAAGGGGAGTGTTGCTGCTGTGAGTGTCCGTGACTGCACAGTAAGTCTGTATTGGTTCCTACAGGGGAGAGACTGCAGACAGATGAGTGTGAGTCAGGGGCTGCCGTCCCCACTGAGGGACAAGGGGCAGGCTGGGTACGTTGGCAGAGAGTGTGCGGCCGCTGGGTGCCGGGGGGGGGGGGGGCAGAGACTGGAAAGTAACATACTGATACAGGAATTCAAAGGGACTGTAAAAGAATTCTTTGCAGCAATACATAAAAACGCCTCTGACAGCACAATAAAAATCAGCTTGTTCTACGGATATTTCTCTTAAAAAATGATCATTTCCTCAAAACATCATCACTGATATTCAGTCTGTTCAATTGACAAACACAGGTAACGGCGCATTTCCTGCCGCCCAAGCCGTCAGCCCCCAGCGGGTATGTAAAGCTCATTATAGCAATGAGATTAGCGTAGGTGTCGGTGGCCACTCGGGGGGGGGGGGGGAGGAATGGTCTCAGTAGGAAGCGGGACACTTTGTTGTATTGTTGTTGAACTTCCGTGGGATCAGTAATGTTTGCTCTGGCTGATATGCTTTATCACACACATAAAAAAAAACCCACTTCCGATGGTGAATGAATATGAGAATATCACACATTGGTCATCAAAGGCAAACTTTCCGCACTGCATTAGGCTGATGGCCCACGGAGCGAGTTAAGGTCCCCATACACGGGCCGATTGTAGCTGCTGATATGGGTCACTTAGACCGATTCGGCAGCTTATCGGCCCGTGTAGGGGCACAAACGACAGGCCTGCCCGGCCGACATCTGGCCTGAAATCGGGCAGATATCGATTGGGCAGGTTAAAAAATTTAGTCGGATCGGGGACCTCACCGGCTCGTTGATGTGGTCTCTGAACCGACTGCGCCTATTACCGGAGTTCTAATTCGATCGTTTGGCCCCAGGGCCAAACAACCGAATTAACCTAAATTCCCCTGATATCGCCCACCCATAGGTGGGGATATCGGGAGAAGATCCGCTCGCTTGGTGACCTTGCCAAGCGAGCAGATCTTAATGTGTATGGCCACCTTTAGTCGCCCGTGATAGATCTCTGCAACTGCGGGCGACTAATCGCTCCGAAATGGCTTTCCAGTGGCTGGTTTAAAGGCCTACTCATCGCTTCGGCTTTCCAAAGTTGCACAAAGTTTCCTCCTGCAGGCAATTTAGGAAAGCCGAAGCGACACCTATTGTTGCTGGTGGAAAGGCATTTCAGAGTGGTTAGTCGCTGTGGTAGCAGAGATCTGTTGCAGGCGACTAACTCGCTCCTTGGGCCATTAGCCTTAACTGAATATTCTTCATTAATTATATGGATGTGTGCATGTATGGTATGTGTATTTGTGCGTATATACATACCACCACATGTTGTCCTAACCAGCTGGACACACCCCCTACCTGGATGGTCTGGGGCAGTAATTACTAAACAGTGGTTGCTTGTTTGGCAACCCTTTGGATGTTACCTTTAATGGTCTCATAGCTGCTTATTTTTAAATTCTTAGATGGGGGCAAGTCTTGGAGGGTGAAATATAGAGGGGGTAACCCAGTCATGGTTCACATGGGAAGGGGCCCCCCCAAAAGATATGAAAGTAGTGGATGCTAATGGAGTGGATCATTGGCTGGGTTTTGGCATAATGCGGATGCCTGGGGAGGATCGGGAGAATGACCACGGATGCACAGACATTTTTTTTTATTGGTTCCCCATTCTACTTCTAGCCAGGGCTTCTACCAAGGGAGCCCAGGTGACCAATGGGTAGCCTGCTAACTTTTTCTAATTTCTGAAGAGAGTGCTGCACAAAGACACAAATGTACTGTCACACATACAGTAGGCTGCTTCAGTATGGCAGTCAAGGTGGGGCTATGGAAGAAACAATCTTCCCCCAGGGAACTTTATTCAATGTTTTTTGAATGTGGCTCATGAAGTATAGGTTGGGGACATCTGGACTAGTGGCTGAGTAGGGGGCAATTTTTTTTATTGCAGTAAAGCATGTGTCCTGCCTTCCATTAGCAATAAAAGCTAATAAAATTTAGCCAAGTACACACTAACTGATATAAATTCTATAATACCTTATTAAAATCATAGTTAACAACGTAGCACTTTTAGCCAAAAATGAATTTTATATAACTACTCAGAGTATTATGCTACACAGGGATCCCCAACATTTTTTTTATCTGTGAGCTACACTCAAATGTAAAAAGTTACAGATGTGGCCCCTTTAGGGCTTTTCATTCACTGCTGTAAAGGGTGGTTTTCAGACCCGGACTGGCAATCTGTGATTCTGGCAAATGCCAGAGGGGCTGCTGTAAGATGCCATAGGCAGTCACTATTTATTGGGCTGGGGGGGCTGTTTGGGCCACTGTGTACTTGAAATGCCAGGGGGGCTGTAAGATGCCATAGGCAGTCACTATTTATTGGGCTGGGGGGGCTGTTTGGGCCACTGTGTACTTGAAATGCCAGGGCCTATTTTGAATCCCAGTCTGGACCTGGCGGTTTAGCTGTGGGTATGCTCATTCCATAGAACTACCTGACCCCATAAAACACTTGGGGGCTTTTCATTAATTGGCTTGAGTCTCCAACAGCCCCAGTTTTGGACTGCTCACTGTGCCAATGACTTAGAGCTTCTGGTAGGGTTGCCATCTGGCTGCTACATAACAAGTTTGGTTGGCAAAGATTATACTTGATGCCAATGTAATGGAAAGGGTAGAATTATATTGTATCATAAATGGAAGCTGGATATTTCCTTTAATGATATTCTGAGCTGTGCCAAGCTGCCCGGGCACCCAAGGCAAATCGCCTGGCCACTTCGCGCACCCTATTGAGACATGGTAATATATATATGTATAATTTCTTGGATAAATCCACCCAAATCACAAGCAGCAGCCAGCCCAGTTAGGCAGTGAGTTCATGTTGAACAGAGCAGTGAGGCAGTGAGTGGTGGAACAGTTTCCTTACGTCAGGGAAAAGACTTTAATGGTTGAGGAATGCATGGTGCTGAGAGGCGATAGGTCAAACAGGGTAGATAGAATGGGAGATTACTGCTAATCTGGAGGAATGCATGACGTTACTATTTTTAGTGCAAAACTGCAAGACCCCTTTAAGTGTTGACCGTGAACTCCAGGAAAAATGTGAAAGCTCAGATTATGTGATCATTGGTAGTGAAGATGCGGGCAGTAAGCAAATGGCTGGCTTTTATGGCACAGTCCCGCTTTCTACTTTCCCTGCACAGCTTATTTGTAGGAACACAGTGCATTTTGCTTGCAACTCTACTAACGTTTCCCATCAGGCTGTGTGTGCCACTCGGGTGCAGCATAGAATCTCCTCTATGGGTGCTCCCATCAGCATAAACTTTATAATGTTGATGGTGCCAATGTTCACCTGTGTTATGCTTTACCACACACATGTTTATATACAAACATATAGTACATGAACGCACCTAAATCAACATGGTGCATCAGCTAGCCCGAGGGATTGCAATCCTCACCTGAACAAAAGTGTCATTTTACCTTTGTGCCATTATGATAAACAGCCTCCCAGAGGAAATAATTGTTTATCTGAACAACCAATAACTATGAGCTTGTCAGTGACTTCACAGGGCTTAAGGCCCCCATACACGGGCCGATTATAGCTGCCGATATGGGTCCCTTGGACCGATTCGGCAGCTTATCGGCCCGTATAGGGGCAGAACCGAGGGGCCTGGCCGACCGATATCTGGCCTGAAATTGGCCAGATATCGGCTTGTTGATGCAGTCCCCGAACCGACTGCCCAATTGCCCCAGGGCCAAACGATCAAATTCGCCTACATGCCTCCCCGATATCGCCCACCCGTAGGTGGGGATATTGGGTGAAGATCCGCTCGCTTGGCGACATCACCAAGCAAGCGGATCTGCCCGTGTATAGCCAGCTTAAGGGGCTTAATTGAAAAGGAAGCAGGCCCTGTGACTCCTCAGGGTTTCTGGAGTTTTAGGGAGCTATTAAGTGATAAGGAGTCCAATATATGGTTATAAAAAGTCTTATTCCCAAAGTGTAGATGGACTATAAAATGACTTTGCTGTGGGGCCCGCTAGTTACAGTACTGCCAGGGCTTATTCTACAGCAGGGATTCCCAACTTTATTTACGTGTGAGCCACACTCAGATGTTAAAACTGTTGGTGAGCCACACAAGCACTAAAACAGTTCCTTAAGCATCTTAAAGGCCTATTTGGTAGCCCCATGTGGACTCTGCTTGGAGTAAAACTGTGTCTCTGGGCTTCCAAAACTTGTCTCCAAGCCAGAAATGTAAAAATGGCGCCTAGGTTGAGGCCACTGGGAACAACATCAAAGAGGGTGGTGAGCAACATGTTGCCCCAGAGCCACTGGTTGGGGATCATTGTCCTACAGGTTGTCCATCACTGCCTCTCCCTCTGTCAGGGATTTAAGTTTGAACCCAATTCATGGATCGAATGGCTGGTAAGCCCTTAAGGCAAGGGACTGTTTGGGAGCAAGCTGGACAGACTGGAGCAGAACAGAACAAAACTAGGGCAGGACTAAAAGTCAGGAGTGGGATGAAGCGTGTAGAGGCTGGAACAAGACAGGAGCAGAAACAGGACCAAGACAAAGGAGGGCAAGAAAGAGCTCAGGCCAAAACTACCTTAATGCTCAGGCAAGAAAGTGATACAGGAGGAGGGTTTATATAGTGCAGACTCAGCTCTGATTAGCTGACCAATAAGGCTGCTGGATAAAGATGAAAAGCCAGTAAAAGGTAATTAGCTTGTCAGGTGCTCTCTTGGCTTAAGGTGGCCACACGTTCAGATCCGCTCGCTTGGCGATGTCGCCAAGCGAGCGGATCTTCTCCCGATATCCCCCACCTATGGGTGGCCTAATTCAGACTAATTCAGTCGTTTCGCCCTGGGTCCAAACAATCAAATTACAACGACGGGTATAGGAGAAGTCGGATCGGGGACCGCTTCGGCTCGTTGATGCGGTCCCTGATCCGACTAAATTGTTTAACCTGCCCAATCGATATCTGCCCGATTTCAGGCCAGATATCAGTCTGGCAGGCCCGTCGGTGGTTCCCCTACACGGGCCGATTAGCTGCCGAATCGGTCTAAGGGACCCATATCGGCAGCTAGAATCCCGTGTATGGCCACCTTTAGAGGTTAGGGAGAGTAACTAAAAACCTAGAGGTTCCTGTCTCAAATCCCAGCAAACCTTACACATTTGGACAACACCTCCCAGCTGAAAAGTCTCCTGTGACCTTAGTCTACTGGGACATCTGCACTGATAAACCATTTCCCGTGTCAGTAGTGTCTAGTAGTTATTTCTTAATTGGCCATTTTCTATATCTTCAACCAGTCTGGATGATTTACTGCCCTCTAGAGTGACCCAGTGTCCCTATGCTGGAAACCCTATATGTTGGTTGGGATATCCTGATGAATTTCCCAGATGTTCTGGGATTTCCCTCTAGTGCTTCTCTACCATCTGCTGAGAGGCAAGCCTTCCTGTTGCACAATACACTACTTCCTATTGCTGACCCTATAACCTATAACCTCAGGGCGCCACTTTCCCCGGCTCATATTACTACTGCGGTAGGGAATGAAGAACGACCTGTTGCCATAAGAGTAACAGTTATATGATACTATGCCAAGGGGCTAATGCAGTTATATTGGCTTGTATACAGTGTTTATTTTTCATTTTCAAAGGACATGTAAGGGAAAAAAAATAAAAGGGCATCTACATTTTCTTTTAATTATTTTGTTTTAAACCATTTCTTTAGCTCAGCAATGACTCAAATGGCCTTTGGCACTAAAGGAAATAAGTGGAGATTTTCACGCACCCATGGGAAACGCTGCTGTGTGAAATGCAGAAATATTTAAGCACAATCAAGTCTTTGCAGGACTTGGGATATTTTATAGGTATGTCTGGGTTGGAACAGGTTGAGCAGTAACACTGCTTTAGTACTGGCAACATGAAGGCCTCCAATAATGTCTTAACATGCCTTTTCTAAGAACATTGCTAATTATATAATTAGCAAACCATATCAAATAAAGACAGAGCTATACTAGGTGGGTACAAAAGCAAGCAAAGTGCAAAAAGTGCCATTTTTTATCCACAAAGCATCAGTTATTCCCAGAAATCACTGTGCATTTCCAGATGCATATTAGCACTAGTGATGGCATGGATCCACGGCGAATTTCCGCGTTTCACAAGTGGACGATTAGTTTGCAAAATGGAGATTCAAAAACTTTTCGGAAAAGCGGAACGGGACAAATTGGCTCATCACTAATCAGCACCCAGTTTTGCCGTTTGCACCATGAAGCAGGCCCAGTAAGTTTTGGCAGTAACAACAACGATGATGTCCATCACATGAAAGGCAATTATCAATGAACATTCTATGGCCAGATGTATACAATCATCATAAATTCTGCAATTGCAGATCATACGGGGTGCAAAGGAGTCATACCAATGAGGGTCCGTATAAAGGTGACTGCCCCTTAGAGCAGCCGTGGAGCAGTAGCAGGCATAAAAGGGTAAGATGGCAATAGCAGGGGGGGGGGAAAAGAAGACAGTAGGGCAAGAGGGTGACATGACTGTGGGGGGTGCTGAAGGGTTACAGTTATACCTGATTGATTGATTGATTGATAGATAGATAGATAGATAGATAGATAGATAGATAATAAGTCCTCCATTGCTACCACACCTTCCAGCTACCACTGTCCTCCTATGGACAGTAATATAACTAGACCTGACCAGGCCTGGGTGCAGGATGTGCAACCGCAACCCCCCGAAGACACTAATTTAACCACTGCCTATGGAATAATTCTTCTTCCTGAATAAGCCCCATCAGGTTCTGCAGCAGCATTGCAAAGTTCTCCTTCATAGAGGCTGAGCCAACGCCTCCCTTGGAGGGCCTCATTTTTGGACGATTTAGATCCTCCTGCTCTCCCAGGCTGTGCTTTCCCAAGCTCTTCTCCCTAATTATTTCACAGGCCAATTAAGGATGTATTTCATTTTAAATTATGTATAGCCTAAAGGATATGATATTTAATGTTCTTGTTTCCCAGATTGGCCAAGTGTTCTTTTTATTTTTAGCCAACTTTTTCAAACATCTTTTCTAAATAACAGGGTTTCCACCAAACGCCTTTGTGTACACATCTAGGCAGCCTCATGATATGCCTAATGGATTGGGGAGGGAGGACACACATGATTTCCATGTAATATTCGCTTTCAGCCCACACAATTTCCAGATTGTACCATAAAACTGACAAAAGAGGAGAGCAAAGAGACCGCCAAGAAGTGCAACGTCCTGGTCAGCTGTTGACCTTCCAGGCACACAGACTTTAGCAGAATGGTATGTCTATCTGGGCAATAGGGTTGGCACCCTAACAGGATGCTGAGTGTGGGGGAGTTGCGAATGGTGACATTTAAAGGGAGGCGGTGATATTAGGGGCAAGGGTTATAACACAAAGATGTGATTGGGCAAACTGTGTATCAATCAAGGCCTGTCTGTTTTTTAGGCTTCTGAAAAACGGGCAGGCCGTTTTGAACTGGGCAGCCCCTGTAAAAAAACGGACAGGTGGGAAGCCTACTGAGCAAACTTTGACCCAATGGGACTGCAAGACAAGAGGGGTCATTTTTGAGACTCTGGGGTGCAAGAGCGCTAAGCGGTGCAACAAAAATCCAGGAATGGCAGCACCAATGAAGGCTGTGCCTCCGGACATCTGAATGATACACAAGTTAGAATTAGGGTGGGGGCACCTACTTACTTCCCCCCGTCGCCTCTATTGGACTGAATTCTGCCTAACACAGGCAGCGCTCGATCCAAGAGGCATGACACAGGTTCCACAACAGAGAAACATGTCTGATTGTGGCCTTTTCCTTTGCACTTTGGATACTGTGTCCTCCATTGTCTTCTGCAGGGGGGGGGGCGGTACGTCCTCTGTGTCTTTAAAATGAGATCGCCAAGCGAGCAGATCTTCACCCGATATCCCCACCTACGGGTGGGCAATATCGGGGAGCGTGTAGGTAAAAAAAACATAATTTGATAGTTTGGCCCTGGGGCCATATTATTGGCGTCAATGGGGCAGTCGGTTCGGGGACCGCATCAACGAGCCGATGCGGTCCCCGATCCGACTGAATCTTTTAACCTGCCCGATCGAGATCTGCCCAATTTCAGGCCAGATATTGGTCGGCCAGGCCCCTCGTTTCTGCCCCTACACGGGCCGATAAGCTGCCGAATCTGTCCAAGGGACTGATATCGTCAGCTACTATAGGCCCTTGTATGGGGACCTTTAGTCTGAGTCAGCGAGCCTGAGACCCAGGTCAGGTATTTCAGTCCAAAAGTCAATTCGCTTGTTTATGGGGGGGTTTAAATATCCTTTCATGTATAAATTACTGCATAATCTTGGTTTCTTCACCAGCCCTACAGTTATTCTCTCTGCTTAGCAACATGATGATCCATACTGTATCTACAGAACTCGAGTATTTCCCTTATTATGGTTTCAACTTTAGCCATATATTTACTACAGGGTTGGGACCAGTCATCCAGAATGCCCGGGACCTGGGGTTTTCCAGATAAGGGATCTATCTATCATTTGGATCTTAAAGCTGGCCATACCGGCACTAATATAGTGCTAGGAAACTTAGTTTGATACAATTTCTGGACTGTGTGTGGGCTCTGAATTATCGTCCTGAGAACTTTCGTACCACAGCGACTGGTTGTTTAGTCGGTCGGACAAGTTAGAACATTTCTGTTGGATAACAATAAAATCTGCACATGTATTGTGTATCTGCCGATATCCTTGGGGGACGTACAATGCATTTCCAGGAAGTCACTTTCGTACCATTGGTGCCTGTAGGCTTTATCCTACAATTTCATGCTGAATGTTAGTCTTAGATCATTGCATTTAAACGTACGATCGATATCCGAACGTTTGTCGGAAGAAAACTAAAGTCTGAACGTGTAGGCCCAGCTTTAGTCTGCTGAAAAATAATTTAAGCATTAAATAAACCCAATAGGATTGTTTTGCCCCCAATAAGGGGTAATTATATCTTAGTTGGGATCAAGTACAGGTACTGTTTTATTATTACAGAGAAAAGGGAATCATTTAACCATTAAATAAACCCAATAGGGCTGTTCTGCCCCCAATAAGGGGTAATTATATCTTAGTTGGGATCAAGTACAGGTACTGTTTTATTATTACAGAGAAAAGGGAATCATTTAACCATGAAATAAACCCAATAGGGCTGTTCTGCCCCCAATAAGGGGTAATTATATCTTAGTTGGGATCAAGTACAGGTACTGTTTTATTATTACAGAGAAAAGGGAATCATTTAACCATGAAATAAACCCAATAGGGCTGTTCTGCCCCCAATAAGGGGTAATTATATCTTAGTTGGGATCAAGTACAGGTACTGTTTTATTATTACAGAGAAAAGGGAATCATTTAACTATGAAATAAACCCAATAGGGCTGTTCTGCCCCCAATAAGGGGTAATTATATCATAGTTGGGATCAAGTACAGGTACTGTTTTATTATTACAGAGAAAAGGGAATCATTTAACCATTAAATAAACCCAATAGGACTGTTCTGCCCCCAATAAGGGGTAATTATATCTTGGGATCAAGTACAGGTACTGTTTTATTATTACAGAGAAAAGGGAATCATTTAACCATTAAATAAACCCAATAGGGCTGTTCTGCCCCAATAAGGAGTAATTATATCTTAGTTGGGATCAAGTACATGTACTGTTTTATTATTACAGAGAAAAGGGAATCATTTAACCATTAAATAAACCCAATAGGGCTGGTCTACCCCAATAAGGGGTAATTATATATCGGTTGGGATCAAGTACAGGTACTGTTTTATTATTACAGAGAAAAAGGAAATAATTTTTAAAAATTAGAATTATTTGCTTATAATGGAGTCTATGGGAGATGGCCTTTCCATAACTGGGATAAAGGGTTTCCAGATAACGCATCCCATACCTGTTATATGAAAGGCCACTGAAAACACGCAATCAGGTATCACCAAAACAAACTCAGTCTTATGGACTTAGTGCTGCCGCTGTTGTAAAGCCGCCCTGTGTGCTACTGAGCACGGATGTGGTTAAATCAGATTACAAAGTACAAGGATTGTTTTACTTAATTTCACAATCCACGTGGGATTTTGTTCCCTTCAACAAACGAGTTTGCTTCTGTTCTCCGTCCTCTGAGCCGAACGCTACAATATATCAAGTAACCAGTGATATCATCTTGGACCCGTTAGAATAACACGGTGTTCCAAGTATAAATCCATAATGGCATGTCTTATTATTCTAAGGGAGGACTGGGGAAGAAAATAGAGTGAGGTCACTGTTTCAAGGCAGAAACTGATGTCATTTCTGGGGGTGCAATGGAATGGTTGTGGCACATTGGGGGGGGGCTTAAGAACGCAAAGGAGAATACAACAGACTAAAAATGGGGATGAATGGATGCTGTTTACACCTCGTATTTAGCTTCTTATTTAGTTCGGCCTGCTCATATGCATTGCGCATAATTGCACTCATGTGCAAAGTACTGGGCGCAACGGACACAAAGAAACCCTGGAATTAACATCTGCCTGGAGCTGCTGGGTAACTCAACAAATGAAGGTGGCCATACACCGGCCAATAAAAGTTGCCAACTCTGTTCTTCCCGACCAAGTCAGAAACTTATTGGCTCATGTATGGGGCCCTTCGGGAGGAGACCACCCCCACAGATAAAAATTGGCCAGATATCTATTGGTATTGTATAAATGCCACCGCACTTGATCCCTCATCCCATGGGATTTTGAGATTTGCCTGGTAGATATCTGCCCAATTTTTATCTGTGGGGCGGCATTGTTGTATCGTAGCCCGCCCTCACCGATGGGATACAATTTGTCACCGCCACAAGTAAGCGAGCTGCCAAAGTCCCAGGTCCCCTGAAGATACCTGCAACTTGAGCTGTGTCATTTAATTGGACACTACATTTAGCCATACACGGGTCCCTTGGACCGATTCGGCAGCTTATCGGCCCATGTAGGGGCAGGAACAAGGGGCATGCCCGACTGAGTATGGCAATCGGGCAGGTTAAAAGATCCAGTCGGATCGGGGACTGCATCGGCTCGTGTATGAGGTCCCCGAACCGACTGTCCCATTGCCACCATTATAATTCGATTGT